>NC_064617.1:251694771-252297711 GCF_023898315.1 Schistocerca nitens | reverse complement strand
ACAAGCTTAAACACTTAACTAATGACTCGGAAGGATGGTCACACATTCACAAACAAATGGCGCTCATGATATTCCTGTCTGTAGATCGACGTGAATGTGTTTTCAGCAACGATATAAGGCCACAAAGCAAGTGTGCCGTGAATATAGTGACTAAAGAAGCTACTTCTCACCTTGCAAAGAGGAATAACTTGAACAAAGCAGATCTTCAGGCTTGAATCCTCAGGAAAGGATACATAACAGAAGCTCTAGTATATCCCAAAGTGATAAAACGTATTGGAAAGAACGACACTTCTATCAAGCTAGAGTCTACAGTTATTGATCGTTTTCAAGATAATTTAATTACCCAGACAAATAACAGAAAACTTTTGTTTTAGTGAAACGATTTGTGATGCAGTGTCTGAAAATGGTTCAAATGGCTGTGAGCACTATGGGACTTAACATATGAGGTCATCAGTCCCCTAGAACTTAGAACTACTTAAACCTAACTAACCTAAGAACATCTCACACATCCATGCGCGAGGCAGGATGCGAACCTGCGACCGTAGCGGTCGCGCGGTTCCAGACTGAAGCGCCTAGAACCGCTCGGCCACACCGGCCGGCCTGCAGTGTCTGAACAAAAAGCCATATTAGCACTTATAATCTGCAAGTGACTCAAATATAGTGTAATATTCTGTTAAAAATGAAATTTATTAATGCAACTTATAAATTTTGCTTCAGTATGGCTCAGTGGTCCAGTTATTAAATGTCAGACCGCAAATACCAAAGGATTGCCGTCACGTTTCATTCCTCACATCTCTGGAAATGATATGTTAATATGAAAAGTTGCAAGATACACTGCGGTTCGCAGTCCACGTTAAATCTTAGGTTCCTCTATAAGTAGCTGGCATAGTTAGCCGAAATGTTGGAGGAAGGTAATAGGATACCATCTCCACTAGAATCATGGCTAGTAAAGCACTGTGAAGTTAAAACCAGCCTTCAGGATGACGGTAACTTCACCCATTTATTTACGTTGTTTCTTCCACAAGAAGGGCAACACTACAGCATCACCAGGAAACACTCAACTTTATGCAAAAGCTTTTTGTTTTGACCTTCGAAAGGATGGAGTAATAAGTTAGTGTTCAGTGGCCTGAATACGTTGCACATAAAATCAGACAAGAAGAAAGATAGGTAAGGAAATGGGCCAAGCTTCTTCAAACATATCATAACAGAATCCCTCTTAGGTGATGTATGTAAACCACGGAAAACTTAAATCTGAATACGCTGACATGGATTTGAACATAGCTGCTCCCAAATGTTAGTCCAGTGACTTTATCACTACTCGCTCTCTTTAACGTTTCAACGTTTTTCGTTAGTGTTACTGTATTAACGTAAGATGAGTGATGAAGAGTTGGTGCCAAAATATAGAACAGAATGCACTACAGTAGAGTGGTTTTATAAGTAAGGGCAGTGGGGAGCAAACTAAATCGAGCCACACGGCCAGATTGCCTCATTTTAGCGGATCCATCTGTTGCACCTTTTTCAGGTCGGTGAGCGCATAATGATCTACATCTTGTTATTATAGCGTTCATGTGTGACAGGAAACACACTGAATTTTTCAAATTCCCCTATCTATTTTTTCTTTAATGAGCAATAAAAAGTGAAATGTTACAGGAGCATATCCAGGGCTGCCATTCGGTTTGTTACCCCAGTTTCTTCCCTTTCTGTGATGATGCTTTCCCAATAGTGAAAAAGCTGCCATACGCAGTCACCAAAACCTACAACACAAAACATAGAAATACAAGAGCTCTCACAAGATTCAAAGTGCTTTGACGTGGCTCTCGTTACAGTAGAAACAGCTCAGCATATCGTCTTCCATTGCATTCAGTGCATTCATGAGGTGCGTATCGACCGACTCCTCATCAGTAACCGTAACCGTGCTGCTGTGCAACATTGTTAACATATATACGTACCCAGGTCTGACGGAACAGTACTGAATGGAAACTTGAGGGTGAAGTGTGAAGTGGGCATTACTCTAGTCAACAGCAAGTGAGTGTGTGAGTCGAGCTGCTCGGAGTGCCGCGCGCTTAGAGGCGCCATGTGAGGGATTGCGCGGCCCCTCCCGCAGGAGGTTCGAGTCCTCCCTACGGCATGGGTGTGTGTGTTGTTCTTAGCATAAATTTGTTTAAGTAGTGTGTAAGCCTAGGGAGCGATGACCTCAGCGGTTTGGTCCCTTAGGAATTCACACACATTTGCGTGAGTCGAACAAGTTCATTTCTGTGTCTCCTTCAGAAGATACAGGACACACACATACACAAAACACCGAGCTGCCTACATCTCAGGCGCAAATTTGTTACGGTTAGCCTTCAACAGAGGGCACAAATGGCAAGGACTATTTTATGCATCTGTCGAACATCAATGTAAATAGTTCCCAAGTGAATAACCATCCGCCAGACACTGATTTAAGCTGACTTATGGTTTCGTTCGACACAATATCAATACAGTTCCAAAGTCCGTCGAGACAGCATCAGGACTCAAGTACGGTAGGCACAGAGAAGAGTCAAAATGGACGTCCTACAAGTGAACCCAGTTATCGTTCTCTGGTTACAGGCCTAAAGCAGACTAAAGACAAATCAGAGCAAGTGAACACTGAAATAGTATCACCCACTGTCTTCGTACTACAGTTAGGTATTTGTTAAGATTCTATTAATAAATTATTGTAAATTGTCGTTAATTTGTGTTAGTATAATTTTGGCACAGATGTTGTGTATACCCATCTGCCCAACATAAGAGACTGTATAACTGTTGTGTGCAAGCAAGCAAGCCCGCCATTTCGTGACAACTACATTCGATGGTAGGTGGTTCTTTGTGTGCCACATTTACATGTTTGACACTTACAGATTTGGCGAATACAACAGTTTCCAAACAAGACACAAAGCGGTTACAATCGACATTCACAATTTTGTGCAGGTATTTTTACTGTAATACAGAGACATAGATAAATGCGGGTACGAATCAAACGAAATTAAATTGTTTTGTAACGAGCCATGAGATGTCATGGGCCCCTGGCCCAAAACACTCAGAAAATATACTTGTAAAATCTCTAAAATATTGTAGGTAGCGTTCGGACGAAACCTTTGTGGCGTCAAGAATAGAGAAAAAAAGAGGTGAAATCCGGGGGAAGAATGCGCTTTCCGTCAGCAATCATTGAGCAATGTCTTCTTTTTCTAGTGTCTTAGCCGGCCGCAGTGGCCTAGCGGTTCTATGCGCTTCAGTCCGGAACCGCGCTGCTGCTACAGTCGCAGGTTAGAATCCTGCCCCGGGCATGGATGTGTGTGATGTCCTTTATATAGTTAGGTTTAAGTAGTTCCAAGTCTAGGGACTGATGAGCTCAGATGTTAAGTCAAATGGTTCTGAGCACTATGCGACTTAACTTCTGAGGTCATCAGTGGCCTAGAACTTAGAACTAATTTAACCTAAGGACATCACACACATCCATGCCCGAGGCAGGATTCGAACCTGCGACCGTAGCGGTCGCTCGGTTCCAGACTGTAGCGTCTTGAACCGCACGGCCACTCCGGCCGGCGATGTTAAGTCCCATAGTGCTTAGAGCTATTTGAAGTCTAGTGTCTTCGTCCCCCATCAGAGCAGACTCGTATGGTTAAGGACGGATTTGGCATGGTTACCCCCACCCAGCACGGAATGTGTGGATCCCAATTGAATGTGTGCAGTGTCACTCATGTGAAAGTGAGAAAAAGTTTTCTAAATGTTTGCGAACAGTGTAACTGAGGCGAGACTTTGGTACCTGCCCGGTATTCACCTAGAGATATGTAGAAAACGCCTAAAACCATGTCCAGGCTTGCCAGCACACTGACCGTCGTCGTTAATTCGGCGGGCGTATCCGATCCGGGGCGAGCACAACTTCCCATTCCGGAAGAGCGCTTTAACATGAACGGCTACCCGCGTGGGTAATAACTGAGCAACCGGTAGCAGGTTATTAGATGAAAGTATTAAAAAAAAGTCTGCTTCCAAGCAAGTCTGCTTCCAGCAAGTTAAACATGTTTCCAACAAATGACTGGAAGGAAGCCGGCCGGGGTGGCCGAGCGGTTCTAGGCGCTACAGTCTGGAACCGCGAGACCGCTACGGTCGCAGGTTCGAATCCTGCCTCGGGCATGGATGTGTGTGATGTCCTTAGGTTAGTTAGGTTTAAGTAGTTCTAAGTTCTGGGGGACTGATGACCACAGCAGTTAAGTCCCATAGTGCTCAGAGGCCTTTGAACCATTTGAACTGGAAGGAAATGAATACGACCGCGCTGATTGATTGACTGAATGTGTTAACTAGCCGCTTTTTGCAGAGTCTCTTACCAGTTACAATAGTGGAGCGACGACTTCCATCACCTGCAGCTCGTCGGTCTCCTGGAAGACCCAGGACAGTTTGGAAGCCGGATGCTCGCTGCTGATACTTCGGCCGCAGACGTAACCCCAGCCGCCGCTCCCCGCTGGCGAACCTCGCCAGCGCGCACCTACCCGCCAGCCCCGCGCAAATTAATTTCCCTCCCTCGTTACAGGGTATCGCTGCCGACGATCTGGGAATTTGATTGCGAAATAACAGCTCCGTACCCGAATGAATCACGCCTAATTGGATATTTTAGACCTTTTTGTGGCGGTCGTTAGGCCGCCTCGAAGAGCTTGTTAAGAGCGGACGTTATGAGAAGTCGGACGGTACTCCAGCTCTGTGATAAGGGCAATCGAACAGATACCGTTCAATCTCTTACACTTCCCCCCTCGGCCGTAAATTCTTGTTTGAGAAAAAGAAAACGGCGGTCCAGCGGCCGAACTCCGCTGCGTCCGCTGTGCGTGCGGCCGGAGAGAGCTGCCTGGCTCCCAGCGCTGCTTCTGCAGCCGCTAACCTGTTGCGGTCATTAAGCGATTTAATGTTTGGTTTAGTCGGGTGATAGATCGAAGCGTGTTAGGCGTCGTTATTGCCTGTAAGAATCGACCACCGATTACGGCTGCCCATATCAGTATTATACGCATTAAATAAATGTGTTTTCCTGCCTTTAGCGCAGTAAACGGGCGATCAGAACAAACTTGGTCACGTGTTTCACCTTTACGACAAGGGAAGTGAAGGGCTGGTTCTTTCCCTTTAAGGAGATGATCCAGGGAGAGATCTGTCTCTCAAACCCGTGAAAGTGGTATAATGCTCTCGTTCGCAAGACCACTGCTTAGCTGACGAAAGGAGAAAGAGCATTAAGTTTTAACGTTCCATTGCCGAGGAGTCATTGAAAAGTTGAGACTAGACAAGGAAGGATACCAAATCAATGATTGTCAAATGGCTCTGAGCACTATGGGACTTAACATCTGTGGTCATCAGTCCCATAGAACTTAGAACTACTTTAACCTAACTAACCTAAGGACATCACACACATCCATGCCCAAGGCAGGATTCTAACCTGCGACCGTAGCAGTCGCGCGGTTCCGGACTGAGCGCCTAGAACCGCTAGACCACCGCGGCCTCATAGCCCATTAACGACACATTTCGCTGCACTGCCCTACGTTTGTAGTACGTCAAATAATGATTCCTGCAGTTATTTCATGCAGTGTTGCTTGTCTGTTAGTACTGACAACTTTACATAAACGCTGCTGCTCTCGAGCGTTAAGTGAAAGCCGTCGGCCACTGACTTGTCCGTGGTGAGAGGTAATGCCAGAAATCTGGCATTCTCAGTACACTCTTTTCACTGTTGATCTCGGAATATTGAATCCCTTAACGATTTCCGAAATGGAATGTCTCTTGCATCTAGCTCCAACTACCATTCCGCATTAAAAGTATGTTAATTCCTTTTGTAAGGCCATAATCGCTTCGGAAACCTTTTCACATGGTTCAACCGAGTACAAATGACAACTCTGACAATGTGCTGCTCTTTTATATTCGTATCTCGTGTACGCGATAGTACCGCCATCTGTATATGTGCATATCGCGGTCACATGACTTTTGCCACCTCACTGTGGAAGATGTCATTAACAGTCTTCTGAAGCTAGAGATGTTATGCAGTTCTATAATACTCTGTGGGAGTTTATTCCAGAGTCGGGTTCCAGCTACTGAAAAGGTCTGCGAGAAAATGTAATGGACAAAAAAGGATTTTGCTCTGATGGGAATGGGTGTTTTTGCATGTTGTTCAATCAAGAACGTTAAGGTCGAGGAGAGATATGAGCGACGTCGGCAAGACAGTAGAAAAGGTAGAGGGTAGGGAAATCTCAGCTCTTGTCTGCACGCAGCCGGGATAGCTGTTCATAAGACTGTGAGCGAACACAGGTATTCATAACAAATTCCAGGCTCTGTTAGCTTTCCTGATAAAGATCTTAGAGGATAACATCGTTGTAATCAATAACTGGAAGAATAAGAGTTTGTAAAGGTTACCTTTTCAGGACAAGAGAAAAGAGCTTTTTATATTTTTAAACGGTATAGTGATGCTGATGTCTCGTTGCACATTGTGGTACTTGCAACAACGAAAGAAGTATATATCCTGCATAAGATTTTATAAGAAATGCGTTTTTCCATTCTATAATAAACCCCTTACCGCAACGATCTAATACCAATCCAACGAACATGATAGAACAGAAAATATCAACAAGAAATATCAAAAATCTTCGTCGATAACATTGAAGGAATTGAGACTAAACCGGGCGTAAGCACACGTTATAGCCGGCCGCGGTGGTCTAGCGGTTTTAGGCGCGCAGTCCGGAACCGCGCGACTACTACGGTCGCAAGTTCGAATCCTGCCTCGGGCATGGATGTGTGTGATGTCCTTAGGTTAGTTAGGTTTAAGTAGTTGTAAGTTCTAGGGGACTGATGACCACAGATGTTAAGTCCCATCGTGCTCAGAACCATTTGAAACATTTTTGAGCACACTTTATAAATATTTAAAACAACCATGGCTGTCTTATGTGTTAGTGGGGTAGAAACTCAAAAGGTTGTGCTGCTGATTGTACTCGAAAGCAGCGACAAAGAAAGTCGCTAGAATATCTACTATCGAATCAAAAATAAGTCATAACTGCACTGAAATACAACCTAATGATACAGTTAATAAAACGACAATAAAACAAAAAAATGGTTCAAATGGCTCTGAGCACTATGGGACTTAACATCTATGGTCATCAGTCCCCTAGAACTTAGAACTACTTAAACCTAACCAACCTAAGGACATCACACAACACCCAGTCATCACGAGGCAGAGAAAATCCCTGACCCCGCCGGGAATCGAACCCGGGAACCCGTGCGCGGGAAGCGAGAACGCTACCGCACGACCACGACAATAAAACACTTAATATTTATTACTCAATATTTATTACTCAACAAGAAGCGTAACTGCCAAGTGATACATCTGTCTTTACTGTTTAAAAGCAAGCCATATGTTCTCATCCCCGAAGTCATAATATTTTGCAGTACAGTGTAGATTATACCTCTCTCCATCATCAGTGACGAAACTTCTACGTTAACAAATATTAGCGCCCTCTTACGAAGTGGCAATGTGAGACTAGTAATACAAAAATAAACGAGAAGTCCCCCACACACGTACCGGTATTCTGACTAACATTTATCCTAACTACAACGCTCACAAGGAAGAGAGAAGCAAGTTTAGTGTGTAATGTCTAGTCGACTACAGTGCCATTACAAAAGGAGCACAAACGTAATAGAACACAGATGGGGTAGGAAGCTAGTCTTAACGTATTCACCTCAGCATTCGCATGAAGTGATATGGGAAATTTAGTGCAAGAAGACAAGGTTAAGAAACACCCTCTTACCCGCATCCCACAGTTTTGGGCTGAACTCTATACCAAACATTACGAGGTAAGACTTACACTGCTCTTCACACTACTACTACTACTACTACTACTACTACTACTACTACCACTCTGCGATCAGACTGGATTTCGGAAATTAGTACCTAGACTTATAAGGGGCGATTAAGAAATTTCAGTTTGAGGGCGTTTCTGCAGCGCATATGCAAGGTAGAGCACTGCGATGTGCGTATATAAGCATCGACATGTAGGCAATGGAGCAGTGTGGCATTAGAGTCTTTCTGACATGTATGTCTGGTAAACATTGCAACGTGAACTATGGAGATGTTATTACCAAATGCGTCCAAACAGGACCAATATACTATTGTTCTTTTCTTGGCTGCCGAGGATCGAACACCCGTAGATATCCATCAGAGAATGAAGAAAATATGTGGGGCAGCATGTCTGTCGAAAATAACCGTTGTGGAATGGTTTACCAAGTTCTGTGCTGCTCCATGGTAACGCACGTCCCCATAGCGTAAATTCTGCAACGCAGAAATTAAGCCAGCTGAAGTGTGAGATACTCGATCACTCGCCTTTAATTCTGATATCTCTATATACGATTATGACGCCTTCGGTCCCTCAAAAATGGCACTGAAGGGTCGATGATTGCCGTCGGACGAGGATGTGTAGCAGGAAGTTACGGACTTCTTTACGCAGCTGGTTACGGTGTTTTATCAACAACATTTTGCGTTGGTGGGATGATTACCTCAGTACTCAAGACGATTTTGTCTGACTGGCATACCGATTTTGGTCTTTATGGTCTTCGAACGAAAGCTTTTATCGCCCCTTATAGTTTATCTGACGAATGAATCTCAGTAACCTATACTTGCGCCAGGAGAAGTGCAGCAGCTTATAGACATACCAGTAACCTTCCTCTCCCTCCCCCCGCCCCCGATTCTTTAAAGAATCAATCTATCAATCTCGAATGTATAAAACAGATTTAAATGTGTTAAATGTATGACGTTGAGATGTGAAATCTTTTTGGTTGAAGACGCACAGGTAGTTGGACGTCGTTAAGTGCACTCATTATCCAAAAATGGATGAGTATAGTCTGGGTGATTTTCGTCCAGCTTTAAGAAAAGCTAGTTTTTCACGTAGCTCAAAGTTTATGACGTCACATCTGAACTATTTGACGTCCAATGACATAACTGCAGATACATTTGGTGGTACATGTGGGTACTGTCTGCAAAATGTGTTGTGGGTAGAGTTAGTAGGAAAGAAGTATTAAATTAAAATTGCGTGTCTGGTGCTAAAGTTTTATTGCATGAACGGCAAAAATTTAGTAAGCGCCAATCATTTTTCCTTTCAGTATTCTGTGGGGGTTATCAGCGACTAAAAATTTCTTAAATGTTTCCAGTTATTCGTAAAGTTTGTGGGAAGTCGCCACTTGCTCCCATTCTCAAATACTGGATGAATATATATTGGGTAATTTGCGCGCCGTTAGAGGAAGAATGGCCCGTATTGAGGAATATGACAAGAACGATCACATTCGAAGCAAAAATGTGTAGTAAACCTGGACTCTATAAACGCAGCCGCGCGGGATTAGCCGAGCGGTCTCAGGCGCTGCAGTCATGGACTGTGCGGCTGGTCCCGGCGGAGGTTCGAGTCCTTCCTCGGGCATGGGTGTGTGTATTTGTCCTTAGGAAAATTTAGGTTAAGTAGTGTGTAAGCTTATGGACTGATGACCTTAGCAGTTAAGTCCCATAAGATTTGACACACACATATTTTTTTTAGTATATAAATGCATACCTTAAGAGCTATGAGCACTTCTTCATCTTTTCTACAGTGAAAAATCTCTTATACTGAAGAGGTTCTCATAGCTCCTAAGGTACGCATTTCACAGCCTATGTTTACTATACAATTTTTCCCTGTTTTAATCCATACTACCTCCTCCAAAAATACTGAAAGCAAAGAGCTTGCAGTAGAAGAGATTTGTTTCACACTATCGAAGACGAAGAAGTGTTCATAGATCTTAATCCTTTCAGACTTGATATTTTTCTGGAGGAAGGAAAATTTTTCTTTACTTGGTAATGCTCTTAGGTGGTTTTTTAATGGTTTTAGATGCAATATTTATACAAAAATATATACTCGTGTTCATAAAATACTTTGTAGACTTGGCTTCGTTTTATGAACTAAAACTAATTATGAAATATTCTCTGCTGTAATAAATAGTAAAATGACAGTCCAATAATTTCTATGCAAACTAAAAATAACACTATTCAATTATACAATGGAATATAGTGAACCAACCACATCCGTGTATTCTGGTGGTCACTAGCTGCCGCAAACTGCAACACTGACTTGCTCATATTTTCGTATTGATGCCCAACAGTTGGCAACACTTGCGCATGATGAAAAGGTTGAACATTCACAAACGTGAACCTCAGGTTTCCATTGGGTAAAAGTGCTTCTGTTGCAGATAAGGCACAGAAAAAATTAATGCACACATTTGTAGGCAAATGGCCTGAAAGGGTTAAGATATGTGTTACAGAGTCCATGTTTACTATTCGAATGATGGTTACTGTAATATTTCTGAATATTGGCCGTTCCTCCTGGGAAGCCCTGTATAATACTTGAATTATTGTGTTAAACTTTTAACGTATCATTATATATCTTAATTAGTAGATTATAGCAGTATTTTAAATTTTTACAATCGGTGAATAATTATGTGTAATACTAAAGGTGCTGAAAGGCATAATCAGTCTTAAATGATGATAATGATGATGATGACTAAAGGTAAGAGTTGTTGCCCCTGGAAACCGCTAGATAGCAAAACTGCAACCGGGACCGGGTGAATGCTTAGCCGTTTAGTAATACAGATCCATGAGCACGGATGCTTTGACATGTAGTACCAACATATTTCCACATGCTACGCAAACAGTCAGACGGCTGACATTTGCCTCTAGGTCGCTTGTAATGGTGTTGTGCACTTGCAGACGACACTTTGTTCTGGATAGTCGTACGGGAATTTGTTTTTCGTTCCTTCCAAATATTATTCCACCGCTTCACGCACTACTCGTTGTGTTAAATGTTATTATATTTCTTGTAAGATGTGAGCCGGACGATTTGCGCCAAGTCTGTAAAAGTGTACTGCGTGATTTTTCTGTTCCCAAGCCCATCAGACAGCGGTCTCCTCGTCTTGTTTGCTCTTGTCAAGGAGTTCGTTACAGGGACCAATATAAGGCAAAAGGAACCTTTCTCGCTAAGAAAGCTGCCCACATGTCGCAATGTGGTGATATGAACGGAGGTGTATCAGCTGTGTCTGACGAAGTGAGACGGCTCGGCGGTAATGCGTGGTCACGAGCGTACGAGCCGACACCTGCTCAACAATTCTCGCAGCCACCCCCGTTCTCACCACTGGCTCAGCACGCGAGCCGCACTGGATGCCCGTGCACGCACGCCCTGCCGGCACCTCCGGGGCTACATCTGCTCTGCCGCCTTTGTACATGCCTTTACAGCCCTCTTGCTCGTATACACGCCTTCCAAGCGCGTTAGCACCTGGACGTGACTCTCCTACAGGGCAGTGAACAACGCACGGGACTCTGCTAGTGGATATAGGGAGACAAAGCCGAGTAGTAACAGAATGACTCTACTTCCCTAATAGCTTGTCGCTGACAAACACCTTACCTCATTTTGACTCTAAAATGCAGCTCTTAAACTATGTAGGGGGTGTAACAGGTATGAGGGTAGATATTTTTATGCTTGGTACCTTAATACCTACACACATCAGTGTGCTGGTTGTTTTTCCTCTACGCCTAAAAGTCTTCCCACAAGCACGTCACAAACTTTACGACCTGATGTATTCTGCTCGGTACTAACTGCACCACTAAGTGGACTAAATCTATCAGTATAGACTAACCACTTGACGTTCTTGCACCCACACTTCAACACCTGACATGCCACCCAGGGAAAAATAAGCATTAAGGACTTGCTCTTGTCACATGTAATTGGAAGTACTAAGTAATCTAAAAACATATTATTCGTAATAGCATAATTATTAGTCTTAAAATGACGTAACTACTGATGTAATGTTGTAAAGTCACCAACATAAATATTTACACTTACACCCGTTACACACTGTGTACACTATGTGATCAAAAGTATCCGAACACCTGGCTGAAAATGATTTACAAGATCGTGGCACCCTCCATCGGTAATGCTGGAATTCAGTATGGTGTTATCCCACCCTTAGCCTTGATGACAGCTTCTACTCTCGCAGGCATACGTTCAGTAAGGTGCTGGAAGGTTTTTTGGGAAATGGCAACACTTTCTTCACGGTGTACAGCACTGAGGAGAGGTACCGATGTCGGTCGGTGAGGCCTGGTACGAAATCGGCGTTCCAAAATATCCCCAAGCTGTTCTGTAGGATTCAGGTCAGGACTCTGTGCAGGCCAGTCCATTACAGGGATGTTATTGTCGTGTAACCACTCCGCCACAGGACGTGTATTATGAACAGGTGCTCGATCGTACTGAAAAATGCAATCGCCATCCCCGAAATTGCTCTTCAACAGCGGGAAGCAACAAAGTGCTTAAAACATCAATGCAGGCCTGTGCTGTGATATGCCAGGCAAAACAACAAGGGGTGCAAGCCAACTCCACGAAAAACACGATCACACCATAACACCAACGCCTCCGAATTTTACTGTTGGCACTACACACGCTGGCAGATGTTCACCTGGCATTCGCCATACCCACACCCTGCCATCGGATAGCCACATTGTGTAACGTGATTCGGCACCCCACACAACGTTTTTCCACTGTTCAATCGTCCAATGTTTACGCGCCTTACACTAAGCGAGGCATCGTTTGGCATTTACCGGCGTAATGTGTGGATTATGAGCAGCCGCTCGATCATGAAATCCAAGTTTTCTCCACTGCCGGCCTACTGTCATAGTACTTGCAGTGGATCCTGATGTAGTCTGGAATTCCTGTGTGATGGTATGGATAGATGTCTGTCTGTTACACATTCCGACCCTCTTCAACTGTCGGCCGTCTCTGTCAGTGAGCTTTTGTGCTGTACGTATCCCTTCACGTTTCCACTTCACTATCACATCGGAAACAGTGGACCTAGGGATGTTTAGGACTGTGGAAATCTCGCGTACAGACGTATGACACAAGTAACACCCAATCACCTGACTACGTTCCAAGTCCGTGAGTTTCGCGGTGAGGCCCATTCTGCTCTCTGACGATGTCTAATGACTACTGAGGTCGCTGATATGGAGTACCTGGCAGCAGGTGGCAGCACAATGCACCTAACATGAAAAACGTATGTTCTTTGGGGTGTCCGGATACTTTTGATCGCATAGTAAGTCAAGATACATTAATGCAGTAATACACTATCTGACAAAAAGAGATAAGCACCCAGAACACAAGGTCGGATGTCAAAGTAACTTTCTACACAGACGAGTATGTGAAAGAATAGAGCTGTAGGTCTCTAAGAGGTACTGTTGCTCGTGTTTACCGTTCTTACCATACCTGGTAGGGTACATAAGGGGTGTGAACAGCGTCAGATATTGAGTGATCACTGTGAAAGAGTACGAAAGGGGCATTATTGCGGACCTCCATTAAGCCAGTTGGTCGAATCGTACAATATTCAGATTTATGGGGCACTCGCATGAGGTAGTGCCCTGATGCTGCACTGCACAAAAATTTCAGGGCGGACATGTTTGTCGTCAAGTTTCCGGTCGATGACGTCTGTCCACCACAAGGGAGAAATGCCGTTTTGTGCACCGAGAACGTCGTAATCCCTTCACAGCTGCACCTGTCCTTCGAGAACAAGTAATGGACTTCCTGCAACATTCTGTGTCATCCCGCACTATTAATCAGAGAGTAACGCCTTCCAGATTAGGGAATTACTGTCCCACTCGTAGATGCCGTCAACACTCGAACATAAACGGCGGCGTTAGGGGTGATACCATGGACGGGAAGCATGGACCGCTGATGATTGACGTCACACTGTGTTCAGCGATGAATCGCATCTCTGCACTAACCCGGATGATCATCGTCGTTGAGTGTGGCGCCGACCTGTTTGGTGACCACCGTCGTCGTGTACGAGTCTGGCGGGGGACTACTGGCGTCATGGTTTGGGGAGCCATTGGGTATGATTGCAGGTTCCGGCTGGTAGTTATTGATGACACAATGGTGTGTCATGGACATTCTACATCCTCATGCATTACCTCACATCACAGTAACATGGTGGTATTTTTAAACAGGACAATGCTCGTCCACACATGGCATGTGTCCCTATGAGCAAGCTGCGTTACATTAAGGTATTTCCGCGATCAGAGCGATCCCCAGCTATTTCCGCGATATAACAATTTGGACCCATTTGGAACGAAAACTCTGACCCGAGGCCAGTATCCAAGATATTGAGAACCAGTTCTCGGCCAGCTTACCTTAGAACATGCATCCAGACCAGAGAGAATGCAACAACATACCCGGTAAGTCGCCTCATACTCCCAACTTCTTTCTAAATTTGACTCGAGTTTGTAATCGGTGAAATAACATCACATATTCCCACAACCCGGGAAATCTCATTTCGTTTCCTCTTCCTCTTCTGGGTTCTTTCCTTGTTTTGTCAGGCTGTGTATGTCTAAGGCATATTTTCCGCAAGCAGTAGCCAATTAGTTTCTCCTCTCTCTCCTCTTACAGCCTGCGGAATACGTCGTATGATAGGCGATTCGCTAGTAAACAGTGTTAGAATCCTGACTTACAAACTGTTACAGAACGGCTTTGCAGAGGTGAAGTGACATACGTGCGCTGTACGTTTACAGTTGTCCTGCTCATCGATTTGAGGGCCTGAAAAAATTGTTCCTGTGTTAAAATCCTTCAAAGACAATGTTGACCTCGACGTCCCTAACTCTGGTGTAAATCTCCTACATGTTATGACATTTACGTCTTGCTCCGATTATCATCCCACGTACAAAGTCGGTTAACTTGCTACCTGTAACCATGTTCACTTCGCTGTCTGTAACGGACTGCTCAGATATCGAGTTTAAACTGGCGCCATGCGCCGAGTGTAGTCGCAACATATGGGCGTCATACGCGTGCCGTTATTTTTAACCCCTCCATTTACTCTCGTCACTCTACTACTAATATAGGATTAGAAGGTCGTTTCAGTAATTAACACTACTAAACAGATTATATTTTGACGTCTAGTGAACTATTCCGTCTTTAGCAGAAGATCACAAATACCGAATCGAAAAGGCTGGGGAGCGAAATCGACATTACACGTTTAACTGTAACCATATAGACATTCACTTTAAAGATGTAGCGAAATCATAATGGCTGGATTAGGTTTGTGACAGTGAATGTGAACCCAGTCAACAGTTTTCGTTTCCTAGTCTCTAACAGAGCTTTTTTTGGGTTAAGACATCGATACTGAACACCTGCACCTGTATGACGAACGTCAGTGTTGAAACTTTTTGCAGTTCGTAACAATACTTAATGTCTACGCCTTGCTGCACTGACTCGTGTCTGCTCACTTTCTTCAGCTGGCCGAAAAAGTTTCAGCTTCAAGTGTTGGCCACTACTTGGTGTTCCTGTCCATCCATGAACTCATTTTTAATACGCCATGTCTTTTAAATATCGATCTACTTATTGAGGGAGTTAGACGAATCTTGTATCTGGTGCTTGTTGTTCAGGAAAAGTAGCTCTCGGCTTGTCAGTCGCAACGGTTCAGTTCGTACGTAGGAAAGAAACAGAAATATTCTTCTTCTCTTTCTTGTGCCTTTGTCACGCATCGGCGCACTGTCGACATGGTTATGAATGGCTTTGGCATGGTTAATTCATTGGTTGCCAGGTGCCGTTCCTGTTACCACCCCTTACCCCCAGGACAGTATACAGGGTGGTTATAGTTAAACTTTCGCTATTTGAGCCAGTGTAGCTGGAAAACTATTTAGTGTATGGGTACTCAACTTTATAGGAATGATGTTCGGATTATGCGCTGCAGGATTTATAGTAGTGTTAGTATCGTAACTTGATGTTAGGGACTGTACAGGTATGGCGACAGACGGTTGCAACCAAGCATCAGTGTGCATTATGCAGACAGTCATCATGGGCCAGGACAAGGTAGGCAGGGCTTTACTGGTAAAGTTGTTTTATAAAAACAACACCACTAGCGCTGCTGCTCTTCGCGAATATCGACACATTAAAGGAAGACGAAGAGGTCCTCTTTCCGCACCGAAGAACATGATTCGGAAGTTCGAATTAACTGGCGATTTGGGAATTGCTCCTTGGAGAGGCCGACGCCCAATTGCGCCGCAAATTGTATAATAAGCTACTGTTGTCATGGCTGAGAATGCTGCACTCAATGTGTGAGGTTTCAAGCAGAGCGCCAGCTGTGTCACAACTGAACATTTCATGGTCCACCTTGTTTCGGGCAGCAGTAGAGCAATCTCTATTGCGGTTTCAGGCTCTCGTGGGTGCAGATGGTCGTCACATTGAGCAATGTTTCTAGACTGGAACGTAAACATATTATGCAGCTAAAAAATGTGGACCTCTCACGTTGAAATTAAAATGTGTTTCTTTCAATGGTTTATTCGTTATTCTCTTCTGCTTGTCCTTACAGTTGTTTTCACAAAATTTCATTGTCCTACGATTATTCGTTTGTCGTGGCGGCGCTCTCAAGTAACGGAAGTTTAATTACACTGAAGTGCCAAATAAAGTGATATAAGCATGCGTATTCAAATACAGAGATATGCAAATAGGCAGAATACGGCGCTGCGGTCGGCAACACCTATATGTGATAAGTGTCTGGCGCAGTTGTTAGGTGGGTTACTGCTGGAACAATGGCAAATTATCAATATGTAAGTCAGTTTGAACGGGGTGTTACAGTCGGGACACGAGCGATGGGACACAGCATCCCGTACGAACATTTCACGAGTGTAACGTGAATATCAGAAATCCGGTAAAACATCAAATCTCCGACATCGCTGCGGCCGGAGAGAGATCCTGCAAGAGAGGGACCAACGAGGGCTGAAGAAAATCGTTCAGCGACACAGAAGTGCAACCCTTCCGCAGATTGGTGCAGTTTTCAATGCTGGGCCATCTACAAGTGTAGCCGTGTGAACCATTCAACGAAACATCATCGGTATGGGCTTTCGAAGCCGAAGGCCCACTTGTGTACCCTTGATGACTGCACAACACAAAGCTTTACGCCTCTCCTGGGCCCGTCAACACCAACACTGGACTGTTCATGACTGGAAACATGTTGCCTGGTCGGACGAGTCTCATTTCAAATTGTATCAAGCGGATGGACTTGTACGGGTATGGAGACAACCTCATGAATCCATGGACCATGCATGTCAGCAGGGGACTGTTCAAGCTAATGGAGGCTCTGTAATGGCGTGCGGCTCGTGCAGTTGGAGTGATCCGTCTAGATACGACTCTGACAGGTGACACGTACGTAAGCATCCTGTCTGATCACCTGCATCCATTCATGCCCATTTTGCATTCTGATGGACTTGGGTATTTCCGACGGGGCAATGCGACACTCCCACACGTCCAGAATTGCTACAGAGAGGCTCCATGAACACTCTTCTGAATTTAAACACATCCGCTGGCCACTAAACTCCCCAGACATGAACATTATTGAGCATATTTGGTATGCCTTGCAAACGTAGTATGCTCCATCATCTCGTACTCTTACAGGTTTATGGTCAGCCGTGCAGGATTTATGGTGTTAGTTCCCTCTAGCACTACTTCAGACATTAGTCGAGTCCATGTCACGTCGTGTTGCGGCACTTATGCGTGCTCGCGGGGGTCCTACTCGATATTAAGCAAGTTTACTAGGTTCTCTGGCAGTACATAACCACCCTGTGTGTGTATCGTAGTTGTCTGCGCGTGGTGTTATTAATGGGATGAAGTACACTCCTGGAAATTGAAATAAGAACACCGTGAATTCATTGTCCCAGGAAGGGGAAACTTTATTGACACATTCCTGGGGTCAGATACATCACATGATCACACTGACAGAACCACAGGCACATAGACATAGGCAACGGAGCATGCACAATGTCGGCACTAGTACAGTGTATATCCACCTTTCGCAGCAATGCAGGCTGCTATTCTCCCATGGAGACGATCGTAGAGATGCTGGATGTAGTCCTGTGGAACGGCTTGCCATGCCATTTCCACCTGGCGTCTCAGTTGGACCAGCGTTCGTGCTGGACGTGCAGACCGCGTGAGACGACGCTTCATCCAGTCCCAAACATGCTCAATGGGGGACAGATCCGGAGATCTTGCTGGCCAGGGTAGTTGACTTACACCTTCTAGAGCACGTTGGGTGGCACGGGATACATGCGGACGTGCATTGTCCTGTTGGAACAGCAAGTTCCCTTGCCGGTCTAGGAATGGTAGAACGATGGGTTCGATGACGGTTTGGATGTACCGTGCACTATTCAGTGTCCCCTCGACGATCACCAGTGGTGTACGGCCAGTGTAGGAGATCGCTCCCCACACCATGATGCCGGGTGTTGGCCCTGTGTGCCTCGGTCGTATGCAGTCCTGATTGTGGCGCTCACCTGCACGGCGCCAAACACGCATACGACCATCATTGGCACCAAGGCAGAAGCGACTCTCATCGCTGAAGACGACACGTCTCCATTCGTCCCTCCATTCACGCCTGTCGCGACACCACTGGAGGCGGGCTGCACGATGTTGGGGCGTGAGCGGAAGACGGCCTAACGGTGTGCGGGACCGTAGCCCAGCTTCATGGAGACGGTTGCGAATGGTCCTCGCCGATACCCCAGGAGCAACAGTGTCCCTAATTTGCTGGGAAGTGGCGGTGCGGTCCCCTACGGCACTGCGTAGGATCCTACGGTCTTGGCGTGCATCCGTGCGTCGCTGCGGTCCGGTCCCAGGTCGACGGGCACGTGCACCTTCCGCCGACCACTGGCGACAACATCGATGTACTGTGGAGACCTCACGCCCCACGTGTTGAGCAATTCGGCGGTACGTCCACCCGGCCTCCCGCATGCCCACTATACGCCCTCGCTCAAAGTCCGTCAACTGCACATACGGTTCACGTCCACGCTGTCGCGGCATGCTACCAGTGTTAAAGACTGCGATGGAGCTCCGTATGCCACGGCAAACTGGCTGACACTGACGGCGGCGGTGCACAAATGCTGCGCAGCTAGCGCCATTCGACGGCCAACACCGCGGTTCCTGGTGTGTCCGCTGTGCCGTGCATGTGATCATTGCTTGTACAGCCCTCTCGCAGTGTCCGGAGCAAGTATGGTGGGTCTGACACACCGGTGTCAATGTGTTCTTTTTTCCATTTCCAGGAGTGTATGAGCGTGTGGTATAATCAGCATGGAGTTCGCTCTTGGGGAATTTGGCCAGCTGGTGCCAGTCTTTTTGTTTGATGTAACATCGGTGACTTTGGTTCCGATGATGATGAATTGATGATGAGGATAACACAACACCAAATCCCCGAGTGGAGAAAACCTCCTACACAGCCGCGAACTGAGCCGGGGCCCCTCGCACAGCATCCAGCCGAGCTGACCACTCAGCTACGGAGGCGGACTATTCATGGGAAAGTGTAACTGAGGCGGGACTTGGGCACCAGACTGGTATTCACCTAGTGGTCTGTGGAATGTGGGAAACCGCCTAAAAACCACATCCAACTGGCCGGCACACCGATTCTTGTCGTTAATCCGCCGGGCAGATTCTATCCCGGGCCGGCGCACTTTCCCGCCCGGAACCGACGCTTAACACGGACGCCTATCCAGGCGCGTAGAGAAGAATCAGAAAATTAACACTAAATGGGAAGTGCGGCGTTAGCTTGAGACTGACCCTTGCGCCTCTGTACTCAGTAATGGATCCACCAACACAACTAGTAGCGTCAGCGCTATCTTGCGAATAGACGTAGCGGACAGCGCTCAGAGCTCAGACAAAGGGGCAGTAGGAGCGGCAAGTGGCCAGGTGGGATCACGGACGCGTGCGGTCGACGCCGAGCTGCGGTTCTTGCCGGCCTCTTTAAATAATAGGCATTAGGCCTGCAATATGACCCATGGAGGTAGCCAGGTCGATAAGGAAAGGCGTAGCAGGGGAAACGGCAGAAAGAAACAGAAACCATGGGTTCACGCTGGGAAAAAATACGGGTACATCAGAAACACGTACTTCGATTTTCGCAAGCTTTGTTCCCCCACCGCTAGATACTCTGTCCTTTCCAGTTGGACTGAGAACAAGGTAGTAACTGCAAACTATCGCGAGAAAGCAGATTTTGACACACGCCGTACTTTTGATACGGAACCTTCATGTTGCGGTCAATGGCAGGGATATTCTTCCCGCTATAAGGGCTGAACCGAAGTTTTCCTATAGAACATCACAGTGTCAGTGACAGATGGCGTCAATGATCGTTATAACGAGAGGTAACAGGCGAGTGGGGAGTTAACTTAAATTCGTTAAATATGCTAAAAAGGAAGGATAGCAACACCGTCTCCTGAGTTCGCCTAGAATTGGAGAGGGGTACTATCAGATACACTTAGGAGTGCTCATTAGTCGTTGAAAGTATAGAAAATGAACATCATTCAGCAGCTCCTTGCCTACTTCCCCGATGCTCAGCACCCACATCTCAGTGAACGTTTTCCTTCCTCGATTACGTTGTTACCTTTGGGTCCCCAACTTTTTTCCCTGTACTCCTACACATCACCATTAGGCTGTAGCAAGATACTATGTCCTACCACTTCTTATTTCAGTCACACCTTGGCAGATGCCACCGGTCTTAACGGATTACGACGTCCCCCGCGACCAACCCTCACGCATAACACACTTGCTCACTTACGTGTTTGAATCGAAAGACATAACGTCAACTCACTGTTGCAGGCGGATCTGGCAATCTTTTCAAGTGTACTGTGGTAACAAATAACACGTCCACTCGGACTGTGCATCGTGTAATCCCCGCAGTATTTTGTGTCATCGCAGAAAAAAAAGAGGGTAGTGACAAACAAATTGAATTACAAATCCGAGGAATACAAATTTACTTTAAGAGATCAAATATCATTTTCCAGATGAAAAATGTAGATATCTTACAACCAAAGTTTAATGAACTTGTAACTAAGGTTTCAAAATCATAATTATACCGGTACCGACAGGCGAGGATGTAACCCGAACCACGTGGTCTTCAAAATGGTTCAAATTGCTCTAAGCGCTATGGGACTTAACATCTGAGGTCATCATTCCCCAAGAGCTTAGAACTACGTAAATTACCTAAGGAAATCACACACATCCATGCCCGAGGCAGGATTCGAACCTGCGACCGTAGCACATGGTCTTCACTAACTGTACAGTTGGGATGTGGAAAGCGCCTCTATTGAACCGTAGAATACAATTTTGACGATAAGTATCAACATTATTGTGACAACTAATTGTTCTATTGTATTTTTCTACTTGGGCCACCCAAGAATTTACTCTGAAGACGCTCACTACGTTCCCTCAACGTTGTATACCTAGTCTATGTAAATGCTGTGTTGCGGTTCGAAATATATAAAGTGTTTTTAAAAGTTATAATCCTGTACTGTATTCTAAAAATATGGAAATACCTTTGTGGAGCGTATTGAAAGCACAAGGACAGAAAAACACTGAATACGAAATAAAAAAATAGTCGAAGACGTCTCTTTAAGAGAGTAGAAAACGTATTTTCGAAGGTGATGCAAATTGGCAATCATCGAAAGCGAAGTAAAATCTGTAGTGTCTCTAGGACACATCGCTAACGTAACGAAATTTGGGTTTAGCTTAGAACAGTTCTGTAATATGTATTGCAAACGCCTGCCTGCCGGTGAACTGTGGTTCAAAAGGGACAGCAACATGTTTCATGTAGTAATAACGTAAACAGTGTACGTTTAGTGACTGACATATTTATCTTAAAACCTTAATTACCAATGAGGCCACTGCACTGATGATACTCCCCCTTTTTACATCTGATCGGACCACGGTTAGAAGAGAATGTGAATACAGTTTCAATAAAATTCTTCTGTATGTGTTCTCGCATCATGGTGCCAAATAATTCAAACCTCCCGCTCACCATTCGAGTGTCGAATAACAGAGAATTATTGTGAAGGTGGTTCGATGAAACCTCTGCCAGGCACTTAAGTGTGATTTGTAGAGTAGCCATGTGGATGTATATGTAGATGTTGCAAATGCTATGTGCCACGGCGACGACTAACATTGCGGTCTACGAGTGCCTCGTGGCCAGATCAGGTCATGTCAGCTTGTAACAGAGTTCCAGTCAGCAGAACATTAGCGAAAAATAATTAGCCATGCCAAAACAAGATTGATGACCTTCACATAAAAATTTACTGTATTTATTAGGGGACGAGGTTAAAACTGGTAAGGAAATTAAATGTTTTCCTTGCTGATGCCGAAGTAAACACGTTCAAGTCGCTACATCGGGACATCGCACACCTTATGGAGTACGTAGAAGGCGGAAGTGAAGAATAAGGGGAGTTTCGCGTTCAACAGAAACTGCTATCTCATAGAAGTTGTCAGGGCCAGTCATAAATCCGATCTTATGCACATGAAAGCATTTGCAAAAACTGCATCAAACAGAGAAATGCGTAGAAAGTCAACGCATTTTTCGCAGCACTCCAGGAAGTGTCTGTTCCTTAGACCCCAGAATTGACAACCATGAACCGATTGAAAACCGACTGAATACGTCCACGTACGGCTCATGGTCACGCAGGTGGTCTGCAAGTGTCCCTCGGCAGTACACACCGACGTTGCGAGGCCTTAGGATGAAGCAACCTGACAAGAAATATTTCAGAAATATAAAATACTCTACTCTCACTCGATAAAGAGCCTTTCGCAATCCTTGTCTCATCTTGAGTAGCTTTTCAAGTTACTGATAACGCGGCCTCTTAATGTGAATGTTGGGATGGTTCCCTTTAAAAGCCGATGCCAGCTACCACAGAGTACAATAATTTATTACGAATTTTTGTCGTATAAATATTTCTTTATACAACCCAAAGTTCATATAGCAAAATGAATACAAGAGATTACAACATGCAACAAAACGTAAAGACCATTACTTATTTTTCGTTTCCCAAGAACCACACATTTTCAGTAAGTAGCCTGCAAACATGAAGACTCTCTAATGAATCTAAAGTATATTTTGACGCTCAACCAGTGGATCATCATAGAATTTCTTATAGTTCTGGCTTCTTCTTCTTATTCCGCATTTCTTAGGCGTTTGCCTGTTATGCCCTCTTCGTTGAAATTATTGATCTTTCCACGTTTTCCTTTGTCTTCCTAATAACTTTCTGTCCATTGGGCAGTAATTTATGATTAATTTTGGTATTTTGTCGTCTTCCCTTCTCGTGACATAGTCTTCCCAGCTCTTTCTGTATCCCTTTATCTGCACTTTTAATCTTTCCACTCCTAGTTTCTCTGAAGTCAGCATCACTCCACTGGTCATATCGTGTGTGGCTACTCTTCTTAGGAATCACATCTCCGATGCCTGTATTCCTTGTTCATTTCCTTTTTCCACGATCCACGATTCACTTCCACTTGTCATGGTTGGTACTGACATCGTTCTGTAGAGCTTTAGCAGAGTTTCATTTCTGACTTTAGTTCTGAGCGTTCTGTAGATTGCTCCATTAACGTAATTAAATGTTTCTACTTTCTTATGTATGTCCCATTTCTGTCACGAGTGAGATGGTATTTCCTAAGAAGTTGAACGAGATTACGCTTTCTGTTGTCTGATAATTTATTACTATTTTGCTGGGAATTGGCTACTGGTCCCTGAAAGCCTTAGCTTTCGTTTTCTTTTAACATACTAATAGATTATATAACTTAGTCGTTGTGGATGAAATATGAGCAATCTTTGGAGTGTGATCGTCAGTAAAGATCAGTGCCATACAATAATTCATTTTATTGAAGTCATAAGGATAAAAACTTAATTTGCTTATCCATTGCCTTAGTATGTCGTCAACGTGAATATTAAAATGAATCAGAGACAAACTGCATCGTCTCCTCGCTTTGGGTCTGTAAACCATTGTTATGAACAAAACATCTAATTTAAGTCAACTTGTCTCAGCTAGACAGATTCCTGTCGATCACACGTTCGGTATTGCCAAACTTCTGTAGGATGGTTTGTTCGGTTTTGTTCCATATGAAAATCTTCGGTGGAATGGTATACCCCTGAGTAATAGGGAGCCACGGGACCATTAAATATCAAAATACTCATCTACATGTTTAACTAGAAGTTATGATGTTACTTGAAGTGACAAGATTACAGCTTTCGTAGGTCATGTGTCCTGAAAGTGGGAGGTTGTACTGCGTACGGAAGTCGATAACTTGTTATTGTTCGAACATAAACCAGATGAATGGACGCTGTGCAGGAGGTCGAACGAATTGCGGATGAGACAAAATAGCACGCTAAGGACGAAGCGATGACGGTGTTTTGGGCTGTCGCGCGCGAGCACCTGTTTGACCCAGACGCCCCAGCGCCGGCGGCGCACCTGCTTCCCTCATTATAAATATCTCTGGCTGCAGATAACATCACAGCTCAAGTGTAGGAATAACTCTGGATTATGCTGCGCGGCGCGCTCTGCGCTAGACGCAGCCAACTCGTTTTCTCTTCGCGTGTGTAGGTGCCCGTCTGCTGCCACGTCTGTGTGTGTTCGGGCGACCATTCTGAAACGGCCTGCCTGCTAATAAGCGCCGTGAACGTTTTTCTAATGCCGCTTGTATAAATAAAGCCAATTAGCGGCCTGAAATATTCGCGGGCTTTTGATATGCAAATAGAGTCCGCACTAAAATGTAATTCACAGTTGTTGCGCCCGGTGTAATTTAATTATCATACAGGGGTAATAGAACGAATGATTTAGTAGGACGGTAGGAATGGGGAGGCAGGAGCAGTTAGCAGTAGGAATAATTCAGATAAGAAGGGTTTTACGGATCCCCGCCTTTTTCCGCGGATGAATTCCTGCCTGATGCATTGTTCGCCGTTGACAAAACCACTTACAGGTGAGTTATGCTTGTGCGGAGTACTACCTGTCTACTTGCTAACACTCTTAAAGGATAGAAGGCAGGAAAGAAGGATGGAATATTGTGTTTTTACGTCTCGTCGACAACGGGGTCATTATAGACGGAGCATTGGCTCGGATAAGGTAAAAGGTAAAGGTGAAGTTTCGCGTTCTGGTCCCAGGCTGGTCAATGGGGCCCAACCGACCTCCTTGTTATTGTCTGCCAGTTGCATCATCGCACGCAACATGTAGAGGCATATTGTCAGCACACTTCTCTCCCAGTCGTTGTTGTTTTTTGACCGCTATTAATCGGTCGAGTAGTTCCTTAGTTGACTGGGTTCGCCCCGTATCTGTCCTCCTAACAAGGAAAAATCCCTCGCAGCACTGGGAATCGAATCCGGGTCTCCCGCATGGCCATAAGCCGTGCTAACCACTCTGCAAAGCAGGCGGGCGGGTAAAACAGCAATGGGGAAAGACATCTGCCGCATTCTTTTCAGCCGATGGTGCGGGAATTCGTCTGAAAAGATTTAGGGAGGAAACGAACACAGTTCTTACACCGAGATCGCAGCGTAGATTCTTTTATTGTTCCAATATGACTGGTTTCATCAGTCTTATGCTGCCATCATCTTATCTTATGGAACTTTTTGTAAAATTGCCGTGTTACATTACATGAAGTCAAAGCAAAAAAAAAAGGCATTTCCCACGTATGCATGTGAGTTTGGTACAATAAATGTGTCAACATTGCGATCGCGACATATGAAGTGTGTTCATTTTCAAACATACCGATCACGCCATAGCGCAGCATATGTACCTTAAGATTTAGGGAGACCTAAATGTGGACGAGTATCTGACTGCCGCTCGTCTCGAATGAGAATCTAGTGTGCCACCTACTTTGGCCATCACTGAAAAGTTAAAACTTGAACACCACATTATATTAAGTTTTTAAAAAGCATGATCTGGACAATAAAAACTACCGGTTTCAATCAAACAACAGGCCACTGTCAAACATAAATTTAACACAGTTGAAGTATGTTGTCGAACTATATAAAAATATCATGATGTGTCGCATATCCTGTAATTAATGTCGTTTTATACCTGAAGATAACCTGTTTTCTGATAGAAACTTTGTTTTTCATAAAGCGACATACAGCTGTTGCGCAAATCATGAATCTTCAAAAATATTTAGAAGCTGTAAGCCATTACCTCCTCAAATTAACACTACATGAAGATAGGAATAAAACTGAATAGGACTAGTAAAAGATACATCAAATGTCGAGTTTATTTTGATTGCCGCCTTGACCAAACACTAGGTTTTGAATGAAGACATTTCCCCTTTGTTTCCCGCTGGAAGGAATACATAGATGGAAAAACTGGGGTCACTCTTGATTTACGCATGTCTGTATCCACTTTTTTCATACCAGCGGCACGTTTTCTATTTTTCGCGATCATTAAATGTTACTGATTTCTCTTGAAATAAATGTCGTGTGACTAGGGCCTCCCGCTGGGTAGACCATTCGCCGAGTGCAAGTCTTTCGATTTGACGCCACTTCGGCGACTTGCGCGTCGATGCGGATGAAATTATGATAATTAGGACAACACAACACCAGTCCCTGAGCGGAAAGAATCTCCGACCCAGCCGGGAATCGAACCTAGGCCCTTAGGATTGCCAGTCCGTCGCGCTGACCGCTACGCTACCGGGGGCAGACGATTTCTCCTGATAGCATGCAAAGTATGCGAGTCATCGTGAGTTTCAATTCCCTTTAACAGAAAAGCTCGGTCTGGAAATGTTTGTACACAGGAAACTATATAATAAATGTACATATCACAAATGTACATTACGATCAGATGATTACTGATTTTTTAGTTCCAGCTTTTTAATGAATAAGTATTTCTACTAAGACGCCGGCCGGAGTGGCCGAGCGGTTCTAGGCGCTATAGTCTGGAACTGGCAGGTTCGAATTCTGCCTTGGGCATGGATGTGTGTGGTGTCCTTAGGTTAGTTAGGTTTCAGTAGTTCAAAGTGACATGACATCGTTGTTTGCGAACATGAACCAACTAAAGATATAAAGTGCCTGTAAATGAGTCCGCGATCATTTTATAACACTTTATTTGTAAAGTTCGAGCTTGATCACACCATTTTCTTCCCATAAGCACCGCCACAGGAAAACAAGAACTTCGTACAGAGAAGCCATGGGGCGGCACCGCTGAGGTTCCACTCCGAATTCATTATCGACCGTCGATATTTTAATAATCACTGTTTTGTTTCAAATGGCTCTGATCACTATGGGACTCAACTGCTGTGGTCATAAGTCCCCTAGAACTTAGAGCTACTTAAACCTACCTAACCTAAGGACATCACACACATCCATGCCCGAGGCAGGATTCGAACCTGCGACCGTAGCAATCGCACGGTTCCGGACTGCGCGCGTAGAACCGCGAGATCACCGCGGCCGGCAATCACTGTTTTGTTAATCACCTTACACTTACGGCTATGTTCAATTGTTTTGTCTTGATGAAAGGTTTCGATTTATAGATGTGATGTTACTTTTAAATTTCTTATTCTGGCTTTTACACAGATATGTGTTCTTTACTTTGTCAAGCTAGGAGCTTCCCATTATTAGTCTTCACACGCTTTATGTGGGTTTTTAAGTTTGGATCTAATTCCACATGCTGATGTCAGTTCATGTGTTATTGTCAGACGCTCATTTTGCCATATGGAGTAACTTAAATTAATAACTACGCATACTTCATTTTAACTATTAAATTTACGACACTGGTTACTCGTGTACCTTAGCTGCAATGTCCTGCGCTGGCCTCAGCTATTTGTTTTGGTACTGGACGCATCCAGGCCATCACCAGCGTTTACATGTACCTACATACACAGATTCTGACGTTGATACCCACATCAGAATATTTTATGGTAGGTGAAGCTGGTATACATGGCTGTCAATAA
The DNA here is from genome assembly GCF_023898315.1 of Schistocerca nitens. Lineage (NCBI taxonomy): Eukaryota > Metazoa > Arthropoda > Insecta > Orthoptera > Acrididae > Schistocerca > Schistocerca nitens. The sequence goes on along the minus strand of NC_064617.1, from coordinate 252,269,974 downwards.
CGTAAATATTTTTTATTTTTCTTACGGTTTGCTAGGTCTGTTACGCATGTTGCTTCAAGTAACTGAACTAAGTTGCTTACACCATTGTTTTTCTTTTCTAAATCATGTAAATGTTTTTTATTTTTCTTACGGTTCGCTAGGTCTGTTACGCACGTTGTTTCAAGTAACTGAACTAAGTTGCTTACACCATTGTTTTTCTTTTCTAACAGATTTGAAGATGTCATCAGCCTAAACTGGTAATGCCGGCCGCTGTGGCCGAGCGGTTCTAGGCGCTTCAGTCCGGAACCGCGATGCTGCTACAGTCGCAGGTTCGAATCCTGCCTGGGCATGGACGTGTGTGATGTCCTTAGGTTAGTTAGGTTTAAGTAGTTCTGAATCTAGGGGACTGATGACCTCAGATGTCCCATAATGCTTAGAGCCATTTTTTAAACCGGTAATTGCGACTTATAAAACATGTCTGATTAAGAAGGGCTTTTGCAAAAAAAGTGGTAACATGAAGTCCATGAATGCCTGCAAGTAGTCTCCAAGCAACCGAATATAGCCATTCCCACACAATAATAGGTTCAACTGTATAAAAGGAACCAATCTATTTCAAGTAAACGTAGCCCACAGCATTATGGAGCCACCACGAGCTTGTACAGTGCCTTCAGTGGGTTCCTGGGATCTGCGCCACACTCCAACATTACCTTCACCCCTTACCAACCGAAATCGGAACTCGTCTGACCATTCCACGGATTTCCAGTCGTCTAGGATACAACTGAAATGGTCACGAGCCAACGAGAGGCGCTGCAGGCGAGGTCGTGCTCTTAACAGTGGCACTCGCGTCGGTCATCTGCTGCCATAGCCCACTAACGCCACATTTCGCCGCACTGTCCTAACGGATACGTTCGTCGTACGTCCCTCATTGATTCCTGTGTTATTTCATGCAGTGTGTATTGTCTGTTTGCACTGTCAACTATACGCAAACATCGTTGCACTCGGTCGTTAAGTGAAGGCCATCGAGCACTGCGTTGCTCGTGGTGAGAGATAATGCCTAAAATTTGGTATCCTCGTCACACTCTTGACGCTTTGAATCTCGGAATATTTAATTTCCAAACGATTTCGAAAGTTAAATGTCCCATGCATCTAGTTCCAACTACCACTCCCAGTTCAAAGTCTGTTTATACCAGTCGTGCGGTCATAATCACGTCGCAAACCTTTTCACATCAATCACCTGAGTACAAATGACAGGTCCACCAATGGCCTTCCCTTTTATACCTTGTATATGCGATACTACCGCCATCTGTATATGTGCTATCCCACGACTTTTGTCACCTCAGTGTAATTACGAGAGGTGCCAAATATACAGCACTGTATTTTTATATTGGACGGGGCACAATGCATAAATAAAAAATGGAAGGAGACATAAACAAAGATAACTTACCAAAATACGAACGTAAAAGAAGAAATTCCTATTAAAGAGACAGGCAGTTTGCGATATTTGTAGCTCAATAAGGATCCGTCCTACTAATTTCATAGTGATCTGGGACATTTACCAGCTTCAATCTGCTTTACCGGTTCCACACACCATGCACTACGGGCTTTCACCAGCTGTAAAGTCCATCAAGTAATCAGGCGTTAGGAATCCGACTCGGAACTTTTTAACCAGTGCACTGCCGTGGTTCGTGGGAGTCCGTATACGGAGACACGTTCGACTGGTTTGCTGAGAAGGCAACAAGTAAGTCTCGTAGGAGTGAAGCTTGTGCAGGAAACTGGGAGTCTTAACGGTCAATATTCTGCGTCCTAATCTACCTTCACCAGCATCATGGAAGTATCTTAAGAGTTAGCAATTAAGCATTTTGTATCTGGTTACTCTATAAGCCGACAGTGTCTTATGCTAAAAAAATGTAGTGGTTATGTTACCTTGTAAGAAAGATTTCCAAAACACAAATCAAATGTCTGTATGACCACCACCTACTACACAGCACATCCTGCACCAATCTATTCATTTCGTTCTCGCTTACTGCAGGTATATCATTTTAAATTTAGGTATCAGAAAAAAATACCTGTTGATATGTAGGCAAGCTTTTCAGCAAAGTTATCTGAGCGTTTCCGATGTGCCGAACATCCGATCCGATCTGCCGAACATCAGCGGTTGCTAGGCCATGGTGAACAAAGAGAGCAGATTCTGAGTATGCCCCACACTTCTTCTCCTAGAACATTAAGTTCATTTTGCGTACGGGTAGCGCAATTTCATAATCGCGCTGTTATGTCCATGGCCGAAACCACTACTGATCAGCAAAAACACTTGTAACAGACTGTAGAGGTTCCTCACAATGCAGAAGCAAAGCAGGAGGAAAAAAAATCATCCAGAGAGTATTCTGATGCCTTGAAATATCAATTATAGTAGTAACTCATAAACTGTATTCTCTAAGCCTTGAAGAAAGGAATATGTGTTCTTCATTATTCTCATGACGTTCTGAATGTTGAGCGTCCGTTCAGGAAAATAACTATCCCCAACATATCATATTGCATGAAATCATTTTCAACGTAGATACATACTAAATGAATTGTTGCTCATAAAACAGGAATCCCAAATGAAAAGCGAACAACATTTCTTACCACTTCTTCTATGAACAACATTAAAACAGTATTATTTCTCTCTCTCTCTCTCTCTCTCTCTCTCTCTCTCACACACACACACACACACACACACACACACACACACACACACACTCACACTTGAATTTTAATATAATTTGACATGCAACGCTACAAGGATCAATTTCAGTCGCTCACAGCTGTGTATGTTCTCAGGTTAAGAATAACGTCATGCAGAACTTTTTGGTACTAAAATTGCTACCCACTCTCTACTAGCTTCTTCGATCTTATCTTTTAAGGCAATGGAGCAGAATAAATGGTATTGCGTTCGACGTTCAGAAAACATGATTCGCAGTTGTGACGACTGTCCAGAGAGTCTTTAGAAGTCAGTAATCGGCAAGTATAAAATAACTTTGAAGCAATAGTTACACTTACTGATCTTGAAACCCAGAGATATTTCTTTTAACCGGTATTATTTTGGAAGTACAATTTAAAAGTCTAAATAATTTACTGTTTAACTCAGTTAAGCTGGAATAACTCTAGCTTACTCTTACCAACTCAATAAATGAGTATTATTTAATACTCGTACAGAGACACGAGGTAACCGCAAAATTTGAAAGAAGAGAAAAAGAATTCTATACGCTTTCATACGAAAATGAGAAGCATGAAAACCTAAACAAACATGCAAACACTTAGAAAGGCACGAAAAAGGTAATGCGGTGAATAATGTGTGACTGCGTAGGGAACGGCAATTAATGTGGGGTCGTGAGTACAGATAACACATAAAGCAGGCACATGTGTATCGATAATTGGTCAGTCACTATTGACTTACGTAAAATCGAAGGTTTTATATCGGTGTTAATATAGCAAGTGTCGTAGGAATAAGAATAATTAGGTATCTGCATCAATATTACACCGGCGTCTTGGTGTGTGTACACTGCTCGTTATAGTACCACAAATAAATATGTAGGCTCAATGAGAAAAGTAAAAGGAAACGTACACCAAGTATTCCGTCAAACGTTGCTTAACCAACGATGTGACGTAATACTTTGTGAAGCTAATAGCTTGCGCGAAGTGTGGAGCATTAACAGAAAATTTCTGCCCTCGGATCTTTGTACTCCCACGCCCTGATAGCGGTTGTTACAGTATTCGCCAAATAACTGCAGTTTAGTGGGTCGTATTACGTCACACGGTAACCCACAAACGTAAGCGGGAAAATTGGTTTATCTATCCTGCGCAAAGAGCGAGTTCAGGCTACACAAGTTTACCCTTCACAAAATTATGCTGTCTGCGCAGAATATGGTTTATGACGAATGAATGATAATGTCGGACAATTATAAGCTTCAACAGTACTTGTTCGCACTTAACCATAACGCTGCAGACAAAATCAAGAACATTAGACCTGATGGGGACAACAGACAAACAACGGCCTTTTCTTATTCCGCCTTGTGTTTCGTGTCCATAACTACCACAACTGGCGTCCTATCTTGGTGTGTCTATTTACTCTTTTGCCAATATCGTTTACATCTGGGCTTTCAGTGAACATCGAAATCTCCTTAATTTTTAAATTATTGTAATGTTTTGTCGTTGTTAGTAATTGATTTTCATTTAGTACCTATGTATTATACGTCCTTCGGGGAAGAAGTCTAGCAACGTCAGCGTATACGATCATAAGGGAAAAATATGCCATAAATTATGAGTGTGTAGGAAATTCATCTAACATCATTCAAACAGTTTTTTCTTTCAGGAATATGAAGCACGGGATGAAGTTAAGAGGAGGAATCGACCTGGGAACTGTGTTAAATATCTTCTTCATGGCACTCAAAATCAATAATACCATAGTGGTTTGGTTTACACAGTGTGTCAGTTAGTGAACTATATGAAAAAAAAGACGGCGTGCACACACTTTATTCAACATGTAAACGTCATTACAGGTACTCGGATGTAGGTAATGACATGCTCGATATGCCTGTCATCATTGGCGATGATGTGACGTAGACGAATAGCGAAATCTGCTTGACCCGCTGACGTGTCGGAACATCGATGCTTGGAGTTGTTGTACACCTTGTCTTTAATATAGCCCCAAAAAAAGGAGTCGCATGTGTCCTGATCGGAGAATATGGTGGCCGATCGAGACCCATGCCAGTGGCCTCTGGGTACCCCAGAGCCAGAATGCAGCCCCCAAAGTGCTCCTCCAGGACATCGAACACTCTCCTGCTTTGATGGGGTCGAGCTCCCCGTCTTACATGAACCACATCTTGCCAAAAACAGGGTCAGTTTGGATAATGGGGATAAAATCATCTTCCAAAACATTCATTTGCCGTTCACAAGTCACCGTGCCATCAAAGAATATCGTACCGATTAATCCATGACTGGACGTTGCAAACCGAACAATCACCCGTCGAGGATGAAGAGACTTCTCGATGGCGAAATGAGGATTCTCAGTCTCCCAAATGCGCAAATTTTGCTTATTGACGAACCCATACAAATGAAAGTTGTCTTCGTTGCTCAACCAAACCATACAATTCCCATCATGCCCCGCGGTCAGCCTTGCAATTTGAATGTCCTATAGCCAACCTTTCGGATGTTATGACGATTTTATTTCATGTGGTTCAACAATTGTCATCCTGCATAAACTTTTGCTTAAGGAATCAGATTACCAACACTGCGTGAAGCCGGCTTGTTTGTCAACTACGTACAGTTTTTCAGTTTGACTTCAACATCCTTATGATAGCTGATCTGTAGAGAAAGGTTAAAAGAGTGGAAAGCATTTATTTTTTAATTCTGATGTTTGTATGTACAGCTTCCACTAAAACTCGTGCTTCGGAGAAGCACTTAGGCTCCTAGCACTAATGTAACGTCCGTAATGCCTCATTCTTCCCAGAATTCCAGTCTGTTAAGGATGATTTATTTGTATATTCTTACTTCTTAAACAGAGCTTCAAATTCGTCTAACTTCCACAGAAGCACGCTGTTATGGAATAATGTTCAATATACACTCCTGGAAATTGAAATAAGAACACCGTGAATTCATTGTCCCAGGAAGGGGAAACTTTATTGACACATTCCTGGGGTCAGATACATCACATGATCACACTGACAGAACCACAGGCACATAGACACAGGCAACAGAGCATGCACAATGTCGCCACTAGTACAGTGTACATCCACCTTTCGCAGCAATGCAGGCTGCTATTCTCCCATGGAGACGATCGTAGAGATGCTGGATGTAGTCCTGTGGAACGGCTTGCCATGCCATTTCCACCTGGCGCCTCAGTTGGACCAGCGTTCGTGCTGGACGTGCAGACCGCGTGAGACGACGCTTCATCCAGTCCCAAACATGCTCAATGGGGGACAGATCCGGAGATCTTGCTGGCCAGGGTAGTTGACTTACACCTTCTAGAGCACGTTGGGTGGCACGGGATACATGCAGACGTGCATTGTCCTGTTGGAACAGCAAGTTCCCTTGCCGGTCTAGGAATGGTAGAACGATGGGTTCGATGACGGTTTGGATGTACCGTGCACTATTCAGTGTCCCCTCGACGATCACCAGTGGTGTACGGCCAGTGTAGGAGATCGCTCCCCACACCATGATGCCGGGTGTTGTCCCTGTGTGCCTCGGTCGTATGCAGTCCTGATTGTGGCGCTCACCTGCACGGCGCCAAACACGCATACGACCATCATTGGCACCAAGGCAGAAGTGACTCTCATCGCTGAAGACGACACGTCTCCATTCGTCCCTCCATTCACGCCTGTCGCGACACCACTGGAGGCGGGCTGCACGATGTTGGGGCGTGAGCGGAAGACGGCCTAACGGTGTGCGGGACCGTAGCCCAGCTTCATGGAGACGGTTGCGAATGTTCCTCGCCGATACCCCAGGAGCAACAGTGTCCCTAATTTGCTGGGAAGTGGCGGTGCGGTCCCCTACGGCACTGCGTAGGATCCTACGGTCTTGGCGTGCATCCGTGCGTCGCTGCGGTCCGGTCCCAGGTCGACGGGCACGTGCACCTTCCGCCGACCACTGGCGACAACATCGATGTACTGTGGAGACCTCATGCCCCACGTGTTGAGCAATTCGGCGGTACGTCCACCCGGCCTCCCGCATGCCCACTATACGCCCTCGCTCAAAGTCCGTCAACTGCACATACGGTTCACGTCCACGCTGTCGCGGCATGCTACCAGTGTTAAAGACTGCGATGGAGCTCCATATGCCACGGCAAACTGGCTGACACTGACGGCGGCGGTGCACAAATGCTGCGCAGCTAGCGCCATTCGACGGCCAACACCGCGGTTCCTGGTGTATCCGCTGTGCCGTGCGTGTGATCATTGCTTGTACAGCCCTCTCGCAGTGTCCGGAGCAAGTATGGTGGGTCTGACACACCGGTGTCAATGTGTTCATTTTTCCATTTCCAGGAGTGTAAGAACTGTCTATATATTATCCATGAGGACGTTATCTAGTAGCTTATATATGGCTTTACCAACACTTTCAAACAAGAGTTATTTCAAGCCATTCACTTTCTAATCTCACAAAAATTATCAAATCCATAATCACATATTATCATAAACGCATATTCATATAACATACATAATGTCTGTAGATCTTTCTTTTCCTTAGTGCATATCCCGTCTCGTATGGAGTCGGCTTCTCAGATTTGGTACATCTGATGTTTTATTTTTAATTATTTAATTTTTGGTCAGGTCATTTCAGTTTATATTTGAAATTAATTTTGCTATCCATTAAAATCTTTACACCACTCTGTATTTTTAGTTGTACGTTTTGGTTTTTGCATTATACAGACATTTCCAATGTTGTGAAGGTAATTTCACATGCCATAGCAAACCGGGTAACGTTCCGAATAAATCGTAATTACATTATTGTTCATTTGAGAGCCACTGGTGACCAAGGGTCCATTACTCTAAAATAGTCATAAATTATCTCTGAATAAACTGTGAAATTTTATTTTTGAGTTAGGAGTCACCCTGTGCAATAAATAATTATGGTTTATATCAGTCTCTGCGACTGCGTTTTGTTGCTGCGTCGCCCAAACAAGACACAGCCAGGACAAAAGTACCACAGGCGCAAAGATGCGAGCTGGTGCCAGTGCCATAGAGATTTCCCACTTGCGCGAGTTCCACCATCACCGCGGGCGGTACCGAGGATGAAGATGTCGACTTCGTCTCGGCCAATTGCTGGCCGAGTACAATCCGCCAATGATAGGACGACAACGGACAGAAGCCAACTCGGGCTACAGAAGAGCAGCCCTCTCCCACTTCTACATCTACATCTACATGGATACTCTGCAAATCACATTTAAATGCGTGGCAGAGGGTTCATCGAACCACCTTCACAATTCTCTATTATTCCAAAGTCGGTGTCAACAAAATATTTTCGCATTCCGAGGAGAAAGTTGGTCATTGGAATTTCGTGAGAAGATTCCGTCGCAACGAAAAACGCCTTTCTTTTAATGATTTCCAGCCCAAATCCTGTATCATTTCTGTGACACTCTCTCCCATATTTCGCAATACAAAACGTGCTGCCTTTCTTTGAACGTTTTCGATGTACTCCATCAGTCCTATCTGGTAAGGATTCCACACCGCACAACAGTATTCTAAAAGAGGACGGACAAGCGTAGTGTACGCAGTCTCCTTAGTAGATCTGTTACATTTTCTAAGTGTGCTGCCAATAAAATGCAGTCTTTGGTTAGTCTTCCCCACAAAATTTTCTATGTGTTCTTTCCAATTTAAGTTGTTCGCAATTGTAATACCTAGGTATTTTGTTGAATTTACGGCTTTTATATTAGATTGATTTATCGAGTAACCGAAGTTTAACGAGTTCCTTTTAGCACTCATGTGGATGACCTCACACTTTTTGTTATTTAAGATCAACTGCCACTTTTCGCACCGATATTTCTTCTAAATCGTTTTGATGTCTGTTTTGACTTTCCGATGACTTTATTAGTAGATAAACAACAGCGTCATATGCAAACAACCGAAGACGGCTGCTCAGATTGTCTCCCAAATCGTTTATGTAGATAAGGAACAGCAAAGAGCCTATAACACTAACTTGGGGAACGCCAGAAATCACTTCTGTTTTACTCGATGACTTTCCGTCAATTACTAAGAAACTGTGACCTCTCTGACAGGAAATCACAGATCCAGTCACATAACTGAGACGATATTCCACAAGCACGCAATTTCACTGCAAGTCGCTTGTGTGATAGTGTCAAAAGCCTTCCGGAAACCCAGAAATACGGAATCGATCTGAAATCCCTTGTCAGTAGCACTCAGCACTTCATGTGAGTAAAGAACTAGTTGTGTTTCACAAGAACGATGTTTTCTGAACATTCATTACGTTCGAACACAATATATGTTCTAAAATCCTGCTGCATATCGACGTTAACGATATGGGCCTGTAATTTAGTGGATTACTTCTACTACCTTTCATGAATATTGGTGTGACCTGTGCAACTTTCCAGTCTTTGGGTACGGATCTTTTGTTGAGCGAACGGTTGTGTATGATTGTTAAGTATGGAGCTAATGCATCAGCATACTCCGAAAGGAACCTAATTGGTATACAGTCTGGACCAGAAGACTTGCATTTATTAAGTGATTTAAGTTGCTTCACTACTCCGAGGATATTTACTTCTACGTTTCTCATGTTGGCAGCTGTTCTCGATTAGAATTCTGGAATATTTACTCCGTCTTCTTTTGGTTATAGATCATCGTCCAGGGCTGACTTACAAAGGGAACGTCGTTTAGTGAACACTTAGAACTGAACAGACATTTGTTGTAATTGCATTTGCTATGTACTGTGAAGCTTACCTACGGTTATTCGCTCTTAGGCATTGAGGGCCTTCTTTGTGTTATATTACAAGCAGTTTTTCAGACGTCATTATTCAACTAGTCACAAAGATAAGTAAAACTTCTAATTCATTTCTGTGTCTTCGTTACTAATTTGTTGGAATGTTGTAGAATCTTCGTTCTCCTATTCTGTTACCTGACCCTGGGACATGGCTGTGTAATAGTGGCAGGGGGAAATTGTCTTAGTGGTGTACTGCACCAGAAGCCGTTCCATGAACTCACAAACTTGGTCTACCGTAAAAACAGTGGCAACTTCGGCCTCCACAGCAGTAGTGACGAGCTCTGTACAAATTTGCGACGATGGTTTACAAAAACTGTGGTCTCTAAGCAGTAGATGCACCATTTGTGTAATAAGATACTTGCTGTACGTGTGTTCACCATACGTCACTTACAAACAAACAAAAAAATAAAAAAATAAAAAAATGAAAAAACTTGGTGTGAGTCAATGAAACCAAGAAAACACACGCATGGTGCAGCGCCGTTCGTACATAACGCAATAAGCGTCTGCACGTCCATGTTCATACGATAAAAGCCTTCGCCGACTGGCTTGCGCCTAAATCCGGCCACAAGCTTTGCAGAAACTGAAAAGACCAGTTTCCCTTTAAGTCAAGACGGATAAGCTATTTGACAGCCTATTAATTCCGTGACGTGCTTCCTGAGTTTGTGCCAGTGGTGTGGCTGGCGCCCTGCAGACCGCATTCCTCGGAGAGAGCTGTCAAGCCCCGCCTCGAATCTGGCGCCAGCCTCAGCGCCTCACGCAACCACCGCACACTTCTCGCCCGTCGTTCAGAATTCTAAGCGGCGGTCCAACACTTCACGTAATAAGCGCCGTCAAAATGGCATCCTCAACGACCTTCAGTCCATTTCCGAACCGAGCTCGCGTTTTACGCCATACTTTGTGACCACACAGGCGGTCCACTAACTTGCAAACGGTACAGAAAACAATCAGAACTACTGAGCGGACAAGACTCCAAGCTGTTACGGAATTCCCGTTTCAAACTGAATGCATTCCAGAGCTAGCTTCTTTCTTAAGAGGAGGCTATACGGCTACAGGAATTTTGTTATTTTTTTATACGTATTTAGATCCTAAATTTCTGTCGTCCAAAGCATTCGATGCAATTCTCAAAAATTCACGAGAAAATCGACTTTGAATTTTTCTATGTGTTTTTAATACTTTCTTATCCTGCAGTTATTTCGAAGGGGCAGTGAGGTTCTGTGGCAGAACCCTCGCCTGCCATATGACCGTCCCAGGTTCGATTCTTCACCGGTATGAATTCTTAAACAAAGATCCAAGTCCTACGAGTGTTCCCACGAAGTGTAAAATACATAAGCACACTCCGTCTTCCGGCCACGAGGGGCCTACCGGGACCATCCGACCGCCGTGTCATCCTCAGGGGGGATGCGGATAGGAGGGGCGTGGGGTCAGCACACCGCTCTCCCGGTCGTTATGATGGTATTCTTGACCGAAGCCGCTACTATTCGGTCGAGTAGCTCCTCAATTGACATCACGAGGCTGAGTGTACCCCGAAAAATGGCAACAGCGCATGGCGGCCTGGATGGTCACCCATCCAAGTGCCGACCACGCCCGACAGCGCTTAACTTCGGTGATCTCACGGGAACCGGTGTAGCCACTGTGGCGAGGCCGTTGCGTAAAATACATAAGGAGGAAAAAATTCATTTCTAATGTTTTATTTAAATTTAAATAATCATTATTAACAATATTTTATAAAAAAAACTGTGAATCGAGAATTTATATTTTCAATGAAAACTGGCAGTTCGTGTGTGGTATGTATTAGGTTGGCTCATCAGTTCGAAGCGTTTACCGTTTTGCATGTTGGTATTCTGGTTGCCGTGGGTTTCTTTATCGATTGTCATTTTTCTGTTTGTAGTTGACTGATGCTGTTCGACTTCACATATTGTCGTTTTGTCACTGTAGACAGTGAGTGGACTTGTGGACGTAATAAAACGGAGTTACAAGTGGAAAAATTGGAACATTTCCAACATATTCTTCCATTTGAGTCCAGAAGAGGTGTGACAGCAGCGGAGGTTGGTTCAAATGGCTCTGAGCACTATGGGACTTAACTCCTGAGGTCATCAGTCCCCTAGAACTTAGAACTACTTAAACCTAACTAACCTAAGGACATCATTCATATCCATGCCCGAGGCAGGATTCGAACCTGCGACCGTAGCGGTCGCGCGGTTCCAGACTGAAGCGCCTAGAACCGCTCGGCCACTCCGGCCGACTAGCAGCGGATGCAGCCGGAAACATTTGCGAACGTATGGGGATACTGCCACTGAACAGAAGCGGGAAAAAAGGATTTTCTCGTTTTAAGGAGGACCTTCTTGACATTAGCGACCCACCATGTTCAGCAAGACCTTCGGATTTGATGAAGCCGTTTAACGCATTAATCCTCAGTGATCGACGTCAGTGTACTCGAGAACAGGCAGATGTGATGAAATGTGATCATTCCACCATCGTGTGAGATTTGCATGCAATGAGGAAGGTTGGGTACCGCAAGCTCTAAACCAAAATTTCAAAAATGAGCGAGTGGCCATATGTGCATCTCTGCTTCATCGTTATTAATTGGCTCGTGAACTACGCCGATCATTCTCATCGTGCATCTATACTGGTGACGGGAAATGGCGTCTTTATGCTAAAGTAAGGAAAACAGGAAAACAAAGGAATGGCTGAGCCTAAACAAAGTAGCAACTCCCCGTACAGAGACCTACGTGCTCCCACAAAAAATAATGTTATGCATTCGTGGAACAGCGATGAAGTGGCGTACTACGATTTGCTTCACAGAGATGTAAACGTCATTGCTGACATTCATTGTGAACAACTGATACGTCTTGCAGAACCAATCCAAGAACGACGACTATGAAGACTGCGTGAACTGATGCTACTCCACCAGCCTGCCCGGATTCTGCTAGACTGACAAAAAGCACTATACAGGAATTGGGTTGTAAAGTCATTCCGCACCCGCCTTTTTCACTTGGTCTGTAGCCGTCAGATTTTTGCCTTTTCCGCTCTCCGTCGAATAACCTTCAAGAAACTTCCTTTCGGGATGAAAATGCGCTGGGAACATGGCTCGACGAGTTCTTCACTTCAAAAACACACGATTTCTACAGTCGTGGAATCGAAAAGTGACTCCAGAGTTCTCAGATTTTTGCAAATGGGGAAAGGGAATATATTATTAATGACTGAAGTCTCTGTTATGTGTATCTGTCGCGATAAACTTATGGAAAAACGCTACGAACGTATGCACCAACCCAACAATTAGAAAAAAGAAGAGTTGCATTTTTCATAAAAGTGATAATTAAATATCTGTCAGTCATCATATATTTGATGAATGTCATATTTAAATGACGTAGGTGCTCGAAATAAACGGGAAGAAACGAAAGAACTTATGACCGAATAGAGACTCGAACCAGTGATCCAGCAGTTATCAGTCTCGGGCGCTACCAATATTTTTCTATATCTATGTATTTTAAACTTCACAGAAATGCTAACCGAACACGTGCCTTTGTTTAAAAATTTGCATAAGGCACGAGACGAACTCTGGCCACCCACGTGGCAGAGACCACAGAGCCAACCTGCTTTTCGCATTAGGGATCTTTCTTTTAAAGAAGCTCGGAAAACTTCAAAGTCGATTATCTCAAGAATTCTTGTGACTTGCATCGACTTGCTCTGATTTATTCATACTTGACTTCTGGTCCTCGCGTACCACAAATATAAAAAAAAAGTTACAAAAATCTGATTGCTGTGTGGTTTCCTCGTCAGCTCATATTCATCGAGAATCTCTTGTACAATGAATAGTATAGCATGAGAGGAAAACAGCACAGATAAAACAAAAGGTATAACGATCGCAGGCCGGCCGAAGTGGCCGTGCGGTTAAAGGCGCTGCAGTCTGGAACCGCAAGACCGCTACGGTGGCAGGTTCGAATCCTGCCTCGGGCATGGATGTTTGTGATGTCCTTAGGTTAGTTAGGTTTAACTAGTTCTAAGTTCTAGGGGACTAATGACCTCAGCAGTTGAGTCCCATAGTGCTCAGAGCCATTTATAACGATCGCAAGCACCGAATCTATTGCAGAAACCCAGAGTATGTTTTCATTTCGAAAATTATGGCGTTCCTGAGGGGAAAATAATTTATCTCGAAGAATGGACATCGATTCAGAGAAAAGCAATCGTATGTAAATTTATTTACATGTGAAACTCCGGAAATAGCCTGAATAGGTAGATTTTGTTTTATTATAGCCTCTTTCCGAGAGGCGTTCGACGTTGTACTGCATGGTGAACTTACAGACACTATTATGTGAGGTATTTTCGCAGATAAGCGACTGCCTTGATCTACTTTTTGACTTACAGAAACCACTAAGATTTAATACATGTTCATGTACCTTAACTAGCAGCACGCTAGTGTATGTGACACGCGGCAGATTAACAACCCTGACTGGTACGCCGGCAAGCCAGAGTGTGGGTTTTAGGCGGTTTCTCACGCTCATGTAAGCAAATTCTGGGCTGGTCCTCCACTCCCCCCTGATAAAATACGATCGATAAACAGAACAAAGTTTACACAATTCATACGACTTACCTCCCTTAAGTAACTTACAGCTATGGCGGCAGGAAAGACATCCGTTCGCAAAGTTCAATAAAAATAAATTTGTTAAAACATAACTACAACGGAAAGCGAAAGTAAAATCGGGTCTAACTGAGGGAAGCGTGTCGATCTGTTCGCTGAGGAGCTGTTTTTTTATTTGTTTTTTCGGGAAAGTTTAGTGGTCGCTCGATTGTAAGGAAATGCTGTTAGTTTTTATTCAGCATAACGAAGAAAAATCGCAGGAAGGCATGAAAGATGGTGTGTTTCTTAATCAAATGAAAACTCGGCGGGATTCTCTCTTTAACTTAGACAGCAGTTGGTCTTGTACGGCCACTACACACAACGGAAACACCGTCACAGTGAGATCAACAACTTAAGCATACGACAGATTATATTTGTTACTTGTGGGTCACCTAACTACGGAAAAGTTGTAGGACAATTAAGGGATCTTGTAATCTAAGTCAAGTGGGAGTACAACAGGTTTTACTTTTACGATACAATGGGCTTCCAGCGAAGAAGATAGCTCTTACAGACATTATGTATTAAAATCCAGATTTTTGCTGAAGTGCAGCAATCTAGATTGTATTACGTAATGTCTCTAAGAAATTTTTCCTTATTCTTTATGGATGAACACAATTCATGTCGAACTGACAGAGAGCAAAGTTCATTAAACTCTCAGTAGAAACTACACAAAATAACGCTAACGCTGTGTGTGTGTGTGTGTGTGTGTGTGTGTGTGTGTGTGTGTGTGTGTGTGTGTGTGTGTGAGGGGAGGGGGGCGGTTCCTCATCTGGGCTGCTCGCAAATTCAAAGTTAACAAGACAAAAGGGACCAAAATTATAATCAGACATGCAACAAAAGTTGGGAACTGCTCAGAATATGGATCGCGCTACCACAACTGCGACACCTACATTTCCCCAAAATTCAGCTAGGGTGCACCAATCAGCACAAGAATGTAGTCGGCAGACAGATAGCCCGAAACTTAATTCAAATCCCTCAACTGTCCAACCTTATAAACGTCCACACAGGGGGGACGACTCAACGCTGTTGCCAACATGATGAACGAAAATACTGCTTCTTACACGTAAAAACCGGGGAATACATCAGAGACTTCACACTCTAGGTGTACAAAACGCATCTTAACAAGCAGGAGATTGGTAAATCGAATGTAGCAGTGTCACACCGATTGGGCGACATCTTCGCACCAAATCCAAATACAGCGGGGCCGGGAACAGGGGGAGGGGGGAGGGGGGACGGGGGTAGGATGACTAGTTCCAATGGATAAACAAAAATTTGGAACGAGAGCAGCTGATTATCTTATGCTGCTCAGGTGGCGCCATGACGTCACGTCCTTTATGTCCATGCTGAAAAAGGCAAAAATGTCGTGCTCAATTATTTTCTGGGGAAGGCAGTGGTTGTCTCTGCCCTCAGCGAGGACAGGCGCCAGATCTAGCCAACAAAAGCACGAAGCGGGCCGCGGCTCCTCTTCTGCGAAACTGCTCTACTCCTGTGGATGCCCGCCCGTCTTTGTGAGACTCACCGACCACCTCCTGCCGAGAAACGGGAGCTAGAGCCCACACGGTGGGCACCTTCCCAGCAAAACTACGAAAATCTTTCCTCCCAGATAAACATCCCCGGTACTTTCAATGAAATAACCTCGAAACAGTGGCAGAAAAATGAAATAGCATCACACAGCGATATGTCACAGCCAGGTAACACTACTTTCTGCCTTAAGCAGACAATCGAATTTATAAAATGGAATAAATCAGCCACAATGGTAACGTCAGTTGTCATGAACTAATATTCTCGACATACCACCGAATTATTGATCGAAACACACACACTCTTTACGTTTAAAATAACGTGATATATACCGTTGTGTTGTCGACGAAACCTAACCAGTTGTGAATCACAAAATATGCAGGTAAGAAAATTTTATCCTCGGATTTCATTGACGAAATGTTCTCAGATAGTAAGCGACGTCCAGAAGCAACGCTTCGGCAAGTTTATAAGTTCTTAACTCCACTTAAAAGTATCGAATAGTAACGGCCAATAATCATTACTTCCACTGGCGGCAACTGAACAGAAAGGACTTCGGTACGCGAAAGTAATGAAACTCTGTGGAATTCCTCACATGGATGTTGGGAAGCCCTTGTCAATACGCAATGTATAATTTAGTTATTCGTTTTGGTATGAGACAACGATAATCAGATGAGTGAAATGTCCAAGATGCGCACTTTTCGCAAATACCGGGAAATATAACGGGTTTAGTTTTCTTTCAGATACTTAGGAACTCATCTTCTGGCAAACTTGTAAAGAAGAAATGCGCTGTTTGAGCACAGAAGCATATGCATGTCAATCTAGGGAAATACATTTTGATTTAAAGTTTGGCATTCGTGTATAAGTGCAATATCTTATTCAGATCTTTAACCCGTTGATCCACCCGAAAATAATGAAGTTAAAAAACTACTAACATTCAAAATATGTAAGAAAGCCCCCGCCCCCGTGAACCATGGATCTTCCCGTTGGTGGGGAGGCTTGCGTGCCTCGGCGATACAGGTAGCCGTACCGTAGGTGCAACCACAACGGAGGGTTATCTGTTGAGAAACCAGACAAATGTGTGGCTCCTGAATAGGGCAACAGCCTTTTCAACAGTTGCAAGAGCAACAGTCTGGACGACTGACTGATCTGACCTCTGCCTTGCTGTACTGGTACTACGAACGACTGAAGGCAACCGGAAACTACAACTTCAATTCTTCCTGAGGGCATGCAGCTCTACTGTATGGTTGAATGATTATGGCCTCCTCTTGGGTAAAATATTCCGGAGGTAAAATAGTTCCCCATTCGGATCTCCGGGCGGGGACTACTCAGGAGGACGTCGTTATCAGGAGAAACAGAACTGGCATTCTACCGATCGGAGCGTGGAATGTTAGATCCCTTAATCGGACAGGTAGGTTAGAAAATATAAGAAGGGAAATGGGTAGGTTAAAGTTAGATATTGTAGGAATTAGTGAAGTCCAATGGCAGGTGGAACGGGTTAGAAACACAAAACCAAATAGAGGTAATGCAGGAGTAGGTTTAATAATGAATAAGGAAATAGGAATGCGGGTAAGCTACTATGAACGGCATAGTGAACGCATTATTGTAGCCAAGATAGAAGCCCAAACCCACCACAGTAGTACAAGTTTATGTGCCAACTACCTCCGCAGATGATGAAGAGACTGAGGAAATGTATGATGAGATAAAAGAAAGTATTCATAGAGTTAAGGGAGACGAAAATTTAATAGTGATGGATGACTGCAATTCGATAGTAGGAAAACGAAGAGAGGAAAAAATAGTAGATGATACGAACTGGTTGAAAGGAATGAAAGAGGAAGCTGCCTAGTAGAATTTTGCAAAGAGTGTCGCTAACACCTGGTTTAATAACCATGAAGGAAGGCTGTACACGTGGACACACCGGGAGGTTTCAGATTCTTTATATAACTGACAGAGATTTGGGGACCAGATTTTAAATTGTGAGACATTTCCAGAAACTGATGTGGACTCTGACCACAATTTTTGGTTCTGAACTGTAGATTAAAACTGAAGAAACTGCAAAAAGGTAGGAAATTAAGGAGACGAGAGCTGATTAAGTTGAAAGAACCAGAGGTTGTTGAGAGTTTCCGAGGGAGCATTAGGCAACGAGTGACAAAAACAGGGAAATGAATACAGTATATGACGAATGGGTAGCTTTGAGAGGTGCAATAGCAACGGCTGCTGAGGATCAAATAGGTAAAAAGACAATACCAAGCAGAAATACATGGATAACACAGGAGATAAAAATGTAGCAAGTGAAGCAGGCCAAAGGGAATACAAACGTCTAAAAAATGAGACTGGCAGGAAGCGCAAAAGCACTAAGCAGGAATGGATAGAGGAATATGTAAGGATTTAGAAGCATATAACACTAGAGAAAAGATAGATAACAACCCACAGGAAAATTAAAGAGGCCTTTGGAAAAAAGAGCAACAGCCGTATGAATATCAAGAGCTCAGGTGGGAAACCAGTCCTAAGTAAACAAAGGAAAGCTGAAGGGCGGAAGGAATATATAGAGGTCTATGCAAGGGAGTTGAACTCACAGGTAATGTTATAAAAACAGAAAAAGATTTAGATGAAGATAAGATGGGAGATATTATATTACGAGAAGAATCTGACTTGCACTGAAAGATCTAAGTCGAAACAAGGCACCGCGAGTTGATGACATTCCGTCAGAACTGGGGGTACCAGCTGTGATAAAACTCTTCCATCTGGTATGCCAGCTGTATGAGACAGGCGAAATACCCTCAGACTTCAAGAAAAATGTAATAATTCCAATTGAAATGAAAGCAGGTGCGGGCAGGTGTGAATATTACCGACCTATCAGATTAATAAGTCGTGGTTGCAATATACTAACACGAATTCCTTACAGAAGAATGAAAAGAACTGGTAAAAGCCGACCTCGCGGAAGATCAGTTTGGATTCCGAAGAAATGTAGGAACACGCGAGGCAATACTGACTCTACGACTTATTCTGGAAGATAAGAAGAAATGCAAACCTACGTTTATAACTTTTGTAGACTTAGAGAGAGTTTTTGACAACGTTGACAGGTATACTCTCTTGGAAATACTGAAGGTAGCAGGGGTAAAATACAGGGAACGAAATGTTGTTTACATATTATACAGAAACCAGACAGAAGTTACAAGAGTCGAAGGCACGAAAGAGAAGCAGTGGTTCAGAAGGGAGTGAGACAGGGTTGTAGCCTGTCCCAGACGCTATTCAATTTGTCCATTGACCAAGCAGTAAAGGAATCAAAAGAAAAATTTGGAGTAAAGTCCATGGAGAAGAAATAAAAACATTGAAGTTTTCCTATTACATTTAATTCTGTCGGAGACAGCAAAGGACTTCAAAGAGCAGTGGGACGGGATGGGCAGTATCTTCAAAAGAGGATATTAAATGAACATCAACAAAAGCAAAACAAGGATAAATCGGGTGATACTTAGGGAATTAGATTAGGGAACGAGACACTTAAAGCAGTAGATGAGTTTTACTATTTTGGTATTAAAATAACTAATGATGACCGGAGTAGAGAGGTCATGAAATGCTGACTGGTAATGGAAAGAAAAGTGTTTCTGAAGAAGAGAAGTTTGTTAACATCGAATACAGATTTAACTGTCAGGAAGTCTTTTCTGAATATATTTGTATTGAGTGTAGCCATGTATGAAAATGAAACATGGACGATAAACAGCTTAGACCAGAAGAGAATATGAGGTTTTGACACGTGATGCTACAGAAAAGAATGGTGAAGATGAGATATGTAGATCACATAACCGATGAGGAGGTACTATATAGAATTCGGTAGAAAAGAAATTTGTGGCACAATCCGCCTAGAAGAGGCGATGGTAATAGGACACATTCATGTATGGTAAAAATCATCTATCAGGTGAATCCGCAGTATTACAAATCTCAGGGAATCATAGGGTACACACGTTGTCACTTAGCTAAATTGTCCTCCTTCAGGACGTACGGCGTTTGTTGCCACTGAATGGGCCGAAGTAGCTTTTTTTCTTTTGTTTCTTTCAAGTAAAATTAAAACAGATAAGAGAAGATGTCGCGAACATCTGCAAAATATGCTTGGGTATAGTTTACTAGTAGAACGGGCGTGGCATGAAGACAAGAAGAGATCAGCTTTGGAACAGATGTAGCGCACTGTTTGAGAGGAAACAGAGTAGTCCAAAGCCATATGTAAGCAGTGTTGTACGCCCAAAACTACAAAGTTTCATTGTTCCACTGTTAAAAACGGTTTCGGCAATCGTAACCCACAAGAACAATCACTGAGTATGATATTTAAAGCGGTTAACAAAAAATTGTTACTCTCTACCTCCATATCCGCAGAAGTGAAAGAAAAACGGAGAACTGTGGATTTAAAAAGCAAAACAAGATCTAACAATTTTGCCTACTTAATTTTACAAAAGGAGTATCAAACAATAGCGGGTATTTCTTTATTCTTGTTTCGAGATGGTATGCGAATTACATCATATGCAAAATTGATGTCAACATATTCAGACGACAATCAAGCTGTAAAACCTGCAGTAGTACTAAACAAGGCAGTACTGCACAGTGTATCCAGCTCATACTATTATTTTCGGGATTTAAATTATTTCATAGATAATTAGGTGTACAGTCGTCAAAAATCAAAGGGCAGCTTTTCAATATTGCTACTCACTGCTGCGAATCAATTAAGAATCAAAAAGCATCGCATTAATATTTTATCACCAGAGTAATGGTAAATATTGTACTAATGTTATTATTCACTAAACATTCTGAACGCCATAGGTAATACAACGAACTAGAAAACATTTTTGCAATGAAAAAAGTACTGTGCCAGTATTCGACATGTAGAAACGTAAAATCAAATTTTTAGATTATGTAAGTAATTCTTCATCATGGAAAGTATCGTTAGTTGGATAAATATTTTTGACAGGGCACAGAAGTAAACAGATCTCTGAAGATGTAGGTCGTCTTCCAAGTATAGACTACAGTAAGTATAGTTGGCGGAAGACCAGCATAATTAACTTAAATAGAAACAAAATAAAACTGTTTTAGAACAGCTGATGCCGCTGATAACTACTGAACTCTGGATATTTACATCTGAAAATGGTCTAATTTGACCCTAAAATAGTCACAGCAGTATAACGCGTGATGGAGATTGTATTCCGGTTATACAATCAATACGCAAGATCACTGTTTCTCAGGGTGACACGAAGCCGTATTTCACCATGAAACGAAAGCTCTTCAAAGGCATTTATGGCGGATTGTGGTCTTCTTCATCAATTTTATACAGTGACTGCAGCAGAAAAGGTGTGTAAGTCGATTCATAAAAATAGTAAAAAGCAGCAATTAGCCACTGTCGATAATGCTATTTATCAAAAATAAACAGCCTGTCAACGCTTTCGAACCTACAAGTTCATCAGACGGATATTCACGTTTACAATTCTGTTCAACTTATCCTGAATAGAAAACTTTGCATGTTTTTGGTTCTCACGAAAGTTTGTGTTATTTCCACTCCTCAGACCTTATGTAGCATATATGCGACGTCCAGCTTTTATTTTCATCTGTCTCAGCGACTAAAGTATAAAGCAAACTCTCTGTGCCTGACTGTAGAATATATTTTACACCACGTGAATTCTGTGGAACACTTATTTTCGTTTGTGCACGTTCGCAGTAGGTGGTAACATCTGCTTGAAGGAAGATGTTCATCACAGTGTCAGCATCTCTTCGAGAAGTAAAAATAATTTTTGTTTGTTTTTAGCAATTTTTTACTAGAAAGTGTTTAGAATAAGCTAACACACCCCACAGTATCGAAAAGATGATTCTTTATTTCATCACAATATAGGCGATATAATTTTCCGTGTAATACTAGGTCTACACTCGACAACGATCTATAGTTCTACAATCTAGTAGCATTGTTTTCATAATTTTCAAATGCTTACCACGGAGTTTTCTGAGTATCGCATATATTTCAGTTATTTTCTAATATAAATTGTATTTACTTCGAGCACGTCTTAAATTTGTGGTTACTCACATGAGGTTTTTAAATGTGGTATTCCAGAATTATTTTGTTCCATTTTTGCGTTTCATTCATAAAATATAAGCTCAAGACTGAGAAGATTATATCGAAAGTCCTGCGTACGGCTGTTGTACTGTCGACTGGCTTTGAAGAAGTTAGCATTCCGCGGAATGATAAACAAGACTCAACATTTTTCTGAACTTTGAAGTCACGAAAACAGTGTGGAGCACTTCACAGCACGGTAAATTAGGCCATCTTCACACGTGTATTATCGAGAGAATAACAGCCATCGCCGACTTTAACTATTCGTTAAAAATTCAGTTTTTCAGGTTATTATGCTCATGTTCAGTCAAATACACTCACATTTATCAAACGGCCTACATCTAAAGCTGCGACTATTCTACTGCTGTGCCGCGCGAAAAACATTTATTCTGGCAACATAACTTTTCATAGACAAGACATTTTGCCTTAGGCGGAGACAGTGACCTTTTGTAAAAAAGAATTATTTTATATTTCGATCTTGACTATTACTGGTTTCGAGATATTACCAAGTCATCATCACATGATCTGTTTAAAAAGGAAGATAAAAGGGGAACCGTAAAATATTAGGAAAATTCAAGAACGTTTAGCTTGGTATCGAAGTTATTTTGATTTGTAATGAAGTCTGCTAGTATTTTACTACTAATAATTTGTCTTTTTAGACAGATCATCTGACGATGATTCGCTGATATATTGAAAACGATAATGGCATCATTGTGTGACTTCAGGATGAAATATATAATAACTATTATTATTATGAAACGTTAAATTTAATTAAAATTGATTAGAAATAGTCTTACCGCAATAAAGTATTTATTTACAATGTTTGCCGGTTTCGATTAGAATACGATCAATCTCAGACCCTTTATACCATGATGGTTGGCGGTGGTGGTGAACGGAGGAGTGTTGTGACTCCACGAACGTCAACAGCTTCGTGGAGTCACAACAGCTGATTCGCTCACTGCCCCCGCTTACCATCGTGGTGTAAGTGCTCTGAAGATGATCACATTCTCACCGAAACCGGAAACCATTATAAATAAATGTTTTATTGCGTTGAAGACTATTTTAACTCATTTTTAAAGTATACTAGCCACACCGCTGTTTTTCTACACGAGATATTTTCTCAAAAATTACATTAGTTATATGTCATGATGAACCTCTCTGATGATAAATCCGACGGTTGCAAACAGGTGTTAAAGGTGCTATTTGTTTTTGATAAATAGCACTATTAACAATGGCTGTCCCTTTATTTTGCTTTTTGTAACGAGCAACATATTTCATTTCATGCTCTCACCAAGTCAATAACTTACGACAAAATGGCAAGCGAGCTTTCAGCATGCTGAAATATTTGCAGGCCAGCAACTTCTTTTAATCCTTTCAATGGAAAACCAACCAAAGTTGCAAATTTTACTTTTTTATTTTTACTTGATTGCTAATTTCGGGCTTCGTGAAAGGCAACTTTGTCGTTTAATGCTTGTTTTTACCTAGGAAACGTCAGAAAAATTGTTTTATCTTCATATAACTTTGTAAAGTTTGTTATTGTATCGTTTTAACGCTTGTTAAGCTTTGGAAGTGATTAAGATTTTTTAATGTCCTATTACTTGTTTTTTTAATACTTATGTTGTGGTTTCCATTTAAAGATTTTTACGTGTCAATCTGGCATACAGCTTTGTCATATGGGGCACATGTGACGCTGTTGTGCTTTACTGTTCGGTGATTTTAAGTATTTGACTGTTTTTGGTAAATATTTTAAAAGTATTAATTTTATTTTTGACTTGTACTTTGATTGTATTAATCGTTGAGTTTTTGATTAATGGCGAATACTGTAACAAATGCAAAGGCTTCCTATATCCTGACAGCGCGCCCCATTCTGGAGGTTTCTTTACGGCAGCGGGAGGAGTAACTGCCAGTTATCTGTATGCGCTGCAACTACTCATTTGTACTTCGCAATACGTATATATTTATCTCGATATGGTTCTCGTATTTTTGGAAGTACAATTTTTACTATCTGGTACGTAAATCTTGAAACGATACGTTCTGTATATATTTGGCTTGCGTTTAAAAATTTGGTAATACCTGTCAGATTGTAAATTTAGTTTTCTGTCCTGTAGGATTATTTGAAAATGGATCCTGTCTCGAAAGTAATCATCAAATAATTTAAAAAGCCAAATTTGGAATTTTGGCTGGGTTTCCGTTGTACTGGAAACAGCGAACGTTTGCGAAAGTTTTATCTTCTAAAAGAAACGTAGTGTGGGTGCAGGAGAAGAAAAACGTGTATCCAGTTGACGGGGATATGGGTGACCACAGTATGAACGATTGCTGCAAGGTAATAAAGAAATGAGTAGGTTTGTAGAAAGACGCGTAATTGCAAACAGGGCACCAGGTGCCGTTTTCGAGTCCGAGGCTAGCGCGACTGGCTAGCCGGGAGGCGCGGCCGCGGCAGCCGGCATCCCTCCAGCGCCGCGCTCGGACGTTCGCCCGCGCCACACCGTGTCCCGACGACGGCGGCAGCGGCGCGGGCAAAAACGGTCGGGCAATACGACCAAAAAGACAGCGGTCGGGGTGCCCCGCAGCCCGGCTCCAACACGACCAAGACGAGCCAGGCATATTACATTGAGAAAACTATACTAGTCACCCCTCCTGCCGCCACCCCCCTCCCCACAGTGATAACCCCCCTTCCCCCTCCTACGCCACCCCCCTCCACCGCCGCCTCCTCACTCCTGCGCCTCATAAAGGATAAAGTTATTAAAGCTATCCGGCTGCCAGGATGAGGAGCGGCGCAGGGGAAGAGGAGAGGCCCTCTCTTACCAATTAGCAGGGGCCGCGCACCTCGGGGCGCTGGCGGGCGGCATCCTTTGATCATCAAAGGCCAGTTGGCCGGCTAACACCGCGCCGCCCCTCCCCCGTAATACCTCCCATGTCGAGGCCCGGCCGGCTCTTCTGGAGGCTGCGGAGAGCCAGCCGTCTGCGCGGCCGGCGCCGTGGCACACGTGGAAATCCGCGGTAATTGCGACGCCCACCAGACGCACGACGCCCGCTTTAGTCACACTGGCCGAGCGGCCGGGGAATTAGGAAAGGTGTAAAAAGCGCCAACACACGCCGAGCCGCGCCTGATGACGGACAGTAATTTACATCCGCAGGCTTTGTACGACACGGTGTTTGTCCTCTGGATTTCTGTACACTTTGTCCTTCGGCGAAATACTACCGCGTCACCTACTTTGTCACAGCGGCGTGAACAAAGAAAATTGAAATCTTCGAAATATCGCTTAGAAGGGAAATCTTACTTGTCTGTTAAGAAAGAAATCACTCTCTCTCTGTCTCTCTCTCCCTCCCTCCCTACCATCTCTCGCTCCAAGTCCTTCCGGTCTTCCCCTTAAATTCTGCATCTACAGCGTGTCCGGAAATTCCCGTTACAAACTTGTAGAACATTGAGAGAAAGTGAGTACATAATATTTTGAATAAGAACTCATGCCCCGAAAAACCGGAGTTTCCGTTCCACGACCGTTTCAATTCAGATGTGTAACGCGTCTGCCGAGGGAAACAGAAAAGTCTCATTGTTGCTTGCCCTGGCACTCAGTAGTGTAGAGAGGATAACGTGTACTACGTAGGACTGTCACCTTAACGTCTGACTTGCTGTGACACCTATGTAATGTACAAATGGAGCAGAACTAATCTCCTGGTTGGAGCGTGCAATGTAATGTTTAAGTATTAATACATTTAAATGTGCTTAAGTGATAAATGAGTGTTTCATTATGTTTCCTTTGAGATTGCTCCCTAATAATTAATCTGCATCACGTCTAATGCAATTCGTCGAGTAGAATTGGATGACTTAAAGTTCTGAATTGAAACCGTTGTCGTAGAATGGAAAAGTTACATTTCAGGACATGAGTTCCTATTCAAAATATTATCTACTCAGTCTCCTCTACAACTCCTGGAAGTTTGTAAGAACGGGAATTTCCAAACAATCCCAATATATATGTAATTCACATTAATCTCGATATTTATAACATCACCAAAAGACACATAGCAAAAGATATTTTCCTCACCATACTACGTAAGTCTAAAAAGTTTCGAGAATTGATTAGCAAAAGATAGAGCAGAGTTAAAATGTTTCTTAACGCTTCAGTTGTTCTACGAGAGCCTGCTGAAAGAAACGCCTCTCAAATTTTTATTGTGTTCCCCATATCGGCTGAGGTGTTACATACAGTGCATATTAGTCGGTCGACTTTCCCGCTTCGCTGACGCAAGCTGCAACTCTCTGCCGCTAGAGGGCTCCGAATTGCAGATCGTAACACGGTGGTGTGTAACGCAACTATGTCGGTGTATGAGGAACAGTGTGCTATAATCGAGTTTCTGGACGTCAACAATTTCTTTTGCGTTTTAAGTTCGAGGGTGATGGGTTCCTTAACATCACTGTAACAGGTGATGAAAGCCGGATTCACCACTCTGATCCGGAAAACAAGAAAGCATCAGTAGAGCTTGGGGGAAATGTGTTTGTCGCCAGGGTAACCATGTTCAGAAATAAATGCATAGACATAAAGAATAACGATGTAGAATGTCAATAAACTTTGTTTGACTGCAAAAGCTTTAAGAGCGTTAAGAGCATCCACACAAAAATTTCGGAGACGATACTTTACAGCACGCCCTCGTATACAGTCTCCCCGACTTGCGTTCAACGCAGAAAACGTTTGTACAACCGCATTAAACTGTCAGAAATGTTTTTGCTTGGGATGTTCATCTCTCGTCTCACATTAGTACCTTCTGCGACCATAGCGAACCATCACAGACCCATTACACACTTTGCCGTAGTTTCGTATTGTTAACGCCAAACATCGTCACCCGTGATGATTTTTTCCAGAAGAGAACCGTCCGTGTTTTTCATCTGAATCAAGTCTGGCAGGTGTCCTCTCGTCGTTGTCTTCATTCGGGAGTCACGGTGTGCAGGACAGACTATGCACACAACTTTCTCTTCTTCAAAACATTATGCAGAATGTCTTGGACTCTTGCTTTAGAGGTGTTCCGTAGATAGCTCCATTGCGATTTGTTTGGCAACCACGTTGGCACACTACGGTCGCACGTCCACTGTACAACACAGCCTGTTCACAGCTGACTGGTCGAACGCACATCTGTTGTTTAAAGTTCTTACTTCAATTTCCCACCGTAGTTACTGCGCTGACGTCACTTATAAGCCAGGAATAAAATCGCAACTTTTTGGTTGGACAATGTAATTAAGGCTTCGCGTCGAAACTTTTCGCGGTGGGACCAATGCATAAAATTCAAAAAAATGGTTCAAATGGCTCTGAGCACTATGGGACTTAACATCTATGGTCATCAGTCCCCTATAACTTAGAACTACTTAAACCTAACTAACCTAAGGCATAAAATTCGCTCGCTGTTCAAGCAGCACCATATACATCGGTAAATGTTACAACGCACTGTACAGTGTAATAAAAAATCATTTTTTATTGAAAGCAGTCGCTTTTCTTGTAATCTGGTAAAAAATAAGGTAAAGCAGGGAATGAATCAAATTAAATACATTTTTGCCAATATTGCTACGTTCTTCTTGTCTATGTAGAACACATTTCTGTAAGTGTAAGTCCTGTTAGGAATGTGACATTAATCACCAACGTTTTTGATACCTATGGATTTACAGAAGCCGACATCAGTTATCAATACAAGGTTCTACGTTTTCTCATTCTGAATAATATGTAACGCCTCTTTTCACGGATAATCACTCCTACAGTCAATATTATGCAAAAAATTTCTGCGTTCATCATCAAAGAATTTAGTGACACAAAAAGTTGCAATGTAGCTCAACACATCATTGTAGTGTTCAGAACAGCCTCAGACGTGCCGTAACAACAAGCTTTGCCCATCGTATCCTAAAGTTACTGCTAAAAAAATTAGATATGTCGCTTCTAATATACAAGAAACTAATCTGTCATGTTTTTCTGAGAATTAAAGCATTTTAGCACATCGTTCTGTGGTATCTGCCAAAGGTTCAGTTGTGTTAAAGATGCCATTCTCGTGGCCAAGTACACTAAAGAATCCGAACGATTCAGAAATTGCGACTAAGTGCAGACGTGTCACAAGGAGCATAACAAAACAAGTTCACATGCCAATATTGTAGCAGAAATATTACAGTATTCAGTAACGGCGTTTATTATTACTGATTCTTTCTACGACATAACAGGAAATTTTTAAAAAAAATAGGCTAACAAATCTAGTTCTGCTACAGGAATTCTGCAGTACTGTATCTGTATCTGCAGTAGTGGATCTGTTATCGATTCTTTTACGTCCCGCGTTGTTCTCTTTCTGCCAAGCTAGGAACTATAAATGTCGGTACAAGTACGAAAGCGACTATCTGGTGGCACAGTAAAACTATTCTACGACTACAAAATTCTATGACTACTAGTGTTGTGTATGAAGAGTGAAACGGAAACGGGCCATACATAACAAGCCTGACCTGGATAGGAACGTAGTGCCATACTTTGACTACAGGAAAAGACCGGCAAAGCGACTGAAGAAGTGACGGTGACAGCCGTAAACTACAAGTTACCCATTTGATGAAATGTAGTTATCTTAGACAACCGTGATTTTTTGGTCTTATTATTGGTGAACTTCACAGATGCTACGAAACTGAATTTCACGATAGGCTATCTGATTTTGAACACTGCCGCAAGTGATAATCTCTGAAGAATGACTGGTGGAGCCTTACGTGGTGATAACATGTTGGAGACAGAGCAATAGCTCATTTGGGGAAGGATGGCAGAGGCGTTTGTCAATGGTCTTTTTGACAGCTTTCACCCTAAATCATTTAAGGAAACCACGGATTACCCACAACAGTTGACTGGCCTAAGATACGAAATTCGTTCTTAGCAGACACCAAATATCTCCATTATTACTCCCTCTTGCTGTTTTCTGAGTCCATTCGTGGAGAGGACTAGGTTTCAATTAACAAAAAAAAACGTGAAGGAGAGATACAACGGGCTTCTTCTGTCATTGATGCGTCGTTTCGCTGGAAAAAAGGAAAGCATTCACAAAAGCCGACTGTAGAGCATAGAAGCGTCTAATTGAACTGTTACAAAATATGTAGTAAATGTATCACAGGTCCAGCGTTCCCAATAGTGCACTAACTATGAAATTGTTGTCACTCAATATCTTTCGAAATCAAATTAATTATTACTGATATTGACTGTGTTACTTTGGTAAGAAAAGTTTGTTGTTTTTAAGCTGAGTGTGTTGAGGAACGTTATTTAGCATAATCCGTCGATTATGCCTTCAAAATATCCACTGCAGTAGTCCGAAATCTTTAGCGGAACATTATAAGCTAACATGAATGAACAGAAAAGCTAAAAAGAACCACTGATTCCACAATGTGTACAAGGACACAGCAAAGAAATGCCTGCATCTCGCATGTCATATCGTGTAATTATATAAGTGACTGTTCATTAGAAACAGAGTATATCAACAACCCTAACGTTCCACTTATGAGAATGAAAGATGAACAACATAGTGCTACGTGCTCAAACGTGAAACACTTAGAACTCTATGCCAACGCACATACTACGGAAGGAAATTTCCTGAGGATGAGACATTGTAATACTGTTAGGGTAAGCTCAAGTGATCCTTAACGGGTATACCTACCCATAACTGCAGTGTTACTGGATTCTAGTCCACTAGTGGCCCAAAATTTCACGACGCCCAACTTTACACGCTATGTTTGATGTCATGCAATGTATACCAGTCAGCAGCGCATGCAACAACGTAAATGTGTTTTCTGTCGGAATTAGCCTGTTTGCACGGTTGGTGAGGGGGGGGGGGGGGGGGCGAGCGGATTAATAAATGATCTATAAAACCAGGCAGTCCTTCAGCGGTGAGATTTCTTAGAAATTACCCGCGGTCAACCACACGGACGTAACAAATTGAATAATAAGGAACAGTTAACTTCCAAGCGTACGCCCCAATTGTCAAATATCTTCTTCAAGTATTGTAGAGGACTCCTATTGTAAATCCGAGATTGAGTTGAGTGAAAGGGGCGAAAGAACTCTTGATTTCAAGGTCTTACTGCCACCCAGAAGCCACTGATGACAAGAACGGCTGTAATGGGTTGTTACGTGAATAACAAACTTCGTAACATCCCAGTGTGCACAAAACTTGTATCCACAACAACATCGCAGTTTCCAGAAGTATAATTTTGGCGTATATAAGATAACTTTTTCGTATTTGTTTAGTAACAGCCACTCACACAGTTGCAGATGACGTTCTGTATACCGAAGGAAACGCAAAAAATATGCCGGAAATAACGGGAACAACAGTAACACCAAGCTGTGACTTCAAATAAAGAAGTTATTATGAAACTACTCACACAATACAATACTCGGAACCAAACTTTACACATATAGTTAAGTTTGTAACGATGCTATTTTTGTAAGTTTTGTAATTAAAAAAACTGATAAAGGCGATATTGTCACTGAAACTAGTTTGGGAAAAAATAAGTAAAAACAAAAAGGTTTTGCAACAAGGTGGACCCAAAATCCCACATTTTTGTTTTTATGCAAACACGGACCAATGGAACGGTTTCAAGATAAAATGATTGTCCGTAATCAAAACAATGCATCACGTATCCAGTCCTTTTTCTCTCACATTTTTTTAAAAGTAACTGGATTGTAAACGAAACTCGGACAGGTCCCTTTGCTGTAAAGCATGGTCCCAGTTAGCAGCAGTCGTTCGTAACTGAAATCGACGCGGTGGGTGCCACACGAAAGCTCTCCTTTTACCTTCCAGTCCGGCAGTGTTTCCGTCCTTTAGCCAGGCCTGCGCGACGCGGTCCCCCCTCTCGTCGTCTTGGCGTATCTTTAATCTCGCTGATGAGGGGCGCGTAATTAACCGAGCCCTCCTAAACATTTTTGACGCCACCGAGCCACGCCCTGCTATGAAGAGAAATTACGCTCACCCTTGGCCCGGACAGCGGAAATTAAACGTCTATTTTGTTGACCGAGTATTTTTTTACGAGGGCAAGAATGATTCTGCAATTTCTGATCCGGTGATCTTTCCAGAGGAAAAACAAAGAAAAGTGGCGAGCTATGTACAAACAACAGTTGTTTACACGTACACAGCTTGAGAACTGAGTGAGTGTATGGAAGGATAACAATAAGACAAGCAGTGATAGCAGTATATTGCCAAATGAACGGTTTCTTTATACAGAACTAGTATCTGATCTGGTTCCATCATCACGCGGTTACCACTTTCGTATACAGTATATGCAAGCAAAACTCAGATCTATCGAATTTTTGAGGGGTACATTTATCTGTACTGTTAAGGAAATCAGAAAGTGAAAATGCGTCGAAATAACTATTTTCTTAACTGTCTTAAGTTACACCCTAGTCCTTCCTGAACAACTACATGTTTGGTCTTCGTGAATTTGGTTTACACTGACAGAAAAGAGAGAGTATTTTGTAAACAGCGACGCGCTCCCTTTCATCAATTCAGTTGCGTTTATCCCAGCTGCAGGACAACTTCTCTGTCTTTAATCTATTTATTCTTTGACCACAGCTTTTCAATTTGGACACCCCGGTGCTAAGCTAGTGTAGATATCAGTTGAACATCAGTTCAGCGTTCTCTTCATGGTTCAATAATCGCAGTGGTTTGAAGGAGTCGCTTGATTTTCAGTAGCAATTTTTTGCGTTTACGGTTATATTTTATCCGTATGGATCGTAAGTATGGGCAGAATAATGTGGTGAAAAACGAATGATTTAGAAGAAATGAGAAAAGTTGTGTGGCCTTCTTTCACAGGATTTCTACAGACGTTTATAAAATTTACATGGGAGAATTAACGTTGCGTGGAAATGCATCCGCGAGAGAACTCAAAATCCCAAGGAAAG
This sequence comes from Schistocerca nitens, assembly GCF_023898315.1. Taxonomy (NCBI): domain Eukaryota; kingdom Metazoa; phylum Arthropoda; class Insecta; order Orthoptera; family Acrididae; genus Schistocerca; species Schistocerca nitens. The sequence goes on along the minus strand of NC_064617.1, from coordinate 252,238,431 downwards.
TTTCAATAACTTTGTGTGGAAAAGAGTATTTGTGAACCTCAGAATCTTAAAAACTTGTGTCGTGGAAGCAGCACTGTGTTTCAAAGACGAGTCAGTTAGCAGGCTGTAGGTTTGTACTGTTACGGGCATAGAATATGGGCTTCTCTCAGTTGACGAGGTGAGGGTGGGGCAAGCTGAGAACAGTGCGCTACAAATGACAAAAGAAGCTAGAATTCAAAAGGGGCTCTCCAAATGTAAGCTGGAGGATACATAAACCCGCAATGATGGCAGCTATGGACGCGTCGAACTTTGACTGTAGGTAGAGCACACCGTTTCAAAAACTATAAATTCACTTTCCCGAAAATATAAAAATTTTAGCTTTACGTAAAATTTTCTCTAAAACTAATACATCCATGTGAACGAAACTTGGTACAGAAATTAATTACATCACTTTCATTAAAATGTAATAGAATTATGGCAGTAAAATTAAAGCTTTGTCAAATATTCAGACTTTTTTAATGTCAGTTTTTTTGGTCACCTACTTTCTTTGTGAATTTCTACTTCGATGACAATGCTACTGCCATATAAATAACTCATTTTGAAGAAGATATGACAACTTAGGCGCGTTTCAAATCTGGTTTCATTTGAATAAAATAGTTCTTGAGAAATGTATACCAACGTAAATATCGTCAAACATAGGAAATACGCTCACGAGCAGGTTCCATTAAGCACATCTATTTTGTCACAACACAAACAACGTGCAAGTATCACAGGAAAAATAAGAAGCCGAGTGAAGATAGGATTACCAACGAAACTTGTTAACAATAAAGAAAGGTTCCCTCAACAATGTTATATAAAAGCCATTGACATCAATATTGTAAAACTGGACCAAGCAAGGCTGTTTTCTGCTTTTGGTGATTGAGTTTTTGATCGATAAGTAATAAAAGCATTATAGAATAATGAAGTATAAATGGTATGATTTTTTTGTCTAACGGAAACGCAATGGATACAATATGTGTGTAACACGATGACGTGAGTTCAAATAACTTACGGGTTTGCTGCCGGGTGACGTCGTCGAACACCACCGATATTTCGACAGGAGCACACCCTGCCATTCTCAAGGTACAAATGCATGGAAGAAAAAATGTGCAAGCAAATTTAATACCTCGGTTCACAGAGGAGAAACAAGGAAGACACCACACACAGAACAAGTGTCAAGACAACCATTTTTTCTTCCTTGCACTTGTGCCTTGAGAATGGCAGGGTGTGCTCCTGTCGAAATATCGGCGGTGTTCGACGACGTCACCCGGCAGCAAACCCGTAAGTTATTTGAACATTCGATTCGCCGGGAAAAGTTAAGGTCTCACACGATTCGTGAGATTTAAGTGCCACATAATTTATTTGATCTAGGCACTGAGACCGAGCGGCCCAAATTCTGACCTCTGGTTAAACGTAGAAGATTAACATATCGTTAAGCTTAGAAGTGGAACATACTCGCTACTGTCAGAAAAGATAGAAAGACGTTCCACGAGAAACCGGTCTCTCACCGAATCACAGCCGCAACTTCATATTCGAAATATCGTAAATATCTTGTTGGCTCCTATCGCTCGTTGAGGCACTTACGAGAAGATCTTTTCCATTTTACATATTTCTTGGCTGATTGGTTAATCGTGAATAATATATTATTATTTTATCGCTCTGGAGAATGGTATGAATTGTCTTTCTGGATAGAGAGGTCCTGTATTCCCCAACTATTTTACTTTCCGAAGTCTATAGTTTATACTTGAGCAAGCGGTAAAAGCAAGTGTGCTCAAAAAGCCTCAGTTTTCTTATTTGATCATCGGTAATGTGTGTGCAACGGCGAATACAAGAAAATCGAATTTCTGTATTTTTTTTTTGCATTACTGTACCTTTATATAGACGAGGAAAGGTTCCTAAATTAATCAAGTAAGGACTTAAATATTAGCTGTCAATGTCACAGTCAGTAAAGTAATTTAGCTACATTTAATATTTACGTTGCTGTGTACTACAACTTCCACTCACTATAAGCCAGCAAACGTAAGAGAAGACAACCAATTTAATGTATTTCATATTAGTTACGAAATACATACACGAACCGAACCCTGTGAAGCGCAAGATGTGGCTGATGTGTGATATATTGAGTTACGTTAAAGCCAGTGTATTTCACTGAAGTATTGACATTCTTCTTCACTGCCTGATTTCGTGGAAGAATGTCACTGTAATGTATTGTCCGATCTATTTAAAAAAAATCTATTTGTAATGAAAACAAGCAGCTACAGAATTTCTTGGCAGAAGTTCGATAGTAATGAAGGAGGATATCAGATTCCATTTTATAAGGCAGAAAGTGCAAGAATTGAAACGGGGATAAGCATAGTACGAACGACGACAATGCTGCACATTCTCACATCGAAGTTTGTTAAACCATTCTTGTGAAAATGTATAGCATGATGGCAATTTTTCGAATAAACTGTTTATGATCTTAGTAAGGCATGTCAACTAAAATTGAACAGTTATATCAGATTCTATATGTCTGAACAAGAAAGAAATAAAAATAAATCATCCATAACCACTTTGCAGAAGCCAAGTTCTTTATTAAGAACGGAGTAAATAAGAATGCGACAGTTCTTGATAATTAGGGATAGCTGCATAATGCAACAATTGGATTTTATTAACGATCCTGCTATTGACAGCTAAGGGTATTAATGTTTTTGCCACTTGGCATAAATGGCAGTTCTCAGATGTCTGAGTAGGTGAATTTGGTTACGAATCATTAGATTTGAAAAAAAAAATTATAAGTAATTTTGTGTCAGTGAGAATAAATTAAATAAAATTTTCGAGAACTGTGATACTCAAGAAAACGTTCATGAAGAATAGTACGGAGTCATTGGGGGTCAGCTTTACCAAGAGCGACAGAAAAATTCACAAATGCAAGTGAAGAATGTCATAGCTTACACAGTAACACTGATGTTTTACTCGCATTTTCCGCGTAGAAATAAACAGAGATGGATCGTATTCTTACGACAAAGTCAGCGCATAGAAGGAAAGCAGAGAGAAAACGAAAGGTGCACATATAAACTAGATATGATATACTGGCAAACCTCTGAATTTAATTCTTTCAAATAGTCATGAGACAAGCTCATGTTGTGCACAGAAGCATTAACTTTGCTGTCAAAATAAACGATCATTTAGTTATCCCACGTACAAATCAGAGCTTACATAGCTGCATATGCCCCAAAAAATATTTGATAGAATGGACGCCTTGGATCGTTCTTATGCTACATTTGATCTTGCTTAAAAAAGAGCGTGGCTAAGAATAACATCTTCTCGTGCAAATAGACGAGGTCATACAATCGCTGCTATTACTGACCGAGAATATTTAAAATGACCAAATATCATTTATCTGAGCAGCGATAACAACAACAATACTATGAGGCACTCACATACCTTTCTTTTCCGTTTCCTATTCCCATATAAAACATACCTGAATCTACGAAATCAGCTCGTAAGACGTCCAGTTCTCGGGTCTTAGGATTTACTGCGTGGCAGATTCACACAAGTCTTGATGCGATCCTTCTCTGAGCTATTCAGCGCCAACAAAAGTTTAGCCACAGATAACAGTAGTCGGCGCTAAATATTTATTCTCTGGAATCTTGATCCAGTCAGAGACAGACCCGTATAGCCGTGATCCCTCCATTACATTTTTCAGACTTCAACATTAACATAACGTACGATGTATCCTGAACATCTTTTATTCATCAGTGTTTGATATTAACGAAGAAATTCGCGTGGCATGTGTAACGGGAGAGACAACACAGGCTGAATTTTTTTTTAATAACAAAAAGAGGTTTAGCATTTGTCGTTGAAGTAGAAAATTTTATTTCCGTTAAAAATCGATTTCAATCATAGCGTAACTATCAACATTACTAGTGCTAAAGCCCTGTGGATAAATACAAGCAGTAAAACTGTAATATCTGCACATAACAATAAAGGGTACTTGTTAGACCGATGTACAGAATTCGCCGATCTATTGTCAAATGTAAAAACGTTTTGTGCAAACATAAGGACTGTATCGTTGATAATTATTGTCCAATACATTTTTATGCTGACAGTGAGTCTTGTATCTCTTCATGATACTTGGACAGAATTTCATGTAACTGTCCTGTATTGCTATTTGAGTATTTTGATTCTACCGCTGATGAAAGCTTCGCGAAATAAAGAAATATTCAGCTTAGTCAGACTTTACCTCTAATCACATCGTAATGCATTTCTTCGAACATATCCGGGCTGCACAACACCAGGATTTCAAAATGTTTAATTTTGAAAACGCATGACTGTAAATGGAAATGAAACTTTCTGTTGCACCCGTGCTTTAGTTATTTTCTCAATTCAAACCATGGGATGAGACTGATGCTACCAGTTTTATTCAGCGACACGATACACAACCAAAGGGAGGCAAGGAACAAAACACACTCTTTGTCACTGTTCTTCAGTCATGCTTTCGATTTTCTGATTAGGCGTCATCTGTATAACACAGCTAGAGTTCTCAGGTAAGCGTTCTTGGCAGTTCCTGTTGCCTTCACTGTTGGCACCTTGCGAAATACAAAGCTACAAGTACCAACAGTCAAGCTTACAGAAATTATCGCTAAGGAGGCACTGCACAGCTCTCTGCATAACATTTCGACGGGTAATCAAAGCTATGTGACAGATCTTTCACCGATTCCAAAAGGATCTTACGTATCACCACCGATATTGTAATACCCACCAATTCGTAACTCCTAATGACCCATAAACATGCTGTCTTTCATTCGGTGATACATCTATACATTTATTCCCATCCATACATCAATCCCCACGAGTGAAGACAACTTCCAGACGGAATTAAATGCAACTAGAGAGATAGCACCAAACAAAGGCTACAATCCCGCCTTGGTGAACTCCATAATGTCAAAAAAGCAGAAATAACAGGTGTATTCTTTATCTTTTCCCGACCCACCACCACGTGAATGCAATAAATGGTGCACAAACCCATACACTACTGGAAGAAGCTAAAAAGCTTAAATCCGGAACTTCAAAATGTCATTTTACGTACACTTTTTACGATGGACACTTTTTGCCCAATAGGAAAAACAGCACTCCAGCTTTGTAAAAGAGTGGATACGTAAAGTTACTTGTAGAAGCGACTAATTCCATATAGGTGTGTGTAGAAGGTCAATATACACCCACCTGAAGGAACACAACAGAAGTGGGAAAAGTAGAAAAGGAGACTCTACTTTTGTATACCATCTGCTTAAAGAAGGCCATAGTTACAGAGTGCAACATGAAGTATTACATCACATTCATAAAACAGGGAAGCTGAATTTTCTCTAAATAATGGAAATTAATAGGTCTTAACATGAGTCCATCTTCGTAACTTTAATACTGAATGACCAGACACAGTTCCCCTACTCGCCACTTCTAACTGCAGATACTACTCATAGTCCAATCCTTCTTACTCACAGGCCCCACTTTTGCTTTATTTCAGTTATTATAATTTCTCCTGTCATGTTAAAAAAATTACTTTGTGCGAGGGTCGTTTAATAAGCAATAACCCACATGTTTTTAAAAAGCCGTTAATATACATACACAAACCTCCTTGTTGATGCTTCACATTTGATGTTTGTTCTGTGCGCCGGTGAAGTTTCGGACCGTTCTGGCATATGGCAGAGCCGTAGTACAGCGTCAAAGCGTACTTTTATTGAAATCTTGTGTGCAGAAAAAGAAACCGTGGTGAACGTCTGTAAACGTTTGTGTGCAGTGTATGGCGATGCTGCAGTTGATAGAAGTGAAGTTGGGCGATGGGTAAGGAAAGTTACAGCCTCAGGAAATGCAGAAAAGAGCTCCATGATAAGCCACGCTCGGGACGTCCTGTCACAGCCACTGCTCCAGACATTCTGGAACTGAAGAACCTCCTCCGACGTGTTCGACCGGACAAGAATCCAGGAGAAATCTTGCTCCCACACGATAATGCACGCCCACACACAAGTCTGAGAACTCGGGAACACATCGCCAAATTGGGTTGGACATCACTGCCTCATCCACCCTACAGTTAAGGCCTGGCATCCTCAGACTTCCATCTCTTTGGGCAGCTTGAAGACACTCTACGGGGAACACACTTTGAAGATGATGACAGTGCCACTCATGCAGTGAAAGCATGGCTACAGCCAGAGGACAAGAGTTTTTACCAGCAGGGAATATATGCCCCTCCACAACGTTGGCGTACGGCCATAGAACGTGTTGGAGAGTACTTAGAAAAATAGGACATGGACAAGACGTGTTGATGTATATTGTCGCCAAATTCTGACTCTTAACAATAAATACGTTCCGAGAAAAAGAAAAGTTTACTTATTGAACGACCCTTATATAATCACGGCTGCATCAATTACGAGCTTAATTTAGTAGTACATCTTATCTGCTTGTAATTCAGGACTGCTTACAGACAAGATTATTTTGTTCAGCCACACCCTTGGAGCACGTCACCAAAGTTAATTGTCAAATGTATTTTCTTCTATGAACAATTGTTTTGTAATTAGTTCATTAGTTAATGTGTAACATATTTCATCTTAGTTACATAATATTAAATCGCATTTACACTAAAATAACACCTCTCGTTTTATTCCTGAGTCTAACATTAACATTTTGATCTTTGGGAATGGAGGTATTGTGGAGTTGCACTAGTTTAAAACCTTTGATCGAACAAAATTTCACTACACTACATCTTTGTACGTGATGATGGCGTAACAGCCGAAAACCGGTTTGTGAAACAAGTAGTAAATGTTGTGGAATATTACGCCAGTGTTGTGCATGTTTTCATCCATAAACTTTCGATGGGGGTTGCCAATAGCTTTACGAACGCTGCCAAAAGTATGATATTGTAGAGAGAGATTGTTTTGAGGGTAAATAAAGGAGTTCGTTTATTGTGTGTTTTTTTTTTTTATCATACCGACCATCCATATTTTGAAAGGCACCTATAGTACACAGGCCGTCGGCAGTGTTCCAAGCATGTGCACATCTTCTAACGGCTCCTCTTAAATGCTAAGAAGATCTTACGAGCGGAGGTGGCAGGAGCGACGACGCGTCGTGCGGAACCTAGCACCTGCCGCCAGTTATTTCACAGCCACTAGGCAGTGTGTCACAGCAGGAACGACAAAGGCAGACGCCGCAAACTTGGTATTCCGCGAACACGGCGCATTATCTCACGGCGCTATGCACTGTGTCGTCGTTCTTATTAACGCTACTAAACGCCATTCTCTCGCCACTTCACAACCGACGGCGGTTTTCCCTTCGCCTTTTCATGAAGAGCACCGTATAAAGATAACGATCGCATAATGGTTCTGTTTTATTCATTTCATTTCTGCGGTGTTTTCCCCGTGCCTTGGTTTTTAGCGCCCCCGTTACATACCTGCGTCGTATTTTTTTCCACACTGCGTTGCACCACCCGTAATTGCATGTAGTTGCGTCTTTGTGTGTCAATTACTTCCTGGTTCTTACCGCTGGTGTGATTATACGGTTAAGTGCGACACACGTGGCTGAAAAATCTGTTTGATTGCGTCCTTACTTTTTAATCAGCGCGTGTTTACACATTTCCTGAAGTACGTATACTACTGTCAAGATGCTTGCCGAGAGAGATTTTCAACTTCTATCATTGCTCTGTATAAAATACAGGGAGTCCCACATAAAACCGATACCCCTCACGCCTAAAATTAAAGAAACAATGATGTAAATAAAAAAGAATACTTATCAGTAACGTCAAAAAACATTCAGATACCTATTCAGAAGAGATGCTGTAAGTGGTGGCCATAGGCATCCAGGCCGCTTCACAAGCATTTCGACTAGAGATGGTTAACAAGTATGTGAGGCATATTGATTATTCTTTCTTTCTTTTGCTTGTGCCGTTTTTCCTGCGAATACGCAGGGTCGGCGTGGTTAATCGGATGTGGCAATGTTAGTTGAAGGGGTGGCCGGATGACCTTCCTGCCGCCACCCCGTACCCCCCCCCCCCCCCCCCCCCCGGGAAGGAATCAGTGTACCCCAACTGTCTGCGACTAGTGTGCGAAAGTGTTCAGATGTCTGTGAGCCGTGTAACTGAGTCGGGACGTGGGGACCAGCCCGGTATTCACCTAGGGGATGTGGAAAACCGCCTAAAAACCACATCCAGGCTGGCCGGCAAACCGGCCCTCGTCGTTAATCCGCCGGGCGGATTCTATCCGGGGCCGGCGCACCTATCCGAGTCCAAGAAGCAGCACGTATTGATTATACATGGGGCAATCTGTATTTATAGAAAATCAAGCCGCCTTCGCTGCGGTCACTGTGTTACGTTCTGTCCTATTGCAAGAACTGAAAAATAATTAGCATCAGGAGACTCCAGAACAACACTTACATGTTTATTCCAGACTTCGAGGAAATTGTAAGTGAAGAGACACCACATAGAGAAGCTACGCAGAGAGGAGGTTGCAGATACAAAATTACTTCAATTGCAGAAAAACTGCGGTTGGAATTGGCTCTAGTGCCGGTGAAGGGAACATCCCCTGCATTTATTTTAACGAAATGGTTTAAGGAGACGTGGATTTTAATGCATCTCTCTCTAATAAGAATCCTCTGTTTCATTCACTGCGCTCCAATACTCCATATAAAGTATAAATGTTTTTGATCTACGTAACCTGTAACAGAATACGACTGCTGTGCTGATTGTAGCAGGTGTAATAGCATGCTCTTAACGGAACCAAAAAGTTTGGAATTTACAAGACAGACTGGGAAATCTTGAAGTAAATATAAAAGAAGTTATGAAGAGCCACAGGTTTTTTACAATTATAAAGTTTCAGAGAATAAATTGCTATACAAAGATCGTTTCCAGTTTATGCAGGACGAAATGAATTTTTACACATTCATGTTGTTCTTGTTATAGTCTTCAGTCCGAAGCTTGGTTTGATGCTGCTCTCCACACTGCTCTATCCTGTGCAAGCCTCTTCGTCTCGGAATAATTATACAACTTACATCCATTTGAATCTGCTTACTGTATTCACCTCTTGGCCTCCCTGTACGATTTTTAACCCCCAGACATCCCTCCAACACTAAACTGATGATTATTTGATGTCCTAGAATGTATCCTATTAGCTGATCCCCTCTTTTTTGTTGAACTGTGCCATAGATTTCTCTTCCCCTTAATTCTCTTCAGTATCTGCTTATAATTCTGCTATCTTCCCATCAATTTTCAGCATGTTTCTGTACCACCATATTTCAAAAGCTCTTGTTCCCTTAAGTCTGAAATGCTTATCGTCCACGTCCATTACAGTATCAGGCTACAGTCCAGACAAATGCCTTCAGAAGAAACTTCCAAACGCTTAATTTATATTAGACCTTAATAAATTCCTCTTTTTCAGAAACGCTTTTCTGGCTATATCTAGTCTGGGTTTGGTATCACCTCTGCTCCGGTCATCGTCAGTTGTTTTGAGCCCAAATAGCGAAACTCATCCATTAATTTTAGTGTCTCGTTTTCTAACGCAATTTCATCAGCATCGCCTGATTTAATTCCACTGCCTTCCATTACCTTTGTTTTGCTTTTGTTGATGTTCAAAATATAGCTACGTATCCTCCTTCTAACACACTGTCCATTCCGTTCAACTACTCTTCCAAGCCCTTTGCCGTCTGTGACACAATTACAATGTCATGGAAAATCTCATAGTTTTTATTTCCCCTCCGTGAAGTTTGATACCTTCTACAATTTTTTCTTCGGCTTCCTTTATTGCTTGTTCACTCTACAGGTTGAATTACATCGGCGATAGGCAACAACCTGTCTTTCTCCCTTATCAGCTACTGCCTCCCTTTCAAGCCTTTTAACTCCATCTATTTTACACCTTCTACCTTCATAGTTTCAAATAGTGGACATTCATCCGTAAAATAAAATGGTCTGTTTCATTTGATACTTGTAGTTTCTCAGTGTGATTCAAGATTTCGCTTAAAAGACTTGAAAAATGAACTGGCCAAGATTACTACAAAGTATTACGATTACATTTTTAAGTCTTCGTTTTAGTTTTGAGGCTTAAAAGCATTGGGTTTCTTGGACAGAAGCAATCACCTGAATGATGGGGAAGGAATGTTCATTTTTTCAGGCTAGTTCCTTCACGTACTCTGTGATGAGTCAGATCTATAAACCAATAGAGCAAAACACCTCAACCTTTTCACTCCTGCTCATTCGTCTCAACAAGACAATGCTGACGTCAGTTCAGCAGAGGCAAAACGCTGAACGGGACCTACAAAAGCCATACCTTAATGGACTACATCTTCTTTAGACGTCAAATACGATATTCCTGTCAGTATCACTCTTGATTGTAATATGGTTTGAATCGCTAAAGACGTGGTGGAATCAGGAAGTAAAATGTAGATGCATATTGACGGCTTTGCAGCAAACAATTCGCTGAAGATCAAAATGCAAAAATGAAAGAGCACGTCAAATATTTATTTATAAAAGTTGCCACAACATTCGTCGAGGGTACGAGAATGAAACAAATGTCAAAATCACATGAGTAGCTGGTTTCAGAAATTTGATGGGGCGAGAGTGGTGTAGTTATACTCCAGTTCTTGGTTTTGATCAGCATTCCATTACACCACGTTAGTCCCCACTCTTCTGGCTATTTTGCCGTTGCGACGGCCTTACGCCACATAAGTTGGAGGGCCTGCATGCCCCCATGGCACCACTCTGCTGGCCGTCGTCGGTGCTAACGTGTTGCTGCATCAGGAACTTCACAATTGTCGACGTATTGCATCCTTCACTGGGTCGAAAAGATGAAAGGCGGAAGGTGCGAGGTCGGGGCTGTAGAGTGGATGAGGCCGAACAGCGCGATCCTGTTGCCACGATGACAGGCGCCTCGCTCAACGACTCACCGTGCTCTTGTTCACTGCTAGGTCGCCGTAGATCTTCTGCAGGCGCCTATGAATATCTGCGATGCTCTTTGTTCCCACCAAAAGAAACTCGATAACAGATCTCTGTTCGGTACCAACTCCGTTACAGACGCCATTTTCAAGCCTACGTATAGCGCCGCCATCCACCGAAATTTCATGAAACTGTAAGTATTGAAGTGAAAATATTCCACAATGTTCCGCAATAAATTACGCATTTTTTCAGCCGAGAGTGCCGGAGAAAAATGTGAAAAAGAAATGTGTTGCATTACTTGTTGAACGCTCCTCGTATTTTGGTTTCAGCCTGGAAGTCCCGTTCCTACTTCTATAAACCCGCGATACCAGACATATAAACGCGAAGTCCTTCTGTGTTACTAGCTCTTTAGTAAAGAATGACATACCTCGGCACATCAGAGAAGTTAACGCATTTCCTCTGTGTCAAGAGTGGACTAATCTGTTGTGCATTAAATAAATCAGCCTTTACTTCTCTGCGCGTTCTTGGTTAGAATCTCTTGCTGCTGTCATCGTCCTTTTTTTCCTTCGTCACCTCTTTCTCCTTATCCTTTTCAATCCTTTTCTTCTTAGTACTGTATAAATCTCGTTATTTTATTATCTCTTTAACCTAGTGCTTATCCTTTCGTACGGAGTACACTGTCTTCGTAATCTGTTTGTTGCCACATTGTCGCCGGGTGCCCTTCCTGTCACCGCAGTCAAGACTTAATCCGAGGGAGCAAAGCCGTGTACGTCATGTCAGTAAATCGTGTAAGCTTTCTTCTGCGCGTCATAGTATTTTAAATGTTTGTGCGTCGTGGTGGAGTTTGGCGATTAGCCCACCACAGGCCTAAAGGGGCCTGGAAAACAACAAAAATCACACTGGCTAATGTACCAGATCAACGATCGGTAATCCACAGCTGGGATTTGAACAGGGTCTGTTCGACCTCTCTGTCTCGCAATCCATCACGCTGCACGTTAACCGTACTACCTGTTGTCCGATATTTTTAAATGTAATTTTTGTAATCTAAATTATTTTTGTGCGTTGCTTGTGAATTTTCTCTCTGCAACGGTGAGTGCGCTGATTTGTAACTTCCTTGTAGATTAAAACCGTGTGCCGGATCGGGACTCGAACCTGAGACCTCTACCTTTCGCAGACAAGTGGTCTATCGACTTTTTTTTTTGTTGATCTCATTTTGTTCATGGTTCTTCGTTGCATTTCCCCGAGGCGGACGTACTACGACAACCTTTCAGGTTCAGCGTTGATCTGTTCACTCATTTTTTTTAATTTTTTTAATTACAGAGGGTAGCTAGCCCTCTGACCGAATACGCTGAGCTACTGTGCCGGCACCGGCTGAGCTATCCCAGGATGACTCGCGACTCGTGATGAGGTACTAACAAAGTGGAGCTGTGTGGGTGGGTCGTGAATCTTGCTTGGGTAGCTCAGTCGGTGAGCACCTGCACTTGAAAGGTTAAGGTTCCAGGTTCGAGTCTCGATCCGGCACAGAGCTTTAATCTGCCAGGAAGTCCCAAACTGCGTTGCAGATTCTAATATGTGAGGTCTGGAGGCCTAAATCTGTCGAGCGTTGATAAGAGAATAAGCAAATAACTGGCTAGCAAAGGGCGCATCAGTTCCATTAGGATCGTACACAGTAGACATTTAGAATAGATACAGCTTTATTTCATTTATTTTTGGATGATCAATCAGCTGCCCCCATTCCGACGTTCTCTTGGCCCTACTGTTTAGTATTTACACTCATCTTTGATTGTACTGTTTGTAAGCTCCAAGGAAAGTCTTGATTCTATCATGGAACTGAAGCTGAATTTTATCAGGAAGTTGAGTTTATTAACTCGCGAGAACCATAAAGTCTGATGTCGTGCAGAATAAACATCACAATTCGTTTCATGGCTTCTAAGGGTGCAGTGTACTTTAGCTATCAGGCTTATGTACTGTCAGAGCGTGCATAATGGTTTCCTCCTCTAGGACAATGCAGGTGTTGACGGCAGAATGGGCACTGACGTTTAATTCAGGAGTAGACAATAGAACGATGGTGGGTGTGCGCTATACTACTTGTCACTGTTGGACAATTCACACAATTAACGGCGACGTTACGTCCACGATTTTCGTGCTGCGTAAATTCATTACTGCAGTGCGGACGGAGAAACGCACTGAACGCAAACAGTTAATGAGAGGAGTAACTAGAAAAGTATTATTATCATCCACAAAATACCAACGTGTTTGATGAGGAAAGCAATGGCATATGCGTAATGATTAAAATTGGTTGCGCTGTTCAGGATACGTCGCTGTTTCAGTTGTGTTGACAGCGACCTAACTGCTGATGGATGGCAGACATCTGTAGTCAAGAGATGTTTTGTGTTATCTGTGGATACAGTGAAGCGTAAGACGAACGAAAAACAGCGATTTCCTGTGCTGAAAAGTCTCCAAGCGTGAAAGAACTTCCTAAATATTTCATATAGTGATGAAAAGTAGGGGAACAGTTAATATTAAAAATTCGTGTCGGTGAAATACTTGTACAAATCCCAGCCTAATGTGTTAAATGAACAAATGATCATTGCTACTCATAAATATTTGCGCTACATATAGAATTTTTCCGCAGGCTGATAATATACACGTACAATAGAATTAGGAATTGCTGAAGAAAATAGGAGGGCCGTTGCAGTAAATAGACTGGTTTTGAATACTGTAGGTTCTAAGAACATATTTTGAAATTTTTTATCTCTAATTGTAAATATCTGTTACTTTCGCGCTGTTGACGACTGGGACTAAAATTATTTTCGGCTCTAATTACTAAAATCTTCCACTTCTTTAGAAACGTTCCCCCCCCCCTTTCTCCTCTTCAGAGAGCAAATGTAAAATGCATAGGAAATTAAAGAGACTTTGGACATGTGTCATACTAACGTACTACGGATATCAGTCGACAGTAATTTAAAAAAACGACGTATAAAATGACATTTTTAAAAATATATCTACAATGAAGAGACTGGTGCACCTACCTAGTATCGTGTAGGGTCCCTGCGAACAGGCAGAAGTGCCACAACACGATGTGGCATGGACTCGATTCATGTCTGAAGTAGTGGTGGAGGGAATTGACATCACGAATCCTGCTGGGATATCCATAAATTCCTAAGAGCACGAGGGCATGGAGACCTCTTCTGAACAGCACGTTACAAGGCATCCCAGATATGCTCAAGCGTAAGTGTTGAAACTCAGAAGAGTGTTCCTGGAGCCACTCTGTAGCAATTCTGGACGTGTGGGGTGTCGCATTGTCCTGCTGGAATTTCCCAAGTCCGTCGGAATGCACAATGGACATGAATGGATGCAGGTGATCAGACAGGATGCTTACGTACGTGTCACCTGTCAGAGTCGTATCTAGACGTATCACTCCAACTGCACACGCCGCACGCCATTGCAGAGCCTCCACAGCTTGAACAGTCCCCCGCTGACACGCATGGTCCATGGATTCATGAGGTTGTCTCCATACCCGTAGAGGTCCATCCGCCCAATACAATTCGAAATGAGACTCGTCCGACCAGGCAACATGTTTCCAGCCATCAACAGTCGAATGTCGGTGTTGATGGGCCCAGGCGAGGCGCAAAGTTTTGAGTTGTGCAGTCATCAAGCGTACACGAGAGGGCCTTCGGCTCCGAAAGCCCATGTCCATGATGTCTCGTTGAAAGTGTCGCACGCTGACGCTTCTTGATGGCGCAGCATTGAAATGTGCAGCAATTTGCGGAAGTGTTGCACTTCTGTCGCGCTGAACGATTCTCTTCAGACATCGTTGGTCCGGTTTTGCTGGATCTTTTTCCGGCCGCAGCGATGTCGGAGATTTGATGTTTTACTGGATTCCTGATATTCACGATACACTCATGAAATGGTTGTATGCAAAAACCCCCACTTGGTCGCTAATTCAGAGATGCTGTGTCCCATCGCTCGTGCGGCGACTATAACACACGTTCAAACTCACTTAAATCTTGATAACCGGCCACTGTAGCAGCAGTAACCAATCTAACTACTGCGCCAGACACTTGTTGTCTTATATAGGCGTTGCCGACTGCAGCGCCATTTTTTGCCTGTTTACGTATGTCTGTATTTGAATACGCATGCCTATACCAGTTTCTTTGGCGTTTCAGTGTTAAGCTATGTACGAGTTATTTGTTATTCCATATCGGGTTTTTTTCCCCTCCGGTATGATGGTTTAGTCCCTGATGTCTTAAGACATTTCCTATCACCCTGTCCCTTTCTTCATGCCAGTGTTTTCCATATTTCCCTTTCTTCAACAGTTCTGAGGTAGTGTAAAGTGCGACGCCACTGGACATTGGATAAATGGAAACGAGTGATTTGTAATGATTTGTGCTCCTTGACACAGTTAAGTCGATTAAAATCCACGCGTAACGTTTGCAAAACGATATGAAGTTGAACCAGCACCTAAGGACTGTAGTAGGGAAGGGTAATGATCGACTTCGGCTTACTGGGAAAATTTTAGGGAAGTGTGGTTCATTTCGAAAGGAAACGCAGTGTAGAAAACTAGTGCGACACATTCTTCAGTAGTGCTTGAGTGTTTGGGATGCCCAACAGGTCAGATTAAAGGGAGACATCGAAGCAATTCAGAGGTGGACTTCCAGATTTGTTATCGGTAGGTTCTACCAACACGCGAATATTACCGACATGCTTTGTTAACTTAAATGGGAATCCCCAGAGGGAAGGCCACTATTCCTTTCGCGAAACGCTATTGAGAAAATTTAGAGAACCGAAACCTGAAGTTGCTGCAGAACGATTCTACTGCTTAAGGACCACGAAGATAAGATAAGAGCAATTAGGGCTCGTATGGAGGCACACAGACAGTCGTTTTTCCATTACTCTATTTCCGAGTGGAACAGGAAAATTAGTGACTAGCAATGGTGCAAGCTTCTCACCACCAGGCGCCACACAGGGGCATGTGGACTATATATGTAGATATATCACAGTATACAGTGTGGCAAACAATGGACAGGTTTGAGTTTGGATAATGACTGGAGAAAGTCATCGTCCATCTTGTTAAGTGTCAACACCAAAGTACGGAGGAGGTCAAAAAAAAAAAATGGTTCAAATGGCTCTGAGCACTATGGGACTCAACATCTTAGGTCATAAGTCCCCTAGAACTTAGAACTACTTAAACCTAACTAACCTAAGGACACCACACACACCCATGCCCGAGGCAGGATTCGAACCTGCGACCGTAGCAGTCCCGCACGGAGGAGGTCATGTTATAGTATGTGGGTGTTAGTGTGTAGTCCCTTTTGGGCTTAACGAAACACTAAATGAGTAGAGGAACAGTTCAGAGATGATGATAGTTTCATCATAACAATGCACGTAGTCATAAAGCGGCGTTCTGTGGGGAATTGGTTTCAGGACAAAAACATTCCTGAAATGAACTGGCCTGCCCCTCGTCTGGACCTGAACCCATTGGAACACCATTGGGATGAGTTAGATGGTTGATTTCGCTTCAAACCCCAGTGTCCAAATTCATAATCAAAGTACGACGGAGCACAACACGCAGAAAAATTTTAACCATCATGACACTGGGCGCGAAACATACGAGTTATATGACTACCTCCTCTTGTTACGGCTCTTGCGGAACAATGGGCTGCCATTCCTCTGCAGACTATCAGACACCTCATAGAAAGTGTCCCTAAGAGTTCAAGCCACCATAAAGACAAAGGGTGGACACATCCGATATGAATAATCACTAACAGGTGTCCGGGTAATTTTGATCAGATAGTTGATGTATATGGTGACTTTTAGCGTATCATAAGGGACTTACAAATACTACTCGTGTGTTTGTACTGACTCACTTTTAACTAAACATCTTCTGTGGATCCTGGCATGGTACCACCACTTAGTGGTGTTTACACTCCACTAGGTGATTCCGATCCCCTTGATTTACAATTTTAGCACATTTGTCGGATATTTTTGCGGAAAGTTTGAATGTGAACAATAACAAGTATACTCGTCTTCTCAAAAGTCATCAAAGCCCGTTAAGAACTATATAATTTAATCTAAAAAAATACATGATTTAATATCGTGGTTGATACAAGAGGTGAGATGAAAATCAGTAAATCTTACACAATTTCGATCATTAATGGTGTGCTTCTTGGCGTTCTGCCGATTTGTTGTTTGCTGTTTATGCGCAATATTACGACGACCGACCCACAAGTCATCTTCAGGTGTTGATAGCTTTTTGTTTAGCTGCCTGACCTCCAATCACGCTGAGAAAAACTTTTTTTTTTTTTTTTGGGGGGGGGGGGGGGGGAGGTCATCAGTCATCTGACTCGCTTGCTACGGCCCGCCACGAATTCCTCTCCTATGCTAACCTCTTCATCTCAGAGTAACACTTGCAACCTATGTCTTCAGTTATTTGCTGGATGTATTCCAAGCTCTGTCTTCCTCTACAGTTTTTGCCCTCTACAGCTCCCTGTAGTACCATGGAAATCATTCTCTGACGTCTTAACAGATGTCCTATCATCCTGCCCATTCTCCTTCTCAGTGTTTTCCACATATTCCTTTCCTCTCCGATTGGTCGCAGAATCTTTTCATTTCTAAACTTATTAGTCCACCTAATTTTCAAAATTCGCCTGTAGCACCACATCTCAAATGTTTCGATTCTTTCCTGTTCCGGTTTTCCCTCAGTCCATATTTAGGTATTACCATACAATGCTGTGCTCGAGATGTACATTCTCAGAAATTTCTTGCTTAAGAAAATGGTTCAATGGCTCTGAGCACTATGGGACTTAACATCTGAGGTCATCAGTCCCCTAGTCTTAGAACTACTTAAACTTAACTAACCTAAGGACATCACACAAACCCATGCCCGAGGCAGAAGTCGAACCTGCGACAGTAGCAGCAGCGCGGTTCCGGACTGAAGCGCCTAGAACCGCTCGGCCACAACAACCGGCTCTTGGCCAGGAACACCCTTTCTGCCAGGGCAAGTCTGCTTTTGATGTCCTCCTTGCTCCGTCCGTCATTTGTTATTTTGCTGCCTATGTAGCAGAATTCCTTAACTTCATCTATTTTGTGACCATGAATCCTGATGTTAAGTTTCTCATTTCTTCTACTTCTCATTACTTCCGTCTTTCTTCGATTTACTCTCAATCCATATTCTATACTCATTAAGAAAAACTAATAGATCAAATTCCTATTACAACTGCGACGAAAATTTGATTTAGGAAATGTACGAAACCGAGTCTTCGATCACTGACACAATTTGTAGGATAATGCTTTGTGGTGCATGTGAAGTTTTGTAAAGCAAATTACACTCACGTAAAACCAGAAAACATAGTAAAATAAAGAAAACGAGAAATTCCAGAATGCGCTGGAGGTTCGACGCAGCACGTGTGGATCTTTTGCAAGAATCGATTGTCGGCAGCTCGTGTGTGTCACAGTCACGGTGTGACAGGCGGTTTAGCCTGTCAGCATGGTAGGCTCCTCCCTGCGCGTCACGCATTGTTCTGGCTGATTGCTGAACGCCCCTCGGCCCAGTTATCGGACAAACAATACCGACGTCCAAACGACGGGTGGATCCGCCGCAGCTCTTGCCAAAAGCCGTCATTACGGGAATGAGGTCTGCTTAGCGCCGAACAAGCGTAGCGGGGCGTTGGCTTCACCACGTACGAGGATTTGACCGACATGCATAATAATTAACGAGAGAGAAACTGGCCGCACATGTATGCTAAACTAAGGCTTCTCGCCTCTGACGTGGGTACGTCCTCAGGTTCCGTGCCGCGTAACCCCTCATGTTCGTAAATACAGTCGTCACTGAACTAGCTCTTTCGCGACAACTCTCATGACTTTACCGTCTGCTGTGACGTTCGAGTTTAAACTTCAGTCGCCGCTGCACGCAACAGATGGAGCACCCATCCACATGGACGATCAGCAAAAGAAATAGGACATGTCGACTTACTTGGAATCATCGCTGAAGTCAATTCAGAAGATCCAGGGCTGTCGCGAAACGTGACAACCGTACAGAGATATCAACCCCGATCCTTCCAGTGTAAGGACTCATTATCTTAACTCTCTATGGATAGGATTATAAAGTACTAAAGACAAAAATTTCTAAATTAAATATTTGTGTTATTTAATGGTCACAGTAAACATATACTGATAAAAATGCAGGGTGTATCAAAAAGAATCATCTGATTTTATAAAATCATAAACATTATGTTATTAATTGGAGATATGTGCGTGAACAATGTACTGCTGGAAAGCGCAAACTCTCAAGTTTTACATGGTTCCCGATAGGTAGCAGCAGTGTGCGCCCACATCAATTCTAGTAAAAATGGTGTCGAGGCAACAGACATCGTTTTGTGTTCTACGTTTAGCACAGTGCGGGTCAGTAATAACTGTTCAAAAAATGGTTCAAATGGCTCTGAGCACTATGGGACTTAACTTCTGAGGTCATCAGTCCCCTATAATTTTTTTTTTTGGTCATCAGTCTACTGACTGGTTTGATGCGGCCCGCCACGAATTCCTTTCCTGTGCTAACCTCTTCATCTCAGAGTAGCACTTGCAACCTACGTCCTCAATTATTTGCTTGACGTATTCCAATCTCTGTCTTCCTCTACTGTTTTTGCCCTCTACAGCTCCCTCTAGTACCATGGAAGTCATGTCTTAGCAGATGTCCTATCATCCTGTCCCTTCTCTTTATCAGTGTTTTCCACATATTCCTTTCCTCTCCGATTCTGCGTAGAACCTCCTCATTCCTTACCTTATCAGTCCACCTAATTTTCAACATTCGTCTATAGCACCACATCTCAAATGCTTCGATTCTCTTCTGTTCCGGTTTTCCCACAGTCCATGTACTCCAGACGTACATCCTCAGAAATTTCTTCCTCAAATTAAGGCCGGTATTTGATATTAGTAGACTTGTCTTGGCCAGAAATGCCTTTTTTGCCATAGCGACTCTGCTTTTGATGTCCTCCTTGATCCGTCCGTCATTGGTTATTTTACTGGCTAGGTAGCAGAATTCCTTAACTTCAGTGACTTCGTGACCATCAATCCTGATGTTAAGTTTCTCGCTGTTCTCATTTCTGCCACTTCTCATTACCTTCGTCTTTCTCCGATATACTCTCAAACCATACTGTGTACTCATTAGACTGTTCATTCCGTTCAGCAGATCATTTAATTCTTCTTCACTTTCACTCAGGATAGCAATGTCATCAGCGAATCGTATCATTGATATCCTTTCACCTTGTATTTTAATTCCACTCCTGAACCTTTCTTTTATTTCCATCATTGCTTCCTCGATGTACAGATTGAAGAGTAGGGGCGAAAGGCTACAGCCTTGTCTTACACCCTTCTTAATACGAGCACTTCGTTCTTGATCGTCCACTCTTATTATTCCCTCTTGGTTGTTGTACATATTGTATATGACCCGTCTCTCCCTATAGCTTACCCCTACTTTTTTCAGAATCTCGAACAGCTTGCACCATTTTATAATGTCGAACGCTTTTTCCAGGTCGACAAATCCTATGAAAGTGTCATGATTTTTCTTTAGTCTTGGTTCCATTATTAGCCGTAACGACACAATTGCCTTTCTCGTCCCTTTACTTTTCCTAAAGCCAAACTGATCGTCACCTAGCGCATTCTCAATTTTCTTTTCCATTCTTCTGTATATTATTCTTGTAAGCAGCTTCGATGCATGAGCTGTTAAGCTGATTGTGCGATAATTCTCGCACTTGTCAGCTCTTGCCGTCTTCGGAATTGTGTGGATGATGCTTTTCCGAAAGTCAGATGGTATGTCGCCAGACTTATATATTCTACACACCAACGTGAATAGTCGTTTTGTTGCCACTTTCCCCAATGATTTTAGAAATTCTGATGGAATGTTATCTATCCCTTCTGCCTTATTTGACCGTAAGTCCTCCAAAGCTCTTTTAAATTCCGATTCTAATACTGGGTCCCCTATCTCTTCTAAATCGACTCCTGTTTCTTCTTCTATCACATCAGACAAATCTACACCCTCATAGAGGCTTTCAATGTATTCTTTCCACCTATCTGCTCTCTCCTCTGCATTTAACAGTGTCGCATTCGGGAGGACGACGGTTCAATCCCGCGTCCGGCCATCCTGATTTAGGTTTTCCGTGATTTCCCTAAATCACTCCAGGCAAATGCCGGGATGGTTCCTCTGAAAGGGCGCGGCCGCCTTCCTTCCCCATCCTTCCCTAATCCGATGAGACCGATGACCACGCTGTCTGGTCTCCTTCCCCAATACCAACCAACCAATTTAACAGTGTAATTCCCGTTGCGCTCTTAATGTTACCACCGTTGCCTTTAATGTCACCAAAGGTGTATGCTGAGTCTGTCCTTCCGACAATCATATCTTTTTCGATGTCTTCACATTTTTCCTGCAGCCATTTCGTCTTAGCTTCCCTGCACTTCCTATTTATTTCATTCCTCAGAGACTTGTATTTCTGTATTCCTGATTTTCTCAGAACATGTTTGTACTTCCTCCTTTCATCAATCAACTGAAGTATTTCTTCTGTTACCCATGGTTTCTTCGCAGCTACCTTCTTTGTACCTATGTTTTCCTTCCCAACTTCTGTGATGGCCCTTTTTAGAGATGTCCATTCCTCTTCAACTGTACTGCCTACTGCGCTATTCCTTATTGCTGTATTTATAGCGTTAGAGAACTTCAAACGTATCTGGTCATTCCTTAGTACTTCCGTATCCCACTTCTTTTCGTATTGATTCTGCCTGACTAATGTCTTGAACTTCAGCCTACTCTTCATCACTACTATATTGTGATCTGAGTCTATATCTGCTCCTGGGTACGCCTTACAATCCAGTATCTGATTTCGGAATCTCTGTCTGACCATGAGATAATCTAATTGAAATCTTCCCGTATCTCCCGGCCTTTTCCAAGTATACCTCCTCCTCTTGTGATTCTTGAACAGGGTATTCGGTATTACCAGCTGAAACTTGTTACAGAGCTCAATTAGTCTTTCTCCTCTTTCATTCCTTGTCCCAAGCCCATATTCTCCTGTAACCTTTTCTTCTACTCCTTCCCCTACAACTGCATTCCAGTCGCCCATGACTATTAGATTTTCGTCCCCCTTTACATACTGCATTACCCTTTCAATATCCTCATACACTTTCTCTATCTGTTCATCTTCAGCTTGCGACGTCGGCATGTATACCTGAACTAGTTAAATCTAACTAGCCTAAGGACATCACACACATCCATGCCCGAGGCAGGATTCGAACCTCCGACCGTAGTTGTCGCGGGGTTCCAGACTTTAGCGCGTAGAAGCGCTCGGCCACCCCAGCCGGCAATTACTGTTCAGCATGACTTTCCTACTAGGTATAGTGTGGATTCTCCTACAGCACAGGGCATTAGAAGACAGCACGAAGAATTCCGTGGTACAGGTTGTTGTATAAAGGGCCGTCCCCGAGCGTCTGACATAGACGGCGAGCGCATACGCCATAGCTTCACAAGATGTCCGTAGAAACCCGTTTGCAGTGCAGCTCGACAGCTCAGTAAGCCCCCGATGTCCGACTGGCGTGTATAACGTCGACGTTTGCACGTGAAACCATACAAAATTCAGCTAGTGCAAGCAAAAAACGTGTAGAGTTCTGTAATTTTGTTCTTGGCAAGATGGAGTATGGTAGTTTTCTTCCAAGTTTAGTGTTTAGTGGCCAGGCAACATTCGATTTAAATGGAAAGACGAATCGTCATAATATGAGAATATGGGGTACGGAACAACTACATGAAGTTGTACAACATGAGACGGACTCTCCAAAATTTAATATGTTTTGTGCAGTTGCACGGGAAAAGGCATATGGTCCACTTTTCTTTGTCGAGAACATTGTTACAGGAAGCACATATCTCGATATGCTTGACAGCTTTCATTTCTCACAGTCGGAGACTGAATTGAATGATTTCATTTACCAACAGGTTGGGGCGCAGTCACACTGGCATCTGGAAATGCGGGAATTTTTAAATCAAAAGATTACTGAACGATGGATCGATCGCACTGGACCAAATGATTCAGCCTTACATTACTGGCCTCCAAGGTCACCGGACCTGACTGTATGTGATTATTTCTTGTTGGGGTTTATAAAACTCTCTGTTTATGTGCCTCCTTTACCAGCAACAATGAATGAACTGAGACATTGTATAACAGCGGCTGTGGAAGCTGTAAGTCAAGACATGTTGGCTGCAGCGCGGCAACAATTTGAATACCGGATTGACGTATGCCGTGCCTCTCAAATGGGGTCTATTGAACACCTATTAAAAGATACGATAAAGAACTTCTTGAGTTTCCAGTTCATCAAAAAACAAAATTCATTGTAAATGTTTATTAGATCCAGAAATATAGACGTACCAAAGAGGATGATTATTCTTTATGATACACCCTGTACATTAAGGCACGTTTATTTAAAATATTGTGTAGCGTTACACTGAAGAAGGTCTTTCCTTCCTGTTCATTTAGCACGGGGCATCAGCTACTTCAGCTCTGAACTGACAAAGTGGCCTGTGCTTTTTTTATGAACACCAAGATAGTCACAGACCCTCCTGTGCAATAGCAATGGATTTACTACAATCATGTCATCATCATCATCATCATTTAAGACTGATTGTGCCTTTCAGCGTTCAGTCTGGAGCATAGCCCCCCCTTATAAAATTCCTCCATGATCCCCTATTCAGTGCTAACATTGGTGCCTCTTCTGATGTTAAACCTATTACTTCAAAATCATTCTTAACCGAATCCAGGTACCTTCTCCTTGGTCTTCCCCGACTCCTCCTACCCTCTACTGCTGAACCCATGAGTCTCTTGGGTAACCTTGCTTCTCCCATGCGTGTAACATGACCCCACCATCTAAGCCTGTTCGCCCTGACTGCTACATCTATAGAGTTCATTCCCAGTTTTTCTTTGATTTCCTCATTGTGGACACCCTCCTGCCATTGTTCCCATCTACTAGTACCTGCAATCATCCTAGCTACTTTCATATCCGTAACCTCAACCTTATTGATAAGGTAACCTGAATCCACCCAGCTTTCGCTCCCATACAACAAAGTTGGTCGAAAGATTGAACGGTGCACAGATAACTTAGTCTTGGTACTGACTTCCTTTTTGCAGAAGAGAGTAGATCGTAGCTGAGCGCTCACTGCATTAGCCTTGCTACACCTCGCTTCCAGTTCTTTCACTATGTTGCCATCCTGTGAGAATATGCATCCTAAGTACTTGAAACCGTCCACCTGTTCTAACTTTGTTCCTCCTATTTGGCACTCAATCCGTTTATATTTCTTTCCCACTGACATTACTTTCGTTTTGGAGATGCTAATCTTCATACCATAGTCCTTACATTTCTGATCTAGCTCTGAAATATTACTCTGCGTGTCAAGGAAGAAAAGATCATCTGACAGTAGTACTGCTTCGATTTGATGTTGATTCTGTACAATGCAAATAGTGAACCTAAAAGATCCATTCCTTCCATAAACTCGTTGTAGAGGAGACTAACAGATGAGCAATCAACTTCAAGCCCTTCTTTGCTCTTCGTTTCCAACTGGTTGACGTTACTTATGCTAAAGGAGGCACTCATGCAACATTCTTCACTCTCTCTACCACCGTCACGAGCGGCAACACTTCTCTACTTTCCATAAAAATTGCCGAATTCATTATCTAAAAAGACAACAGTTTGCTTGCGAGTGCCTAAGTTGAAAAATCTGTAATGTTTAAAAAATAAGCTCAGAAATTCTGGGACTAATGTCTACCATAATCAGTTCCTTTAGCAAGGCATACATCGAAATTATCTCCATCACATAATATGTATTTAAAGCTAGTAATTTAAGTTTTTCGGGATCTGTAACAATGAATATCAACAGATGAAACACACGTATCCACGATACACAGATCTCCCAAGATGTAACTGTTCGAGTTGTTGAAGAAATTCGCAGCGCAGCGTAACATCGCATACTTTTACAATAGTATTGAGCGTTACGAATCTGCTATTCACAGCGACTGCGAGGAAACGCTCATCATATACAGGTACAGCGACGTATTTTAAACATTACAAATTTGTTGAGCTCGTCTGTAGAGGGTTAACCACTACGCCTTCTCTTTAGGAAACGGTTGTCGTGATAGCGCTGAACAGAACAAGGGCGGAGGTTTGAACACTTGAGTCCTGAATCATTCAGTCCACTTCAAAGTATGTTCATCGTCTCACCCACTACTAATGAAACACTTCCTAAGAGTGCGCAAGTTCGTTTTAGAAGACACTGTGTTGGTGTGAAGGTAAATCCCATTTTTCTCCTTTTATTTTATCTATTTATATTACTATGATTTTACGTCCAATCATCGGGGCTATCACAGTAGACAGGGGCATTGCCCATAGCTTAGCCAGCGCACAAAATAACTCGGAAATAGTAAATAAGGTTATTAGGAAAGTAACAGTTTTATTTCGTAACGTCTCAGAACAAGTAAGGAAGTTTTGGAAAGCAGACATTAGAGGAAGTTTTATTATGACTGAGTTTTTGAAATAACTGGCGCAGATCAGCACTCAACCTAAGAAAAAAGTGGTTGCTTCGTAGAGACATTTGTTTGACAAGTAATGATATCAGAAGCTGTGGAGGAAAGAAAACATGATTGTGTTTTCCATTAACATTCTTCCATAAGTCCACTCTGGGTAAATGTGTCTGGTATCTCCTCCAATGATCAGTTGTAGTTATCATTGTGACATAACGAAGGTTTATTAATTGTCTGATAGTAACAGTCAATATCTCTTTACATTAGGCCAAATGTAGGAAAAAACTGTGAATAAACCTCCGCTGTGGGAACGTCAGCATGGTATCTCGCACGTATCTGAGTGTGACAACACACCACACTGACGTGAGCTCAACTTTGTGATGGTTTTTGTGTGATGGATTAAACTGGGACAAAATTGCTTAAAATCACTAAGTTTAATGGAATATAAACTGTTACTTAGTAATTATAATATTGTGTCGTATCACTGTATCTACATCGAATTTATTTTGTCGAAATTATGTAAAACAGATTTGGCCATCATTATCAAGCCTAGGAGCGCTTTTTTCGTGAAGTGGCTTACTTTTTTTACTGATAGTACTCTGTATCTTTAGGTTCCGGTGAACACATTAAAATATGTTATAATGAGGTACGACTTCAGTGGTGACTTCTTGTTCTGTCAAAATAGTTTGTAAATTGTATCACTCGCACACAAACTCTCACTTAACATACGACCGCACATTTGTTTAGCTACATTTTCTAGTTGTCCTTAATAAGTAATTTCATCTCAATAAACCTTCGTTAGGTCTACATCCTTTACTATTCTGCCATGTTTATTTCATACAGACCTACTACATTAACGTGTTTAGTCTCGCCATGTAGAGAGGTACTGCATATTAACAATTAAAAGTGTGTGTACTGGCATTATATATATTTCGCAGTTGTATAAAACAAATTTGTCTGTTATTACTGCACCAAAGAATCTTTTATACGCGATGTCACTTATTTTCTTTTTTAACTGTACACTGTTCTTTACTGTCTCGGTGGACAGATTTAAATACGTCATAAAGATATATCACTTCAATGTCGCCCACTCTGTTATTTCTCTAAACTGTGTAACTATCACTGGAAAACTCTCCTTCATACTGCTTACAACTGCATGTTTGTTTTTTAGATACAGCTTCGTAATTGTTCTTAATGAGTAATTTCACGTTATATAACCCTTCATTATCATCATATCCTGTACTAATCTAGCACGTTTATTTCACGTACTAGATTTACGTCTAGATCCGCCATGTTGAACGTGCAAGTCCTGCACAGATTGCCCTCAGTTTATTTATTTTCATTCATGAATAACAGAATCAGACACACGAATCTAGGAGCGTGTAGCAACCCTTCTCGCCTTCATAACGGGTGCGAGACATAGAGTGGTAGTCTCCGGGAGATCACGCCCACCCCCTCTCCCAAAAAAGCTTAGAAAATCCTTCTGATAAACCGTTCAACCAACACGCCCGCCCCCCTCAATAGTGTCCCAAATGTGCTCAGTAGGATTAACGTCACGTGACCTGAAGGGCCATACAAGGCCTCGCGTGCCCACGGACTGTGCCTCACACAGATCTTAACATACTTCGGATGCGAAGAAGGTACAGCTCGACTTCAGGATGGTACAGGCGAAGAAAGTTTTATTGGGTTGAAGAGTTCCTGGCAAATATAGCACAGCATGTCATTCTTAACGGAAAGTAGAGTCGGGCGTGCCTCAAGGGGATGTTATGTTCCATTGCTATTCAACTAGTGGATAGCATCGAAAGTTGCACGAGGCTCTTTGCATATGATGCTGTTTTATACAGAGAAATCGCGTCACTTGAAATTTGAAGCGAAATCTAGTAAAACTCTTTGAGCATCGACGTTTCGTGCAGAGACTGGCAGTTGACCTTCAACATAAATAAATGCAGCGAACTGCAGTTAAATTAGGAGAAATTCCTGTTGTTGTATGATTACACGAATACGTTGTTATTTGAAATTATAAGATCGGGAGAAAGCCGATCTGTTACGTTCAAATCTGTGGATAAAAGTCAGAGGTCAACATCACTAAAATTCGTTTACTGATTACTGATTTCAGTTCATTGACGAGCCACCTTCAGTTCAAAATATAGAAAATTCGATAAAAGAGATTAACAACAGCAAAATATATATATGATATTTTATCTTCAATTCTGTGATATATACCAACAATACCAATACGTATGTAACCGAGACGACCTACTTTAGTCTGTACATGAGAACAGCCATTCAGCACTACAGATTATGAGAAGTGTAATGCCTGGTGTCTGATACACAGAGAATTAAATAATAAATTTTATTGGTATGTACCAGAAAATGGAAGTTTAAATATCGTTCGTTAATGAGGTAAAACTAGTGATCAGTAAAGGAATATCAGCGATCTTGACCTACTATTTTTATCCACACATTTTGATTACACCATTGCCGAGTAATTACTGGAATCTGTCACATACATTAAGTATCTAGGAGGATCGGTATGGAGCGATTTAAAATGGAACGGCCACAGAAAACTAATCGACAGAAAGGCAGATATCAGACTGAGATTCAGCGGAAGAATCCTCATTAAATGTGGTCTACCTACAGGGGAGGTAACTTGCAAAACCCTCGTTTGGCCAATACTTGAATATTGCTCGTCAGTTCGGGACTTGCACCAGATAATATTAAGAGAGGGTATAGAGAATATCCGAAGAAGACTAACGCACTTCGTAATATGGTCGTTTAATAAGCGTGAAAGCGTCACATAGATGCTCAACAACACTACAAGAGAGGCGTCCTACATCACACTAAGATTTACTGTTGAAATTTCGAGAGCGTACGTTCCTAGAAGACTCAGCCAATATGTTGTTTCCTCATAAGTGCTTCTCCAAGAGAGACTATGCAGGCAAAATAAGAGATTCGAGTTCACGTAAAGAACGATTGTTCCTTCCGCGCACCAGTAGCGATAGGAACAGGAAAGGCGGGAGGCAACACTGGTACACAAATTACCCTCCACCACAGACCATAATACGGCATGCGGAGTATAAATGCAAATGTGGATGTATGTTCGCATAGCTCGTTGCAGATCGTTCACCTTGCCCACGACACGATCATCAAGCTAGCCTAAGGGAGGGATTCGTGTTCGCCATCTGCCTGTCAATAATGTAAACGTTGTTTTATACGTTATAGTCTTAAAACTGTTTCTGTATAGTACTCTCTGTAGTGGAATTTGGGGACCAGCCCAACAGCTGCCTAACTAAGTGTTGAAAACGCCTAAAAACGACACTCCGGTCGGAGTACGAGCCCACGGTCGTCAATCCGCCACGCGGATTCGATCCATGTCTGGCTCATCATCATGAGTCACAAATTTCTGCTGCGCGTTATATTATACGAATAGGTATCCTGCACATGATTATAACTGTAGCAAATAGTACAACGAAAAAGCAACAAGTTGCAAATTTCACTTTTTTTATTCAGTCGATGATTAGTTTCGGGTCGGGACCCACTTTGAAATCATCGTAGTATAGTCCGAAATGATATTTCCGAAAACGCTAAAAACATATAAAAATGTGTTAACGAACAGTTTCAGAATATACATAGTTAACAGTTCGTTTGCACATTTTTGACATGGTTTTTACAATTTCGGAAATACCATTTTGGACTACGTTACGATGATTTGAAAATGTGTCGCGGCCCGAAGCTAGTCATCGAGTAAAAAGTGAAATTTGTTTATTTATTCGTCGTATTTACTAACAGAAGTTGCAGATCCCCAATTATTCCGGCATTATGGAATTTCATACCTCCAGCAACTGCCAGTAGAGCGTCTTCTTGATAAGCGAGATAAACCACCTTGTGTGGTTTTCACGTCTCACTCGCCGCCTGCTGTCGCTGTAAACCACTGTGTTTAGACTACCTTTTCTCAGCTTGCGAGCGGCGAGTGGCAGTCCTCTTGGGCCCCTACATGTGACGTCTGGTGAGCTGAGGCTCATGCGCCAGGTGGTGGATTGTGTATCACGCCACGTGGAGGTAGTTCCGAATAGCCTTTGTTGGTTGGTTGGTCACCATCATCAGCACGGGATCGCTGAGTGATTCGTTGCATTGTCAACCACATATCTTCTGTCAGAATCCACAAAAGTCAATGGCGGCCCTGTCATCAACCAGTTTCGATGCTCATGGCGGGTGATTCTGGCTGATGATGAAGTTTGGTTTGTGGAGCGCCCGACTGTGCGGTTATCAGCGCGAGTACGAAGTCACAATCTTTACTCAGTCCAACCTCGCCACGTTCACGAATGATGATGAAATGATGAGGACAACACAAACACTCAGTCCCCAGGCGGAGAAAAAAATCTCCAACCCGGCCGGGAATCGAACCCGGGACCCCCTTGATCCAGAGGCAGCAACGCTACCCACAAGACCACGAGCTGCGAACGGGGAGATTCTGGCGACGGTAGTTTCCACTCAACCGAGGTATTCAGGTACAACACTGACACGATGCTACGCGAGGAACCCAGTCACTGCACGACCTTGGAGAATACTACTGGTCGGAAACCTACGATCTGACAGCGATGAAATACATTGATATTTCGAATCCGCCCACCATATCGGTTGTCAAGCCAAAGAACAGTACAAGGTTTGAAGATATCGCACTCACGTGACACACCGATTGTTCTAACACGGCGACCACCTCTAATGCAATAGTTTATGAATGTACTTTATATATATATATATATATATATATATATATATATATATATATATATCGAATTAACTGACACGGACTTGCTAGATGTCAGGCCAATTGCACTTTGTCTCTACGTCCTATTTATTATGTGTGAGTATATACAGAAAATATTACATCGACGTCAACGAGTTAGAAATGTGAAACGAGTTGTTTCTGGCTATTTCGGGCGTTATTAATTTTTTTTTTCCGGTCACCACAGCTTCGAAAATCTGAGGAAAGACATCATTCTACGGGGCTGTATTTTACAAGCGTACTTCTTTCAGCACTCCTAGTTTTACGAATGGCCCACTTTTAAGTGCATCAATAACAGACGCGGATACACTGATTTAGTCTCTTCATACAACAGTTGCGTGTCGTGCCTACTGGCATGCATCCGTATCTGTTACAGATTTACTTGTAAATGATCAAGCCCCTAACTAGTCGTGCTGTATAAAGTACCATTTTAAAATGTAGTCAGGTGGAATGATGTCATTCCTCAGGAGAACATCTCTTGAACGAAAAATTCAGTGACAAAACCACTTCAGATTCGCTGCGGCTGTATTGATTTAGGTTCTATATGGATAACCTACACAAATTCTTGTGAATAATATGTAACTTAAGAAATCGATTGTTTAATATTAGCCGTAGGCTATCAGTCGGGACACTCTGAATGGGCTTCTCTCCTCAAAACCGATAGTACAGGAGATCTAAATGTTGGGAAGATATGCTAGGCATACTATAATTACCATTATTATTATTTTGAACTCTTAAAAACAGGTTGCTTCGTCTTTGAACTGACAGTGTCGAGCACATGAAAATAGTTGGCGCATACATCGTCGTCCGTAACTGTTTCTTAATTACTTGAACAGGACGATTTTCCTCCAAACTGAGTGCCGCAGTCTGAAGTTCGGAAGGCATAATCCATTACCGAGAGGGTGGCGCAGTGGTTAGCACACTGCACTGGCATTCGGGAGGACGACGGTTCAAACCCGCTCCCGGCCATCCTGATTTAGGTTTTTGTGATTTACCTAAATCGCTTCAGACAGATTCCGGGATAGTTCCTTTGAAAGGGCACGGCTGACTACCTTCCCCATCCTTTCCTAATCCGATGAAGCCGATGACCTCGCTATTTTGTCCCCTACTCCCAACCAACCAACCATAATCCATTACATTTTACATTTCTTTGCATTCAAAATGGACTACATTTCTCGGAGCTGACAATAAACCAGATCTGAATGCTCCAGAGAAGTGCATCGCAGTCCATAGCCGTGTACTGGACACTCAAAACAAATCGTTTTCTCAAAACTAATGATAAAGCTGAACTGAGAATTCGACGGAACTACTTCAGTAACTGTTGCCATTTTCCGGGCAGCCAGGAGCTGACTAATTTCCTCAGAAAGGATGACACGGCAGGACTGAGAATTCGGGGCATATCTTTCGACGTCTGGTAGCGTTTCCCGTACACAAATTGGACTATTTTGCTCCAATTGACAGTGTAGCAAAAAATGTTCAAATGTGTGTGACATCTTATGGGACTTAACTGCTAAGGTCATCAGTCCCTAAGCTTACACACTACTTAACCTAAATTATCCTAAGAACAATCACACACACCCATGCCCAAGGGAGGACTCGAACCTCCGACGGTACCAGCCGCAAAGTCTATGACTGCAGCGCGCTAGACCACTCGGCTAATCCCGTGCGGCAACAGTGTAGCAGATTAGGAAGTGACGTCAGATACGACAGTTCGCAGCCGACGTAGACTAGCAAGTAAATGGCGCCTCCCCGCCAGTCGCACAACAGAACTGATAAATTTCGTAGCACTTATTCCGAAGATGTGGAAGATGCTGGAAATAGGAGAAGATACAATGTAAGAGCGCCCAAGTTTATCTACGCAAGCAGTTGGCATAAGCGACCGCGGATTTAATTGGATCTCGTATTTATAGGCGACGAGTGTCTGAGTGTGAGCCGTCGGTACGTGGCGCGTACGCTGGCTGACGGGAATTTATGCAGGTAGCGCGCCGACGGCAGCCGCGTTAATACACTGTGCGCGACAAAAGCGAGGGCCGGGCAGCGAGCGCGGCGGCTATCTGCGCCGTAACTCAGCGCGGGTTATCGGCGCCTCGGCGGCCGTCCGTCATAAACGCGGCTGTAAAACAGCAGCCCGCGGAGCGCCGCTTCCCGTCGCTCCTGGCGCGGCCGCCAATGGCCGCCGTCGTGTCACAGCCGGCGGCCGCACTTACCCTACGTCGTGCTACCTCGCTACGATCAAAGTTCCCATCGGCTACAGTTTCGGTTAGATGGTACCCCTTGTCAATAACCCACTGGAAATTTTCAATTTTTTTACACTACTGGCCATTAAAGTTGCTACCCCACGAAGACGACGTGCTGCAAACGAGAAATGTAACCGACAGGAATAAGATGCTGTGATATGCAAATGATTAGCTTTTCAGAGCATTCACACAAGGTTGGCGCCGGTGGCGACACCTACAATGTGCTGACATGAGGAAAGTTTCCAAGCGATTTCTCGTACACAAACAGCAGTTGACCGGCGTTGCCTGGTGAAACGTTGTTGCGATGCCTCGTGTAAGGAGGACAAATCCGTGTCATCACGTTTCCGACTTTAATCAAGGTCGGATTGTAGCCTATCGCGATTGCGGTTTATTGTATCACGACATTGCTGTTCGCGTTGGTCGACATCCAATGACTGCAGAATATGGAATCGGTGGGTTCAGGAGGGTAATACGGAACGTCATGCTGGATCCCAACGCCCTCGTATCACTAGCAGTCGAGATGACAGGCATCTCATCCGCATGGCTGTAACGGATCGTGCAGCCACGTCTCGATCCCCGAGTCAACAGATGGGGACGTTTGCAAGACAACAACCACCTGCACGAACAGTTCGACGACGTTTGCAGCAGCATGGACTATCAGCTCGAAGACCATGGCTGAGGTTACCCTTGACGCTGCATCACAGACAGGAGCGCCTGCGATGGTGTACACAACGACGAACCTGGGTGCACGAATGGCAAAACGTCATACTTTCTGATGAATCCAGGTTCTGTTTACAGCATCATGATGGTCGCATCCCTGTTCGGCGACATCGCGGTGAACGGACATTGGAAGCGTGTATTCGTCATCGCCATACTGGCGTATCACCCGGCGTGATGGTATGGGGTGCCATTGGTTACACGTCTCGGTCACCTCTTGTTCGCATTGACGGCACTTTGAATAGTGGACGTTACATTGCAGATGTGTTACAACCCGTGGCTCTACCCTTCATTCGCCGGCCGTGGTGGCCAAGCGGTTAGAGGCGCTACAGTCTGGAACCGCGCGGCCGCTACGGTTGCAGGTTCGAATCCTGCCTCGGGCATGGATGTGTGTGATGTCCTTAGGTTAGTTAGGTTTAAGTAGTTCTAAGTTCTAGGGGACTGATGACCTTAGAAGTTAAGTCCCATTGTGCTCAGAGCCATTTGAACCTGCCTTTCATTCGATGCCTGC
Source organism: Schistocerca nitens (assembly GCF_023898315.1). Lineage (NCBI taxonomy): Eukaryota > Metazoa > Arthropoda > Insecta > Orthoptera > Acrididae > Schistocerca > Schistocerca nitens. The sequence goes on along the minus strand of NC_064617.1, from coordinate 252,204,734 downwards.
GAAACCCTACATTTGAGCAGGATAATGCACGACCGCATGTTGCAGGTCCTGTACGGGCCTTTCTGGATACAGAAAATGTTGGGCTGCTGCCCTGGTCAGCACATTATCCAGATCTCTCACCAATTGAAAACGTCTCGTCAATGGTGGCCGAGCAACTGACTCGTCACAAAACGCCAGTCACTACTCTTGATGATCTGTGGTATCGTGTTGAAGCTGCATGGGCAGCTGTACCTGTACACGCCATTCAAGCTCTGTTTGACTCAATGCCCAGGCGTATCAAGACCGTTATTACGACCAGAGGTGGTTGTTATGGATACTGATTTCTCAGGATATATGCACCCAAATTGCGTGAAAATGTAATCACACGTCAGTCCTAGTATAATATATTTGTCCAATGAATACCCATTTATCATCTGCATTTCTTCTTGGTGTAGTAATTTTAATGGCCAGTAGTGTATATTCGGTATCATTATTATTCCTTGAGAAGGAGTTACATTGTGACTACAACGGTTACTTTGGGACAATTAGGTTTTTGTTTTTCGAATGTCATGGTAAACAGTGACACCCAAAATTTTCCCTGTGTATTCTGGTATCTAGCGGCTGTCTCTCAAAACTGCTCCACTGTATACGTCATTATTGGCCAACTGTTTGCTAAAACGTCATGCTGAGTTGAGTTCTGGTGAGTTTATCTAGCTGAATCTTTCATCACAAAGATGTAAGCAACAGATCTATTCAGCTTTTATTGTTGATTATCTTATAGAACAAAATGGTTCAAATGGCTCTGAGCACTATGGGTCTTAACATCTCAGGACATCAGTCCCCTAGAACTTAGAACTACTTAAACCTAACTAATCTAAGGACATCACACACATCCATGCCCGAGGCAGGATTCGAACCTGCGAACGTATCTGTGACGCGGTTCCAGACTGAAGCGCCTAGAACCGCTCGCCCACCAGTTGCCGGCTATGTTATAGAACAGTAGAGAATCGAACATAGGAGATAAAAAATTGTCATTTATGACAAGACTGCATACAAGTAAAAATGCTTTAACTCTCTTGGGAAATCGATATGCCGGCCGTTGTGGCCGAGCTGTTCTGCGCGCTTCGGTCTGCAACCGCGCGACAGCTACGGTCGCAGGTTCGAATCCTGCCTCGGGCATGGATGAAAGTGATTTCCTTAGGTTAGTTCGGTTTAAGTAGTTCTAAGTTCTAGGGGACTGATGACCTCCGATGTTAAGTCCCATAGTGCTCAGAGCCTTTTGAACCATTTGTTTGAAACCGATACGAGGTTCAAGGTGTAGATACAAGACTAGCGTAACTCTTATATATGGTGTAAACAAAAACTACTGTATTTTCATTGTACCACATCGGTGTACATGAATTCGAGAAGACCAAGTTAATATACGACACCGGCGGTCTTTCAGACGAGGAAACAGGTTCAAACTGTCCTACAAAACCCATCTAAGTTACAGCGCATGCGCAGTGCTAGTGGTTTTTGGCTAAATATATCCTTGAATTTAGACCACGTTGTTCTTGCACTGCTACGGTCGCAGGTTCGAGTCCTGCCTCGGGCATGGGTGTGTGTGATGTCCTTAGGTTAGTTAGGTTTAAGTCGTTCTAAGTTCTAGGGGACTTATGACCTAAGATGTTGAGTCCCATAGTGCTCAGAGCCATTTTTTTTGTTCTTGCACTTACAAAATGTAAAATTGACGTTTGTGGAAATTTTACCTCAAAATATTGTGCATTTTAGCATTAAATGGTTTTGTTTTTCTGGTCTTCTTACTACTGAACTGCTGTGCTTGTAACTGTTAACTTCGGATCGAATTGTAAACGTAATTAGTTTTTGTACATTTACGTGCCGTAAGAGAGCGAAAGGGTATTGAAAATCTCGCACGGCGTACATACCCTGTAACTAGCTGATTTTTGTAGGCCAATTTTATGTAATTTCCCGCTTATATACATCACCAGTGTGCTGTACCAAATAGTTCGTCTCGACTTCACCTACACCACTGTGGTATGTTCTAACAGTTATCGATTACGCCCTGTATACGGCTCTGTAAACAGAATTTTAAAAATGAGGTGAATAAAAAAGATAAAATTAAAATTTATAAAACTATGACGTTTGCTGTACGCCTCTGCGGCAGTGAGACTGAGACTCTTGCCAAGCGATAGGAAAATAACGTTCAAGCATCTGAAATGAGATTTCTGAAAGCTATGAAAGAGCGTCTAAAATTAGATAAAATAAAAGAAAAACGCAGATATTAGGAAAGAACTTAAAAATTGAAACAATAAGCCATGTAATAGACGGAAATAGAGTTAAATGGGAACAGCACGAGGAAAGAAGGTAAGAGCAGCGATTAGCAACGCTAACCATGAAATATGTACCACAGAGAAAAATAAGTCTTGAAACAACCAAGAAGAGCTGGCACAAATAATGTTGACCAACGAAGACGGAGGCGTGGCGTCTAATGATAGTGATGAAGAAAAAGAAGAAGAAGAAAGAGGAGGAGAAGAAGTTGAAGAAGAAGATTATCATGTAGAGAATGTAGCCAGTTCTTTGCGTTATTTATCTGAGATACCAGAAAATAGCCGAAGTATCGACACCTGGCGAAAGCTGACATTCAAGAAGTCACGATGAGCACAAAAAAAGCAGAAGAGTCGAGCTTTTAGTAAAGCTTGCATCTTCACGGAGGAAGACTTGTCTCATGGATATTTCAGAAATAGAGACACAAAACAGCAGAGCATCGATTTCTCTTTGAGAGCCCGAAGACAGCAGTGGATGTTTCGATGAGGATGCGACGATATCAAATCCAGAGAGTGCTCCGATGTCGGTGTCTCAAATTACCAGCAACATCGTCGAAATTAACAGCCCCGAGCTTTCCATTTGGACTCTGGGATTTTATGATTGTCCACTTTGAAGACCGGCTATTCCCAGGGAGAGTGACTACTGTCACAATCGAGGGTTACACGGTGAGCGTTATGGAGCAACCTACAACTTGCTACAAATGGTCTGCAGAAGTAGGAATTCCGTACCTGAGGAAATGAACTTTAGCATGTAATCGACGCTCTGAAGCTAGTGGGCAGACGAACGCTTTTCGAGGACAAAGAGTTACGTTAGGGAACCACGTCTTAATGGTTTTTTTTTTTTTTTTCGTCAGTCTACTGACTGGTTTGATGCGGCCCGCCACGAATTCCTTTTCTGTGCTAACCTCTTCATCTCAGAGTAGCACTTGCAACCTACGTCCTCAATTATTTGCTTGACGTATTCCAATCTCTGTCTTCCTCTACAGTTTTTGCCCCCTACAGTTCCCTCTAGTACCATGGAAATCATTCCCTGATGACTTAGTAGATGTCCTATCATCCTGTCCCTTCTCCTTATCAGTGTTTTCCACATATTCCTTTCCTCTCCGATTCTGCGTAGAACCTCCACATTCCTTACCTTATCAGTCCACCTAATTTTCAACATTCGTCTATAGCACCACATCTCAAATGCTTCGATTCTCTTCTGTTCCGGTTTTCCCACAGTCCATGTTTCACTACCATACAATGCTGTACTCCAGACGTACATCCTCAGAAATTTCTTCCTCAAATTAAGGCCGGTATTTGATATTAGTAGACTTCTCTTGGCCAGAAATGCCTTTTTTGCCATAGCGAGTCTGCTTTTGATGTCCTCCTTGCTCCGTCCGTCATTGGTTATTTTACTGGCTATGTAGCCGAATTCCTTAACTTGATTGACTTCGTGACCATCAATCCTGATGTTAAGTTTCTCGCTGTTCTCATTTCTGCCACTTCTCATTACCTTAGTCTTTCTCCGATTTACTCTCAAACCATACTGTGTACTCATTAGACTGTTCATTCCGTTCAGCAGATCATTTAATTCTTCTTCACTTTCACTCAGGATAGCAATGTCACCAGCGAATCGTATCATTGATATCCTTTCACCTTGTATTTTAATTCCACTCCTGAACCATTCTTTTATTTCCATCATTGCTTCCTCGATGTACAGATTGAAGAGTAGGGGCGAAAGGCTACAGCCTTGTCTTACACCCTTCTTAATACGAGCACTTCGTTCTTGATCGTCCACTCTTATTATTCCCTCTTGGTTGTTATACATATTGTATATGACCCGTCTCTCCCTATAGCTTACCCCTACTTTTTTCAGAACCTCGAACAGCTTGCACCATTTTATATTGTCGAACGCTTTTTCCAGGTCGACAAATCCTATGAAAGTGTCATGATTTTTCTTTACTCTTGGTCCCATTATTAGCCGTAACGTCAGAATTGCCTCTCTCGTCCCTTTACTTTTCCTAAAGCCAAACTGATCGCCACCTAGCGCAATCTCAATTTTCTTTTCCATTCTTCTGTATATTAGTCTTGTAAGCAGCTTCGATGCATGAGCTGTTAAGCTGATTGTGCGATAATTCTCGCACTTGTCAGCTCTTGCCGTCTTCGGAATTGTGTGGATGATGCTTTTCCGAAAGTCAGATGGTATGTCGCCAGACTCAAATATTCTACACGCTAACGTGAATAGTCGTTTTGTTGCCACTTCCCCCAATGATTTTAGAAATTCTGATGGAATGTTATCTATCCCTTCTGCCTTATTTGACGGTAAGTCCTCTAAAGCTCTTTAAAATTCCGATTCTAATACTGGATCCCCTATCTCTTCTAAATCGAGTCCTGTTTCTTCTTCCATCACATCAGACAAATCTTCACCCTCATAGAGGTTTTCAATGTATTCTTTCCACCTATCTGCTCTTTCCTCTGCATTTAACAGTGTAATTCCCGTTACACCCTTAATGTTACCACCGTTGCTTTTAATGTCACCAAAGGTTGTTTTGACTTTCCTGTATGCTGTGTCTGTCCTTCCGACAATCATATCTTTTTCGATGTCTTCACATTTTTCCTGCAGCCATTTCGTCTTAGCTTCCCTGCACTTCCTATTTATTTCATTCCTCAGCTACTTGTATTTCTGTATTCCTGATTTTCCTGGAACATGTTTGTACTTCCTCCTTTCATCAATCAACTGAAGTATTTCTTCTGTTACCCATGGTATCTTCGCAGCTACCTTCTTTGTACCTATGTTTTCCTTCCCAACTTCTGTGATGGCCCTTTTTAGAGACTTCCATTCCTCTTCTACTGTATTGCCTACTGCGCTATTCCTTATTGCTGTATTTATAGCGTTAGAGAACTTCAAACGTATCTCGTCATTCCTTAGTACTTCCGTATCCCACTTCTTTGCGTATTGATTCTGCCTGACTAATGTCTTGAACTTCAGCCTACTCCTCATTACTACTATATTGTGATCTGAGTCTATATCTGCTCCTGGGTACGGCTTACAACCCAGTATGTGATTTCGGAATCTCTGTCTGACCATGATGTAATCTAATTGAAATCTTCCCGTATCTCCCGGCCTTTTCCAAGTATACCTCCTCCTCTTGTGATTCTTGAACAGGGTATTCGGTATTACCAGCTGAAACTTGTTACAGAACTCAATTAGTCTTTCTCCTCTTTCATTCCTTGTCCGATGCCCATATTCTCCTGTAACCTTTTCTTCTACTCCTTCCCCTACAACTGCATTCCAGTCGCCCATGACTATTAGATTTTCGTCCCCCTTTACATACTGCATTCCCCTTTCAGTATCCTCATACACTTTCTCTATCTGTTCATCTTCAGCTTGCGACGTCGGCATGTATACCTGAACTATTGTTGTCGGTGTTGGTCTGCTGTCGATTCTGATTAGAACAACCGGGTCACTGAACTGTTCACAGTAACACACCCTCTGCCCTACCTTCCTATTCATAACGAATCCTACACCTGTTATACCATTTTCTGCTGCTGTTGATATTACCCGATACTCATCTGACCAGAAATCCTTGTCTTCCTTCCACTTCACTTCACTGACCCCTACTATATCTAGATTGAGCCTTTGCATTTCCCTTTTCAGATTTTCTCGTTTCCCTACCACATTCAAGCTTCTGACATTCCACGCCCCGACTCGTAGAACTTTATCCTTTCGTTGATTATTCAATCTTTTTCTCATGGTAACCTCCCCCTTGGTAGTCCCCTCCCGGAGATCCGAATGGGGGACTATTCCGGAATCTTTTGCCAATGGAGAGATCATCATGATACTTCTTCAATTACATGCCACATGTCCTGTGGATACACGTTACGTGTCTTTAATGCAGTGGTTTCCATTGCCTTCTGCATTCTCATGTCGTTGATCATTGCTGATTCTTCCGCCTTTAGGGGCAATTTCCCACCCCTAGGACAAGAGAGTGCCCTGAACCTCTATCCGCTCCCCCGCCCTCTTTGACAAGGCCGTTGGCAGAATGAGGCTCACTTCTTATGCCGGAAGTCTTCGGCCGCCAATGCTTACTATTTATCAAAATTTAGGCAGTGGCGGGGATCGAACCCGGAACCGAAGACATTTTGATTATGAATCAAAGACGCTACCCCCTTTTTTTTCTTTTTAAATCTCATTTTGTTCGCTTTCGTTCGTTGCATCTGCTAGGGGCGGACGTCGTAAGACAGCCGTTTAGGTTCGTTGTTGATCGATTAACTCAGTTTTTTTATTACAGAGAGCTGCTAACCCTCTGACCGAACACGCTGAGCTACCGTGCCGGCTCCCCTAGACCACGGGTCTACTACTAATGTTTATCAACAGTAAAATTACTTTTAGGACTAATCGTCCAGCACAAGAAAACGTTAATTCTCTCATAAAATTTAATCCCGTCTTACGGTATCTGTGTTCTCAATTCTCGGTAGCCGAATTCACTAATGCACTCTGCTGCAGTGCCCTTTGAACCAAAGCAGGTGGTTTGAATCTTGGCGCTGGAAGAAACTGTAGTCATTAATGTTTGAAATCGAGCGAGCTGATGCACAGATTAAAGCCCTGGTATCCTTTTTGCAGCACTATAATATCCCTCTAACTTTCGCAATTTAGCTTTTCTATGTTTTCGTAAATACACTTGAAGCGAATGCTGTGATGTTTCCTACAACAGGGCCTCCCTCTATTTCTTCGTCTATACTTGTCCGTCTGAGCTGAAACTCGTCGTCGATGGGGCGTTAAACTCTGATCCTTCTACCACTGATGAACCGTCTCAACGGAAAAATTAGAAGCGATGAAGCCACCTTACATTCACTGACACAATTACAGCTATTGGACCCCTCTAAATTCGATTGTTATCGTAGAACGCGATAATAGAGCCATTCTTGTTTAACAACTTGTTTAACAAATTTCAGAGGTATGTTTTAAGGACGCATCGGGTCACGGATTCATGAATAGGTTGGTGATTAGGAGCAAAATGGAGCACTTCCCGGTGCCATCATGATGTGAGTGTCCATTTTGATGCAACTCTGCGTCATGGGAAGTGCCTGAATGAATCAATGGATTGACTCAAATATCTTGCCCAGTCATCAGATGACATTTCCAAGAAATTCTTTTGATAGTGACTATTCAGAGATCAGATTTCAGCCACAATATTTGCATCATCTCGAGAATAGAAACTTGAAACTGAAAGAGAACTCCTGCAAATTCCAAATGAAGTGATTCTTACGGCTTGTGATTTCTTTCTTGAGTATAATAATAATAATTTCGTATGGCTGACTGGCCTGGTGCGAGTATTTCAATAGGACACTACGTTATCAGTTCTATCTGGACGATGATTGTCAACATTTGGAACACTATCACACTGTGCCCTGCAATACCTTTTTTTTTTGCAATGCTGTTCATTCAACTAATACTTTTTTATTAAGTTAATGCACTTGCTGTTATTCATTGTGTAAGTAGATATTTTGGGGACAGCCTGTCTGTCCAGGAACGCCGTCCTTATGTACCCGAGGCCACCAAACTCACTTGTTGCCGGTATTTCGCGGCGCGTGGGAACTAGTGGTCCACCATTTGAAATTATTGTCCGACGAGAAAACATCCAATGAAAAAGCTCCTGATGTTATATTACTAGTGCTGATTCCTTCATCGTACGTAGACATTAAAACTGTCAGATACCGAATGCTGTCGACAAAAGCGTTCTCGCGGCCGATGCCACATATCTACTCGCCAATACGTCTTCCCACCCGTATCCAAAAACAACACAAGTATCAAGTAACTGTTGTTTTTGTTGGCTTGACCACACAGACTGAAGTGACGCCGTTGTTACGACACTGGGATGGTATTCGGGAGACGGAGGATTCCATCTCGTATCCTGTTATTTCAGTAGATTTAGAAAGCCCTTGATTTCTTCCCCGCTTTTCATAAAAACTCATATGTGTAGACTACAAAATTTGGTCGAAATTTCTCCAGGCGTTCTTAAGTTACACTGGAACGACTAGAACATACACACATACTTCAATTTATTGTGTATAGACACACAAAATGAATGAGTTCAGGAACATTGGTCGCTTTTGGTAAATGTCAATAGAAATGTGGAGTGATATTTCCTAGAGCGATCACATAGGAAATTATAAGACGAGAAAGAAATTTTCTGCAATTGTTTTCAAGAAATGCAAGCGACTGTGAATCTTCATTTTATGGCTAACCACATACAGGATGATCCGGAGGAATGGCCAGTATTCATGGATACGACAGAACGATCATCCGATGCAAAAGAAGTCTAGTAAACACGATTCTAAAATTCATAGGCCTACCTTACGAGCTATGAGCACTTCTTTACCTTCGATAATGTGAAACACATCTCTTCTGCGGAAACAAATCAAAATGGCGCAGACGGCCTAATACCATCTTCTGACTGTGTTGGTATCCTAATATCAATCGAATAAACAGTATACATAGAGGGGACCTTCCGGTTCTAGAACTACTATGTAGTGAAATACGGTATTTCTTCTGCTTTATATGCGGTTATGTAATTCTTATTACAGTTTTGACGCGATGTAAAGGTGAAGTTCAGTGCGGACTTAGAACACATACATGAAAAAGCCATTGGAGATAACGTGATCTTGTGAAGTCGCGATCTAATTAAGCTCAATACAAAAGTAAAGAAAGATCAGTCCGATATAAGTTCACAGAATGCATTGTGTGGACAACTCTCTGACTGACTCCAAAGTTGCGAGTGTATCCAGAATCTTCCTCTTTTATTTACTTCTACTAAGAAATGTTATACCTATCTGTAATAAATAGATTCAATACAATTAACCGAAAAATAACATATAAATCCACACTGCCTCATCTTCTTCAATTTTAAATATTTTCCTCTCGCGCTCTGCTAAAGACGTAGAGACGGTTTGCGAACGCCTCTATTTCAGAACTGTGCGAAAGTGGATTTTGTTCCTATGCTGTAATATCTTTTTCTCATACTTTTCTGCCCATCAGAATATCGTGCGCACCAATCGAAGTTTCCGTTTTTCTTCTTTAGGGACAATCATTCATTTCTCGGGAATCAGATACGTCAACAGTGCAGACCACTTGCACGTATACAAATCTGACGATTGATTTTATGGAAAATGTTATCATCTCGAAATGCCGCTATTTTTCTCTTTCTGCAGAGTTTTTCTTTCCAAACATGTGACAAGTCATTAAAAGTAGACTTTTTGAACGATACGATCTCCAGCGTTGTTTCTTTGTCACGATTTCTTATCTCGACAGCGACAGTGGAAATTTTGCGACTCAATTATGGTAAGATGGATGGATTATTCCGTCCTTCTTTTCAGGACTCGAAAATATATGTCAACCTTCTGGTTAGCTGAGACACATTTGTTTGCCGCCACTGCAAAACACGAATCTGATTGCAGACATGGTGCTACTCTCGCCTGCGGTAAGTTCTCTGTGACGATAAAGGGCTGCTCCGACCGCCTGGTGCACAAAACACGACCTCTGCCCAAATATAGAGTTTCATATTCCGTTCTACGCGGGTGCTGAAGCAGTGAAAGACAGGCTGAAATCAAGATGTACTTTTCCCTATTATCAACAATTGAGTCGAAAGTACTCTTTCACCACTCTTTGGTAGAATAACGTCATAGTAAAGGCTGAAATCCGTGAATCGAAGATAAAAATTACACAGAAATTTTCTCTCTCGTTAACATCGTACGCTGCAGATTCTCACTGCAATAATGTGAGTTCAGGAAATAAAGGATACTTTATTTTCTAAGGTTTTATCTTTTTTGTACAGGGAGTGAGACTGCGGTTCGTGATCCTTAGCGCAAATCATGTTCCGCTAAGTCGTTTCGCGTTAGCTTTTAAGGCAATCAAAGCCTGGCATGCGCAGTCATAGCTTTTGCTATCCTATTCTCAAACGACGCGAGAAGCCGCCCGTCTGTTTACAGTGTAATCTTACTCCTTTGTTTGCCATGTTTTATAGGTACCTAAAGCTCCCGTATTTGGTGGAAACGAAAGACAAGAACGATCCATATTACTTTATAAACCACGCGAGACATCAGGAGTGCTAGATTGCCGGTACTTAGTCTAACCACCAGCTTACAAAGAGGCCGATTCAGCTATTTGTGCTAGGAACAATGCCTGTATACATTTTCCATTTCGACGGCTACCTGAAGATACGTAATAATGCATGATAATCTCTAGGATGTTCTAGTGAGTCACATTACCGACAAAGTTTCAGGAGAGAAAACAATTCGCTGTAGGTGTTTTTCAGCTGACCGTTGCTCACATTTTACAATGCTTACACTGATTCCATCATGTGTACTGCCGTTTGAAATTAACTTCGTTTTCGCCAGAATATTGGATAGTTGAAGCAGCAGTTGGAGAAATAAGAGTATCTTGTGCGGAGGGAAGGCCAAATGACTTAAAGTCCACAATAAATCTAGCAATTAAAATTTTGAGGAGAGTTTAAATTAAAAAAAAAAAAACTTAGTTCTCCCACACTTCCACTTTAAATAATTGCAAATCTTGGGAAGAGACAATTTAGTAAGTTGGCATATTTTGCGTATTTTCATTCAATAATGACGTATAGAATAATGGTGTAGGATAAATCATCCTCAGGAAACGTAGTTTCTTTGCACTAAAACGTGGTAAAAGAATAACGTATAGTGCTCATGCACTATCTTCTCGTAGATGTCTATGTAACGAGTTAGGCAATTTTGACTACTTCTTTACAGTATATTTATTCCCTCATGAATTTTTTGTAAATAATCCAATGCAGTTCAAAAGGAACAATAACGTGCACCATTGCGTTATCAGAGGAAAAAAATGAGGTTCATTACTTTACATTACGGCTGTACTTAGCACTAAATGGGTACACAAAGCTGCAAGCATAATATTTGATCACTTATCCAGTGATATAAATTTCTGACAGAAGTTTGTCCATGGCAACTTTATTCTGCGGCACAGTTTCTGTTACTGTAATCTATAAAAGATGATGATGTACTGTTTTTTTTTATTTCTGTGCGCGAACGGTCTTCAGAAGGACACGTCACAAACTTCACAACTTCATGTTTCTTGCATGACTGTAGCCCAATCGTTTTGCATCCACGTGTTCGCACTTGAACAGAGGAAAATAAGCAGTAATGGCTTGCTCTTGCCATGTGTACTTGAAGGTACTACCCAGCCTAAAAACATAATTTTTAATAGTTATAACTATTATTTGTCTGCAAATGAAGTGAATATTGATGTAATGTTGTTCAGTGCACCGACCTCAGTCGCCAATGGAAATATCTGCTCTTATACCCATTACACACTGTATATGAAGCAGTCTCGTAGGAAGTGGTTAGGATGTTGCCATATTTATTAATGAATGTGTAATGTGAATATAAAATGGCTCGTTCCCTATAATTAGGATCAGCCTTACAAACGATCTGTGCAACATGAAAATAGCCATGAGACGTAAAATAAATAACGATGACGACTCATGTCACACAAACAAGCTCAGAGTGGGAAATAACGTTCAAAAGAACATGGAACAATATTACCAAACAAATCACGGGACGAAATTGGAAACAACTTTCTTCTTCAGGTGGATAACGCACATATCCCACATGCTGTTTCCTCGAGGAAAATGTCCCTGGAATGAATTTCCAATTGTAGCCTCATTTTAGAATAAAGTATATAAATTATTTATAAAGGATTTACTCCAGTTAAATGATGGCGATAAGCTAAGGTGGTCGGCAAAGCGCGAAATAGGGAACAGAAGTTTGTTTTTTTTTTTTTTCATTCCGTACTCACAATAACTGGGCGAACTGTTGCAGAAATTTGTTCCTTTTAGCAATATATGCCATTGGGCTGGAGAAGAGAGAGAGAGAGAGGGGGGGGGGAGGAGGCGGAAGAGGAATCACCAGCTGGGAATAGTTGGAGGGTGATTTCCAGTACTGGTATTTGCCTGATAGACAAGGGAAGTCTCCGCGGAATGGGGGCGATTAGAATCATTTTAACTTTTTTCTGGGACAAGGGATAAAATTAAAATTTTGTGTTATGTTAACTAAGAATAAGAAAAGAAGCTGCAGGAGGAAGGCAACGATTGTATTATAAGAGGAATCGCCTTCGTGGTCGTCGAAGATTAGCCTCGAATATGTGATGCGACCCCTTACCAGAAAAAGTTGGTATGAAAGATGTAGGTCATGGTATTTACCTGTGCAGTGTTTGCCTATCAATTAGGGAGAATGGGCAACGTTGTATGCCAAATTCCACCAAACCGTATTACAAAATCAGAGCACGTCGCACTGTTGAATATAATCAGTCCGATAGATGGATAAGCACAAATCTAATGTCACGTTGGTGCCGACAGCAAGGAATAGGATGTATACGAACATCGTTTCCTTTCATTCCTTGCTTTCAGTCACACGCATCAACAACGAGGTAGACACTGCAACGGTCACTCACCACTCATTCACGTAGTGAAATTAGTACAAGAATTCTGTCGGTATCATAATGTTACGTGTATCAGTGGTTTCTACGTTCTGTCACTGTGCACGTGGACTCCCCAGCAAGATGAAAAGACTCAAGAGTGGACTGGTGCCAGCATGGTCACTCATTCACGCAATGGAACTGCTACAAGGATTTTGCCGTGAGCATAATGTGACATATAGCAGGTAGTCCCTTTGTTCAGTCACTGAGTATATGGTCTCAAATGAACAGCCGTGTGCAATTATACACTACTGGTTATAAATCAGTGGACACAGAAACAACCACAAAACACCGAGAAATAACTCTCTTGATTGACGTAAAGTGCCATTACATTTACGTATGAAAAAGTAAAGGGATTGTTTGCTTCCGTATCCGCCCTAGAGTCTGCTATCTTATTCTCAAGTTCCCTGTTGACGATATAAGTGGAGACAATGTATTGTTGCACGTTCCACCCAGAATGGCCAGTGAATTTCACGAGAACACGATCACTTTTCTTCTAAAGTTACGCGTTTCATCTTCGTTCGCACTTACGAAGCGCTATTGTTGTGGCCTATGCTCACATACAACAGTCGAAACAGGACGTTCCCAAATTCCTTCGACGTACTTGAACGGTACTCGAAAATAGATTGCCGTAGAGCCTGTATATGTTTCGCTTAACAGATGCGGCATACTTTCCAGAGTTCTCCCAGCAAAACTTAATTACAGATTTGACTTCTGCAGACCATTTCATGTCACTTCTTCTCTCACGATTAAGTACTTAAATGGTGAGAGAAGCTTCGTCAATTTATCAATAATCCCGTGGTCCGGATCTAAAGCATCCTTTATTTCCTTTATGGGCATTACGCCCAACCACATTTAAGGGGCGCTGCCATTCTGTACGCCAAATGGTAAAATCTGCCCATGTACGAGGGTCGGAATTTAAATAGTGGCAACTACTTACTCACAACCGATGCAAAAGAGTTACATGTTTGCACCTGTTACTGTTCTTCAAAGTAGTCACCAAGGTTGTGTAGAACCCGTTGCCAGTGATGTGGAAGGCGTAGTATACCTTTAGCAGAGCCTGTTCTGTTGATGGTGCGCATCGAGCGGTCTACTGCCTGTCGAATCTCTGGAGCAGTTCTGAAGCGAATGCCACGAAGTGGTTCCTTTATCTTCTGAATCAAATCAAAGTCACAAGGACTCCCATCGACCTAACAGAGCAGTGACTGCTTGCACTGTATGCGCCCGCGCGTTGTGCAAAATGATGGGTGGGTTGTGCAGAGAGTGCCGCCGCTGCTTTCGCCAAGCTGCTCGCAGGTGATGCTCCAAAAACGAGCAGTAATGCTGTGCATTGACGGTCTGCCGTGGAGGAACGTAATGCGTTAGGATAACACCATCACAGTCGTACCCGAGAATCACAACTTCCACCATACTGGAGCTCGGACGCACTTTAGACTTTCGCGGCGACCCATAATGATGCCATTCGTTGGATTGGCGTTTCAGTTTTGGCTCGTACGATGTGGCCCATGTCTCATCCAGTGCTACGATAGCGCTCCAAGTGCGTCTGAGCAGCGTCGTAACGCATCCATTTCTGAATTTCCGTCAAGTCATGTGGGACCTATCATGGCTTGCCCAGGCGTTCCTTCAGGATGCGAAGCACAGTCGTATGCGCTAATCCGGTTTCGTGGGCGAGGACACGAATCACATGGCGTCGATCACTGTCCACTAACGCGGCAACAGCATGCACTTCTTCTTCAGAGACGCTAGGACGACCTGCCCGATGCATGTCTGCCACAGTTTGCTGACCTTCGCTGAAGGCTTTTACCTTGTGCCACTGTTCTGTACGGCAATGCCGATTCCCTGCACACCTCTTGAAGACCTTAATGACTGTAGTGCTGTACAATCTGTGACACATTCAATCTTCATCCAACTCCGTTGTTCCTGTTTCGAAAACATAGTGACACAGTTACGTTAGAACGCTCGCTCACATGTGATTGTGTTTGCCTCGAATGTGCGCATGCCGGCGACATGGGACGGGGGAGTCCATTTTCTCGGAGGTACGGTAGGTACATCAACAACGTGTGCTATCAGCGACAGTAGTAGATTCCATTGCATAGTGTCTCCACAGCGGTGTTGCCACTAAGTTCCATCCTACGCAATACAGCCTCCCCTTGCGGTTATCCGGGTACGAAACTTCTCTGTCATGAACAGCATCGTCAGCAAACAATTAGAGAATACTGATTACATCCGATAATTTTAAATATACACTTCTGGAAAAAAATAGTCGACCTGGAAAGACAACGTCGATTTTGATCCGATGACAACATATCGCCGGTCGCTGTGGCCGAGCGGTCCTAGGCGCTTCAGTCAGGAACCACGCTGCTGCTACGTCGCAGGTTCGAATCCTGCCTCGGGCATGGATGTGTTTGATGTTCAAGTGGCTCTGAGCACTATGGGACTCAACATCTTAGGTCATAAGTCCCCTAGAACTTAGAACTACTTAAACCTAACTAACCTAAGGACATCACACACACCCATGCCCGAGGCAGGATTCGAACCTGCGACCGTAGCAGTCCCGCGGTTCCGGACTGCAGCGCCAGAACCGCTAGACCACCGCGGCCGGCCTGTGTTTGATGTCCTTAGGTTAGTTAGGTTTAAGGCATTCTAAGTCTCTAGTGCTTAGAGCCATCTGAATCATTTTGGACATGTCCAGCTGGGGAATAGTAGATGTACTGACAATGTTTTCAGTTTAGTACGCTAACAGACAGCGTTGTGGCTTAGCTACCAGAATGTCATCTGTACCTACGCTGTAATAGGGAATGCTCACAGCAGAAGCCTCAGTGTGGTGCAAACGTGTAAAGCAAGTAGCCAACCATGCCACAGAGACGAACTCGAGCTTGCTACAGCAAACTAAGCGATTTTGAAAGGGGGTTAGCTGTGCAACCATGCTGTTGTCAGTGGTCACGTGAACATTCTCACAGCCGAAGACGAGGTTCTGGACGTCCAAGCAGCACAGACGCCAGCCTGGATCGTCGTATTGTAAGGGCAGATCGTAAAACTAGCACAGCACAGATAATAGGGCTTGTGAGCCCAGACCTGTGAACATATAGCTGTTATTAGCAGTGGGACTACGGGAACGCACAACTCTAGCCCATCTTCCACTCACGCCACAACATCGACGGCCGAGGCTCGACTGGTGCCGTCAATGAAGCATGTGGAAGTCGGGGTGGTGCACCGTGATCTTCAGCAATGAAAGTAGATTCTGCCTGCGTGCAGGAGACGGTCGTTTGCGCATACGACGTAGACCTGGTGCGTGCTGTCTCGTAGAGTGTATTCGTCCAAGACACACTGGTCCCACCTCAGGTCTTATGTATGGGGTGTTATAATCAACATCTCTCTTTCACATTAGATGTTTCTGTAAGGGGCGATAATTACGGCCGGTACATGCAGAATGTTCTTATACCCGTTCTTTTGCCCTTCTTGCAACAGGTGTTCCAACAGGATAATGCTCGCCCACACTCTGCCCGAGAACTCAACTTTCTCTGCGAGACAAAGAGCAATTTCTCTGGCCAGCACGATCTCCTTTATTGTCTTCAGTCGAGCGCTTGTGGTATATGATAAGACGGGAAGTGACTCATGCCAGCCTTCAGCAGAACACTCTTACAGAACTACGAGGACTGGTCGAGCAGGCGTGGCATAACGTACCCCGGGACAGCATCCGCCATCTGTTCCATCTCGACTAGACGGAAGAATCAGCGCCTACATTGCCGCCTGTGGAAGCTACACCACGTACTACTATGGATGTTTCAGCGTTGGTCGATACCTGGTACTTCAGAAACACTCGTGGTATTGATCTGTAAATGCAATAATTTCATACGTACTGTTGCAACAATGAATTGCCAGCAAGTAGGTAGCCTCTAAAAGGGTAAAGGGTGTACTATTTTTTTCCCGGCAATGTGTGTTGAGAACCTAGCGGTCTTAGCACGCTTCCTTGGGAAGCAACTGCTATCAGTTTCGTTTCTTTCGGGTCTTCGGCGGCCGGTGTATAGTTTTGTGTTCTACGAGTCAAAATATCTTTGAACCAGTATATTATGTACGACGTTATCTTCGTCACCAGTCGACAGTGTGTTATAACTTCTGAACAGTGCCGAACACCGAAGCAGCTCATACATAGCTATCCCTAAAGCCGTCGGCACACGGACCGTGCATCCGAACGTTGAGCGTTGAGCGTGCCGACTTTCTGACGTCATAGCGTGGAATAGCACTTTCGGGAGTCTTTCCGAATGTGCAGAGCAATATCTGGCATGTCAGATATTCTGAGCGTGCGTCTGAGTGTTGACCAATGAGATGGCACAACGCCACCTACGTCACACGCACGCCGTCTCCCTTCAGTACAGAGAAGTGAGGCACCATATTGGCATTCATTTCAAGCCTATACGTATATATATGCCGTTACTGAGCACCAGTAAATTGAGAATCACTGGAAAACCCGTTGTTAACTGTGTGATTCGCTCCAATAAAATAATGAGAAACATCAAATTCGTAGCAAAAGAATTATTGTAACTCGCGTGTTATGAGGGTAGGCTATTTGAAGGCAGCGACACACTGAAGATCCACCCAAAACGCATTGTTCTTGGTACAATTTGTTATAATTAAATTTCAATTAATAACATGATTATCTACGATTAACGCTTTTAGCAAAGGTTAAGATAACATATTAGTTAACAGCCGCGAGTTGTTTTTGCTTAGCGTAATGAGTAGCGTCTCTGTCCACTGATGAGTTCTTAGTTGAGGCGGTGGTTCGCCTCCAAATACTCCGAATTTTTTTCCCCAACATTCGCGTTTTTATTAAGTTCTGATACTTTATTATTTGTTTAATATAAGTATATGCTATAACATTTGATGTTATGTAAATATAAGTTCACTTTTTTTGAGGGGTGACTTTGTTCGATTGGCTTAATTTACAGATATTTTGCCCCTTTTTCTTTTATGCTTCGTAATTCACATATTGCAAAGATTCTCCTACTCGGTAGGAACAGTGATCAAGTAAGACTGACTTTGAAGTTTTACTAAAATGTGGGAATGATGAAATAATGTTTATCTTACGTGGAGAAGTATTTCAAATTTGTACCACACTGTTCGTAATGGAACTTTTATAAGCCTGTGTCGTTGTTGATTGGACATGGTACTTTCCTTTTCGTGGACGATGGAGGAAATGTGCGTTTTAATAGACCTAAAGTGGGAATTTTACGCGCGCCCGTTGAGTAAGGGTTGGGTTGGGTTCTTTGGGGAGGGAGACCAGACAGCGAGGTCATCGGTCTCATCGGATTAGGGAAGGACGGGGAAGGAAGTCGACCGTGCCCTTTCAAAGGAACAATCCCGGCATTTGCCTGCAGCGGTTTAGGGAAATTACGGAAAACCTAAATCAGGATGGCCGGACGCGGGATTGAACAGTCGTTCTCCCGAATGCGAGTCCAGTGTGTAACCACTGCGCCACCTCGCTGGGTCCCATTGAGTAAACAGTGTGATTTACGAAATAGAAACATCTCTTAACAGCGCTGGAGTGCGTTGCGATCGCGTTACCACGTTGGGGCCCACGTACCGTATGCACAAGTCGCATCGTTCCTGAGCGTTCAGCAGCACGTTGAACTTGGCACGCTCAACGTTGACGTTCGACAGCACGGTCCGTGTGCCGACGGCTTAAGTTCTGCCCAGCGGTCTGTGGCTGCCGCTCGGCAGCGCTGGCTGGTGACAAAACCCCCCCGTCACTCACTCAGAGATTGTGGCGGGCGGCACCACTCAGCCGCTCCGCTGATGACTGCCGTATATGGAGTCATTACTCTCCCTGATAGCGTCACCGAGCAATGCGCCATTAAACCCACTAAGGGAGCAGACACCGCAGGGCTGAAAATATTCTGGGATAAAACAGAGGCAGTATTCAGAAACGAATGCAACAACCGAACACCGAATGAATGAAATAAATTGGTTGCCAAATAAAGTGAAGCACCTAGAAGACAAGGTCAGATGTCAACGTAGTTTCATACACGTACACGCCATTAGTGGGTCTTTACATGATTAGAGTTGCAATTCTCTGTGACAGGTACAACGGACCCCGTAAAGGACATCGAGATGCCACGTACTCGCGTTGTCAGCACCTGACGTATATTGAAAGGGGCCTCCATTTGGTCGGATGGTCGAATCCTGCTATATGCGAATTTGTGGGGCATTCTGACCTGACAGTGCTCCGATTCTCGACTGCAAGGGAGCGTGAAGACAGGCGTTTTCGTAGTCAAGGTAGCAGTCGACCACCTCCGACCACCACAAGGAAGGATCGCCGTACTGTGCACCATGCACATCGCAGTCCACTCACACATGTGCCTGCCATCAGAGAACCAGTAACGTACTCCCTGCGACATTCTATGTCATCTCAAAACATTGTTGCACGGCGTAGCGTTGTGTTCAGCGGCAGCTCTGCACTACACCTGATGACCACCGTTGACGAGTATGGTTGCGACCCGGTTAGAGCTCCCCTTCTTCCAACGTTTTGGAGAGGGACACAAGTGGTATTCCTGAATGATTTCAGGAACCTGTGAGAAGCCATTGGATACGGCTGCAGGTCACTGCTGGTAATAACTGAGCGAGTACTTACGGCACAACGGTATGTCACGTACATCCCGCATCCTCATGTTCACCTCAGACCACGCACAGTATCGCGGTGCCATTTTTCAATACGAGAATGCTCGTTCACACATGATGTGTGTCTCCGTGAACTGTCTTCGTTGTGTTTACGTATCCTTGTGGCCAACAAGATTCCCAGATATGTCCCCCATACAACACTTGTGAACACAACTCGAATTCAAACTCCGTTCCAGTACCAGTACTCAAGATACCAAAGACCATTTACAACAAAAAATAGCTCGGAGCACTATGCGACTTAATATATGAGGTAATGAGTCCCGTAGACTTAGAACTACTTAAACCTAACCAACCTAAGGACATCACACACATCCATGCCCGAGGCAGGATTCGAACCTGTGACCGTAGTGGTCGCGCAGCTTCAGAGTGTCGCGCCTAGAACCGCTCGGCCACTCCGGCCGGTACCATTTACAACAGTTGCTGGCGAGGAAAAGATACAAGGGTTTTCTTACGCCCTTTCCAATAGAATCAATACTTGGATCCAGGCCAGCGAAGGAGCATCGTCACCCTCATAAGTTCCAGGTTCTTTGTAAATTTGACTCGACATCTTAATCGCTGAAATAATGTTACATACCCTCTGAACCCATGAAGTGCCATTTTGTTTCCTCCTCCCCTTCTCGGTGCTTCAATTTTTTTTCAGCAGTGTATATGACGCCAAATACTTGAAAAAAAAAGGGTTAACCTACGAATCACATCTGCACAAAACATATCGAACTGAGGTACTAAAACAGTCTTTGGTGATGTAACGACAGTTACGTAATTTTACACATTAGTGTCTAACGATGCTGATGGCTGTCACAGACGTTTGGAGGAAATCATTTCAGAATGGGACCTGCTTTCTCGAAAGTACAGAAGTGTCAAAAATTGGCTAAGACGGACGCACTATTGTTATTAGAACAGAGGTCCGACCTGGAAGGAATCTTATTGCAGAGTTATTTTACTGGCTTATACATTTAATATTAAATTAGGAGAAATATAGTGGCAGATTTGGAAGCTTGATGGTGATGGACGACGACATATGGAAGTTTGGGCCTGGCTCTGATTCGTGCACCGATAGCCGAAGCGGTTAAGGCAGTCGCTCGGGTAAAGAGGGAAATCCGGGTAGCGCACAATTTTTTGTCGTCGTTCCAATATACAGCTGATGGAGGCCCACATTCGCAGCTTTGAACACATTTCCTGTACTAATTACGTATTTGACGCCAAGAAATTTCGCTTTAACCTGATGCAATGATAGCCGTGACTTGAAGATGCTCGCTTGATCGAAACTTATTGTCGATAAATAAACATCCGTTACGGCGGCTTTTGGTGGGTCGTGATGTTCTTTAAATACATTGAAGCGTACTGTTTACACAAAACAGTAGGCTAACACGGTTACGACCAGTGTCTAAAACGCGAGGCGTGAAGCATCGCCGTTCGCTGTCCGCACTCATAGTGTCGCCCGTGATAAGTGCGCTAGCTGCAGTGTAGCGGACCGAGCAACTCTCGCGCCGGTGCGAAGTGTCCGGCCCGTTAGGCGCTCAGCTGGGGTCGCACCTGGGAGCGAGATGCAGCCAGAGGGGCACAGCAGAGCAGGGCAGAGAGCAGGGTTAGGCGAGGGGCGGCCGGCCACGGCCAGCCGCGGCCGCTCTTATTTACGATACGCGGCGCTATTTAATTAAGCGAGCGCATTTTACGAGTGGCCATTGTGTGGCGCCGCCTGACGGACGACACTTTTATGCAGATTGCGTGTCCGGGCGCGCGCGGCCCGCTTTGGTCGGCCGGCAGGGAGAGGGGCGCAGAGCAACGTCCCTGTCCGGTCCCCCTCCGTCTGTCCGTGTCTGTAAGACGCGCGGGTTCACGCACCGCCGTCCCCGGGAAGGCGCAGGCGGGGACAATGGCTCGACCAGGTGTCTGGTGGGGCGTGAAACACCCGCATGTAGCGGCGGCTTTTTATGGGACCTCCAGCGTGGTTGCTAGCGAAACCGAAACAGGTGTCAAGTTGCAGCTTGAGGCGTCAAGTTCCGTGACAATCGAGAGGCTACAGACGAAATCGCTCGTATCCGTACGTCTACGGTTTGGAGTCATCTATTGGGGCCACAACAGACGATGCGACCGTGGCTCACGAATAGGTCCTACAAAAGTAGCGAGTAGAGGAGAATGAAACAAATAAATAGTTCCAATAAACATACTTGTATGTCCGAAAACTAATGGTTACCCCGAGACGGCTTATTAGGACTGGGTGCTTAAACACCTTGTAACAGAGTCGCCGAAGATCCAGATGCCAGATATCCGTACATGCAAATTAAAGTGAAGAATGAAAATTTGTACCAAGCCGGGTACCACTACGCCACTCTGGCACAATGGCTTTGCATAACTGCAAGTACTTTCCGAGCACGCCTCTCTCCTCCGTCCAAATTCCCATCACGCCTGAGCCCACTTGGTATTTTCCCTAGACCAGAACAAAATTGCAAAGGCTCTCTAATTGTATTGGAATAGTAACTCAGAGTGCTAGGGTAGTCCGTGCAGTTGTACAAAGCCATCGTGCCAGTGTGACGTTGTTGTTGTTGTTGTGGTCTTCAGTCCTGAGACTGGTTTGATGCAGCTCTCCATGCTACTCTATCCTGTGCAATCTTCTTCATCTCCCAGTACCTACTGCAACCTACATCCTTCTGAATCTGCTTAGTGTATTCATCTCTTGGTCTCCCTCTACGATTTTTACCCTCCACGCTGCCCTCCAATGCTAAATTTGTGATCCCTTGATGCCTCAAAACATGTCCTACCAACCGATCCCTTCTTCTAGTCAAGTTGTGCCACAAACTTCTCTTCTCCCCAATCCTATTCAATACCTCCTCATTAGTTACGTGATCTACCCACCTTATCTTCAGCATTCTTCTGTAGCACCACATTTCGAAAGCTTCTATTCTCTTCTTGTCCAAACTAGTTATCGTCCATGTTTCACTTCCATACATGGCTACACTCCATACAAATACTTTCAGAAACGACTTCCTGACACTTAAGTCTATACTCGACGTTAACAAATTTCTCTTCTTCAGAAACGATTTCCTTGCCATTGCCAGTCTACATTTTATATCCTCTCTACTTCGACCATCATCAGTTATTTTACTCCCTAAATAGCAAAACTCCTTTACTAGTTTAAGTGTCTCATTTCCTAATCTAATCCCCTCAGCATCACCCGATTTAATTTGACTACATTCCATTATCCTCGTTTTGCTTTTGTTGATGTTCATCTTATATCCTCCTTTCAAGACACTGTCCATTCCGTTCAACTGCTCTTCCAAGTCCTTTGCTGTTTCTGACAGAATTACAATGTCATCGGCGAACCTCAAAGTTTTTACTTCTTCTCCATGAATTTTAATACCTACTCCGAATTTTTCTTTTGTTTCCTTTACTGCTTGCTCAATATACAGATTGAATAACATCGGGGAGAGACTACAACCCTGTCTCACTCCTTTCCCAACCACTGCTTCCCTTTCATGCCCCTCAACTCTTATAACTGCCATCTGGTTTCTGTACAAATTGTAAATAGCCTTTCGTTCCCTGTATTTTACCCCTGCCACCTTCAGAATTTGAAAGAGAGTATTCCAGTTAACGTTGTCAAAAGCTTTCTCTAAGTCTACAAATGCTAGAAACGTAGGTTTGCCTTTTCTTAATCTTTGTTCTAAGATAAGTCGTAAGGTTAGTATTGCCTCACGTGTTCCAACATTTCTACGTTGCGGTTAGCTAATCTGCCTAGTGAGCACGACATCCACGTTCGAATCCCAGCCTTCGCATAAATTTTCATTCGTCGTTCAGTCTACATAACAGATGTTTGAAACTTGGAAAGTTCTCTGGAGCCTTATAGTTTCAGCATATAGGCATCCGAAGGCAAACACGCTAGAGAAAGTGTTGCACATGGCCACCGTTCATGTGAAGGCAGACTTCAGCATGTCTCCTCATCTTAGACGTTTTCTGAATGCACTGACAACAATCTAAATACGTTACCGTGTTTCGTCGAGACTATCAACAGGCGTGGACTACTCCAAAGCTTTTGAATATCAGCACACTAAATGCAATTCAACATCTTCATGCCGGGGGACAGGGCAGGCCATGGTATTGACGCGTCGTGACTTACATTTTTGTTTCCGAAACGATATTTTCTGATACTTAAGTATCAGGAATGAACCCTGTCGAGGGCAGTTCAACACTTGCGGTGTTTTGTAATAAAACGTGGGCCTAGACATCAATAGAGTTGTAACATTGGCATGACTACACTTGTGCTCCCAACACATTCTTAATGGGGGTTATTTGCTTCTTTTAGTGTTCTCTACTCGCACCCTTTCGTTCGTAGTTACAGTCGTCAAACAACCTGTATAATTCGGTACTATGGTAATTTTTTTATCCAGAAAAGCTGTCATAGGGGTTAACCCAGTAGAAGTCGCACAAATACCATATAACAACGCCTCTGGCCTTGATAAGGGTTCAATTCGGCGAGGCAGAGGGTCCACAAGTCTTCTCAGGTACGCCATACGCAGCTGAAGTCACTCATTCACGATTACATTCCGCTAAGATTGTTGACTGCTGCGTTAAGATAGGGCCATTCGAGGTGGGATACAGCGCTTCGATGGTCGAGAGATCAGAAGCGAATGCGTTCAGCCACGTGAACACGGCTACTGTCATCTTGGAAGGTCCGCAGCATATTCACTTGGCCACATAAAATGCTGAAATAAAGACCCTGGCTAATGTTCACGTTAACCAGAATGAGTAGGCCCAAGTTTGCTTCAAAAAACAGCCCCACAACTTCAACAAACCACCACTGGCATGAACAACAGCCTACACACACTGTGGGTTAAAGGAACGCTTCGTTGGGCCGTAGGTCCACTAAACACACTGAATTATTTGTCCGCCTCGGTAGCCGAATGCCATATGAGGGACCCGGATTCGATTCTCGGCCGGGTTGGAAATTTTCTCCGCTCGGGGGCTGAGTGTTGTGTTCTCATCATCATAATTTCATTGTCATCGACGCTCAAGTCGCCGAAGAGGCATCAGAAAAAAGGACTTGGATGAGGCCGCTAAACTCCCCAAAAGGGGAGTTCCGGCTAAAACAAGCGACTGAATCATTTAACAAGAGGCAAAATATGACTCATCGAACCGCATTACTTCCGTGCAGTCAGCTACTGTCCTCTTTCTGTGTTGTTTGCTCCACTGAAGACGTGTAGCTTGATGTGTTGTGAGCAGTGGCCTTTGGCAAGGTACCTGAATCCTAAAGTTGACTGCATGCAATTCCCTCCACAATGTTCGCTCGTGAACTTGTTTACATGGACCTGCATTCAGTGTCAGCAGCAGTTTCTGCCAGAGTGTCATTATTGTTTATTATTATCGTATGCATCAACTACGACAACAGAACTGTTACCCATATTTAACCAAAAAATACACACATGTAACTGCTTACACTACATAAACATTCACCGCCCATAATACACACGAAAGTCAGAAGACTCTAACCAGTGGAGCGTCTCGTTGGATGCCTCATATAGACTCTTGGTGTATGGATGGTGGTTTTTTCAGTTATTTCGGTTATATTGGTTTTGTTCCATGACTATTAACCTGACTGCTAAAACAGTTCAAAAGACCGGTACCTGAAATAACCGATTTTCGGTTTTTTATTCCTATTATTTCCTGTAACAAACGTATAAATAGAACAAAAGCTGAAAAATCTTGGCTCTGTTAGTTTCAAGAGAATTAAAATATTAAATTATATAGGCCACTTTCTCGAAAAGTGATAAGTAGTTAGAAAAACAGTATTCTTCTAATGATTCTAAGTTTCTTAAACCGTGTTAAAAATCATGCTGTAATTGGAATCATACCACAATTTGAGCATTACGAGTGATCAGTTCTGAAGTGTGAAAACTGAGTTCTAAGAACTCTGCTTTCTGTGTTAATTAGTCCGTTTCCAAGCCTACAAGCAGGCACATTATGAATATACAGGTAGCAGATCGCGTACGTTCTATTTTTGTTGTTAACTTTTTAACTTATTAATATTACCATAATTTCCTTCCTCGTTTACTACTTCATAGAAATCGCAGACAAATATTTAATCTCTTAAAGCAAATGAAGAACAGTGCTTCATACCTCCGCCACATGGTAAACATATTTCCAGACTAGAAAATGGCTCAAATGGCTCTGAGCTCTATGGGACTTAACATCTGAGGTCATCAGTCCCCTAGAACTTAGAACTACTTAAACCTAACTAACCTAAGGACATCACACACATCCATGCTTGAGGCAGGATTCGAACCTGCGACCGTAGCGGTCGCGCGGTTCCAGACCGAAGCGCATAGAAGCGCTCGGCCACACCGGCCGGCTCCAGACTAGAGTTGGTGCTATTCTGCAATACACTGCATGTACTGCAACGATAGCCAGAAACTACCGTTTAGACCAGGTGGGGGCAGGTCTGGCACACTACATGTACACGCGTACCTTAAGCCAGGTAACAGGGCAATAGGGACAGTATTGTGTCAGCAGCGGTGTAAAAACTATTATGCCACGTCTTTGTTGCTCGTTTCTGTCGACGTTGTTTTTGAAATAGCGCTGATAGCTATCGGGCAGGCCAAGGCAACACGTCGATACTCTGTAAAGCAAGTTGGGTAACAACAGCAATTTGTGGGCGAGCGTTTTCCTGTTGGAAAACGCCCCTGGAATGCTGTTTACACTGGCAACACAACAATTCAAATCACTGGACTCACGTACAGTTTTGCAGTCAGGGTGCGTGGCATAACCATGAGAGTGCTCCTGCTGGCGTACGAAATCACACCTGAGGCCATAATTTCAGGTGTAGGTCCAGTGGTCCGGTGTGTATTCCACGTAGACAAGTTGAGTGGAGGTCCTCAACTGACCGCCTTCTGACCAACACATGGCCATCACTGGTACCGAGGCAGAACCAGCATTCATCAGAAAACGCAAGAGACCTCCTTCCGCCCTCGAATGAACTCTCGCTTGGCACTACGAAAGTCGGAAATGGTGGTGGTTCGGGGTCAGTGGAGTACGCGTCACAGGGCGTCTCGCTCGGAGCTCTACTTGAAGTAATCGATTTGTAACAGTATGCACGTTACAGCGTGTAAAGGAAACAGACATAAATTTTCAGATGTATAAACACGACTAACAACTTTCGTTTATGTCGCACAACTCCTTCTTGTTGTCGCGAATTTTTACCCGTCATGCACCTTAAGACAGTCAACGCTGGATGTGAATGATGTTAATTTAGTTTACCTATTTTAAGGTGCATGAATTATTTTCTTGGCTGTCTTTATTTTCCCCATACTGTACATTGGCACAGGCGCAGAAAACAGCTATACTTGTATCAGATATTGGTATCTACCTGAGGAAGATATTCTTTAAAGTGTACATCTGGAGCAAACCGTTCAATGGAAATAAAATGTGGACCATCGTCAATTGCCGAAAAAGAGACTGGGATCATTTGAAGTGGGATGTTATCAAATAATGTTAAAAATTAAGCGGATAGGTTGAGTACGGAAAAGAAAAGATTAAACCCTCTCCATAAGAAACGACATGTGATATCTGTTACGATATCCATCACTATACAACTTGGTGCTGAAAGGAGCAGTAGAGGAGAGAAATACAATGGACAGCCAAAGACTGGAATATAGAAAACAGGTCATAGTAGATGCAGGGTGTAGTAGTTATCTAGATATGAGAAGATTGGTGCAAGATAGAAAAATGCCGAGGGCAGATCAAACCAATCGAGGGACCAACAAGTTTAAGGAAAAGAAGCCCAGTCTATAGGGAAGCTGATTGCTACGGAGTGTAAATTAATATGCTAGGTGTTTTGTGTGTAGACAATTGTCTCAGAATTGGGTCGAGGTGCTTTTCCATAGAATGAACCCGGAAATGCTGCCATGGTGGTGTCCAAGCCGAACTAGTTTCGCTTTTCGATTCAGTGTCACGGCGGTTTGGTTCCAGGCAGTAGTCTTCTGGTGGAATCCAGTGGAAGATGATGTCATCTGGATCATGGCTTAGTATGGTGGATGTTCAGGATCCAGGCACAGGTTCTCTGATGGTGTTGACGGGGCAACCACTATTCGATTCGAAATCAGCATCTCTTTGGAGGTTCGTCGAGCTTCCCAGTTATTGACAATAGAAGTTGGTTTTTAAGTGGTAACACCTATTCTTGGGTCACATAGTGAGTATTGTCAAGATTATCCGTATTACTTGCAGCACCTGACAAAGATGACCAGAAAAGTTTTCGAAATGCTGTACAACAGACTGGACTACTGAACGGGTCGTGACACATGCAGATACTTCTGTTATAAGAATTACCTCTTTTGTAGGCTTTATCTCGTAGTAAGTGCAGTGGAATGATTTGGCACAATACGGTGTGAACCGAAGCCAGTAACAATGACGGAAAGCTCAGATCCTCGTCCTCTGAACCACCAAATTTTCAAGACGAACACTTTTTTCTACCAGTTGAAATCGAGACATCCTCACGTGAGCCGAGAAAAGTCTTAAATAACGCCGACCGAAAACTCTCAGAATGAAATTCCATTAGAGCTCCCTTCATCTGGTAACTCCACTTGATATATGGGAGAAGAAGGTAAAGCCCGACGATTGCATCGAGTGGGAGAATGGTTTCTTCAACAAGATCGTGACTGTTTTATTTTTCGGATCGCTTCCAACTGCTCGGTTCCTAACGTCATCAACGTCAACGGCGAATTCAACGCTAACTGTTGCACTACTCATTTACCGCTGGCTTCAACGCGAAATCGTTAGCGATGTCGCTCTAACGTCTTAGTGCCTTGACGCCTACTTGTGCCAGTTACAGCTAATGTGTCCTAAGTAGTTCCTAATGCGAGGTACAGTCACCTGGCTACGTTAATAATTCTTAATGAGAGATACACTGTGAAATGTCCTCAAGCTGCTGCGGCATAATGTGCTTATGGGTTAACAGGCACATCTTTAGCAGAGCAGAGGAGATGTCTACGAAATATAAGCGAAGTATGTAGACAACTGTAGTTTCAAACCTTCCACTTTTTAGAGTTCCGCCAAAACTTTCATGTATCGCTTTCGACGTATGGAACATCTAACATGTAGGCAATCGCTACCAGCCTTCTCAGTAAGAAAAATCTGTGGAACACTTAATACTGACAGACAACAATGCCTCATAATGCTCAACTAATACTCTTCTTTCTATTAGTGGAATTCATGACCAATATTGGAACTCTTAACAACAGAATAAGAATTAAGTTACGAAGTATAGAAACTGAAGTAGTCAGGCGAACTGACACAGATCAATGGTTTAGGCAAACAAGCCATTAAAAGTGAAACTGGAAGTTCTGCACCAATTATCTGTGAATACATGCAAGAAGGTCGATACAATAATTGGACACTAAAAAACAGAGGTCAGAAACTGTACTTGCTGCGAACTGTATGCTCTAAATGTCATCAGGAAGAACGTTATAGATAAGAGAGAGGAAACATAAATTTTTAGGAAAAATTTTGGCACTCCAAGAGAAAGTCGAACTTATAGGTAAGGAGAAATTATCTCTGGAAGAGTGTAGAAACCGATGCTATATTTTCAAGAAGGCGAATTAGATTCTTCGGTCAGGTAGTGAAAATCGGCAAGAATATACTCATGAAACGAATTTTGAGTTATGTTTAGATCAGAAAATAAGACAGTTAGTGGGCTCAAGGAATAGACTAATGGACGACAGAAATGATACAACAGGAAAGATGATTCAAAACAAAATAATGTTTAGAAATTAAAAATGTTACCAGAGCGAGGACAATAAAAAGAAATGACTACTGGATGGAGGGAAGAAAGAAAAAGCCAACCGAAAAATGAAGAAGCTTAGAGAGAAAGCCGATAAGGAAGGAGTCGGCCGTTGTGGCCGAGCGGTTCTAGGCGCTTCAGTCTGGAACCACGCGACCGCTACGGTCGCAGGTTCGAATCCTGCCTCGGGCATGGATGTGTGTGACGTCCTTAGGTTAGTTCGGTTAAAGTAGGTCTAAGTTCTAGGTGACTGATGACCTCAGATGGTAAGTCCCATAATGCTCAGAGCCATTTGAACCATTTTGCTAAGGAAAGAAATGAAATGCTTTTCGACAATTTACTGCTTCTCATACGATACAAGATAGCATAAGATTGATTTTTTACAATTCCTGTTGACGGTAACATAGTAATCATATCCAACGGTTTAATTTCAGTTTATTCTTTCGTTCTATTTTTGCATAACACTGGCCTAAATATACTACACCTGCCATCACACGAAAGTTTTTCACTGGAATACAGTTGAATGTGAATATATCAAAATAAATAAACCTCATCAATGTTTTCAGGTGATACTCTTTACTTGTTCCCACTTGTGACTCCCAATACTAAGTCCTAACTGCTATAAACAGCCTTAAGAGAAAGTCAGCTCTCCCTGCAAACTACAGGAGGCAAATGATTACTCGAAATAAAGCAATAAAAACAATACTCTTGACTGCGATTGACAAGATAATGAATTTACGGATTCAGAGGATCAGAAGATAAACGTGATTTGTTTTAAATGTAGAGAGCTTCGGAAAACACGCATCCAGTCTTCGCGGAGCAGGCAGGAAATGCTTTGCTCTCGTTGTTGAAAGATCTTTATTCTCTTTCTACAGAAGCGATAAGAAGCCAGTGGTAAATGCAGACGAAGGCAAACAGAAAACCTCGTAGATTTTCTCACGGCACGAATTAGTACACAAAACAAAGAGACAGTTAAAAAAAATTTAACTGGCTTTTAAAAAATTGCTATGTGTCCTTTTGTCTAACACCACAATCATTTGCAGGTTATCGGATTCTGACCTGAGCTCATTCATTAACTTCAAGATGAATGCTATGTCTTCATACTATTCTACAAAAAGGCTAGACTGACAGCTTTTGTCTGTAATTAGCTCAAAAATAAGAACCTTCTCTATTCGACCTCATGCCTACAGTGGAAGACAATAGGCGACTCCGCCTTTTATTTTTTAAATGTATAAGATGACAAAGGGCTAAGGAAGAAGGTAATTTGGCGTACGTTTGTTGTGGTTACCTAATTCAAATGTCGGTGCAGAAAATTACTTCCCTTTCTTACACACTACGGAAACAAAAACAAATACCGACTGAAATCTTAAACTGTAATAATTGTAGTCTTGATAAGGTATGAAATGGAACAATAACGTAAAACGAGTACATGTAACAGGACTTTTAACACCTATAATATTAAAAAAATGGTCGAAGGTGTCATAAACATAATGACTGGTATGAACACAGCAATGCATTAGTAGGACTGGTCCTATTTTGAGGCGATAAGCCACTTAGAATTATATCCTTATTTCTTCAGTGGCTAAGAGTTGCATATTTGTCTGCATATCATCGCATCGTTCGTTGCTAAACACGTCTTCACACTTCTGGGTAACTGCTGTGCACATTTCTCTAGACAGTGTAATCCGTAGTATACTAGTTGTTTCTTGTGACAACAGAGGAAAACACGATGGCGTGATCAGTGCCCTCCTCTACGTCACACTCACAGAGGAGTGATGCTGTCCATTCTAACAGACGAATGTACTGTCAAAACGTTCCGTGACTGAAGCACAGGCGGAACATTGCCATGAGAAATTTGCTATGATATATGTCATAGTCGTATCCCGGCCGTGATGGAATGTTATGGACTATTTCCGCTTACTGCCGCCCCTTATACTGGCATGAAAGACGCCGCTCCAAGGCGCTCCAATCTGCAGCCGCAGGTGCTGCATTTGATCTACGCATGGAATCTGCTCCCTCTTCTTCATCCCATTGCGCACTGTCTTCTTCGCAAAGGTATCGCAAACTTTGTTTCCACTTAAGCCGCAGTACCTCTTCACGCAGACCACAACTGTCTTTATACCACGAATGAGTAATACCGCCACTGTTTCTGTTACTAGATTTATCAAGTAATTGCTGGTGATTTTCACTACGTCTCGAAACTGAACAGTTCATATACATAAATTTTAGAGTCTTTCCCTCCACCTCTAGCCTCCCCCCCCCCCCCCCCAGCCGGCCGAAGTGGCCGAGCGGTTCTAGGCGCTAGAGTCTGAAACCGCGCGACCGCTAAGGTCGCAGGTTCGAATCCTGTCTCGGGCATGGATGTGTGTGATGTCCTTAGGTTAGTTAGGTTTAAGAAGTTCTAAGTTCTAGGGGACTCACCCCCCCACCTCCGATAAATTTATGAGGATGGTTATGCGCATATGTCATACTTTAAATGTGCAGAACATTTCTAAAGCGCACTGTAACATAGTAATTTTTCAGTACGCTTTTCATTACCAATTAAGAAAAGTAATTTTATATACCATGTAAGACAATCAAAGTATGCAATCTTTCTTGAAAAGAATTCATCCTAATCGCCGTTGCGGAAACCTTCAATTTAGATTACGAGAAGGGAATACGATTCGTCAAGCGCGTTTTCTAAATAATTCCCATTGGAACTCGTGTCGTTTAAGAGCAGAAGCATGCTTGAAAAATAACAGAGAAAATCCTAGTTGCAGGAATAAGTGATGATAACGACGCACGTATAGGCGGTTTACGATTATTGATGGCGGGAAGCCCTCGGTTCACTGCACTTAAAGCCAAAAGCGTTCACCATGAGTCTTCACAGAGCGAAATGGTGAGTACGGCTCCTCGCAACCGTGTAGATATGTAAAGCGTGGGACAAGTGCAGTTCAAAACATCCCTGAGTATAGTCACAAACGCTGATAAACCTATTTTAGCACCTGTATTTCAGATTTATGAGCGACTATATCAAGTAACCAAAATAATTTTTACAGACCTTCCTTATGCACAACGATTAAATTAAATCTAAACCCATGTAAGTACTGAGATTCATATTATATTGACAGATGTGATATACACACTTTTCAGAAGGGAAAAAAGCTGAAGCCGAATCTTCATCTATCTGTATATTACTAAACGGCTTGAATGGTACACTGTACACAATCCCAGTTGCAAGTTGGCTATCTAACAGATTTCATGGGCAACAAAAATTTAATTTTCAGTATTTCATTTAATTATTGACCAAATTTAAAAATTTAAGTTGCTGTCATATTTTACTCATTAAGAGGGATAATCTTACGTTAAAGGCTTAACGCAATAAATCAACTGATAAAGTTACAAACAAGTTGAGACAGGTTAACTAATAGCGAGCAAATTAC
The DNA here is from genome assembly GCF_023898315.1 of Schistocerca nitens. NCBI lineage: Eukaryota > Metazoa > Arthropoda > Insecta > Orthoptera > Acrididae > Schistocerca > Schistocerca nitens. Next base: position 252,172,070 of record NC_064617.1, on the reverse strand, counting down.
CCAGACTATATTCATCCAGGATTTGAGAGTGAGAATGCTTAGCTATATCCAAAAATCTTTACACAATCCGAAACCCTTTCGAAAGTCATTTCTCGCTAACACACCCTCCAAAACACTCAAACCTTTCGAAACTTTTCCTCGCTATCACCCTCCACAAAATAATGAAAGGAAAACAGTTTATCGCTTGCTACATTTTCGCCCTTCATTCAGTAAAACATCAGCATCAGACGTGATATTTTACTTTATTACTTCTTTACTACTAACTCAATTTGCATCACATTTTACAGAGGGTAACCAAGTAGGCCTTTACCACTAAATGTACCTACAAATTTGTATCATTGTACGAGACAAAGTTCGCGAGATATGACGTTTTACACACAGGAATTCGATTTATTTTAAAGAAACGGGGTGGGAGTGTTCGTTGGTAGTATACTTGCGATAGCTTGCAGTTCATTTTCTGTTATCGATGAGCTTTCTTGCAGTACAGTATGATCTTTGCACACCTAACTAGCTTTCAGTCCCAGGACACACACAGTCGTAGCAGTTTGTATCAGTTTGACGAAAGCCAGAAAAATTTAATGAATATTGACTGACAGCAAGTGCATGAAGAGAAACGTGTTGTGAAATCACAAAACTAGTTCGTTGATCGCTTTATTCCTCTTTTTAACTGAATATGCCAAATGGTTCTGGGTTCTAATAGTTTCCTTCAATGTATGAAGTTATTTTTATCGTGTACCCAGCCTGTGTTAATAATTGCTGTGCTGTAAATATATAAAGTATTGTATAGCCCATCGTTACCTGCCTGATGGCAGCAAAATAATTTGTAGATGTTATACAAATGATACTGTGTAACTTACGTATAATGTAGGTTGCAGGTACCTATTATAAAAAGAGAGCATTTAAAAAGCTTGATGAAAAATATATATAGTTTTCAAATAGTTTTGACTTTTATTTTGTGAGATACAGGTTCTTCAGTTTTTCCATACGCACCCTCTTTTCCAGGAAAGCATGAATTGTTCCCCTTTACCTAGCACATACAGTGGTCAAAATAAATGTCAGTACTGGACATAATAGGAAACAAAACTGATTTTATTCTCGATCGTGTTGAACCACAGTCACGCAATATTTTAAAAAAAATATTAAACCGGTTACCTGCTTTGGACAGCCTTAACACATATGACATAATAATGGTCTAACAACTTTCAACATTGTACTTGATAAAGGTGTAAAAGCAGAAATCTAAATACTACAGAAGATACATATAGTAATAAACAGTCAAATGGCTGTTTAATCATTTAAAAAATGCAAAAATCATTTTGCTCTGTCAGTTACAGTCATAAGAAAACCAAAATAAAGAAGATAAACACATGTCCACTCGAAGAAAAAAGTCAGCATAAGCCTATTGATATTGTCCCATTCCTCCACAGCTGCCTTCTTGATGCTGTATAAGGTCCGGTGGGACAGGACGACGGCAAACCGCTCGGTTTAGCAAGGCTTGTGCATTATCAGTGCAGTTGACGTCTGGAGAATACGGAAGCTATTCCATCCGAATGGTTCTGTGCTTATCTTGAAAGACGTTCAAAAAGTTGTGACAATGCGGACGTGCATTGTCGTCCAGCATCGTGAATCTCGCTCCAATATATTCACCAAATGGAGCCACAATCTGCGATAGGGTATCGTCCCGATACTTCACACCAATCATCCTACATGTATTGGCACAAGGGGTTTCCTGCGCTCATACACGATTTCAGCCCAAAACATGATTGACCCGTCTTGATAATAGCGTCGGTCTACGGTACAGTTAGGGTGTAAACATTGTGTTCGTCGTATCCACAGACGAATGTCGTTGTCAGGGTGGAGACTGATACGCGTCTCATCAGAAAAGAGCGTTGTATCCCCCTGTTTTCTAGTCCACAAAGAATGGTTTCGTGCTGATGCGACACGAGCCCCTCTCCAAACCCGATTTCGAGGAGGAGCCTTGAGAGGTCTTCTGGCACTTAATCATGCAGCCATTCTCGTATCGTTTGTGTTGACAACTGCACTCCTGTACCTGTTTGGAATTGCCACCATAGACGTTTAGCATTGTGTTGAAGGTTTCTGATTGCCGTTATACGCGGATATCGTCCGGTACACTTGTTGTTTTTCTTCCGCGGCCACTTCTGTGACGATCCTCAACTGATCCTGTCTCTAGAAACTTCTTCCAGATTCTACAGACATCACTCTGACTCACAGCGACATTCCCTGTGACGCCCACCTGTCCGATTCCATTAGAGTGGCTAAACGGAGTCTCTGATCGTACGTTATTTTTGTCCAGACCATCACGAAGCAACACAGTTCTCATACTGCCACGAAGCACAAACACTGTGTTTACAGGTGACACGTTCACCATAGACTACTCATACTGCTCCCTCACGATACAAACATGGACTGTTTCTGCTACAGTTACAAACAAACCAATGTATTTATATCATAACGTATTTCTGGATCACAACATTCAATATTAAAGCTTCGGCAGTATGCAACATTTCTTTTGACCACTGTATCATGAGTATACACTGGTCTCCAGAGGTGCGTTTGCAGGGTCAATATTTTGCGGCACTGTGTGCCGCAATAGTTTGGTCGTCAGCAATGCAACAATGTAGCTGCAATACGTCGCAGTCTTGCCGCATGAGCGGACAATATTGCTGATGGAATAGCCCGTAGCAGGTAGTTGCCGACGTATTGTCTGTATTGTTCACCAAGAGTGGGGAATATTTTGCATGACCGAGAAATGCCTCTCCCCATTTTGTCTGCAAATGTTTCCCTCTTACTCTCAGTCTTGTCCCCTTATTCTCACGCCACAGCGCTGCTGTGAATAGGCACGTGAAACAGTGTTAACAGTATTTCGTTTCGCTTGAAAAGTTGGCACACGTACATTGACGCACTCGATTTGTTGGTTGTCTGCAGCGATGTACAAGGAGCGAACGAAACAATCATGAAACGTATGAATGTGACACGTAAATCTACGACCGGAACCATGGAATACAGAAAAAAATGTATACGACAACTGAAATCAGAAAAAAGGACAATCACAGTGCTATCGTATTAGTAGAAGATATACAGTAGTGAGCCATAATTTTATTCTACATGGGTTCTCAAGACGTCTAAACTTTTTTGAAGCTACCTCACCTGTGTTCCATGGACAGCAGTTTGCCAAATATTTCTTTTATTATTATTACAGCGCTTGTACACAGTACTTCTCATGTTCCATGAATCTGCACGTATATGTATCGTATCCATGAAATTAATAGTTCGCTCACTGTACTAGTGCACCTCAATAAAATATTAACACAAAGGTAAGACTGTTATTTCAAAATACTTTGATGAATTCCGTGAATCCTTCCACCAAAGGGTTGCAAACGCATTGTGCCAAGAGGCGTATCGGTGAGAAGTGCTCTTTGAAGAGGTACATCTGACATGTGTGCAAATCACTAGCCCAGAAGTATGATTGCTATTGTGGTTATAACTGGTATACAGTGATTTATTTAATTATTCAATTTTAGTCATGAATTTTCTGACTGGTTGGTTGCGGCCCGCCACGAATTCCTCTCCTGTGCTAAACTTTTCAGCTCGGAGTAGCACTTGCAACCTACGTCCTCCATTACTTGCTGGTTATATTCCAATCTCTGTCTTCTCTCTAGTTTTTGCTCTCTACAGCTCTCTCTAGGACCATGGAAGTTATCCTTGATGTGTTAACACATGTCCTATCATCCTGTTCCTTCTTCTTAACAATGTTTTCTTACATACCTCTTCTCGCCGATTCTGTGGAGAACCTCGTCATTCCTTACCTTATCAGCTCACCTAATTTTCAACTTACTTCTGTAGCTCCACATCTCAAATGCTTCCATTCTCTTCTGTTCCGGTTTTCCCAAAGTCCACGTCTCACTATCATACATTGCTGTGCTCCAAAGGTGCATTCTCGGAAGTTTCTTCCTCAAGTCATGGCACGTGCTTGAAACTCGTAGTCTTATTTTGGTTAGGAATGCCCTTTTTGCCTGTGCTAGTCTGCTTTTTACATCCTCGTTGCTCTGTCCATCACGTGCTCTTTTGCTGCCTAGGTAGCAAAATTCCTTAACATCACCTATTTCGTGATCAGCAGTTTTGATGTTAAGTTTCTCGCTGTTCTCATTTCTGCTGCTTCTTAGTATTTTCGTCTTTTTTTCGATTTATTCTCAATCAGTTTTCTGTACTCATTAGACTGTTCATACCATACAATAGATCCTGTAATTCTTCTTCACTTTCACTGAGGATAGCAATGTCGTCAGCAAACCTTATTATCTAATACCCTTTCATCTCAAATTTTAACCCCACTGTTGAACCTTTCTTTTATTTCCATCATTGCTTTCTCGAAGTATAGATGAATAGGAGGGGCGAAAGACTACATTTCTGTCTTACAGGCTTTTTAATTCGAGCTCTTCGTTCTTGGTCTTCGTATTAGTGTTGTAAACGTAAACTCCATCCGTAGATGCTGGTGGGCCCATCGGCGCCGTCCGACCGCCGTGTCATCTCCTAGCAATGACGTCATTGTATACGGTACGTGGGGTCAGCTCACAGATCTGCAGGCGACTGTCAGTCTTCTTGACGATGTTGGGAGCACCCCATACCAGTCCTCCCACCAAGAAAAATTCGCTGGCAGTACCGAGAATCGAACCCAGGTCCTCCACATGGCCGTCAACCGTGCTGATCATTCACCGAAGGAGACGGACTTTCAGTTTGTATTGTTCTTAACTAATTCTCTGCCGAATTACTTTTAAACGATATGTTCAAAATCGTGTTTCAGCCTTCTGGAAAATGCATGTATTCAATATTAGTTCACGAGTTAAAGTGTAGGAAGGAGTTCGCTTACTACTAAAAGAACACATCCAACAAGCCCGACTTCTCTTTTATTCGCTAACTTTTTCCCTTGTGTAACGCAAGATTCAAGAGAGCAGCACTCGCTTCCACTACCCTTCTCTCGTACATTTAGCGGCTATAGCGTGACTCACGTAAATCCTCCAGGCCCAGAAATATAGTGCTGCAAATATTTCCGTGCAGTAGTGGTCGGTAACGATATCGTACATGTCGCTGCAAATAGTGTGGCCGCAGTGATGTTGGACAGCATTGTCTGGCTATATTGTTGATAAAACGGTATGAATTTTTTGTGGTTCGTGTAACCCTGTCTACCGGTCAGTGAAAAGGTGCCGTTGGTTTCACTGCGCTATGTGGCTGCTACATACAGCACACCGAACCTGTTTCTTTCAGTAACCCTCGTTAATGTGATGACGTAAGAAAGAGAATTGGAAAAGTCTACTGAAACTTGTGTATGTGATCAGTGCGCTAGCATAAGCTAGCATACAGCAAACTTCCGTGGAGAACGCTACGGAAAACCTTTGAAAATGGTGTGGTCCGTATCGGGTAAAATTGGACATAGAAAAGCAGTGTGACATGACAAAGAGTTTCAGCTTTCTATGTGAGGTCTCGTGAGCTCTAAATTGATTAAATGAAACATTCTGAAAGAGTGAGTTTGTTTAGAGAGTGAAAATATACAGGTAAAGTACTAGTAATTGTTCTTCGTTTCAAACCGACATCCACATTGCGAGCACTATTCGTGTGACAACGGAGATGTTACATGTTTAATTCTTTTGTTCACTTTTCTGCCTACACTACCGACAAAATGACACCATCACGAGCACAGAATTACATGTTTCACCAAAAATCTCTGCCCTGTCACTGGGTAAACGCGGTACTGAATATCCCTGTAGCATTTCTCCAGTAAACTTATGTATGAAGATAAGTACTCCAGCATGTTTGGTTCTGAACTGAATCACGGAGTAAAATAACTTCACTAGCGAACTGCGAATTATTGCTAGAAAATTACTAGAAATGATAGTTGAACTCAGAAGTAAATCAACATGCTGATTCCCGATCTATCTATATGAAGTCACACTTCGAGAGACGCAAATCTACGAAGAGAAACCTCCTGTGAATAGTCTGAAACACATATTGCAGTTGTTCGTCGAGTCTAACTGGCTACTAATCAGAAATCATCACCTAATAGATGTAGTTAATTTCTATACATGAGATCCACCAACGATATTTATCTTTTGTTATTGATTAGCAGAGAATGATATTCCGAAATTGGAAACTAGCAAAGCATATGTTGTAACTTGCACGTAAGAATCAGACCTTTATCGGCACTAATGTGCATAAAAATGGAAACAACAAGATGATATAAAATTAAAGAATCAGCGGTAATCTTATGAAGCCTGTCACATCTTTTAAATATCTAATTATGATACTACAAATTTGTCTGAAGTAGTAAGAACGTGTGAAATTAGTAATAGGGACGACGATCCAAAAAACTGGATTACCTGAGAAAATTCTAGAAAACTGTAGTGCATATGTTAACGAAACTTTGTAGGAGACTCTAATGTGACCTGTTATAGAATATTGTTTTAGTTTTTGGTGTCGACCAGAAGGAGGACAACAAAGGCATTCATAGACGTTCGTGAAGTGTGGTAACAGGTCGGCGTAGCGTTTAGCGAAGTGTAACAGAGAGACTTAGAGAACTTAAATAGGAATTTCTGGAAGAAATGAGACATTGTTGCCGTGAAAATATTTTGGATAAATGTAAAATTGAATATTTTAAGGTGTAATGTGCAAAAATCCTACTATATCCATTGCGTATCTCGTTCAAGGGCAGTAAGGCCAAGATAAAAGGGATTAGGGTGCGTACCAATCAGTACTATTATTTTTCTCCTCCCTCTTCACGGGAATATTGGAACAGGACACATTATGGCAAACGTTGGAGGGATTACTCTCCACCACACACTATACGAAAGCTTGTGGAGTAGCAATCGCGAATCTCCTCTGCCTCTTGTTGTCTTGCTCTTTGGGTGTGAAAACTTGATTGTGAACGTTTCGTTGCCTGGCTAACATTTTCTTAAATTTATTTAAAGGGAGAAAATACGCTAAAGATGTGCAAAATGACTGGTTGGAGACCACATATCATTTAGTTTATGCATGTTATTATCACTTCAATCGACATACTAGAAACAGAAAGCGAAACACTAGTGATGGGGACATTAACAACTATCAAGCAAATTGATCTCCATTTGGAATATAAAACGGCACAAAAGGATGGGAAAGTAAATTTACCTAGCTCACAGTGCGGGGGAACGGCAGGGAGGTACTTTCGAATACTGATGGTGCCATCCGCTTAAAATACCCGAGCGCTATTTCGTCAGCGTTTTGTTTGTGATGTTTCACTATGGCGTGGCTGGTAAGCAGTATCGTCGGGCAGCTGACATGACTGGCTTTGTTTTCAAGTATTAAAGAAAGATGTAGAAGGGGGGCATTTATTGTCTTATGAAACCCTGCAGCTAAAGCTAGAACTAGCAGTTTCGACATAGGAGCCATAAGACGTTGCAGAACAGAGGAGGTTTAACAAACCAAGTAACAGCGGTTGCTTCATTGTTTCATAAACTTTCAAATGTTATTACTAGGAGTTGATAACCAAGTTGTGCCCCACTACTGTCTCCCTCACGTCTTCTTCGTTTCTTCTTAGCTGCTTTCTTCCTCGTTTTTAGGGCAAAAGTAGCAATATAAAGGAAATTAGTTGAACAATAACAAAGCTCACCGAGTAACGCTACAGAGAAATGGTGACACTAGGATAAATTAAAAGCCTAAGAACAGGAGACACATGGAAGGTGTCTGCAAAACTGATCTAGCTCTGCTACCTTGTAACTATGTGAAACCTTTATTAAGGTAAAAAGTTGATGGCATAGGAGCGAAATAACTTTTATTGCAAAACCGGAATGACGTACAAATGACTGCCATAGGATTCGGGAAGAGCTCAGTTTACTAACAGCGACACACAAAAGCAGAAGAATGCAGATGAACACTGGAACAACGTATAATGAGGATGGAAGACAGTCCCTGCCAGTGGTGGATAAATTATGTAATCGGGGAAGGTACCATCTACGGAACTGAGAAAGATACATGTGAAGGGGAGTAAGAAATATGACAATTAAAACGATTATCAGCATGGAGGTTAGTTTGAACACACCCAGTACGTTACCCAGCCACCGTCCTACTGGAGTATCCGCTTGCTTTCCTCTATCTCGTTCACAGGTCTACCCTGCCAGTTAGAGGTAGAACGAACGGAAGTTAGTTCGAATCCGGGTGAACATGGAATGCTTCACAGTGAAACTGTCGTCTAGTATTAAGGTCTTCCTGCAAGACAACGCGTGCCCACACACTGCTGCCTACATCAAGGAAAAACAGAACTTGCGTTAGAACAATTTCGATCATCCACCCGCTTCACACCAGTAACTATTACGTCGTTCTTGCAATTGAAACAATGGCTTGGCGGACGACTGTTTAAAACAAACTCAAGATCACGGTTGTCAGTTGGTTCAGTTTCCAAGCAGCGGAAATCTATGCACCTTGAAACTAAACAAACATTACGAGAAGTGGTTAGAAGTAAACGGCGAATACAGGGAAAAGTAAAGTAAGGTTCTAAAAAACTGACACTGCCAATTAAAGCTTTTTCTAACGATTTTGTTTTTTTAAATGACCGAATGGTTCCTACTTTCAGAATGCGCCCCGCTCTATGATGCCTAGTCATTCCTCTAACGAACGACTTTAATCGTAGAGTATCCTATTGGGAACAGAATCTTCTGTTCCGTTACATTTTACTGGTTACCGTTGTACATCTTCTACAGATTGAATATGAGTAGTTCAAACCATACGGTACAATATTCTAGTATCTCACGTAAACTGTATACCATATCGAGAGTTTGTTCAAAGCATGATCACATGTACCCATTTCTTTTCAAAGAGGGAATTCGCTGATTGCCACAGCGTAATGGTAGATTTTATTTTTTTGTCGTAATTGTGTTACTACAATTATGTCCGCTAGGTTTCTCAAGAAACAACTCTATGTTACCAGTGTACTATTTCCTATAATTCAGGCTCGTATAACTCTGAACCTCACTTCTCGAAAAGACATGAGGATCGCATTGTACTAGACCAGCATTTGTTATATATAAGCAATACCTGATTTGTAAAAAAAGAGGTTCCGGTACTGTTACCTTTCAGGAGGTGTTTTTTTTTTTTTTTTTTGGGGGGGGGGGGGAATTTAGCCGTCCTAAAATGTTAATTCAATGTTTATTTGTCGTCAGAGGTACCGGCACGGAGTACAAAATCAAGTACTACATCTAAGCATATACGAGAGTCTTGCGGCACTTGAGAGGCGAGAATGCTGTCTTCTCTTCAGAAATTTTAGTTCTGTTTCGCCGAGTTAATCAAGTATTTGCGACAGTGCTACGAGAGAGCGAGCTGCATAGTTTACTCGAAGTGTTGTAAGCTTATTACCGTCATATTTAGAAAACAACCAAGTACTGGCTGATTTTTTATTTTTTATTTATTTTTTACCAGAATACCTTCCATGGAAACCGATCACTCCAAAGATGCGTTTCGCACTTAGTTTGAGGGGTATAAGGTTTGAAAAAAGGCGATTTGTTCGCAGTTTTGCCAATATTTTATGCGTAATAACGGGTATAAAATATCGGGGGCCAAAGGTTATTAACAACTTGTACAAAAAAGAGACCCCAGTTCCTAGAGTTGGAGGACGTGAAAGGGGAACATTGGTTTGGAAGGAAGTGAGACAGGGTTGAAGCCTTTCTCCAGTGTTATTCAATAGGTACAGCAAACAGTGAAGGAAACCAAGGAGAAATTTGGAAAGGGAAATAAAGTTCACAATGAAGAAATAAAAATTTTGAAGTTTGATGATAACATTGTTATTTTGTAAGAGGCAACAAAGAACGAAATGGATAATATCTTGAAAAGAGTAAGTAAGATGAGCATCAACAAGAGCAAAACAAAGATAATGGAATGTAAGCGAATTAAATAAGGAAATGTTGAGGAGATTAAGTTAGGAAATGAGACACTAATGTGGGAGATAAATTATGTTATTCAGGCAGCAAAAGGACTGATTATCCCGGAAGTAGAGAGGACATAAAATGTATAATAGCTACAGCAAGAAAGCGTTTCGGAAAAAGACGAATAATATAAATTAAAAGATTAGGGAATGTTTCATGAGTGTATTTTCCTCGACTGTAGCTTATTACGGAAGTGAAGCATGAAACATAAGCAGTTGAGACAAGAAAAGAATAGAATATTTTGAAATGTGGCGCTGCGTAAGATGCTGAAGATCAGGTGGATAGGTACTGTGGAGGATTGTGTATAGTGCGAGGACGAGGTATTGAGCACAATTGAGGAGAAAAGAAATCTGTGGCACAACTCGATTAAAACGAGCAACTGGTTGATAGGATAAATGCTTAGACATTAAGGAATCATGATATTGTTGACAAAGGGAAGCGTGGGAGATAAAAATTGCAGAGAGAGACTAAGGGATGAATACTGTAAGTAGGATAAAATACATATACGTTTGCAATCGCTATTGAGAATGAAGAGGCTTACCCAGATTAGATTAATGTGGAGAAATCTATCAAACACGTCTTCTGACTGAGGAGCAAAACGACGATATGTATGTCTCCTTAAAAAATATTATAGGAAATCAGGAATTCATGTATTGTGTAGCATCTCCTTTTTCCTCACATTCGACTACATATAATTACAAGAACATTGCGAACATTTTAGATACCAAGGTAATGAATGTTTTCGAACGTGATAATATTGTAAGAGTAAGCACATGTACGCAAAAAGAGTTTGTAAAGTGCCACCGCAGAGTGACATAATTGCCGCGACATAAATGTTAGAATCCCGAAGAAGTTTGTTTAGTGAGCTATATAGGAAGCTGTTATAATGCTTTTTTTTAATGATTTGTTTGCATTGTTTGCTTTGCTTGTTTTGCTGCCTTGCTGTGCGAATTGTTATACAGGTTACAGCTCTGATTGTTAGTAACAGCAGATGCTTACGTTGCTGATGCTATGATATTGGCAAGCCTATTCTTACAGTTTTTTATTGTATATTAATGATGGACTAGCCGATGGACAAGAATTATCAGAGTTGTGTAAGTTGTGTTCAGTAAAAGCATATGTTTAAGTGTTTTACATAGTTTAATTTCAGTAGGAAACAGAAAGAATCTTCCTAGGGATCGACAGCATTTGGCTTTGATAAAAAAACAGACAGAAACCGTAACTGAAAGACAATCAGTGATTTATTAGTAGTAATACATTGGTGTGACCGAAGTCATGGAATACCGATATGCAGGTTTACCGATGGCGGTAGCATCGCGTACACAAGATATAAAAGGACAGTGCATAGCCGGATGTTATTTGTACTCAAGTGATTCATGTGTAAAGGTTTCCGACGTGATTATGACCGCAAGACGAGAATTAACAGCCTTTGAAAGCGGAATGGTAATTGCAGGTAGACGTATGAGACGTTCTCTTTTGGAAATTGTTAGGGAATTCAATATTCCGAAATCCACAGTGTCAAGAGTGTGCCGAGAATACAGAATGTCCGGCAATGACTTTCACCACGGACGACGCAGTAATCGATGATCTTCACTTAACGACAGAGAGCGGCAGCGTTTGCGTAGAGTATTCAGTGTTAATATACAAGCAACACTGCGTTAAAGAACGCAGAAATCAATGCGAGACGGAACGATGAAAGTATCCCTTATGAGAGCGCGGCTAAATTTGGTGTTAATGGACTCTAGCAGCAGACGACCGACGCCAGTGCCTTTGCAAATAGCACAACATCGCCTGCAGCTCCTCTCCTGGGATGGTGACCACATCTGTTGGATCCCAGATGACTGTCAAATCGTGGCCTGGTCAAGTGAATCCCGATTTCAGTTGGTAAGTGTTGATGGTAGGGTTAGAGAGTGGCGCAGAACCCACGAAGCAATGGAGCCAAGTTGTCTACAACGTACTGTGCAAGCTGGTGCTGGCTCCATAATGATATGGGTGGAGGCCGGCCGCTGTGGCCGAGCGGTTCCAGGCGCTTCAGTCCGGAACCGCGCTGCTGCTACAGTCGCAGGTTCGAATCCTGCTTCGGGTATGGATGTATGTGATGTCCTTAGGATAGTTAGGTTTAAGTAGTTCTAAGTCTATGTGACTGATGACGTCAGATATTAAGTCCCATAGTGCTTAGAGCCATTTGTGGGCGCAGTTTAGAGGTAATGGATTGGGTCCTACATGGAGGTCATTTTCAGCCATTAATAGACTTCATGTTCCCAAACAACGAAGGAATATTTATGAATAACAATGCGATATGGCAGAACATTGTGGACAATTGGAGCGAATGGTCTAGCCACCCAGATCGCCCGATATGAATCCCATCGAACATTTGTGGGACATAATTGAGAGGTTGGTTCGTGCGCAAAATCCTGCACTGGCAACACTTCCGCAATTGTTGACGGCTACAAAAACAGCATGGCTCAGTGTTCCTGTAGAGGACTTCTAGCGACTTATTGAGTCTACGCCACGTCGAGTTGCCGCTGTACGCAGTGCGGAAGGAGGTCCTACAGGATATTAGGAGGTATCCTATGACTTTTCTCGCCTCAGTGTAATGTTTTATTTTTTCAAAGTAATTACGAGTGCTAAATTGATTGTATTATTGTTTATCTGAAGACTTATTTTTCAAAGTGAGATCGCGCACTAATCAGTGATAATATTTAGGCCTTCAAAGTAAACTCTGTTAAAAAATTTAGCACTCGGGAATCATACTACTGTTTAGACATTACGAACAGTTAGTGCCAAACGATGAGAACTGAGACAAAAGAACTCTCTTTCTCGTGTTAGTTTGTCCGTTTTCCAGGGCTACAGTCAGATAAAGGCTTGTTATATTACGAATGGATTGTTATTAAGTTTTTAAAATATTACTGTTACTATAAGTTTCTTTCTCTTTTAGTACTTCATGGAAATGGCGAACAAATATTTAATCTTTTAAAGCAAATGAAGCAGTGTACCTCATTGCTACGTCACTTCGAGAAAATATTTGCAGACTAGGGTTGGTGCCATACTGCAATACAACTGATGTCCGATGACGAAATCGTGCGGGAAAGCGCTGTGGTTAGCACACTGTATTCGCATTCGGGAGTACAACTATTTAAATCCACGATCGGTCATCGTAATTTAGGTTTTCCGTGATTCCACTAAATCGCGATAAATACCGGGATAGTTCCTTGGAAAACGCACAGCGTATTTCCTTCTCCATCCTTCCGTAAGCCGAGCTTGGGGCCGGCCGCTGTGGCCGAGCGGGTCTAGGCGTTTCAGTCCGGAACCGCGCTGTTGCTACGGTCGCAGGTTCGAATCCTGCCTCGGGCATGGATTTGTGTGATGTCCTTAGGTTAGTTCGGTTTAAGTAGCTCTACGTCTAGAGGACTGATGACCTCAGATGTTAAGCCCCATAGTGCTTAGAGCCATTTTTCGAGCTTGTGCTCCGTCTCTCAAGACCTCGTTGTCAACTATGAGGTACTACGAGGGTCACTCCAAAAGAAATGCACACTATTTTTGTAAAAATACAGTTTTCATTCTGAATGTGTGAAAGTTTTACAGTGTGTAGATACATCCTTCCCGCTTGTTTTCAAACTTAGTTCAACCTGTTCCCGTGAGTGGAGCCGTCACATCATGTCTTGAAGATGGCTGCTACACTTTACGTTCGTCAGAAGCAACGTGCTGTCATAAAATTCCTGTGCTGTGAAAACGAGACAGTGGGGAACATCCACAAGAGGTTGAAAAATGTGTATGGAGATGCTGCTGTCGATCGCAGTACAGTTAGTCGGTGGGCAAGCAGGTTACGTGATGAAAGCGGGCTCGGCTATATTGAGGATTGTCCTCGCAGCGGCAGGCCTCGTACTGCACACACTCCAGACAATGTGCAGAGAGTTAACGAATTGGTGACTGCTGACAGACGCATCACAGTGAACGTATTGTCACGCTACGTTGGGATAGGGGAAGGAAGTGTTTGCATAATACTGAAAGTGTTGGCGTTAAATAAAGGTTTGCGCCAGGTGGGTTCCCAAGATGTTGACAGTAGCTCACAAAGAAACAAGAAAAACGGTATGCAGCGAACTTTTGGAACAGTACGAGAATGGTGGAGATGAATTTCTTGGAAGAATTGTGACAAGTGATGAAACATGGCTCCATCATTTTTCACCAGAGACGAAGAGGCAATCAATGGAGTGGAATCATGCAAATTCACCCAAGAAAAAAAAATTCAATACCACACCTTCTGCTGGAAAAGTTATGGCTACGGTGTTTTTCGATTCCGAAGGACTCTTGCTTGTGGACATCATGCCAAGTGGAACCACCATAAATTCTGATGCATATGTGACGACGCTGAAGAAACTTCAAGGTCGACTGACTCGTGTTCGACCACATCGGCAAAAGCAGGATGTTTTGTTGTTGCACGACAATGCACGACCACATGTCAATCAAAAACATAAAAACCGTGGAAGCGATCACAAAACTCGGATGGACAACATTGAAACACCCGCCTTACAGTCCAGATCATGTGACTATCATCTCTTTGGGAAACTGAAAGCTAGGTTTGAAGATGATGACTCCTTTGTGCACGCTGCCAAACAGTGGCTCCAACAGCTTGGTCCAGAATTTTACCGTGCGGGTATACAGGCGCTGGTCCCAAGATGGCGTAAGGCAGTTGAGAGGGATGGAAATTATGTGGAGAAATGAAAATATTGTTCCTAAAGGATGTATCTACACACTGTAAATCTTTCAATCATGTAGAATAAAAGATGGATTATAAAAAAAAATAGTGTGCATTTCTTTTGGAGTGACCCTCGTACCATAGAGGCTTACTGAAAAACGAAAAATTTTAACACTGGTGCTCTGGCTAATTGATATTTTGGTTTTTTACTTGGTTATTAGTAAAAAATTAGAAACGCCTGTTATAACAGAGTCCCTACAAACCCCAGAAAATACCAGTTAATCAAAACTAAAATACCGGTATCGGCTTTAGACAGTAGGTTTCTCCCATCCCTACCCTGAGAGGAGGACGCTGTGGCTTCTGCAACATCCCGAGTGCAAGTTCGCCCGGTTAGTGGCGAGTCTCTCGGGGTAGCGCTGAAGAGTAGGTGCGCGACAGAGTCCGCTCGCGCTCTGTAGTGGGGAAGTGGCTCGTGGCGCGTGGGCCGCCAAACGCTCCCGCCCCCGCTTGTATATCTTTCGGCGGCGGCGTAGCGTTTCACAGCGGCCCGAGCCGCCGCCACCGCCGCTGCCGGCCTGCTCCCCTCGCCAACCAACGCGTTTAATTTCCCCGCCGCTGGGGTTGAAGACATATTTGTGGAACAGTAAAAAACAAGAGGGTGGCTCAAAAACTTAAAAAAGGAAATAGTGGAGAACAAACGCTCATCGGAGACAGAGATGAAGGTGGAGGTAATGGCACCGTAGGAGGAGAGACAGAGAGAGAGACAGAGAGGGAGGGAGGGAGGGAGGGAGGGTCGAGGGGTGAAGGGGTGAGGGAGCACACATGTGTTATCCTAAGGGAATCCATAGCCCTCGTTGAAATGCCCTATACGACTACTAATCTATTAGTCTCTTTGACGCAGTAAATGAGGAACGAGAAATCTAAACAAGAACGATCTGTTTTTATAATTCGATACTTGGACGTGTGTCTGTGAGAAATATAGCCGCACGGGATTAGTCGAGCGGTCTAGGGCACTGCAGTCATGGACTGTGCGGCTGGTCCCGGCGGAGTCCTCCCTCGGGCATGTGTGTTTGTTTGTCCTCAGGATAATTTAGGTTAAGTAGTGTGTAAGCTTAGGGACAGTCCCATAAGATTTCACACACATTTGAACATTTTTTTGAGGAGTGTAGGAGAAGGTTGCTATCGATCGGGTGGCTCCACCTGTGGGCCTGGCTCGATTTCTCTGTGGATAGTGACAATAGGCGCGTAGTAGCGATCATTAAGTGTAAACAGACATGGCAAAGATTTGCCATTTCAGTGGTGTGTTGTTCCACGAAGACACAAGGAAAAAGTGCAGAAACGTAGAATTATACACTATGTTTTTCTAATTGACTAGTATTAGTGAGTGAAACGTCGGAATGATATGGTTCAAAAATGTTCAAATTTGTGTGAAATCTTATGGGACTTAACTGCCAAGGTCACCAGTCCGTAAGGTTACACACTACGTAACCTAAATTATCTTAAGGACAAACACACACACACACATGCCCGAGGGAGGACTAAAACCTCCGCCGGGACCAGCCGCACAGTGCATGACTGCATCGCCTCAGACCGCTCGGCTAATCCCGCGCGGCGGAATGATACGGTAATAGTGGTTAAATGTCTGAAGCCATCATTGGGGAGTACGAATAATTCACGCCATTTTGCGATATTCACAATGTGAAGTTATGTGCTTTGGACGGCGATTAGTTGTTGTTAAGCGACATAGTGCGAGATGACTTGAACACGCCATCTCGAATTCGGTCTAATCCCGGGCCTAAGGAGGCCACTATGAACCAAATTTAAGTAATGATTCTCATTATATGCTTCCTAATAACTTGTGGCTTGACGATCAGTCAAATGGCTTTTTTTTACCGTCTAAGGAGACGTTTCTACATTTACTATCCTAGGTTTCGAATACATGCTATTATTTTAAGATGCCAATAAAAAAAAACTCCTAAAAATAAGAAATATGAAATGAAGAGGCTGAATAATCAGCGAACCAGTTGCAAATAAAGGTTCATTAGCCCTTGACCTAGGTTTTGATATTTGTAAAAATATCTTCTTCAGAAGTAGTGGGCTTTCTGAAGAAGGTACTTTTGCAAATATTGAAACCTAGGTCAAGTCCTAATAAAACTTTATTTGCAACTTGTTGGCTAATTTTTCAACCTCTTAAGATTTACACAGTTGCTGTTTCGCAACCGCGTTTAAGCTTTTGAAATGTGAAATGTATTGGCACTTGTTTAGACGTGTGTAGCATTTATGGCTATTACAGTATAACCGATTCACGGAAACTGCCTGGCCCAATGAAGGAAACCAGTTTCCTTGATTGGGCAGATGATACATGTTTCTTATTTTTAAAATATTTAATTAACAGCGAATATTTATGACTTCTGTGCCCACTACAATGGATTCCAAAAGATACACTAAAAATAAAATATCGGAGGATTTTATTACACATTTTCTTGAGATGGCTCATCGATAACGACCCTCTCCTGCTTGTGAGGAGTGTGTCATCTTTCCTGTTTTTATACCAACTTTTTACATTCCATAATTTCCCGAAATGCTCCCTTCCGAAAGACCACCCCAGCCTTCTACAAACTGAAATAAAGCTTCCTTTCTAATGTCACCAGCCTCGAAAAATTATTGAACCATAACAAAAGAACATTTGCTTCGTACCTGTTCTTTGGTCCCCAGAGGGCCCTCTGTACATTTGCAACTACATCTACATTTGTACTCTGCCGGACACCTTACAGTGTGTGGCAGAAGGTGCTTTCGCATCACTGTCACTTCCCCAATTTCCTGTTCCAGTCGCGAATGGTTCGCGGGAAGAACGATTGCTGATAAGTACCCTAGTGAGCTCGAATCTCTCTAAAGTTATCTTCATTGTCTCTTCGAGAGATGTACGTAGAGTGAAGAAATATACTGGTAGACTCTTCTGCGAATGTACCCTCTTGGTACTGTGAAATAGTTAAGCACACAGTGATGTAGAACGCCTCTCTTGCAGTGCCTGCCAATGGAGTTGGCAGAGCATCTCTGTGCGCTTTCGCACTTACTACATGAAGCTGTAAAGAAACGGGCTGCTCTTTTTTGTATCTACTCTGTTTCCTTTGTCCTACCTGACGCAGATCCGAGACTGACAAGCAATATTTAAGTACTGGTCAAACGAGGGTTTTGGGAGGTACCTTCTTAGTGGACGGATTCAATGAATTTGCCTCGTATCTGCTTTACCTGCGATTGGTTTAATGTGGCCGTTCCACTTTAAATAGCTGCGTATGCATTTTATGGATGTGACTGCTCCCAGTGAGTGTTTTTCAATGGTGTGATCATAAAATAATGGCCTTTGCTGCCTATTTATGTTTCATTCTTGTATGAAGGTGGGGCTCTGTGGCAAGAGCCAGATTCTATTGAAGAGCTGTATATTGCCCATTGACACATGATTTTCTCGTACGCCGAGGGGACCTAACACTGTTTCGAAGATGCGAAACACGGGTGTCAATACAGTATATTCTTAGGCCAACTGAGAGCGTCTCATTTGACGACCTGAGGGCAGATTGTGTTTCCCACAGGACCTGCTCTCTATTTTAAATGACAATGAGGTGAGTGTCGTGCATGTGTTAAGGTAGTGTGTACTGTCAGGGCTCCTTCCCAGAATACTGGGTCTGAGATTTTAGGGTGTTGCAAGGGGTTGCCTCACCCATTAGTTTTAAGCACTCATCCATTAAATGTATCTGTCCTGGCGTTTCGAAACTGATTTTACGTACAGTTATTCTCCTGTATTTTTATCTAGGTTTCACGGATTCTTAAGGTTGAATAACAAGTACACTATTCTTGTTCAAGTAGAACAAAAACAGTGTACGTATTATTCAGCCTTAAATATGGAATTGTTCAACCAGGAACTAACGGAAGAATCCATGCCGCGCGGGATTAGCCGAGCGGTTTACGGCGCTGCAGTCATGGACTGTGCGGCTGGTCCCGGCGGAGGTTAGAGTCCTCCCTCGGGCGTGGGTGTGTGTGTGTTTGTCCTTAGGATAATTTAGATTAAGTAGTGTGTACTCTTAGGGACTGATGACCTCAGCAGTTAAGTCCCATAAGATTTTGAAGAACCCATAAATAAGATTTCATAGATTCTTTTTTATGACTCTCCGGTTTCATTGTTGTATTTTAAGTTCTTGTTTGTTGTGCTGCATGTGTTAAAACAGCATGATTTGAGAATTTGTTGTTTTAATATATTTTAATTACTCCTTTTCTATTTGTTTCATGCAAGTACGCGGTATATCGCCATAAAACGCTGTAAATCGGTAGTACTAGGTTTCGATCTCCTGTCATAACCAAAATTATTTCTGCCACTTAAAGCCTCTTTCAGCGCCGGTAGTGGTTAGTTAACGGGGAAAACGCCAATGAGCACCATCCTTCGGCATCCGTACACGTTCTGCTATAAGTAACTGAGCTAACGGGTCGGAGCAACGTATTCCATTAGAATCATACGGATTGAAACACCGCTGTTTCAGAATGGCTGTTGTTTTCAGTACATGCCGCCCGCGCTAGAAGTTACGTGACTGATTTTTATCCTAGCGCATAAGCCACATCAGCACCGTAACTACGGTGGCAGTTTCACCTAAAGACTACAAACAACAGATCTGCTTTCGACCTATCAATTGCAAGGGGGCGGTGTTAAGTAGTGGACTTTCGGCCGTAGTGTGTCAACGTTGTAACACAAATCGTGGTGGAGCAACGAACTGAACATCTCTAAATCATGAGTCCAAGGCATTCTCAGGAATGTTTTGAAGCGGAGAAAAGTATGTGCAAAATTTGTCTCGCACACCTTGACTCCCGAAAAACGAACAGCGGCACGTGGGCGCCTCCTGTGGCTTGTCTGGAATGAAAAGCGTGGGCAATTGTTTTCTGGAAAAAGTCAACACGACTGAAGAGACTTGGTGTCATTAATTCGAACCAACCATAAAACGACGATGTGCAGAATGGCTCTCTGATGGTTCGCCAAGACCGAAGAAGGCAGTAATGAGACACGAGTGTTAAACAGCCTCCCAATGAAGTAGTCTACTTTTCTAACAATTTCATGTGGCTCTATGAACTTCCCATGCGCTGTACTCAAGTGGGGCGGCGTGGGGGGAGACAATGTACAACATCTGAAGCACGGAAAACCAACATATTAAATTTTGTTATCATTTATTAATCCATTCGCGGAAATTTTTGGACCGACGGGTTACAGACTATCATTATTTCGCGTCACACTTCTTTTGGCACCGGTGATATGTTTTTTTTACAGAGCAATATCTACAGATTCCTCCTAAAATAGTGATCAATGTCTTTTCGTGGACTTTTCAACAAACATAATTATGACGAAAGTTTTGTTCTACACAGCTAATGATGTTATATTTTGCTGTTATATTGCATTTCTCAGTAGGCTATGAAAAAAAAAATTAATGCAACCGTTCTGTAGGTCCGGAAATAAATCTCTGAGCAAAAATGCGTTAAACTGAATCGTTTCTGTCGTTCTTGTCGCCAATGACATGAAAGTGCCTGTGTGTGATTACTAAGAAAAAATGACATTATTGGATGGTAATTAATAAGCTAATGACTTTTAGGTGGAAATGATTATGAAAGATCGCGTGACACTGTAATGTCATGATAATTTAAATTATTTGCTAGGGACGTGGGTACATGAATTTCGTCGATCTCAACACAAGCTTTATTCACACTGACAGATGTACCACTTGACTTCATTCAGCTACTCTGAGAAGCAAAATACAATTGATCAAGTATCCCTTTCTCCTCACGACGTGCATATTCCATGAGAGACAATTATTATTCAGGATTGTGTATAACAACCTACTCAAGAATAAAATAAATATCCTAATTTTAAACGAATGTTAACTCCACATTTTTTTTCGGGTGTGGAAAAGCTTATATAGCTGAATTTGTCTTATTAAAATCTACTGTTCTGGCAGTGAAAGTCAGTTTCTATTGGGAAACGAAAGTTGATGTTCGTATTTCGGAGAATAAGCTGGTCATTATTTTATTACTTCTTATGTGAAAGTACGTCTAGATGAAAATACATGGCCAATAATATCATTTACGAGCCAAAATATATTTCCGATAAAAGAATTAATGCAGAGTATTTCACGACGTGGTTAATGATTCCAGCTGCTTTTACTCAACAAGATAGTAAAACATCCGCCTTTTGAACATGGCTTTTTCTTTTTTTTATGCGACACTTCTTCAGAAGCATTCTAAAGTGGAATAGAGCTTCTAAATGATGTAGTGACATGTTTTGCAAAAATAACAGTTTGTGTAATACCGTGGATTGTTGATTTTTTACGAAGTGGTTCATTGCAAAAACATTGGCAAATCTTTTTTGGCTTAATTCCGTACATCAGTAATAATAAAGGAGACATAGAATTCCATTTATAATATCATTTATGCTCAGATATCTCGGCAGACATAAAGGCTACGACGTAAAACTGCCTAAGATTCCACTTTCCATATTAAAATTTTGCTGAAAATCTTATTTCGTTGTCTTGGATCTATTAAAATTTGTTAGAGTGCACGTTAAAATACCAGCATGTGTGAGTACCATAATAATCATATACTTATCCTCATACTTTCTGCCTTCAGTTGTAATTGTTGGTGTAACAATTTCACCAACCAAATCTTATATTTAGAAAATGACATAATATTTATAGCAAATGAAAAAATGCAGGTGAATAGAACTTGAAGTGACAGAGCGGAGGTTATTGCGTTAAGTTTTTAAACTGCATTTCCCTTACATTTTAATTTTTGTTGACAAATTAAAAGAAATTTTTTCACGTCTATGAATCGATTTCAATTAAGTGTTCCCCTCTTCTTCCATGTATCCAATATATTCTGAACGGATTTTTTTGTACCTGCCGCAAAACAGACCAAGCAGCAGCTAAACGTTTATTTCTAAAATATGATTAACTCGATTAACAACAATAAAGTCTAATGGAGTGTGTTTAGTTCTGCCAGTTTTTAGTTGGAGAAAGTAATTTAGCCAGTGACTTCACTAGGACGTAGACGTTGTGTATAATAGTGTAAAAAGTACATTATTAATGCAAGTTTCTACCGGAATCCACAGAACAACAACACAAACGTACGGAAATTATTGTGATGAAAATATTTTCAATGAATTTGTGGTGTTTTGTCACAGTATATAAAATACAACGTATGGCCTAGATATAAACAGAAAGTAACAATGCCCAAAAGCAAAAAATATGTATTGTTGTATCTTGCTGTATCAGTAAGTTAATATCTGTTTCATTCGATGGAAATACCGGTATTATTGTTGTAACTGTTGATAATGAAGTTGTCCCGCAGTCGTTGATGCTAACAACCGATAGCCACCGCAAATGTTTCCTGCATAAACATTTGGTGAAGTTCTCTATGAATATGCAGTCATTTTAATAATTATAGGAACTAGAACATTTATGAGATGAAGAAGAAAAACATGAGTAGCAAAGTAAGGATACACTGGACGACATCAGAACTGGATGTCTGGCTATACTTGGAGATCTGTTATTACATTTATTATTTTATTTTATCCAGCAGACGAAGTGATCGACTATAGTATACTTTGGCTCCTGATACCTACACCGCAGTAATTTGTAAAGTATTTTTGAAGAAATGCATGGTAGCCTTGATTTCATAACTGGGTTTAGATATGGCTTAAAGGAACAATTTAACTCCTTCTCCAACTTATTATCCTGTAAACGAGTAGCACCAGATGACGAAGTTTATATGTCTGTTATTTCTTGTCCTTTCCCCACAATCGGTTTTAGCACCATTCCTGAAAACAGCTATAGGTAAATTCTAGTATACACTTATTGAGGACGACTTTTTTTTCCTATGAAGTGAAATGATGCGGTATTTCAGCGAATTTCGTCCTTGATTCTACGTTAAGTACTGTCGAGATCAGCTCGTAATTCGTTGAATAAATGGAGACGTAAAATTTAAGGAATTCAGTAGCTGATTAAGACAGTTTAAGGCTCGCAATTTGCTGCTGAATATCCACGAGTATTCCCGCAGCCTTTGCGAGCAGACACTGAGCACGAAGAAAATTCCATTGCGCACTCTTCATAAATCACAGTTCCAGCGCAGAACTTTGAAATAAACTAAATCCGATTTAAAAAAAAAAAAACACTGTGTGTTACGGCCTAGAGACTCGCGGTGTTATTGGTAAGAGGAAAAATGTTTAGGAACGCCTTAATGTGGAGAAACGATACCGGATAAACTGTTTACGTAGCCGCTCCCTCCGTTTCACCTCGACATTTCTTTACCAGATTTCTTGCAGCGTGCTTAAGCGCATTCCACATACACACTAAGCTGTGAGACGAAATTTTCAGTCAATGCGTACCGATTATTGAACCCTATTTCTACAATTTGGGGACTTCAGCAACATCTAATTCACTTTAAATCACAATTACTCTCGACTGAAAAAGTATCCAAGACAAACAATTTAGATAATTTGGTTTCACCTGCGAAAGACAAATCCGCTATAATAACTGAAAATAATTTTTCACCAAGTATTTAAGTAATTTTGCGCTTTTCACTGTAATAATAAGAGATTAACGATGCAAGTATGAATGCTCTGAAATAAGCGGAGCTTTTATTTTTGGCTTCTCGTGTTATACCACTATGCAACGCTTTGTAGGGTTCGTCCGCCTTCAAGATTGTATGAAATGCCTTCTAACATGTGTTGTAAATACCCAATGTGGCAAATATCATTTTACGCACGAATATTATGTGCACTGTAAACTGTTTGCAGCAATGTAATATATCCAATTTTCATTGAGAAAAGTAAGAATAGCTGAAAAACTTCTATTCTATATCTTTTCTCAACAAATGACGTGAACTACGAAACAGAAGTGAAAAAAAACTCTCGACAAATTTTCAGAAATAATAACGCAATACTTCACCAACAAGACAAAAATATTTCTATTTGTGTAACATTTCGGTTCTCCCACTAAAGTTGACACTAATATATTCCGTCATATAGACCTATGTGACAGGAAGTTAACAGATAACAATACATTTTGATTTCTTGGCAGAACATTTCTGACAACGATCAATGATTTACAGCCACCGCAGAAGTAAACTTTGTTAGCCAACGAAACACGTACCGGTGCCTAATTTCCGCCGAAATGTGAACTGTCTTTTTTCCTAAAATTGAAGACGATGGGGACAATCAGTCTAGAAAGTAAAAGTAAAAATTGTGACAATTATTTTTGAAATTTTTTTCTCATGATGAGTACTTCGAAAATAAATGTAATATGGCTCTGCAAGAAAAGGTTGTTCCATGTGACCTCAATCGAAATATGCTTCTAATACTTCATAGAGCACAGACGTGATTCCGAAATACTAGTGATTTGACGAGGAAAGCTGTTTGTCTTTATCTATAAACTTAAATCACGTTTGGGAAATGATAACGGATGCAGCTACGAAAGTTAATATTTTGGCCTAACTCGGCGACGCTAGAAAAGTGCAAACAGACGCAATCCGCTACAAACTACTACATTATGATACTTAATGTACGTGCCATGCATACTGTTTAGAATGAGTATCTTTTTCCTTCTTTTCCCATCACGGTCTTTAAAACCCGCATATAAACATAGTAAGAATATCTTAATGGGCCACAGTGCCCCGAGACAAAAAGATTCGTGGATTCAGCCACTATTAACAAAATGTATATTCTACTGCAGTCGATGTCAGATGCCTCATTGTTAAATCCTTAGTACTAAGAAAATTAAGAAACGATTGTATTTGTCACGGACAACGTTTAACTCGCACTTTGTTACATGAAATATCTGGTATGAGAAATAAGATTTGTACGTATGTTCTCTGTTCTGTATGGAAAACCGTGAATGATGAATTTTGATGGGTTTTGTTGTAAGAATCGGCAGACGTTTCTACTTTTTTTACTTTGTGGTTCGTCTGTATTGTGGGAAAAAGCGCTATACATGAAAAATCTGACGTCGATGTTATGCAAGGGCTGCCGAAAAACGTACATATGTTTTAAAGATGTTAACGAAATGTAAAGATTTCACAATTAAGTCAGGAATAGCCTATACACTACTGTCACTTTTTCCTTAACACAAGCTGTGAAGTATCTAAGGAATAGGGGAGTCATATGGTTTCCCGTAGTTACACAAGTTATTAATAACAGGAGGAGAGTATCCTATAGTTCGTGAGACTGTTTTTGCAACGGAACACTATACGTAATCAGATGTGTTTTATCTATATTTTGCAGCTGTGATCATTAGATCTTATATCAAAGTAATGTGGTGGTTGATGGTACTACGAGATAATGTGTTATTTTTCAATATTATTATGAAGTGAGCTACTGAAAATTAGAAACAGAATTCGTAACAGCTGCGATAGTTTGATATTCAACCGTATTAAGTCGTCGTTTGTGTACAGTATTTCGGTATTGGGGCTTATCGACATCTTCAGCTGTAACTTGAAGACGAGAACAACTGTTCATAGTAGAATAGCAAGGGCAGTGATTAGCTTAATATGGCTTAAAGCTGTGAGAGGAATATATTCTGCAGATTCGGTGTTATGTCCCTCGGTCGCAGATAGGTACATACCAAACCTTTATTCGCAGAGGGACGTACACAAATAGTTCAGAAAAGCATGAATGTAAACATAGAGAAAACATTCCCTTACATAAACGTTTCTGAAATATTACAGTACATGCAAAGCGTACCGTGAATAGCTCTGGTTCGTAGGTGCTATGTTACAAAATAGCTTCGTTGCCAAAATATAGTGAATAACCAACCTGACTTACGACCCATATATACGACGAGTTAGAAAATTTTCGGCGACGTCAGCACAAATATATCTTAAAATTCCAGACGGTACCAACAAGGCTACTTGCAGAAACGATATGGGCGACCATCAAGTTTACGAGGTTAAAAACTCGCAAAACATATTGTCATACGTATTTAGTACGCAAAGTGTTACATCACAGATACGGACATGACATTTCTAATTTGTAAAATTTACTCGTGACGCTCATAACAACTTGTCAAGAGCCTGAAACTTCTACGTATACTTCCGCGTTATCTTACAAAATACAAAATACAAAATATGTTAAAAAAGTCTTTTGCAGAAACCGTTCTTATCGATTGATTTACGCACGGAGGGATCTACGAATCGCTTTGATTCGTCGGGACTATGCTATAGAACAGATTCGTCGTTTATTCCATGAGGAATATAGGTTATTTAAGTTTTTTAGCATTTCAAATATTTACAAATGTGTCTTCATGGTCTACATTTGATACACAAAAAATATTGATACACCGCTTCAGTCATTTTTATACGCTTTTTTACTTACATTTTTATACCATTAAGCGTTTCTAAAACCGTGACATCATCATGCGGTGGATTAAGACACTTTTATGATGTTGAATTTTCTTATGACGATGCTACCTGCCAAATAGACAGGCAAATTCGACAATGTAAAGGTATCTTTATCGACCTCATGTTGATGGCATGACCATCGAAACGCATATTGCTGATAAAAGCAAAAATTACAGTGACTGAAGCAGTGTACGAACAATTTTTTTTGATGTTATGAATTCCTGGCATTGTCAGCTATATTGGACGCGTCTCAGAATCTAAACACGGTTTTTCTTCTTGTTACAGAAGTTTATTTACCCAGATCCCACAAAAATACACAATGATTAGTAGTTTCAGCGAAATTAAATCGCCATCTTCAGATCATTCGTACAGAAAAATTTTTACAGGGACGATCCATTTCGTCGACTGCTCACATTCATTGGACATGACTTACAGAGACAACATTCCATAATACCGTCCCTCGTCATACAATAAAATAACAGCTGTGTACAATGGTTACCACTAGAATACGTAAGACAGGTATAAAATATTTACACACTGTGTGCTTGTTGACATATGACAGGAAAAACTTTTTCTATACAATTGGTCTGAAGACGGCTATTTAATTTCGCTGAAGCTAGTAACCATTGTGTATTTTTGTGCGACCTTCTGTAATGAGAACAACCGTGATTTATTATTTTTTAAAGTAAACGTGGTAGCGTCACCAGAAGGATTTTGATGAGATTCACACTTGTCACTGGAAGGGCAACGCATTTCCTCCGTGCCATTTGTTACTGAGAAACTGAAAAGTGACGTGCACGTGTGTCAGGTAATGGAATGCAAGATGATCCGTCGTGCTCACCTGATACGGCCTCCCCGTTGAGCTCCTCGAAGGTCTTGCTCGTCATCTGGAAGAGCGCGTCCAGCGGAGACGTGTTGCTGCCCTGGGCGCCGCCCTTGCCGTGGTGCTGGCCCGCCGCCCCCTTGCCGCATCGCGCCGGGTGCCTGCCGCCGCCCCCGGAGCTCTGCGCCGCCCCCGGGTGTCTGGCCGCCGCCGCCGCCGCCCCCGACGCCGGGCTGGCGGCGAGGTCCGGGCTGGTGCAGCAGTCGCTGCTGGAGCGGCCGCTGCTGCACGTGGTCTCGCTGGCGTAGCAGAAGTCCGCCGACTTGGGACGGTGGTGGTGGGCGGCGGCGCTGGCGCGGTACCTGTCCACCGGCACGACGCCGCCCCCGGCCGCTGCCGCCGCTGCCGCCGCCGCCGCCACGGCCGCCGCCGCCGCCGCGGGGCCCAAGTCCCAGGGGCGCACGATGCGGGCGGTAGAGGCGGACGTCGGTTCGCCCGGAGGCGGCGCCGCCGACGTCGGGGGCGGTTGTTGCTGCTGCTGGCCGTTGGTACGCGGACAGTGGTTCAGGATGTCGAGGATGAAGAAGGACTTTACGCCGCCTCCGGAGGCTCGCGGCGGCGTCGCCGAGGCTGTCCGCTCGACTCCGCTCGGCAGCGGAGGCGGCGTCGGCCTGGCCGGCCTCTCCGCCGCCGCCTTGTCGATGTTCATCATCTTGAGCCTCTTGAGCGGCTTGAAGTAGTCGTCCTCCTCCTCGTCGCGCCGGACGACGTCGTCGTCCTCGTCGTCGTCGTCGGAGGCGGCGTCGCAGGTGGCGGTGCGGCAGGTGGAGGAGCCGGGCGACGAGACGGGGCTGCGCTGGCGCTGCTGCTGGCGGCGGACGGCCGCCGGCGAGGGCGACGGGCAGCCCACACTGATGTCGTCGTCGTCTTCGTCGGCGTCCGTGTCGTCGTCGCGGAGGCGCCGTCCCGGAGGCGGCTGCGGCGACGCCTCCAGCGGGCTGCCCGGCGCCGAGTCGGAGGCGGTCAGCGGGCTGCTGCACATCTGAGGCAGACTGCGCACCCTCAGGAAGCCCACCGCGTCCATCGGATACGTCTCCGAGTCTCCTCACCGCCTGCTCATCGGTGGACGTCTGCGCTGCTGTAGGTAGGATGTCTGCTCAAACGCGCAACACCTAGCAGGTTAAACTGACATCCATTCGTATATCACTGCTCAACAGACCTGTTGAAACTGAAATATCAACCTCTTCAAGTACGTTACAGGCGGTCCTGTCGGTGTGAAATGATACTGTCACTAGTATCACCCCCAGCCACTTCAGAATTATTATTTGGTCCCAATTGGATGCTCAGTTTCCAGAGTCAAAGCAACTCTATCCAAAGTACACCAGACTACTAACGATTACAAGTTGACCAACCCCAGAAGTTCAGTTCAAATATTCTTTACTCAGTACAGTTTAGTGACAACAGAAGCATCTTCACAAATACACCATCACTCTAAAACATTCAGTTTTATCACTCCAACCAAACACTTTGTGACCATGAATTTCACGTCCCCTAGGTGCAAACAACATACAGTCACCAATTTCGCTTCCCAGGCCACCTCAAAAGTACTGAGAAGTCACTTTCAGATTTCTTTTTCCCACTCCCGTAGGGAAAATATGCTCATTCTCAACTTCAGTAGTGGTAGGCCTGCCTAAAATTCTTGTCCACTATCGGCATATCCACTTAAAATGCACTTCTACCAATACACTTCACATGTTGTGTTGCATATGGATCGAGTCATCCCAAATGTCCATATCTCTGCACTGTTCAACTGTCACACGGCAGAATATATATATTTTTTTCACAGTCCTTTGCCAGTCACTTTTTGGTGGAACGGAAGAAAGTGTCACAATTCGCTTCGAAATGTCAGTGTAGTTCGACAAGCACAGCCGTAGCCCAATGACTTCAAACTGGCGCAGAGTGAAGAGCTGGAAGGCGGTCCGCAGTTGACGGTGAAGAGGGCTGGCCAGGGCAGACGTCTGCGACGACCGCCGACCACGGGGCGATTGGTCGACTCCTCCGGGGCCAACGACTACGGGCCGGGGCAAATGAAGGGGAGAAGTATTGCAATTGCAGGCGCAGATTTATTAGGCGAGCTCCTACTCGCGTGCTTCCTTTTGTCGCCGCCGTCCTTCTCTTCTCTCCTCCGCGCCGTCTCGTTCCGCCGGCGGGGTGCGCTGGAGGAGGCGGGAGGCAGCAGCCGGCCGCTCGCTTCTCGCCGGCGCGTCTGTGCCTGTGCCTGCGGCGGCGCGGCGCACTTCAAAGCTGCTGGCTGCCACGGCCGGTTTATCGGCCCCGATAAATTAGGATCTGGCTCGGGAGCCACGCGGTCACGGCGAGTCGTCGTATTGGTGAGCCGCTTACAGATTGCCTCTTGACAGCCGCGTGGCCGCGTGGAGGGGGTACGTGGGTGGTAGGGAGGAGGGAGGGGTAGGCGAAGGCGGGGGCGGGGGGGGGTGGATGTGTCGCACACGACGGCACTGTTTACTTCTGTCTCACTGCGCAAGTGTCAACAGGAGCGGTCCCTGTATTCTACGCAGGTAGGTGCGCTGGCATGTTGAGCTGTGAAACGCTTCATCGAGCTGCGCGTTGTTCTGGTAGACACTCGACTAAGTAGATACTGCTCCTACAGTGCAGTCTAGCGATCGCGGATCAAAAAATTGTATGCGGCAGGTGGTACTAATATGATGCGCAAAATCGCGGAGTCCGCGTCTTCCGCGAGCCACGTATCGCAGCTCCCCTTCGATGCCGCAGTATCGATAAAAAGCGGCGCCGAGCGCCCGCGAGCGTGTTCGACGCAGCGACTAACCAGACGTTCTGGCCGTTCTGGCCCGCGCGGTCGGCCCCTCCCCGCCACTTCCCCGCCAGGCGAACGTGCTTGTCTCACCCCCCACTCCTTCGCCACACTGCCGACAACTTCCTGCCGACGACTCCTCCGGACACGTTACAGCCAATCGAGCAAGCTCCGCCCACCGGTTGGGCGTCAGGCGCTGCCATTGGGCGAGGCACCGCCGCCGTCGACGCCCACAGCGCGCCACCGGTGGCCAATGGCGAGCGCGCTTCGGCCCGCGCCGCGGAGGTAGGCACGCGGAGCTAATGGGGACAGAGCGCGCCCGCAACGGCGCCGGCGTTCTTCACGGGACGACGTCGTTCTCCCGCCGACAAGTAGGGAGGAAGGGGCACGTAAAATGTTTTTACTAATTGTGTTACGGGGTTGTCGCGCGGGCGAACGAGGCGACGACAGCCGCCGCCAGCTGCCTGCGTGGCCCCGAGCAACCGGATGATGCGGCCTTTCTTAGTGGCGCGCAGCGGCCGGATTCCATTAGCCGGGCGATTTCTTTTTCTGGGCTGGAGAAGCGCGGGTTTGCGTCCCGCGGTTACTTAAGTACACTTCTAGAGAGATTTCGCATTTCCAGAGTCATATCATGTCTGAAGAACCCAGGAAAACTTCTTGTGACCACGACTTAGTAAACCGGAAGGCATGACACAAAATATGCGATTTCTAAATAAGTGACAAACGCAGCTCTCTTAAGAGATATTGTCTTTCTTGCCAACATGCCGTTACGTACTTTCAGCCTTAAAATGTTTCCACAATTGTATTGCCTCATCAGTAATTACGTTGTAATATTCTTTCTTTGATGAAAAGAAAAGTAAAAATTCTCTGTCGTATAAAATGCGTTTGTATGGGTTCTGTACCTCGATCGGTAAAAACGGAATCGTTACAAGATCACTTTGTCGTCCGTCCATCGGTATGTCTGTCCGACTTTTAAGAACCATTTTCGTTGGGAATGGGACCAATTTCAACTAATGTCACATACCAGAGTCTATGGTCCCTTTGTGGTGTAAAAAATTAAGCTCCTAAATCACTGCAATCAAACGATGCGGCCTTTTATGTTACACATTTCGATACCCTCTTAGGATGACAGGGGAAATGTTAATCACCCCAGAATGACATGAGCTAGATTTGAACCTTGGATTTCCGGAATGAGACTGCAGTGTCTTACACATTGGATCGTTAAGTGATAATGCGGAATATGGCACAACTTATCAAATATACTTTTTGCAGGATTATAATTTAAGTGCAAAATAACGTTTTAAGTACAAAAAAAACAATCCTGTGAAAAATCTCGATTTCCATTGTTAGTCTTCGGTTGCAATTACGCAAGAACTGCAGTCGATGAGCAAAAGCCTGACATTAAAAGTACAAAGTTAATTGAACTATTTCATCATTCCGTAACTAGCAACAGCTCCTAATGTTGTAAGTTTAAACATTTCGATCCAAGCACGGATGAAAAACACAGCGACGTGGGTGTGAATAGTTACGCGGTGCTACCAGAGGGGACAATGAGTGCTTTCCACATATCTCAAATTAATTCAGTATTTCTAAATTTCTAGAAGGCTTTTTACCTCGTTTCTCACAAACGGCATCAAACAAAGTAGCATGCCTGTCGTTTATTGTCTCAGTTGTGCGACAGCATTCGTAACTTCCTGCCACGGTCACAGTTCGTAGTAGACTCTAATAGACGGGAAGTCAGCGAATGGAATCGAAGCGATATGTGGCGTTCCCCAAGGAAATATTATAGGCTCTCTTCTGTTACTGATCTATATATCTATAGAAAGGATTTGTGACACAGTGTGAGCAGCCGTAGAGTGCTTGCAGGTGACGCTATCGTTTACCGTATAGTTAAGTCACACGAAGCTCAATACGAATTACAGAATAATTTAGTCAAGAGTTATTTCTATGATGCAAAAAGTAGCAACAGATCCTGAACAATAAACAGTGTGAGGTCCTCCCTATAAGTACCACAAAGAATCTATCATATTTCGGTACTCGATAAATAACAGAAATTTGATGATTGTAGGGGCTAGTAAATACCTAGGGATTACAATTACGAACAATTTATATTGTAACCTTCACATACAAAACGTTGTAGAGAAGGCGAACCCATCATTGCGGTTTATTAACAAAACCTTAGAAGATGCGAAAAAATCTGCTAAAGACACTGACTACGCTACGTTTGTCCGTCCTCTGTAAGAGTTACCAAATAGGATTGACGAAGGGTACCGAAAAAGTTCGAGGAACAGCAGCACGCGAAATAGGGAAAAGAGTGTCACAGATATGATACGCGAGTTGTGGTGGTAATAATTATAACAAAGGCGTTTTGCGTTGTGACGAGATATTTTCAAAAAATTTGTGTGACCAAGTTTCTCCAGAAAATCCGATGGTTTCCTCTTTTTTTATTATTTTTATTTTTATTTCATTTATTTTTTACTCCAATCTGCTTGGGAAGAAGTGACCCATCATAAAGAGAAATCAGAGCTCGCACGGAAAGACGTAGATATTCATTTTCCCCCACGTGCTTTTCGCAAGAGGAACGGTCTAGAAATAGTATGAAAATAGTTGTTTGAACCCTGGGTGAGGCACTTGGTTGTGATTTGCAGACATGTCATGTAGGTGCAGATGTACGGAACAGAGGTACCACGAAAGGAAAAACTGTTATCGAACCTCATGTCTTTCAGCGGTAAATCAAAAAAATATAGCACTTGAGGAAGTAAGAAACCCAGTAAAATTAGAGAGACTAGCGCAACCAGACGAAATTAACTGTCACATCTGACTGCAGGCAATCTGTTACAGTCCATTCTTTTGCGTGAAGATATAAAAGCATTTCAGACTTGCGTTACTAATTGCACGAAATGAAATCTTAGTTTTATAATCAACCCCACGATGAATTACCGCACGTCACTACAGAGCTCGCCATATTAGTCGCCTTTCTTTGTTTATTGGTTGGTAAAATTGGCACGACGTGCTCAGTCGGCTTGCTGCTGCCCTGACGTGTTTACACAACGATTTTACGCTGAAATGAGCGTAACCAAGGATGACACTGCGCTTTTGAACGCTAATTCTAGATGTGTCGAAAACAGCACATTGTTTAAAAGAACGCGACGTTTAATGCGATACATATTACTGAAGTATGTAACTGAATTATAATAATACATATAATACATATTACTGAAGTATGTAACTGAAGATGGCAGCGTTCTACGGACTCTCCGAAGTATTATTTGGCAATGAAAAAGTGATTGATACAGAAAGTATTTTACTGAATCTGAGAGTCTCGCGCTTAGTCACAGAGATCAATAAGTTCTATTTGCACGTCGGGAAAACTACATATGATTTACAACTATGACATAAGAAGTAAAATTTGCCACTGATGTTCAGTCAGAAAAAAAAAACGTTGTTGCTTCTGACTACCAGATTAGTACGTTAAATAATAAGCATTTCTCGTTCTGCAATGGAAATTGGATTGCTGGAGACGCTACTGATTTTTGAGGACTTTGCTCTCTGTGTTATTCAGATGTCTGTTGTTGATCTTCTGAGGTGCGAATGGGATATCAAAATGGTAAATGTGTACTACAAGTACGTGTAATAAGTACGTTGTGCCTTCCATCCATGCCGGCCGCGGTGGTCTCGCGGTTCTAGGCGCGTAGTCCGGAACCGTGTGACTGCTACGGTCGCAGGTTCGAATCCTGCGTCGGGCATGGATGTGTGTGATGTCCTTAGGTTAGTTAGGTTTAAGTAGTTCTAAGTTCTAGGGGACTGATAACCACAGCAGTTGAGTCCCATAGTGCTCAGAGCCATTTGAACCATTTGAGCCTTCCATCCATGAGCAGTCTGCAATGTAGCTTAAACACTGGTCGACCGCCCGATAATCAGAAACAACACACATCCAATTCTCCTCATTTTTCCGACGAGTTTCTGGCGTTATATGTAAATACTACCAGCTGATTTGAGATCCGTAAATCAGTTGTCGATTATAATAATTCATTACAAATAAAATTTTGAAGAAAGATTATCTTAAACGTAAAAGATTACCTATAGGCACTAACTGTCATACTACGCCACTGTGGATAGTGCCTTTATAAATTACGTATGACTTCGTTGTTGCTTCCACATCATTATGTGTCACGGAAACCAGCGAAAGGATAGGAAAAAAAATACAAGGGAGTTGTAATCTACAGTTAGACGCAGTGAGAATTATTCTTATTACAGAGGTCGAAATTTTCAGTCTTCCACCTCCCCTAAAAACAGTAACAAATTTCCGGCTGTGATAAATTATAGACCTAACCATGTGGTATAGTGGCAAGACGATAGAGGACAACGGTTGAAGTCCCCGTCCGTCCACACAGGGTTAGGTCTTTCCGTGATTTTCTTGAATCACGTAAGGCAAATGGCAGGACGGTTCATTTTTCAATGGCGTGGTCGATTTCCTTTCCTATCATTTCCCAATCGGAGCTGCTTCCATAAATATCTCGTCATCGATGGGACGTTAAACGATAATTTTCCTTTCCTTTATAGTGATTAATTGCTACGCTTGATCTCTGTAATGTGATGTGTAAGTACAAGCTCAACCCCCTCCTGTTTCATTCGAAAATAGTGGGCGGTAGGTAAGCCCTTCTGTAAGCGTAAATATCTATAATTTTAGATTGGGATCATTACGCAAGACACACTGTTTGGGAGAGGAATTGGTATGATTCTTTACTGTTCTTGTGTTTTGTGTTCTCAGAATTTATACCGCAAAACATATCCGTAATGTTCATACACAATTGTTTGTTTGAAAAGTTCTACGTCGACGGGAAGTTAAATCCTAATCTTTCTCTTCTTTGTTAACACTTCGCACTGGAGGTTTATTTCTGCCACACTTAGGCAATGGCTAAACAAATCCGCAACAAATCGCGAAGTTTTTCCTAAACGTCAAAGCTATGACAGACCCCTCTCTGACAAGAGAATGGGCCTGAAGAATATTTTGAAGGACGAAGTACAATTCCAACCTGAGATGTATCTTCCGCACAATACGTTTACTTGGTCGCTGCAAATGTGTTCCGGAAGGATACCTCGGATATTTGGAGATTCTGTCTGCTCGATGACGGTGTAATAGAACATTAAAGTCTTTTGGGAACACGGGAGGGTGGTTATATAACGATAATGATAAAAATATTTCAGCCGGGCTTCGATACCGCGTGATTCTGAGAGTTAATGCGAGTGGTTTAACAGGCTACTGTTGTATGAAAGTAGTTCGATATATTAGTAGGTATTGCGATAGGTCGCAATAGGCTCGCCGCTACGTTAAATAATAACTATCGTGTATGTGCCGAAATATACCGTGACTACATACTCTTAACCATCCGCTTTGGCATCGCACTGGTAGCACTAAGTAGGTATGGCTGAACGAGTAGTCTGGCGTAGCAGTAAGAAATCCGGACTTACACAAACCCTCCTCGTGAATTAGCCTGTCTGTTAGTGAAAACCGTATCAAGATCCCTGCAGTAGTTCCTGAGATTAACTTCCCACACAGATGGAAAAAACGCTGTGAGAGAATTTAAATTATGTATGAGTACAGATCTATAGATAACAGCAAGTAGTCATAAGTACTGCTCTCATTAACTTATTTACGTACGATGAAGAAAGCCTTGCAAACCACCTGCTACAACGTTAAGCAGTGAGAATTAAGAAAAGTCCTGTAATGTAACACTTGTTCATGTAAAATTGATAGCGATAACGAACAGCGCTTGACGTTGTCAATGCAGACGTTATTAGCCGATTGTCTAGTTTACATTGGTACTGTGCGAAAAAATCATCGTCAGTTTTATAGGGCACACCGTGATATCAGTTGTATGAAAGTAGTTACCGTCACAAACAACGTTCGGGATGTGGTCAGCAGTGGGAACATTGATTACGTTTCCGTTGAGTTTTTGATCTAGCGTAGAGTGATTTCATGCGAGTTCTTCTCAACATTGTACCGAGAAATGTGGAGCAGTGGTAAGACACTGACTTGCATTCGCATATCGAGTCCGGCATTTTCTAGGTGTTACCTATTAGCGTGAAATAACAGACATGCTTTCTTGTAGAGCTCGAAATGATGCACTTTTAAATAAATAAATACAGTACAAAAATGTATCATATGGAATGAACCACATTTATACTCAGAGGTGAGCACGTAGTTCTTCCGCGGACAACATGGCTTGACACAGTCATTGTTCGTTCTTGGGGCTTACGGTTGGCCATAGATCCGGACTGATATCTGTCAGCGGTTCCCTGCTACGCGAAAGCTGGCTACAATGGAATCCACGTCAGTGTTTCTCTGTTCTCTAGGTTATATTTCACAGGAATTTTGTGCCTTAAATGGAACCAGAATCAAAAATCATAGGTCCTGCTATTTTGTAGATAATTTAGCTGAAGCTAAATTTATATTTTATGGTTTTTGCATGACCAACGCAGCTTGTCTGCTTGAATTTTTTGTCAAGAAATCTCAGCCGATTACTTCGTAGGAAAAAAATTCTTGACAGACCGGTCGTGAGCATTCAATTTGCACTGAAAGTGAAGGAGCAGGTTATCGATACCTGTCCGTGTGATGGTAAAAACTGACTCAAACTAAACGGAACAGAGCTACTGCCGTAAACTTGCTGACTGGATGAAAATTGTAGACATGCCGCGGCGGAGAATCGCAGTGTTTGAATAGCGATTTTATCATTTGCTATGTAATGTTGAAAAGAGTGGGTACTGAGATATGATACGAACTTCGGTAACAACCATCAGCAACGAAGTGCAAAGCCGTAAATCAACGGTTCACCTGAAAGCTAGAGTGAAGCCTGTATTAAGATGTGGAAAATCTTAGTCAATAACTGTTAGTTAACTGGCTCAAAACTGACGAGTGCAAGCGAGTTTGTGACTTCATTCGGCAGTGTAATCTTCATAAAAAGTAGCCATTATATCCGTCATTAGAGCCATTAATTGCAGAAAAGATTTCATTATTCACTTCGCCCTGTGCTTAAAAAAAATAATAAAAGGAAAATTATCAGCAGCGGTATTGCGCCTGATTCTTAGAGAGCATCTTAAGCGGGAAGTAAGAGGAGTGACAATATTGACACTGAGAAATTTTAGTCCTATGCCATTAATATCGCTTTAGTCAGATAGTTGCAAAGCGCAACTGAACGGTACCAGGTTTCTTGGCTCATAGTTTCGCTGGAAATTCGTGAAGGCCGGGAAATATATATCCCTTCCGTTTACTGCAGAAATAGTGATTTGGCTCAGAATTTTAGTCACACATTTTCCGTGTTATAAGCGTAGCATATTTGGCTGTAAATCGGCCTAATTATGAAATTTAAAATGCTCGTATGTCCTTGTGTGTATTCCTGTTTACCAGGTAGACGGAGACGATGCGTTTCGGCAGTTCACTCCCACACTCAGGTGTTTATTTAAACATGATACGTTCTGCCTTGTAACATCACTGGTAAGGCTGCACGTGGCAATACTGCTATGTAATTTGAGTTCCAGAAACAAATCCTGATTAAATCTAAGATTATCACATTTCAGTAGATGTTACAACAATATAAGCAGGCTTAGTTATTTGAGGATGACAAAATGCTGGTGAGAAGGGCTAGCGAATAAATAATTAAGGTAAAACTCGGTAACGTCAAATTGGTCTCATACGTAAGAAACTACTCTTAAATACTAAACCGCCCAATTAATTTCGTTCAGATTGTTGGAAGAGACAAATGTAAAGTTATAATGTAGTGCTATATGCGGTAAATATAGAGTAGACCTACTATTTTTAAACTACAGGGAACCTTTATCGAGGAGTGTTTTCCTTCTATAAAATAATGTTATCCAAGAAAAGTGTACAGAAAATTAAAATGTAAGCGCCTAGCTAAGTTGCAGTCTTATTATTGGCCCAACAATGTAAACTCCTAGCTAAGCTCCAGTCTTATTATTAGTCCAGGAATAATAAGTATTATATACCGAACAAAAATCAAAAATTATGTTATTTCTTACTTACTTATAAATTGACAGCGCGCAAACTTAAGAAAACAGCTCATAGCATATGAAGCTGATGACTGGTTCACCTGACGAGATAAAGTTTGCAGAACCGAAGTAATCCGTTTTGCTAGAAACCAGTAAACAATGGGTAATTATCATACGGGCTTCTTCACCAGAGGAGAGCTGTCTTTATGAAGGTAGGGAGTGCCTCGGTTCCCGGTGTAGCCGAACTGGT
Organism: Schistocerca nitens; assembly: GCF_023898315.1. Classification (NCBI taxonomy): domain Eukaryota; kingdom Metazoa; phylum Arthropoda; class Insecta; order Orthoptera; family Acrididae; genus Schistocerca; species Schistocerca nitens. Next base: position 252,134,081 of record NC_064617.1, on the reverse strand, counting down.
CCGCTCCGAGGTACGTTCCGCGCTTCACGATAAAGATAATTTCAATCTGATTGCTGACACTGGATCAGGCGCAGTAACTACAGCAGTTCTAACAAAAAAATCGTGAAACTGTTGAGAGAAATACCGATTTAAAAAATCTGTGTCTGAGAAGAGAAAAAGACACAAGATTTGGAAGAAAAGCTGTCTGCTGCAATGGACGAATTAGAACAGGACCAAAGGCGTAACAGCATGCGGCTGTTTGACGTAGCAGAAGATGAGACGGAAGACACGGACAACTTGCTTATATAAATTATACGTCGGAAATTAGGCACCGAAGTAAGTAAGGCGTACATTGACAGGAGCCATTGTGGGCGACGAAGATTATCAGGTGCTACGAAGCGTCTTCCAATAATTGTAAAGTTCCTCTCATACCGAAAAAGGGCGAAGATCTTTAGCGACAACGAAAAATTAGCAAGGTGTAGGCTTACAGTAAGAGAAGATCTTACACAGGAACGTATGATCTTACCCTCGTTGAGTGCGAAGAATACGATATTTAAACTATCTGGCAGATTAAAACTGTGCGCCGGATCGAGACTCGAACTCGGGACCTTTGCCTTTCGCGGACAAGTGGTAGAGCACTTGCCCGCGAAAGGCAAAAGTCCTGAGTTCGAGTCTCGGTCTGGCACACAGTTTTAATCTGCCAGAAAGTTTCATATCAGCGCACACTTCGCTGTAGAGTGAAAATTTCATTCTAGAATACGTTATTTGCTCAAATGAAACGATGTGTATTTGCATAGCCTATTGTGCTATTTATGGGATTAGTGTATTTGACAACTGTTTCTTCTGGAACGTTACCATGAAGCTATTTTAAATTTGTAAACCTCCTGGTTCTTCTCTTTCACTCCATCTCTTCCATTTTAGCCTGGCGGAGTGGCCGCGCGGTTAGAGGCGCCATGTCACGGGCTGCGTGGCAACTTCCGCCGGAGGTTCGAGTCCTCCCTCGGGCGTGGGTGTGTATGTTATTCTTAGAATAAGTTAGTTTAATTAGTGTGTAAGTCTAGGGACCGTTGACCTCAGCAGTTTGGTCCCTTAGAAATTCACATACATTTGAACATTTTCTTCCTCCTTTCTAACGGGAAATTTATCATACTATTCTGTATGTCCATCTTTAGTTTTCGTAATAGGAGATTTGTAACTGTGACGGTAAAGTTCATTTTTCTTTCTTTCTTGTCTCATCAGACGGGTGGGCTGTCGTGTCATCAGACTGGTTTGTTGCCGACCGCAACAACTTCTTCTCCTGTATCAACCTCTTCACCTCAGAGTAGCGACTACACCCTACATCCTCTTATTTATTGAGTGTATTCCAATTACTATCTTCTCTTACAGTTTTTTCCCTCTCTATGGCTCCCGTTAGTATCATGGACGTTATTCCCTGATGTTTTCTACTTTTCCTTCAAATGTTCCTTTCCTCCCCGGAGTACATCCTCATTCTTATCTTATCAGTCCACTTGATTATCAGCTTCTACATCACCACGTCTTCGATCCTCTTATTTTCCAGCTTTCCGACAATCTTTGATTCACTTCTTTGCTATGCTGTGCTCCAAACGTACATTCTCAGAAGTTCATTCCTCATAGTAAGTGACTTCTTTGACCGTGGAATACTTCCTTCACCTATGCTACTCTCATTATTTTGTCCTTGATACGTCAGCCATTCATTATTTTGCTCCCAAGGTGGCAGAATTCCTTCACTTTATCTACTTCGTGGTCCCCAATTTTGATGTTAAGTTTGTCGTTAATTCGTTTCTGCGCCTCCTCATCACTTTCTTCTTTCTTTCGTTTATTTTCAATCCAATTGCTGTGCTCATTAGACTGTCCATTCCAATCAACAGGTGCTGTAATTTTTTCTCACTTTCACTGAGGAAAGAAACGTCATCGGCAACCCTTATCAGTAATATCCTTTCACCCTGAATTTTAGCCCCACACATAAACCACTCCTTTATGCCTGTCATTATTTGTTCGATATACATTTGAACAAATGGGGAGAAAGACTGCATACCCTACTTTAATCCAAGAACCTGCCTTTTGGTCTTCCATCACTACTGTCCTCCCCCTTCCCCCCTCCCCTCAGCCCGGTAGCCTACTGATATATATGGTATACTACCTGATTTTTCTTATAGTTTGTTGGTAGACTATCTATTTTTCTGAGAATTTCAAACATCTCTCACAATTTTGCTTCGTCGAACCCTTTTCCTAGCTAGTTCACTAAAGTGATAATAATTTACCACAGTCAGATTTATTATTGATAAATTTGTACTCCATTATAAAAAAATAAGCTAAACATTTCTGCATTCCACAACATTTAAATGATTTTCCTATGGCAACAATCACCATGAACTTACGTCTTCTTCTCAATTATGAAAATAATTATCACCACGTATCTGCAAGAATAATTTCGCCCATGTACACGCCTAACGTCCGCCCACGACTTCTGCAAGAATCGAACTATCGCGCTCGACTGCCCTCAACCACTAAAGCGCACAAGACTTGTTGTCGAGTTCAGAGAAAAAGTTGTACTTGTTCTCGCAACTCATTGATGCTATTCCCCAAAGAGGCTCGTATATATACATTCATAGACGAGCAAGCTGCAACTTTGGCAAAATAGAAAATTGCTGTATGTGCTCCAAATGCTAAATATGATGCTTTCTTAATATTGGAAATTGTAATACATTTGTACATACCTTCTTGTACCCAATCCTGAAAGGACTTGCTATCGTATCTCCGTGAAAAGTGTCGTATAATTAATCATATTTGTAATGTGTGGGCTTTAACTGCATGTGTAACTGTTAAAGAAAAAAGAGCACTCCCTAAGCAGTCGCTAAAATTTAGGCGTACTAGTTGTGATTAGTTTCAAATATGTGTTATTGTGTTCACGTGGCAATATTTTATTTTAGCTTGCCAGCACAAACAGTGCTGGACGAGCAGATACGTGCAATGCTCAGATGCATGTGCACACCGACACAAATAACCATGAAAGTGGGATAAAACTACAGAATTGCTAACACTGTTTCAATCTTGAAAAATATTCTGACGAGCGGGATTCTTAAGTTTCCATCTGGAAATGGAGCTTACGTTCCTAAAAGCGCCGTGACAAACATGGTAAATTTTGGTATTTATTTTTTCCAATTTTCTCACTTTAATAGTATCTCTCGCGGATGGCCATTACTCTTAACTTAACGACGATTAGAAGTTACGCTCCTTACTGTCTTAACCCTCGCAATACCAAGGGGCGGGGGGTACTTTGTGCCCACTTTTGAAGATATTTAAATCTACTCAGGTACTTTACTTTTTAAAATTTTGTAAAAAAAATTATTGTCTTTAATCAAGTCTTCCTCCAGACTCTATGATCGTTTTACATTTTTCGGTCCCCAGCTCGTGGTCGTGCGGTAGCGTTCTCGCTTCCCGTGGCTGGGTTCCCGGGTTTGATTCCCGGCGGGGTCAGGGATTTTCTCTGTCTCGTGATGACTGGGTGTTGCGTGATGTCCTTAGGTTAGTTAGGTTTAAGTAGTTCTAAGTTCTTGGAGACTGATGACCATAGATGTTAAGTCCCATACTGCTCAGAGCCATTTGAACAATTACATTTCTCGTCTCCCCCCCCCCCCCCGCCCCTCCTTGGTAGTAGATGCGACTTCCCTCAACGGTCGTCTTACTCCACAAATAATAGCCTTACGTGACTTTAGAACACATGGACGTTATATTCCTCTGGGTTGACAGGTACAATGGTTTCAACAATGATTTATTTCCCTTTGGTTCCTTATTGTTTCCTGTTCAGTGGCACTTAGTCCAGTGTTAGATATAACTGTCATTGAAACTGTGTCGACAGTCACTTACTGACAGAGAAATATCACACATTTAGGAAGAATCTACAGATTCTCAAATTGAATTTGATGAAACTGACGATGTAGTGAGTGAACCTGAAGAGGGATATGTTGTGCGTGAGGATGTGGACAGAAATAGAGTACTTGCAGACGCTGAAGATGAACTCTGGGCACCTGAAACTGACGACGCAGCTTGCGAGGTTAGTGACAAGTATATTGCAAGCACTGGAAAAGTGTATAGCTCCAAACCTCCTCACGTTAGAAGACGAGTAGCACAAAACATAGTGACAGAAAGAGAAGGCATAAGAGACGCAGGTAAAGTAGGATCAATAAGAGAATCATTCGAAAAGTTTTTGTCTCCAGAAATTGTCAACATCATAGTAAAGTATACCAATGAAGAGGCATTGAGGCAGAAAATACCCAACAGGCAGACTTGAATTCATAGCATATATAGGGCTACTTATTGTTATGAGGAAGGAAAACGACATTAAGTCATCTGTTACAGATTTATGGTAGTTCAGGAATGTTTGTTTATACTGCTACCACGAGCCGAACAGATTCCAGCAGCTTACTAAAATAGTGAGATTTGATGACAGTGAGTCGCGAAGCGGTCGCAGGAAACGTGATACGTTTGCTGCAATACGAGAAGTTTTTGATAAAATAGATGAATTACTGCCGAAATATTGTTCTGCTGGGATGCAAACTGTTGATTGATGAAATATTGTCATTGTTCCGTGGCAGGTGACCCTTCAAGGTCTTCATGAAGGAAAAACCTGGTAAATACGGTATGGTTCAAATGGCTCTGAGCACTATGGGACTTAACTGCTGAGGCCATCAGCCCCCTAGAGCTACTTAAACCTAACTAACCTAAGGACATCACACACATACATGCCCGAGTCAGGATTCGGACCTGCGACCGTAGCGGTCGCGCGGTTCCAGACTGTAGCGACTAGAACCGCTCGGCCATCCCGGCTAAATACGGTATTCTTATACCCTTGCTCACAGACGCTGAAACCAGACATCTTATCAGCATGGAGCCTTATGCTAGGAATAGAAATGATGGTACACAACAATCAAATTCCGCTGCAGCTGTGGTCAAGCGCCTGGTGGTTCCTGTACATAATTCAGGGCGATATGTCACCACAGACAGATATTACACTTCAGTTGATTTGGCCGAAGATCTATGGAGAAATCACAAGCTAACTCTCGTGGAAACATTACAAGCTAATAGGAAACATATACCTCAAGAAATGAAAGATATCTCAAGACGAGAACTATATTCTAATAAATTTGCTTTCTGTGATACTAGTACTGGAAATATTCCAATCAGAATTGTTTCTTTTATCCCCCGTGAAAAACCCAAAAGAAATCTGCTGTTTCTATCATCTCAACATTATGACGCTGCGATTGGTTCACCTACTGATAGCAAGAAAAAAACAGTTATAAATTTATGTTATAATGAGACTAAAGGTGGCGTTGACACGATGGATCAAATGGTGAGGAAATATTCAACTAAAAGGGCTACAAGAAGGTGGGCACTGTCTGTTTTCTCTACCCTTGTGGACATAGCAGCGGCAAATAGTTATACACTATTTTTGTTGAACTTCGCTGACTGGAATAAGAAAAAACGTAATAAGCGACGACTTTTTCTTCAAGAACTGGGACTCTAGCTCACGAAACCATACATTGAAGAAAGGGCTACAAATATTGCAGGACTGCCAAAGCCTGTAGTTTCAAGTATGGAGGGTATTCTCGGACGGACAATCAAGCAGAAGGAGGTCAGGTAGATGTCATTTATGTGTTAGTGAAAGCCGTTAAAAGGCAGAAAAGTACAACGAAGTGAACAGAACAATAATAATATACAACAATTTTAAGAGATACACATATGGGAAACAAAGCAAAAAAACTGTCTGTTCCAAGTGTGAAGTAGATTCCGAAGAAAGCGGCGACTAATTTTTCTCATAAAACTACGTAATATACCTAAGCTGTTTGTAGATTATCACAAGTTTTTGTAATATTTTTTAATTATAGTAGAGTGTACTTCAATAGTACTATAACGACTTTAACTACTAATTTTTATGAAGATAATCATAGTAAACTTATAATGTGAAGTAAGTGAAAGATATAAAATGCATTTTTGAAAATTGTTTTAAAAGAAATATTCAGGTTCTGGATCCTGATTATGCATCAACAGATCTTTCAAAAGTACATTATTAATGTAATTCGAGAACAATTAATGAATTTTATTTATTTTTTAAATTTTTTTATGGCGGGCGCTAAGTATCTCCCCCCTCCCCCCCGCCCCTTGGTATAGCATGTTACTGAAAATTGATTGGTATTGCGAGGGTCAATGCCATAAAAGTACTCATTCATCAACCAAGTTAGCCGTACGGAGCACCTGATCCAACAGCTGTATCAGAATCGTAAATGTGTAGAACTTAAGATCTTCAAAAATTTATAGCAGATTCACAATGCCAGATTCTGGCACTGTTTGTCGATGGGGAAAATGCCAAACTACTCCGCCGTTCAGAGTCCACTCCTCTCCACCAACCTATAACTGACTGAATAAATCAGTTCAAATGTCGGATGAACGGAACGGCGTAACACCCCCAGCAGGATGGTGCTGAGTGAAGAAGTGTGGTGCACAAATCAGCCTTCGGGATGAAGACAGATTTACTTCTTTTTTTTTTAAGATAAAAACCAAATAGCTTCAAAGGTAATCGAGAACATTTGGAATGATGGGATGAAATTTTATTTCAATCAAGTGAATTTGGGTTCCAGATTCATCTATATCACCTAGACTTCTCTTTGAACTGACTGATCGGCACGCAAGTTCCCATTTCATCGGAAGCATTAGTTCCGAGATGTACTGGTTAGCCACCTGCTTGGCTTCTGCATCAGAACTCATTTTGAGGAACCATTTAGCCGCGTGAAGTGGCCGTGCGGTTTGAGGCGCTGTCACGAATTGCGCAGCCCATCCCTCCGGAGGTTCGAGTCCTCGCTCGGGCATGGGTGTGTGTTTTGTTCGTAGCATAAGCTAGTTTTAGTAGTGCGTAAGCCGGCCGTGGTGGCCAAGCGGTTAAAGGCGCTACAGTCTGGAACCGCGCGACCGCCACGGTCGCAGGTTCGAATCCTGCCTCGGGCATGGATGTGTGTGATGTCCTTAGGTTAGTTAGGTTTAAGTAGTTCTAAGTTCTAGGGGACTGATGACCTTAGAAGTTAAGTTCCATAGTGCTCAGAGCTAGTAGTGCGTAAGTCTAGGGACCGGTGACCTCAGCAGTTTGGTCCCTTAGGAATTCACACACATTTGAACAGTTTTAGAAGAACCATTTGTGTCCACCCATCGAGCAGATGCGAAATGGAACAGTCGTTCTTTGCCAGGGTGTTGCAGTGATCGGTTAATACCGCTGCTGCTGCTCTCATTTTAAAAAGGTCTGTGTCTGTAATTAAGTACTTTATTCAAGTTCAGTGACCGAAAAGTTAACATTCTTGAGCTACTGCTCTGACCAGAATATCAGCAGGATTCGCTGCACACTAGCTTCCTCTCATTTTTGTCTCCGTCGCCGTCTACTCTGTTGGCAGATAAGCTACGCATGGTTCATCTAGGAATTCCGTCGAATTTCACAGAGTTTTTCCAGTTCAGCGGAAGCCAGCGTCTATTTGAGTTATTTTATCCGCATAAATTGCAGTTAGCAATGCTTCGCATAGTCTGTTATTAGCATAACAGTGCGTTTCACGGTCTGGTGATGGATGTGCTGTTTGAATGATGTTTTACATTGCATTCTTAAAACTGTACACTGCATCTGGACACAGAAACCCACTTAGAACTCGTCGCATAAAATCTAAAATAGAACAGGGGACAACTGTTAAGAGTGAACTATGCGGATCAACCGTATGAAAAAGAATATCGTGTGCTGTACTGATTTACTGTACACTTAAATAGTATTACCGACAGAGAATTGACGATTGTAGTATGATACATTTCGTAAATGGAAGTCACAGATTTTGTCGCTGATGTTTCTTCAAAATAAACTGAAAAAAATTCTTCGCGGTGTCAAGATAATTTCTTTAAATGCACACAAGCAGTACCTTAGCAAATAACATTTTGTTAGCATCATATCTGCGAAATCAGCGGATCATGTAGAATCAAATATAGGAGAATCTGTTTCGAAATTTTCCGAGAAGGAATTGTTTTGAAAAAAAATGAAAACTTTATGATTTTTGCCGTGGAACTTTGAATTTCAGATTCGCTGTGTTATCTCCCTGATCCCTATTTTCCCTACTTTCTTTTGTTTAAATTTCACGCACATAGCGTCTTGAAGGCATTGCTGTCACAATGGACATGTGATGTACAATTAATTTAGTTTCTCCCCGCCCCCGGTAGCTGAGTGGTGCCGGCACGGTAGCTCAGCGTGGCCCTCTGTAATAAAAAAAAAAAGAGCAAAAGAATCAACGATCAACTTGAACGGATGCCATGTGACGTCCGCCCGGATCAAACGCAGCGAACAACACCGAAAAAAGAAAAAGTGGTTAGCGCGACAAAATGTTAATCCTAAGGGTCCGCGTTCGATTCCCGGCTGGGTCGGAGATTTTCTCCGCTCGGGGACTGGGTGTTGTGTTGTCCTAATCATCATCATTTCAACCCCATCGACGCGCAACTCGCCGAAGTGGCGTCAAATCGAAAGACTTGCACCTGGCGAAAGGTCGACCCGACGGGAGGCCCTAGTCACACGACATTTACATTTTTTTAGTTTAGTTTGTGAGAGGCTAACTTTAGGTCGGCTACCGTTTGACATCATTGAAAGATTAACTTTTAATGACTAACAGCCCCTTTTTTTTAGTATACCTGCCACTGAGTGAATTACATAGTATGTTTCAGCCACCACCAAGCGTTTAAAATTTTGTTTTCAACTCATAGAAACCATTACTGTAACAACTCTCTTAAAATCACCCTGCTGACGTTTACAAAACTGACATTTGTCCATTTATTAGAGAATGTAACTGCACCACCAAGAAGGCTGCTCACAGATATCGTCTTATACCTTTCCGGAGTGTTATTTTTCTTTCTGGGGACCGTATTCAAAAGAGCAAAAAGTTGAAAGAAAACCAGTGCTATTAGTCACAGATTTATATAGTAAGGGTAAATATTCGCAGATATGTAGTATCTGTATATTGAGCAAGCAGTAAAGGAAACAAAAGACAAATCTGGAGTAGGAATTAAAATCCGTGGAGAAGACATAAAAATTATGAGGTTTGCCGACTACATTGCAGTTCTGTCAGCAAAGGACCTGGAAGAGCGGTTGAACGGAATGGACAGTGTCTTGAAAGGAGGATAAAGATGAACATGATAAAAGCAAAACGAGGATAATGGAATATAGTCAAATTAAATCAGGTGATGCTGGCGGAACTAGATTAGAAAATGAGACACTTAAAGTAGTAGATGAGTTTTGCTGTCTGGGAAGGAAAATAACTGATGATGGTCGAAGTAGAGAGGATATAAAATGTAGACTGGCAATGGCAAGGAAAGCTTTTGTGAAGAAGGGAGATTTGTTAACATCGAGGAAGTTCTTTCTAATAGTATTTGTATGTAGTGTAGCTATGTATGGAAGTGAAACATGGACGTTAAATAGTTTAGACAAGAAGAGAATAAAAGTTTTCGAAAGGTGGTGCTACAGAAGAATGCTGAATATAGATGGGTAGATCACATAACTAATGAGGAAGTACTGAACAGAACTGGGGAGAAGAGAAATTTGTGGCACAACTTGACTAGAAGAAGGGATTGGTTGGTAGGACACCTTCTGAGGCGTCAAGGGATCACCAGTTTTGTATTGGAGAGTAGCGTGGAAGGTAAAAATCTTAGAGGAAGACCAAGAGATGAATACACTAAGCAGTTTCAGAAGGATGAAGGTTGCAGTAGTTACTCGGAGATAAAGAGACTTGCACAGGGTAGAGTAGCATGGAGAGGTGCATCAAACCAGTCTCTGGACTGAAGACTACTGCAACAACGACATGTAGTGTATTTCAACAAGATTCATCCGATATAGCAACATTGTACCATCTACATGAATTAAGACAGAAACTTGGATGAATTTTAGCTGACGTTTTGGACTACAAAGTTTTTTTTTAAAAAAGCATTAAGCTTCACAGACCTATAAGTTTTTAATTTTTACGTACATACACAAACAACCATTGGGCACTTTTTACGTGTACGAAAAAAATTGTCAATTACATTCCACAGATGTCCAATGCGCCCTGCTGGAGACGTATGACTAACACAGACGATCGTGAAAGTGTTATCGTACTTTATGACAGCAAGTCAAGAGGTGCTGCATCCACTGCCGCAACTGCGCGGCGTCCTGGCTCACCCAAAGATTTTGGGAAAGGACGCGTGTAGACGAAATGTTTCACGAACACACAGTGATATCAGGCTACCTTGTTGGTAAGTGGAACAATAAGAGGTCCGTACGTCCCTTGCAGGCGATCCGTCTTTGAGGCAGCTCACTGTTAAGAAATGCCCCTATATGAACAGTGCGGTGCTGCTCTGTCATGTCGGAAAATGAAATTTTGGGACGGCCGGAATGATCGGGCGGTTCTAGGCGCTTCAGTCTGGAACCGCGCGACCGCTACGGTCGCAGGTTCGAGTCCTGCCTCGGGCATGGATGTGTGTCCTGTCCTTCGGTTAGTTATGTTTCAGTAGTTCTAAGTTCTAGGGGACTGATGACCTCAGGTGTTAAGTCCCATAGTGCTCAGAGCCATTCGAACCATTTGAAACTTTCGGCATGTTCTCTAGCGAACGAGCTAGCTGTACAAGTATTTTGCACAGAAAGCCAATTCGACATTTTTCATCTTCTTAAGTCCATAAGGCTTTCTTTGTTTATCTTGTAGTCTGCAAAATTTTCTGTAACGATTTGAGTACAGAGGCTGTAACTCTGAATTTCCTACATATCGAGATTCGAACATAGATGTTCTGTCGTGTTGTTTCTAGTGTCGTCCTACAACACAAATAATCGCTTTACTCACATTTTACACTTACGCAAGAAACACCTGCAGAAAACGCATCGACAGTTCCGTTAATACCGTCCGAGGAAACAAGTGTTGTCGCAGGTGTTGGATAATCGATTAAAGTGATCGACAAGCGGTATTAACATAAAGGGATGCAGCAAGGAGGTGGTTATTCGATTAAGCCAGGCACACAAGAGCGGCTCCTCGAAGAGTTTTCCAAGCAGGTGTCGACAAGTTTTACACCTGACCACTTGGGGTTCCCCCTAAGGGTGGGAATCTGATACGCCGTTCGTGTCGGCTGCGAGCTCAGAAAGTCAAGTGACGCCATCTTATCAACAGAGTGCTCGTAATTGTTTGGTAATCAAGATGCTGCAGCGCCTGGACGAAAATAATAATGTGATTATTCTGGGAAAAAGATGGCTGCACTCTTCTCTGATGTTCGTGTGATGGCGAATACAACAGCGTATTGATGAGGCTTTAAAAATACAGGGTTGTTTGATTACTCAGTGGCTAGGTATGAGACTATAACTTCAAAGGTTCGGGATAGAATCGTCGATAAACCTTGTGCTTGTTCCCCTTGTCAATTTGCGTATGCGAAGTGTGCCACCCTGTTCGATGACTTGCATCCAAGCCGGCCGTTGTGACCGAGCGGTTCTAGGCGCTTCAGTCCGGAACCGCGCTGCTGCTACGGTCGCAGGTTCGAATCCTGCCTCGGGCATGGATGTGTGTGCTGTCCTTAGCATCACCTACTCGTATAAGTGGTGAAGTAGCTCGTAGAGTTATTGTGCAAGTGGAAGATAGCAAGGACGTATCGCTTCCAAAAAGATCAACAATACCAATGACGGAATCGGATGCAAATGAATCGAACGTTGCTTCAGAATCCACCATTTTTCTGTCGCAAAGGTGCTTGAACAAATATATCTGTTACTATAAAACGTATTAGATCGAATATGTTTAACGTCTTACTTCTGTATGAGTATTTCCCAATCTCGAGTTTAGTTAATGTCGGAGGAAACACGGTCTTCCAGAAATAATTTTACCCTCCCCGTTTTCGTTTTTCGAAGTGAATCGTGCATCGAGAAAACGACTCTCGGTTCGGTTCCGTACACTCCGCATTTCTCTAATCGTAATTTTACCGTCATTTACGGCTACCGAGATTGGGAGATATTCGTCTAATTTGTGGGGAGACAGGAACTTATTTCGTTTTTTGACTCGTCTTGCATGGATTTAAGTCCTCCCGTGTTCCACATCGATTTTTTTTTGTTCCGATTCTCTCTGCATGCGTTCATATTCGAGAGGGCCGTAATTTGAGCCTAGCCCGATCTTCCAAATTTAGGTTCTCCGTGGCTTTCCTAAATCTCTTAAGGCAAGTGCTGGCACAGTTGCTTTTGAAAATGACGCTGATGATTTCCTTACTGCTCCTTTCAATCGACTGAAGTTTTACATTAACTTTTTTTTTCCACACCTTTAGCATTCTACCACTACATATGAGTCTGGTATATGCTTTTCTCACAAATAGCGAAGACCATCCACTTTAAATTTCTATTGCTGTTTGCTGCTCATGATAAATTACATCGATTTATAGGCAATCGTGTGGGGGAACAATATCATCTTTTTCACTTATTTACATACCATTTAAACATGTCAATCGTCAAATAAGTACTGGACTTGCGAAACTCTAAATCGTGGTGTTATATGTAACAAATATTATAGCAATAATGATAAGATCAGTATATTACAAAGTCAATATTATACAATAAAATTGAAACCATTCAGGCATACTTTCCTGTGGGAGTCATAGCACCAAAAACGAACTTCTGTCGCAACCTATAATACATCAGATTACTTCACATGAAAATTCATCCATTCGTTGCGGTATAAACGTATAAAACATTCTCGAACCGATAGACACCTCAAGTGGTAACATACACAGGGGCTTTCGGTCACTTACTCCTGGACCATTGTCAAGTGGTGATTGTCTATATGCTACCATCTTCAAATAGACGAATTACACCTATGGCGACGCTGGTGCCCAGTCCAACGTCGTATAAGGTAATTCTATCCTTGTTAAGGGCGTTGTCAGAAATGTTTACCCGATATCTTCTTTTATGATGCTATTCCCGAAACCATTTATTCTCTTAATAGTAGATGTCTCGTCGAATGCATTTTAGTGTCCGTGTTCTAGAGCATGTTCTACAACCGCTGATTTCTCGGGATACTGGGAACACCTCTCGTATTCTATAGGGATCTGTTCAACAGTGCCTGCAGTCTGTCGGACATTAACTTCCCACACACACACACACACACACACACACAATGTATTTTGAATATTCCAGGTGTTCTGAGACCTACATAATCTTTCACACCCCTCATGAACTGTCGAAACCCAATGCACTGAGAGGCAGCTTACATCGATTACATGGGTGTCGCCTGTCTGAAAACCGTTCCTAATACGGATGTAGTGCGGGTTGCATAAAATGAAACCGGTAGGGGTAGCTGAATAACGCCGCATAAGGATGGCTGCAGCAATCATCACACGACAGTGGCCCAGTAGAACTCGACCGAAAGTCCGAACGTATTTAAGCACTTGATGTGCCTCTAAGTTCGAGAAAATTTCATAAGATTCTTACAAATTACAAATAAGACAATATGCGGATGGTGTAACTGCATAGAAACATTAATCGGCAGTAAACAATGGGAAAAAAGGTATTTTGCTCAAGGCTGATATGTTGAATCATTAATAGAACGCCAATTTTTCACAAATGCAAAACAAAATATAATCAAGTAGTGAGAAATAAAGTGAGAGGTTACCGCATAAGCTACTCTCTCCTTCCGTAATCGCCGGCTGACATAGCGTAGTGTTAGGACAATGCACTCTTATTTGACAAGGGTGCGTTCAATTGTATTGAACTTAAAAGCTTCGTGGTGCCCCCTGATCAGTTCATATGGACGCTGCTTCATTTCTAATTCGAGAAAATGCTCTGTCTAGTGACCATAATGGCAGTTGCGAAGCAAACTCCTCCTTCCTTCCATACGTAAGCACTTCTCATGGATCGCTATAACACAGCTCTTCATTATCTTCATTTATTTCTTTTAGAAATATTTATTATTGTACTACTTTATCGGTTTCTCTCAATTTGCAGGTGACATCTATGTCCAACCTGAAGCTGAACCTTCACCTCAAGTCTCCCTGGAAAATTGTATGAATGGGTACGTTGAGCTGTGCTGCACTGAGTTCCAAAACTAGCTCATCTGGTCACTGGTCAGTTACGGGTAACTTCACACTTTAATCTGGATACCTAGTCACGGTATACCACAGCATTTCTTATAAACAAGCTCTACCAAATAGTGATAAAAACCAGACACCAACAGGAGATCGAAAGCAAAAGGTTTAAACTTTCAGTTACAGATTTATCACTTCACACTCAGCACATAAACCAGTCGGAACAGAACAGAAACGATAATGTCACTGTTATTTCTCTTTCCAGAATGAATAATTGTTTGAATGGATGAATGGCTTTTTTTCTTTGCGCCTGTACATTAATAGTAAATTACTCTTATTTACGATTGGTTGATTTCAGATCATCTACAACAGCAGCAATGATTTGAGGCCTACAGCTGAATGAAGGTCTCCTCCAGACTTCTTCATAAATTACGGCCATAAGCATCCACGTCGGTTCCATATATTTTCCAAAGTCAGCTCCCCGCTCTCCAATCGCGCGGGGATCTAGGCTTCAGTTCGACTGGGGGAGGGGGTAGGAGGGTCTCAGTTTGTTACTGTGTCTCCCCCCCCCCCCACCTCCTCGCAAATTAGTTCTCTTCAGTTATGCCTGTAACGCGTCAAATATGCCTTCGATTTTAATAATAATAACAATAATATATTTACTTGAAAAAAAGAGACAGCATTGGTCGTATATTTTTTACTATTGCAAAATCGATTTTCTGTCACTGAGTGACCATCTTCAGTGCTATATTGTATAACTTACTGACTGAGTCTATGTGATCGCCGTAAGCTTAGTGACAACAGTGCATCCCAATTTAAGTTATACAATATAGCACTGAAGATGGTCACTCAGTGACAGAAAATCGATTTTGCAATAGTAAAAAATATACGACCAATGCTGTCTCTTTTTTTCAAGTAAACCTGTTATCTGGTCGTGGTACACAGGACAACATGGAGTCGCCAATCAACAATAATATACATACATCAAAAAAAGTTTTGCTTCACCTCGGTTCCGAGAGTTCCGGAACCTGTACAGAAAATTGGAATAGAGATCAACCTAAGCATCATTTCCGCCCTTTTTATTGCCCATGAAACCACACATTGCATGTTGTACCACCATACAGCGAGGCCTTCAGAGCTGCTGGTCCAGATTGCTGTACACCGGTACCTATAATACCCAATAGCACCTCTTGCATTGATGCATGCCTGTATTCGTTGTGGCATACTATCCACATGTTCATCAAGTCACTGTTGGTCAAGATTTTCCCACACCTCAACGGCGATTTGGCGTAGGTCCGCCAGAGTTGTTGGTGGGTCACGTCGTCTATAAACAGACCTTTTCAATCTGTCCCAGGCATGTCGATAGGGTTCATGTCTGGACAACAAGCTGGCCACTCTAGTCGAGCGATGTCGTTACCCCGAAGGAAGTCATTCTCAAGATGTGCACGATGGGGGCGGGAATTGTCGTCCATCAAGACGAATGACTCGCCAGTATGCTGCCGATATGTTTGCACTATCGGTCGGAGGATGGCATTCACGTATCGTACAGCCGTTACAGCGCCTTCCATGACCACCAGCGGCGTACGTCGACCCCACATAATGCTACCTCAAAACAGCAGGGAACCTCCACCTTGCTGCACTCGCTAGACAGTGTGTCTAAGGCGTTCAGTCTGACCGGGTGGCCTCCAAACACGTCTCCGACGATTGTCTCGTTGAAGGCATATACGACACTCATCAGTGAAGAGAACGCGATGCCAACCCTGAGCGGTCCATTTGGCATGTTGTTGGGCCCATCTGTACCGCGCTGCAAGGTGTCGTGGTTGCAAAGATGGACCTCGCCATGGACGTCGTGAGTGAAATTGCGCATCATGCAGCCTACTGCGCACAGTTTGAGTCGTAACACGACGTCCTGTGGCTGCGCGAAAAGCACTAATCAACATGGTGGCCACAGCGGCCGGCAGAATCGAACCATTCAAGATATGATGCTACAGACGAATGTTGAAAATTATGTGGACTGGTAAGGTAAGGAATGAGGAGGTTCTGCGCAGAATCGGAGAGGAAAGGAATAAGTGGAAAACACTGATAAGGAGAAGGGACAGGTTGACAGGACATCTGTTAGTGCTACTCTGAGATGAAGAGGTTACCACAGGAGAGGAATTCGTGGTGGGCCGTATCAAACCAGACAGAAGACTGATGACAAAAAAAAAATATTCCTGGTGTCACACATCAGGTCACGGGGGTGGTAGTGACTAAGGGAAGCCTGACGGCAGGGCAGTAAGTAAAGACCACCTTGCGTCCTCATGCGTTGCCTGTCATGCGATTATATCGTGATGTCATTTTTCCGTAGGACAATGCTCGGCCACACATGGCACGTGTCTCTACAATCTGGCTGCGTTATTTTGAGGTACTATCGTGGTCAACAAGATCATCTGATCTGTCCCCGATGGAAGGCGTGTGCGATCAGCTTGGATGTGAAGCTCATCCCAGCGCTTGTATCCAGGATATGAAGGATATCTATTGCACTTGTGGGCCAACTTGCATGAGAAGAGGATGCGACGGCTTTATGACACGCTTCCCATTAGAATTAGTGCTTGTATTCAGGCCAGAGAGACTGATTAGTGCGCTCATAATGGCAAGTTATTTATAAATTTGACTCGATACTGTTATCACTGAAATAACGTCACATACACTTTGGCCCATGAAGTTTCATTTTGTTTCCTCCTACCCTTGTAGGTGTTCACATTTTTTTTTCAGCCAGTGTAGCAACAATTCACTCTCACTACTTCACAATGTACGCAATACAAAATCGAAGTATGCACTCATCATTGTGAGACTTTCACTCAGCACTACAACTGCGAACACAAATCTGAAGATTAATTTTGGTAACATATTTTGGAAACAGCAATATTGTACGCTATATAAAATCAGTGGAAACACAGTCTAAATCGCGATGGTTATTTTATTAAAATGGCCTGCTTCGGGCTAGTCTTAGGCCATCTTCAGAACAGCACAGTCAGCTGAAGTTGACGATGTCTAGAACAGTGAGTAGACTTCAGTCGCTGAAACTACCGACACCGATCATTTTAATAAGATAACAATCGCGATCTAGAATGTTTTTTCACAGATTTTTCTGAATATTATGCCTGTGAGAGCATGTAATTGAGGGGAATGCTATCTGTCGTTCGTGAAGAATCTTTGCTTTTCTATCTTCCCTTATTCAAACTTCGTTTGCCAGTTCTACCTATAGACCTAAGAACCTTGCCGGATATGTTGCTGATAGCAGTTGTGGGCAGTCAGGGAACGTTACCGGACAGGTGCTAAACATTTGCATGTGGGCAGGCCTTACACAAACAAGTGAAAAGCATCCTGTGCTACACGTAGCTCGTAACTGATACAATCCCTGACCATTTTTGAGACTCTTAGGTTTCATGCTAACGTATTCTCCGGAAGTTATCTGTGAACTTTGTAATTTGACAAATGTAAAACTGGATCCGCACCTACTTCAAACAGATCGAAATATCGATCTCGATTGGAATCCAGTACAGAATTTCCTTGATCCGTTTACCACCCATTCGCCTGGTTAAACTCCTGCGCACCTTCGTTTAATTTTCATTACGGACATAGCTACTCTCTCCAATTTGTTTGCCCCTGAGTCCTAACATTTGTTTCCCTCTTTGCTGGTAGCTCTCATCTAGGACCTCATTGTCGACGGGAAGTTAAACTGTAATCTTTATAATCTGTAATACTTTCCGTGAATCTGTCGCTTGCTTTGTGAGTAACCCTCAGTTACTGAATTTTTCAGTGCTGAAACTACATGTCTCACTACCTCAAGTCAGAGAACTAGATATGAGCACACATTTGCAGTGCATCACAAGTTTAGTTCTGCGAAAAATTAACTTACCAACAACAAATGTTTTTAATTATTTATTGATTTATATCCAGTTGTCTTCAATTGCCCAGAATCTGAATACTCACGAAGTGGTTCTAGGGTTTCATTGTCTATTTGTAGACCTATAACTTTCAGGTGGTGTATTGTGAGTGACATCGATTTTGTGTGATATGGCTACTCCTAATATTTAGTAAACGATTCAGTATTCATATATAGTCATCCGAGTTGGGTAATCAGTTTCCTGTGCAGTTAATACCCTTAAATTATTCGTCTACTGAAGTACTGAAGTATTGTATGCATTTTCTTTCCTTTCAGTGCTCCGCGTTGACAAAATTAGCTAAGGAATGTGGTTCACGTGTAACTAGCCGCTTCTGACACGGCAGCAAGCCCGCGACCTTTACGTTGTAGCGACGATAAAAACAATTATGCAGTCTTACAATTACATTCAAGAGATTTATCGGCTTCTTTTGCGAAATACTGTGCTCCGTTCATTAGCACGTGTTGTACTACGGTACTTCTCCATTCACGTTGTCAAATGCAGTTCGATCAGTATTGCAGTACATTAAAAAAATAAACATTTCTTTTTGCATTATCACTAATTTAGAACCATTTTTCTGAGTTTTGAACCTCATTGGAAATATCTGTCGTAGCCAATTTGCGTACGAGGCCCACTATAGTGAGAAGAAGAAATATGTCAGTGGAGAAGTGAAATTAAAAGGAAAAAAAAAATCGTCCGAACGATTGTCGGCACCGAACAACAGTTTGAACTGCTGTGTTAAACTGATACGATATGCATTTTTCGCAAACGTAACTATCCATGTAAAGAAGATATTGAGGTTGCGTAAATCTTAATAAATCTTTACATGGATAACTCCGTTTGTCAAAAAGGCATTTCGTATCTCTTTGACAATGTAACTTTTTCACTGGTTCGAAACTCCATCAGTACACAATTTAATTTATAGTGAATCAAAGCTAAATTAATAGAGCACCACACAGCTAACGGCTAATACATTAACTGATAAAAGTCAGAAGAAATTGACGCGCATGCCTGCAGTTCATACGGGAATTACAATGTCATTTAAAATTGTATAGTTACTTGCAGTTGTTACACTAGTATTGCTACTATCGTTGTAACCTCCCCTCAAGAAATTTAAAAGGTCAATGTTAATAAAAATGAGCCAAATGTTGCCTTCCCACAAAAGTGAATAATAAAAAAAAGAGCCAAGCGTAACCTACTTGCAAAATTAAAGAATAAAAATTGCGCAAATGTAAACTCCTCACAAAATATCGTTAAGGGATGAAGATCGATCACAAACCCACAATAATATTAATTAAATAATGAACCATTAACTGAATGTAACATCTCAACACAAATAATGAAACCTGATAAATCTTATAAGGGCAGCAGCGCTGACCTTCGGCCCTGTGAAATAATTAAACCTGATAAATTCTTACCTCAGTAAAACTGCATCTATATCCGCTCTATTTTACGGCACAGCTCCGTGCAATGCTGGCCCACATTTAATTTTGATTCTTGGAGGGAATGCATGGGAAATATTATTTAACTTGAAATGAATCTTTTGTTTAAAACAGTTACTTTAAAAGAAAATTATTATTGGGGCAATTCTTGAACAAATTAATTACAATTAACATATGTTATTAGCTGAGCGCAATGCTGCTTCATTACCTACGATAACAATATACCTCGTCCTGAATCGTGACCAGAGATGCAAGGAGAGCACGCCGCCGACCCATGACGACGCCCGCTCAGTACAACTGTCCACTCGCTACAACTACTGCCGACTGACTACTACTGCAGACAGAGTGCAACTCGCAACTGTTCCTGCCGACTCGCTACACACAACAGAACTCTCGCGCGGTCAAGCGCAGACTAGCAACGATAACTAACTCTCTGGTCAGAGATTCTGTCATGCCTCGCCATCGCTGGTAATGAATACATATGAAACGTACGCGTTTCATCGTACTAACGCTAGGGTAGAAATAGCAAGGAACGACAGGTGAATGTAATATTGATGATATTCAGCCTAGTTGTCAGTCGTGTGCTTATTGCCACATGTTTCGGGACATTGTCCCATTTTCAAGTGCTTAAAATATTTTTTGTGCCATTAGGCCTCGTCACGACTTAAAAACAACGTGCACACGTGCACTGTCAACTCAATTCAGTTCGCAACTGTACCTCGGGAACGGTGGATACACCGGGAGGTGATGTTTTATGTTGGTTTGAGTTGACAGTGCACGTGTGCATGTTGTTTTTAAGTCGTGACGATACCTAATGGCATAAAAAAACTTTTAAGCACTTGAAAATGGGATAATGTTGTCCCGAAAAATGTTGCGGTAATAATCACATACTGACAACTGGGCTGAAGATCCTCAATATAGTTTGAATAAAAGCGAATAAAAGCTGTAGGATGGCTTCACATCAGTTAAACAGGTGAATGTATTCCGAACTACAGATTTCCAAGATGCTTTTGTTTCTGTAATTGTCAAATTTTTGAGTTCCAAAGGCATTCACAATTCTAGACTCTTTCTTTCGCTCTACAATGGAGTGTGCACTGTTTTTAAGACTTCCTGCCAGTAAAATATAATGTGCTGAACCATGACTGCAACCTGGATCACTGGATTCCGCATGAAGTCTCGGTCCGGCATGCAGGTTTAATATTTCACGAAGCTATAGTGCATCCCTCCTCCTCCTCTCCATCCGCGCTTAAAAATTCTGCTAATTCTTGCGTTCTGTAATAAATGTTTTCATTTACCTTCAGTGATCAAGACTTCAGGAGTTTATGTTCCACATGTAGTATAGACGGTTGCTTTTTGTCGTTGGTGGTATTTCTTTTAAACTAAAATCGTTCGAGCTAACTTCACAAACAATTTGCAAGGAAAAAGCCCTCATTTATTTATTTCTTCTTTGGTCTTTCAATGACGTAAAAATTAAAACCTTCTGTAACCTGTCTTATAATGTCTACTTATTTGCGAAAGTTTTCATCGTTCATCA
The DNA here is from genome assembly GCF_023898315.1 of Schistocerca nitens. Lineage (NCBI taxonomy): Eukaryota > Metazoa > Arthropoda > Insecta > Orthoptera > Acrididae > Schistocerca > Schistocerca nitens. Next base: position 252,113,100 of record NC_064617.1, on the reverse strand, counting down.
ACTTACGTTACGTTATGTTTTAAACACCTTAAAAGAGCCCATTTAAGTCTTTAATACAGACTTGGGATAAAATAAAGTGAGGTAATTGTACAGACTGAGGGAAAGAAATACCGTCGCTAAAGAGGGATTTGCACCACTATAATGTATATCAACTTCATGGCTCGCATTTTTAACAGTGTAATGCAGTAGAAAGCCCAGCTGCTCACAAGGCCAGATTACACCGAGCCGTGCAAACAGTATGATCGCCTACCGGTTGCTTCTCTCGTGGTTTCTTTTTTTTTTTTTTCTTTTTTTCTTGTCTTCCTATCTGAAGATCGGTGGAAATCTTTAACTTTGCGTGCAAGCAATAACGTGCGTTTGAGTTGCCGCGAACTGACGGCAAATTCAGCTGTTTAACGCCCAACAAAAACTCGGTTTCTCTTGCATCCGGCTGTATCACAAAGTCATGCTTTAACACTGCTGACGCGAACAAGTAGAAATGCTAAATTATCAATTCGGAACTCAGCTGAAGTTACATGTACTTAGAAAAGCATAAGAACTCATCCGGTTGGTTGAGCGGAACTGGGAGATAGTCTACCGTATACAGGCCAGTAGTCTTCTATTTGCTTCAATAAGAAAGATAACCAGAACTGTTTTATAAGTTTAGGGTCACCGCCCATGTCCATAATCTTGGACAAAACAAGGTAGTTCTCACCGCGTCGGCATATGAGTGTAATCGGCCTATGGTAGCACTAATCGTGCTTATTTTATGGATGCACATACAATGGAAGTTACAATTAATTTCACACTTGATGAAGAGGATCTACACAAATCCAAAAACGATGAATGTTGTCATAGCTGTACTGCAGTGTTACGCAAGAGAATGAAATAATTTAAAATCCCATCGAAACTAATACAACTTGTAAAAATGTGCAATAAAAACCGAAATTTTAGAGTTAACGAACAAAACAGTTCCCCCAAAATGTTTTTCGTTTTTTTTTTTTTTTTATAATCGAACAAGAAGACGTTATGTACTTGCAACTTTCAACTTGGTCATAGAGCAGAATATCAGAAAAACGATAATCACACACTGGAAAAAAAATCAGAACACGGCTTTAACATAGGAGCAGATACATGAGATATAATAATTATAGGGGCAGATAAGCAATAAGTTAAATCACCTACCATACTATTACGGAGTAGCTTACTTCGAACAAAATTGGAAATTAATACGGATAAAACAATATGCGTCAAATCAGTGCTCCACATATCTTAGAAATTAGTAGAGAAAATCAGAAGAAGTAAATAGATCGGTTTTTCTTGAAAAATGTTTTAACGACAGAAGTCAATGTCAAATAAGAAATGAATAGCAGAATACAAAATGTAAATGGATTTATTATGCATTGCTAAACGTAACAAATAAATATTCTATGGGGAATGGTGCCGTGCCTTATTGTAAAATAACTGTCACTGAATGAAATCGACGTTTCAGCCACCGTCGCGGTGCCTTCCTCTGGATCTGCACGACTCCGGATCCAGTCAGTTACATCGGTTTCATCGACCACTGTGCTTTCGCCGTGCTACGTGGCTGGAAGAGTACATCATTACCCGAGACGCGTTGGACATTTCGTGTTGATACACTTAAAATCGCGCAGCTTTATTCACGGTGTGGTCATGGGTACAGCCAAACAAGTTGCTTACTTGCTGTCATTCTATCTAATCTCCACGTCGACCTACCTCACAGCGCCGATTCCATATAATCGACCTGACACGTACATACAACTTCACGGCTATGATTTATGTCAGCGGTGGAGGGTGACTTGACCTTCTGGTACCTGTTCTATACAGACTACAGAGCTACAAATCCACCAGGGTACTCTTTTAACGACGTGGCTAATGCTTTGTCGGTGAACTTACAGTGCAGTGCATCTCGGACAGTGCGACTCAGATAACCTGCGTAAACCACAAGCTTCGACTTGTTTTTAGGAATACATCCTGTCGTTTGGGGGATTTTGTCGATAAAGTCCTCGAAGAAGAAATGGACAATAGTATGGATTACAGAAATTAGGAAAGGACTAGAAAGAAACAACGTAAAAAATAGGAAATAACAGTAAGAAATCTTTATACGAATGGAATACTAAATTTAAAATGCTTTCAAAGCAGAAGAAATGAGAAATCGGGAACGACTTGGACAGTAGAAAGAAAGAAAAAACAGTGTTTTCATTTCTTTCTTATTACGAAAGCTTAAGTCCGAACTCGTTTGAAATAGTAAGAGTAAACCACTCAATAACAAGCTATCCCCAAACAGTTAAAATTTCATTTTATTATCAATTTTTGGATACAAAATTGTTAAGGCTTTCGTGGCCACTTGTTTACAAACTGCCTATTGGCTTGTGTCTCGGGTTCTTCTGCCGACGTTCGTCTAATTATTTTACTGACGTTTCGCCAGCACAAGTGGCTAGCATTGTCAAAGCTTCAACCTCAATTGCCAGTTCACCACCCGCAATGGAAGGTGTAGCTTTGATAATGCCAGCCACTCGTGCTGGCGAAACGTCAGTAAAATCATTAGATGAACGTCGGCCGAAGAACCCGAGACAGAAGCCAATAGGCAGTTTGTCAATTTTTGGATAGTTTTTGAATAACGAGACAGAACCGAATGACTCCGTGTGCCGTTGGCATGGAATGGCCGAACAGCAAAACGATTCGTAGTACCCAAGGGAGTACTTAGTAGACGGGCGGAACAGTAGAATCGAATGGATTATCAGTGCACATACAAAATCACGATTCTGCGAGCAACGTAGAGAGCAGTTGTGATTAGGTCGTCTAATTTGATTTGTGAAACATGTACACAATGTGTACGATATTTATTTGTGTACAATCGCCGGCCGCGGTGGTCTAGCGGTTCTAGGCGCGCAGTCCGGAACCGCACGACTGCTACGGTCGCAGGTTCGAATCCTGCCTCGGGCATGGATGTGTGTGATGTCCTTAGGTTAGTTAGGTTTAAGTAGTTCTAAGTTCTATGGGACTGATGACCACAGTAGTTAAGTCCCATAGTGCTCAGAGCCATTTGAACCATTTTTTGTGTACAAACATTTATTTGTGAATAATATAGAAAATTAGTTACTTCAGGTGTCACTTCTGTAGGCGTACATTTGTAATGTGATGAACGTGAAATTAAAAGGCGGTGCCTTTTAAGAAAACTTCCAGACTTTCATCTTAGCAGCAGTGTGGCTTGGCTCAAATGGCTCTGAGCAGTATGGAGCTCATCTTCTGAGGTCATTAGTTCCCTACTTAAACCTAACTAACCTAAGGACATCACACACATCCATGCCCGAGGCAGGATTCGAACTCGCGACCGCAGCGGTCTCGCGGTTCCAGACTGCAGCGCCTAGAACCGGAGGGCAACTTCGGCCGGCAGCAGCCGTGTGCCTTAACATGTTGATCAGGAACGAGAACGTCACTTGAAGACACCAGCCTGGTGGACATTTTCAGAATTTCAGTATTTTGCTTTGATGCAGCAAGACACAACTAGCCCCTTGCACGTCCTTCTACTGCAGTGCAAATGAAGTCAGTTATGAGTCACCTGTGGTAACAAAGAGAAGGGAATCGCAAACGCACTGGTAACTCACTTGCGTCGCATTCAGTGGCGATAGCGCGGTTTAAAAATGTTATAATGTGTGTGAAATCTTATGGGACTTAACTGCTAAGGTCATCAGTCCCTAAGCTTACACAGTACTTAACCTAAATTATCCTAAGGACAAACACTCACACCCATACCCGAGGTAGGACTCGAACCTCCGACGGGATCAGCCGCACAGTCCATGACTGCAGCGCCTAAGAGCGCTCGGCTAATCCCACGCGGCGCCGCGGTTTAGATATACGCATTCTAGCACAGGATCGCTCTATCTGTGTTGTGTACATAGTTCCGCGTAGTCAGCGCGCCCCGCTAAGCACAACAGCGCAGGCGCAGCGCTCGTCCGTCTCCGCAGTACGAGATGGCGCTGCCGTAAAGACGGACCAAATTCTGCTTCCGCCTATCCGCGTATTAATATGTAACGCAGCCAATGAGATTTCTGCTAACATAGAACCTTTTCTCCTCGCGGATCAGACTCGCGCAGTGATACCTGAACGCGCGAGGTATTATAATGAGTGCACAGACCTCCGATTAGTCAGTCTGCATTTGTCTGCACCAGTCTGTACCAGTCTGCACTTGTCTGCACCTGTCTGTACCAGTCTACATTAGTCTGTACCAGTCTATAGTCAAGTTTCAGTCTGCGCCTAATAAGATTACCATATTCCTGTACATCGCCACGAAGAGAAATGTGTAGACACTTTGTCAAGTATCAGAGATATGTGAGAATAAAATTAACGTACCAAGACCAAAGGAACTTCAGAATGTCAATTGTAAATAGCATCCAGAACCAAGTTAAGTTATTTTTATGCTTGTTATTATTTTAATAAATGTGTGTGAAAATTAATCAAGTTCTGTTTAAAGTTGATCACCGTCAATCCGCTACTCTAAGCGTGCAAGTGGCATTTCTATCGTCTGACCTAACGGCAGAAGATAAAGACGCCACGATAAGACCACGAGATATATTTCTGACACTCGCCTACTTCGTTAGAGCGACAAGTTAAATAATCTGATGGTGTGTGTACCGAAGGTCTTACAGTACGCACACCACAATCTGGCAGACTTATCTTTAACAGGGGTGACACACATTTTGTCCCGTGAGCTAATGTTCACTCTCGAATGGCTAATGGGAAGAGTGGAACAAGTACTTGCTCAGTCGCTGTGACTTACTTTCGGTGGTCTGGCCGCTATTAGGGCCATCTGTCTGAACGCAATAGTTTGCACCTCAAAAAGAAGACGCACAGAAAAAAGTTTAATCGACTTCGTGTCCGCCGCGGGTAGCTTGTTTAAATTGGGAATTTTCATAATGAAACAAGGTAACGGGCTGGCGGTGCCGTTACGACGTGGGCGAGAGGGCCGCGAGCGGGGCTGGGTGTCGGTGGGAGGCATACGTGGGCACGAAGTTTGAGGCGATATCAGGGCATCGGTCACGGGGAGGTGTGGGGCTTCCATCAATAAGCGCGCCCCCTACCCCGCTCTCCCTGTGTGTTCCCGCCGCGAGCTGCCTTTTTGCCGGCTGGCGAGCCGAGCCGAGGCGGACGCCGCGTTTATTTTCCCGGTATTCCTAAATCTCTATTAGAAGGCGTTGTGCGGCGGGATTGAGAGGCCGACAAAGGCAGTCTCTATTAGCGCACAATGGGCCGCGCCCCGCGACAATAGGGCCCCACGCGCGGGCCCGCCCGCCTGCACGCACAAACATACGCACTCACACACACACACACACACACACATACGCAGGGGCCATGCCTGGCGGCTTGCCTTCTCCTACCTGTAGCCGCAGCTGCAGCCGCCCCGGATCACGCTTTTGAATGTGGGTGGGTATGTGTGCGTGAGTGCGTGTCTGTTTGTGCGTGCATTGCGGGTTCAGTCGTGTCAACAGCGCAGAGAAGTTTGTCTCCTGAACGACAAGCTTCTGTCAGTGGCCTCACACTGGTCATTTCTCCCGCCCATAAAATAGCCAGAAGATCTGCGCCACCCATCTCCGTCGAAAGCCTAGTTTACACGACGACAATGGGTTGCGCCACTTGTTGTGTGGAATGAGTTGCACGGAAATGGTTTCATATTTGAGTGTATACTTCAGTTTCAACGTTTTGTGGGTCCCTGAGTCGTGTCTGAAATGAAAGTTTTGGCAGCTGCACGTTGCACGAGATGTGATGAAGTGAAAGTTTGTTGCGTGGAATCGGTGCATAAGAAAAAAATAAGAAACATGATTCCTTTCGTGACTGGATGAAGAAAATACGTCAGCTCAGTTGCTCAGCATCCTTGCTGAAATAATTTATAACGGAAGATCCCAGAAGTTCTTTTAATTACATTTGAAATAAAATCAGCCCTCCGTCACTACAGCACGCATCTCGTGGTCGTGCGGTAGCGTTCTCGCTTCCCACGCCCGGGTTCCCGGGTTCGATTCCTGGCGGGGTCAGGGATTTTCTCTGCCTCGTGATGGCTTCCCGGCGGGGTCAGGGATTTTCTCTGCCTCGTGATGGCTGGGTGTTGTGTGCTGTCCTTAGGTTAGTTAGGTTTAAGTAGTTCTAAGTTCTAGGGGACTTATGACCACAGCAGTTGAGTCCCATAGTGCTCAGAGCCATTTTGAACCAATCCGTCACTACATTTAAACGAATTAACCGTGTTTCAAAAATGGCTCTGAGCACTATGGGACTTAACTTCTGAGGTCATCAGTCCCCTAGAACTTAGAACTACTTAAACCTAACTAACCTAAGGACATCACACAACACCCAGGCATCACGAGGCAGAGAAAATCCCTGACCCGCCGGGAATCGAACCCGGAAACCCGGGCGCGGGAAGCGAGAACGCTACCGCACGACCACGAGCTGCGGCCAACCGGGTTTCAACACTGCTAGGAACCCGGTTAATTCATAGTCACCGAGGGCTGTTTTTCTTTCAATTGTAACTACTCACGGTCTCTTAACGTGCAGCCATGTACAAAATTTTTCTTTTAATTATCTTAGAATGTCACCAGAACTGTTCACGTTTCTTCTAAACAGAGTTAATTATCCGATAAGGAATAAAGGTACTGTAATGCATGAAGCACTGTCGCCAGAACTGAAATTTTATATCATATTGCGTGCATTGCAATCGAGAACACTCAGCATGCTATAAGATATGTTTTTAGTTGGCGATGACGCTATTTCATTAACACAAATAATTATTAACATTAACAGTAATAATTATTAACATTAGCAACAATAATTATTCGTAGCAGGCCGCATTAAGAGGAGAATGGTTTTCAGACTACTCTATTGAAGCCAGATCTGTACAGTGGCAATATTTCAAAATTCTAACACATGTGAATGGGGAGCACTGTAGCGACGTTTCGAAAAGATGAATATTGAACAAAGAATGCAGCTTCTTAAATTTATATAGCCTTCCCTCCTGTCAGCAATATTCCTTAACAAAGAGTTGGTCAACTCTAACGCTGGGCTTTTAGTCTTGTAGACGAGAGCATTGTCACAGCTAGAATTAAACTTGCTTGTATTTTTCTTAATTCAGTGGCATATGTGCTCTTAACTCAATAAATTTTGCCCTGCAGCTCAGATATTGTCAAACCATCTACGTTATGATAGCAAATGACGGTCTCAGCGGCAGCAATATGGTGCTTATTTTTGTAATCAGCATCACTGAAATCCCACAAACACCTACGCAAAGCATAGATACCCAAAAAGCGAACATTATTCTATGTTCCGCATTTCATGTTTTGTCTACACTCTACGAACACACATAACCTCAAAGCTTATGCAGCTAGTGTTGCCAAAGTTGGAACACGCCGAAAGTGTTTAGTTTCACCAACGAGTTGCGCAAACGCGGGGCGCGTATGCACAATGGCCTGCAGTGCAGTTGCCTGCAACCTAGTGTCGTCGTGTAAACTAGGCGTAATGTAAAAGCATCGCTCTTAAAGATAATTACAATATCTGCATCGAGTGGCACTTTGAGCGTGAAATATGCAGTGTGCGTATGAGACGTGTACCTGAGTACACAACTGTTTCTGTGCTCTCGGTTTTAGCGAAGGGGCAAAGTACGGGAGATCTAGTCGTACTTATAAGCACGAAAACAGCAGAAGTTAAAGGCAGTTTCGGGAGTGACTCTATAGAGTGCTGAAGGCTGTTACTGTGCACAGTAGCCAGTATGTGGCATTTAAGACGTTACACTCCTTTTATTTCGTGAAACTTTTAAGATATCGAAATTGTGAAATGATAGTACGCAGACGGGCACTCGGCTTTGTTGTGTGGGTAATCCTGTTAACTATTATGTCAGTCGCTATAATTAGCACGTATAAGCTTATTTATTTATTTATTTATTTATTTATTTTGTAAAACTTCTGCGTCCATCAGAGAATACGAGACACAGCCGTACACAGTGATGGCGCCACACGGCAAGACCAGCCTCTTGACAGCCGCAACGTGGTTACCATCAGACGCCATAGAGGGTGTACGTAACACGGACGGTTTTACAGTTCCGCCTTGCGTCACGAAAACAAGTTCCCGAGTCGACATCCACGGGCCAAAAGTGGATATAATCGCAACAAATATAAGCGGCTCCACGGCTCCACTCCGGCAGAGTGTGAACAGTTTGTTCGACGGCGTCGAGACGTATCTACCGTCGCCGGCTGAAGAGTAGACTTAGACATTATATTAGTTATATTATTTTATATATTTATTGCTTATTTAGCGTGACCAGATTATGATCTTAAGACCCTTTCTTACATCTGGAACAACAAATACAAAACATGTTATCACATTAATAATAATTAACATTATTAATAAAATTAAAAATTGGCAATAATAATAATAGTAGCACTAATAATAATGATCAAATAATGGAGGCATTAAGAGCGATATTGGTTCGTTTAGCACTTTTGGAACCTTCCTTGGTATTATAAGAAGTGGAAGAGATAATGAAAGAGGAGAGGATTGAAATTAAAGTGACTGTAGCTGCTAGGAAAGAAGAGAATTTCAGAAGAGAACTGAGTTGACAAGGGGAGGAAAATGTTGAGGGGGAGAGAGAGTTGACGAGACTGAGCAACAAGAAGAATAGCTATTGTGACAGAATGTGGGCTGTCCAGGTGTCTTTTGAGATTTGAAACGATTTTAATTTCTCTAATCTTTTGAGGAAGACTGTTCCAAAGTGGCGTTCTGATATAGGAAAAGTGATTCAGAGAAAACGCACTGTTATGTAGTGCAACATCGTTCACTGGAATCAGGACTATTTCAGTGTTCGAAGCCAGTCCAACGACTATGGCTTTTGAACTACCATGCCACGCATTACCTTCACATTCAAGTAGCGTAATCTATAAACTCTCTTAATAAATTCTTGTAAATTGTTGCTACTCTGCGTTGCCATGATTTCTATCTTAGTTGCCTAAACCTATTTAGTCCTGTCACGAGGCTGTATAGTTGCTGTGTGCAAGCACGAACAGCAGCTACTTGCGATGGAAGGGGGTTCTCTTCCTGCCACATTTATGTTGACCGAGAGGAGTATTTGGCGGTGACAACAGAAACGATATGTACGTTTGAAAGCATTCGATGGACTTTAAGATACGAATACAGTGATTTGTTCATACTCTTAATGTTGGGGGTTGAAACACTCCACAAAAGTATCCGAGAAATATGCACAAATTGATAGGTGAAGCTGCCGGAATCGGTTACGGCGGTGTAAAACGCAGTCAGCTGGGGTGTTCGTGTCAGGCTCCGTCATGAGATGTAGCCAGCAGCTCGACTTTAACGTTCTTATCTGGACAACATTGCAGAAGCACCCACTGTAATCAGAGCAAAATCCCTTCCGGTCGATTCCATCGACCAGCCACTTTCTTAAAATCCTTCTCAGAAGCATAAACCCGACTCAAGAGTAACGTCCCGCATTATATTAGAAAACTGAATAACAGCTCCAGCTTCATAAGATAGTTGAAGACATACCTACTAAAGCAGCAAGAAGCACTCGTTACTCTTATACGTCCTTCTTCCCAACCAGATCTTCCTCTTTTCCCAATATTCTTAGCTAGTGCAACCTCCTTAAATTTCCTTTCTACAGAACTCGCTACATCAGAAATCGCCTATCTTGTAGACCTGTAAATTCTTTTTATATCTGTCACTATCATTATTGTTATTATTGTCTTATTGTTGTCATTATTATTATTATTATTATTATTATTATTATCACTACTAGTGGCAGCAGCTGCAGTAATACAAGCACTGCCAGAATTAAGTTTATTAGTTCATAGTTAGTGTTGTTTACTAATATTGCCACTTCAGAAACTCAAAATCATTCTAGTATTATTTGTCATATTAAAATTGTTATTTCTTAGGAAACCATGACGTAAAAGAGGTACTGTACGGGTGAAGCCTTCGTTCAATGTAACAGAGGGCGTGATGGCGCTAACTAAAGCCCGTTAAATGAATAAATAAATAAAATAAATAGTTTGTCTTGGTCCTACTCCTAAGTCCTCACATCCAAATTTGATTTTATTTTTATAGCTCAACGAGTAAACTTAAGTCACTGCGTCTCATTGTAATATACATGGTGGTTCTTGTTAGTGTTTAAAATCCTTTGAAGCGACGTAGATGATACTGAGACAAGTAATTTAATATAAGACACATGGGGTCGCGAATGTCGCAAAATACCCTAAAAGTGGATGACAAATGTTGAAAACGTGACGTCAAAAGATGACGAACCGCAGCGTTTGAGCCCATCGGTCTTTCGCACCTGATCATCCCAACACAAGTCACGCATTCACGTCGATATGGCTCCGGGTCTACGTGTGCGACTTCAGGGCATGGGGCTTGGGTTCTAGTCTTGAGACTGGCAGATAGTATTTTTTTTCATTGCACTGGACAATTATGTGTGTACATTGAGATAATATTTATTATCATTTACCAGTCTCGCAGTCTCCGCTGGTTTATTGCAAAGTACAGTGTAATGAAAACCTACGGTATTGCGACCCAAGGAAACGAGTGTAAGCTTCTGAATTGCGTCGTTACTAGTAAATAACCTACGTTTCCTTTGCTAAGTAATGTCTGTAAACAAAAAAAAGAAGGGACAAACGGAAAGAAATACAAACTAAAAACAGATTTTACTCGATTACAGAGAGGAGAATAATTTGTTACTTCTACTTTTACAGCAGATCACACTTACAAAAGGTCTTCGAAACTTACACCGTTTGCTTGAATGCAAGTATTGCATCACTCGATAATCCCTTCATGACCAAGCCAATCGCTACACGTGAGGCGAGGTACATCATATGGTGACGTCAAGAGTTCAACATTGTCGTCCATTTTTGGGGTATTTCCCGACATTCACGATACCATGTGTCATATATTAAGTAACTCATCTCAGCGACACCTACGTCGTTTCGTTTTTTTTTAAACATTGGCAAGAATCACCCTGTATACCTTACACCACGTGCTTTCAGTGCACACATCGGTGTAGCTACTGTTTATTCCCAGTATGTACCTCCTTAAAAAAGTTGTTTCTCGCAGTGTCAGAAAGTGCTTGAAAAAGAAAAGACATTTCTGTTTCTCTTTAGTAATTCTGGGCTAGAATAAGTTTAGAAACCACATAATATGCAAATATACAATACATTATCGAATAAGTGTTTCTTTATTTCATCACAGCAATAAACCGATGTGTTTCTTTCAATGTAGCACTGTATCTCTTTCGACTACGTTCATAATTTTTAGGTGTTTAACACTGAGTTTTCTGATTACTGCACATACTCTGGTTACTCTCTAACGTAATTAGTACTTACATTGGAAATCTTCCAAAATTTTGATGAACCACATCAATTTTCTAAATTTACTATTTTAGTCTTATTTTGTCCCAGAACAATGCATTGACCACCAATACATCCTTTTCATTCATAAAATGCAACCTCAGGACCGAGGACGACGAAAATTCAAGATGAGCTACGATGTTTGTAAATGGAATTATATTCTAACTTCTGCGGTATTAGAAGGCGCTTAGAAAAGCTATTTTAAATGTGTGCCTGTAAGCATTTTTAGACGACCAATTGTTGTGGAGGCGAGCAAGCTGTGGAAAGACTTGACACGACGACGGATCCTGCCATGAGGGCTGCTCTTGTCGGCGTTTACACCTGCAGTAGCCGATTCCGACTGCCTTATCTTTCAAATTTAGCACTTTTCTTGAATTTTTTGCTAAGAGTTTCAGCGCAGATTGTATCACTGTACTCATGTTCGCAAGAGCTGTTAATGACGTTAAAAGAAGTAAATTGTTCCATTTAGGAAAACTATTTAAATTAGTAGCTCTACTGATACAAGAGTAAACAGGAGGTAGAAGAGAGTTATATACTCCACAGCGCACTATCATTTACCTTAAACTTCGTCTCGATATTTTGAACCGCTCATGTAATAAAAGCGGTGTTGAGTCTTACGAACTAACTAACCTAGTACGTAAATGATAAACTGAATAACGTCGAAAGTTCCATGGGGCGACGTACGTACGATTCAGCGACTATAATGGATCTATATTTCCATATAAATCTAAATCTACGTAAGCCACATTACGGTATGTGCAGGACAGCACTTCAGCTTCCATCATTACCTTCTTCCCTTTCTATTCGCAAATGGCTTGCGGGAAGGACAGTTGTCAGTAAACCAACGTATGACACCTATTTTTTTTCCTCTTCGCGGGCATTTTGCATGAGGTATGTGGTAGAAAGTAATATTCGTAACACTTTCACGCTTCTTGAATGATCCATTGACAAAATGTGTCGCAGTCTGTTAATCTTCTCTCTCTCTCCTCTGTTGGGTTGGGTTGGGTTGCTTGGGGGAAGAGACCAAACTGCGAGGTCATCGGTCTCATTGGATTAGGGAAGGACGGGGAAGGAAGTCGGCCGTGCCCTTTCAAAGGAACCATCCCGGCATTTGCCTGAAACGATTTAGGGTAAACCACGGAAAACCTATATCAGGATGGCTGGAGGCGGGATTGAAGCGTCGTCCTCCCTAATGCGAGTCCAGTGCGCTAACCACTTCCCTACCTCGCTCTGTCTCTGCTCTGTTAATCAAAACTTGTAACGGTCATAGATGACTGAGAAGTACTCGGCAACAGTCGAAAAAGTGTTTTATATAATGAATTTTTCACTCGTCAACGGAGTGTACGCTGATATGACACTTCCTGGCAGACTGAAACTGTGTGCCGGACCGGGCCTCGAACCCGGGACGTCTGCTTTTCGCGGGAAGTGCTTTACCAACTTTTTTTGTTAATCACGTTTTTTTATATATGGTTCGGTGAATTTGTTCGGGGCGGACGTCCGATGACACTCGTTCAGGTAGTATTTTGATCCGTTCACTTAGTTTTTTTATTACAGAGGGTAGCTAACTCTCTCACCGAACACGCTGAGCTACCGTGCCGGCATCCAACTGAGCTATCCAAGCGTGAGCTACGATTCGCCCTCACAGCTGTACTTCCGCCGGTACTTCATCTCCTACCTTCCAGACTTCACAAAAGCTCTCCTGCGAAACTTGGGGGACTACACTTGGAAGAAATAGTACTGACGAAAGTAAAGCCGTAAGGACGAGTCGTAAGTCGTGCTTGGATAGCTCAGTTAAAAAAAAAAGTTGGTAGAAGACTTGCCCGCTAAGGCAACGGTCTCGGGCTCAAGTCCCGGTCCGGCAAATAGTTTTAAGCTGCCAAGAAGCTTCAAGTGTTTTGTAGATTACTTCTTTCGTGAAACAAATGTATTTCCCTAGGACTCCTGAAATGAATCTCAGCCTGGCGTCTGCTTTTCCTACCATTATTTTTATGTGGCCATTCCACTTTAAATTGCTTCGGACAGTTCCTCTTAGGTATTTTACGATTGTCACTGTTGATTTTTCGCTAGTGGTGTAATCTACCAGTAGTTGACCTCATCGTTTACTAATTCATAATAATTTTTATTATGTTCAGAGTGAACTGCCAGTCCCGGCACCAATAATCGATTCTCTGCAGATATTCGTGCGCGTTTTTGTAGTCCTATGGCTTTACAATCTTCCTTTACATTAAAGAATCGCCCTCACACAGCTTCCAAATCTATCAGGTAGATCATATATAAATTAAACAATGGCAGACCTATAATACTCCACTGCGATACATCCGAAAATATCTTTAAGTTTGACGATTTCGCCTCATTAAGAACAACGTGTTCAATTTTATCTGTTAGGAAGTTCTGAATACAGTCACAAATCTGGTTCGGTAATCACTGAACTAGAATTTTGTTGACGGACGACAGCGTGGAATTGTAATGAATGCCTTCCAGAAGTCGAGGAACAGGGCATCATCACAGGCGCAAGGATAGGACCACCAAGGGCGCAAGGAAAGACATAGCAGTTGTCCATAGCGCTCTGCTCTCATTAACTAACTGAGTGGAATCCATGTTCGATTTTGTAAAGGAGACTTTATTTCTCAAAAATAAAAAAAAAATTGTCACCGGTATAAGGTCTATAAATAATTTCCGGTTACCCCAAGAAAGTGTGATACGACCGTTACTGTTTACAATGTTTATAAATGGTCTAGTACACGTGTGGGCGAATAGCAGCCACGGACCACATGCAGCCCGCCAAGACAATCAGAAAATTCTGCGCTGAACCGAGTTTCCTTCTCCAGCACGACCGCAGATCATTAGTAGGACTGCCACGTCAATACGCAAGCACAGTGTAGGTACAATTTGTTAAAACCAAGTTGAGACTACGCACGATGGCTGATGGGGGCGAGCGTAAAGGCATTTCCCATTTACGATCGCTCCCATCAGGCACCGCGCCGAGTTACCAAGATGATTTTCGCGAAAAGTAGGACGCACTGCGCTTTTCATATTGATGTCGTTTATTTTCTTGCTACCTGTGCAACAGTAAATATGTAAATGTTGAAATTCAGTGAAACCAGGAATCTCTGAAACAACCAAAAATCAGTGAGGTCTACAGGGTGAGTCACCTAACGTTACCGCTGGATATATTTCGTAAACCACATCAAATACTGACGAATCGATTCCACAGACCGAACGTGAGGAGAGGGGCTAGTGTAATTGGTTAATACAAACCATAAAAAAATGCACGGAAGTATGTTTTTTAACACAAACCTACGTTTTTTTAAATATAAACAAATACGTAATCAATGCCGTTTGTCGCATTGTAAAATGTTAATTACATACGGAGATATTGTAACCTAAAGTTGACGCTTGAGTACCACTCCCCGCTGTTCGATCGTGTGTATCGGAGAGCACCGAATTACGTAGGGATCCAAAGGGAACGGTGATGGACCTTAGGTACAGAAGAGACTGGAACAGCACATTACGTCCACATGCTAACACCTTTTTATTGGTCTTTTTCACTGCCGCACATGCACATTACCATGAGGGGTGAGGTACACGTACATACGTGGTTTCCGTCTTCATTTACGGAGTGGAATAGAGTGTGTCCCGACATGGCAGGCCAATAGATGTTCAATGTGGTGGCCATCATTTGCTGCACACAACTGCAATCTCTGGCGTAATAAATGTCGTACACGCCGCAGTACATCTGGTGTAATGTCGCCGCAGGCTGCCACAATACGTTGTTTCATATCCTCTGGGGTTGTAGGCACATCACGGTACGCATTCTCCTTTAACGTACCCCACAGAAAGAAGTCCAGAGGTGTAAGATCAGGAGAACGGGCTGGCCAATTTATGCGTCCTCCACGTCCTATGAAACGCCCGTCGAACGTGTACCTCACCCCTCATGGTAATTAATGTACATGTGCGTCAGTGAAAAAGACCAATAAAAAGGTGTTAGCATGTGGACGTAATGTTCTGTTCCAGTCTCTTCTGTACCTAAGGTCCATCACCGTTCCCTTTGGATCCCTACGTAATTCGGTGCTCTCCGATACACACGATCGAACAGCGGAGGAGTGGTACTCAACCGTCAACTTTAGGTTACAATATCTCCGGATGTAATTAACATTTTACAATGCAACAAACGGCACTGATTACGTATTTGTTTATATGTTCAGATATGCTAACAAAACTAACGGGGTTCCATTTAAAAAAAACGTAGGTTTGTGTTAAAAAAAACATACTTCCGTGCATTTTTTTATGGTTTGTATTAACCAGTTACACTAGCCCCTCTCCTCACGTTCGGTCTGTGGAATCGATTCGTCAGTATTTGATGTGGTTTACGAAATATATCCAGCGGTAACGTTAGGTGACTCACCCTGCATACAGGGTGCTCCATTGATAGTGACCGGGCCAAATATCTCAAGAAATAAGCATCAAACGATAAAACTACAGAGAACGAAACTCGTCTAGCTTGAAGGGGGACACCAGATGGCGCTATGGTTGGCCCGCTATATGGCGTTGCTATAAGTCAAACGGATATCAACTGCTTTTTTTAAAATAGGAACTCCCATTTTTATTACACATTCGTGTAGTACGTAAAGATGTATGAATGTTTTAGTTGGACTACTTTTTTGATTTGTGATAGATGGCGCTGTAACAGTCCGGTATTTTCTTCGTGATACATTACTCGTGTTAAAATGGACCGTTTACCGATTGCGAAAAGGTCGATATCGTGTTGATGTATGGCTATTGTGATCAAAATGCCCAACGGACGTGTGCTATGTATGCTGCTCGGTATCCTGGACGACATCATCCAAGTGTCCGGACCGTTCGCGGAATAGTTACGTTACGTGAAACGTCAACCACGACCTGACGCAAATGATGATGCCCAAGTAGGTGTTTTAGCTGCTGTCGCGGCTAATCTGCACATCAGTAGCAGACAAATTGCGCGAAAACGGGGAATCTCAAAGACGTCCGTGTTGAGAATGCTACAGCAACATCGATTGCACCCGTACCATATTTCTATGCACCAGGAATCGCATGGCGACGACTTTGAACGTCGTGTACAGTTCTGCCACTGGGCACAAGAGAAATTACGGGACGATGACAGGTTTTTTGCACGCGTTCTATTTAGCGACGAAGCGTCATTCACCAACAGCGGTAATGTAAACCGGCATAATATGCACTACTGGGCAACGGAAAATCCACGATGGCTGCGACAAGTGGAACATCAGCGACCTTGGCGGGTTAATGTATGGTGCGGCATTATGGGAGGAAGGATAATTGGCCCCCATTTTATTGATGGCAATCTAAACGGTGCAATGCATGCTGAATTCCTACGTAATGTTCTACCGATGTTACTACAAGATGTTTCACTGCACGACAGAATGGCGATGTACTTCCAACTTCCGGCACGTAGCCCGCGTGCGGTTGAAGCGGTATTGAATAGCACATTTCATCTGACGTCCCCGGATTTCTTTCTGTGGGGAAAATTGAAGAACAATTGCTATCGTGATCCACAGACAACGCCTGACAACATGCGTCAGCGCATTGTCCATGCATGTGCGAACATTACGGAATGCGAAGTGCTCGCTGTAGAGAGGAATGTCGTTACACGTATTGCCAAATGCATTGAGGTTGACGGACATCATGTTGAGCATTTATTGCATTAATGTGGTATTTACAGGTAATCACGTTGTAACAGCATGCGTTCTCAGAAATGATAAGTTCACAAAGGTACATGTATCACATTGGAACAACCGCAATAATATGTTCAAACGTACCTACGTTCTGTATTTTAATTTAAAAAACCTTGTCTGTTACCAACTGTTCGTCTAAAACTGTGAACCATATGTTTGTGACTATTACAGCGCCATCTATCACAAGACGAAAAAAGTGGTCATATTTCTTTACGTACTGTTCCTATTTAAAAAGACTTAGTTGATATCCATTTGACCTATGGCAGCGCCATCTAGCGGGTCAACTATAGCGTCATCTGGTTTCCCCCTTCAAGCTAGACGAGTTTCGTTCTTCGTAGTTTTTTCGTTTGACGCTTATTTCGTGAGATATTTGGCCTGGTCACGATCAATGGACCACCCTGTAGAGGCTGTAATGAAAAATTGACCTTTTCTAAAATACAATGTTAACGAATGAATGTTAATACACTCCTGGAAATGGAAAAAAGATCACATTGTCACCGGTGTGACAGACCCACCATACTTGCTCCGGACACTACGAGAGGGCTGTACAAGCAATGATCACACGCACGGCACAGCGGACACACCAGGAACCGCGGTGTTGGCCGTCGAATGGCGCTAGCTGCGCAGCATTTGTGCACCGCCGCCGTCAGTGTCAGCCAGTTTGCCGTGGCATACGGAGCTCCATCGCAGTCTTTAACACTGGTAGCATGCCGCGACAGCGTGGACGTGAACCGTATGTGCAATTGACGGACTTTGAGCGAGGGCGTATAGTGGGCATGCGGGAGGCCGGGTGGACGTACCGCCGAATTGCTCAACACGTGGGGCGTGAGGTCTCCACAGTACATCGATGTTGTCGCCAGTGGTCGGCGGAAGGTGCACGTGCCCGTCGACCTGGGACCGGACCGCAGCGACGCACGGATGCACGCCAAGACCGTAGGATCCTACGCAGTGCCGTAGGGGACCGCACCGCCACTTCCCAGCAAATTAGGGACACTGTTGCTCCTGGGGTATCGGCGAGGACCATTCGCAACCGTCTCCATGAAGCTGGGCTACGGTCCCGCACACCGTTAGGCCGTCTTCCGCTCACGCCCCAACATCGTGCAGCCCGCCTCCAGTGGTGTCGCGACAGGCGTGAATGGAGGGACGAATGGAGACGTGTCGTCTTCAGCGATGAGAGTCGCTTCTGCCTTGGTGCCAATAATAGTCGTATGCGTGTTTGGCGCCGTGCAGGTGAGCGCCACAATCAGGACTGCATACGACCGAGGCACACAGGGCCAACACCCGGCATCATGGTGTGGGGAGCGATCTCCTACACTGGCCGTACACCACTGGTGATCGTCGAGGGGACACTGAATAGTGCTCGGTACATCCAAACCGTCATCGAACCCATCGTTCTACCATTCCTAGACCGGCAAGGGAACTTGCTGTTCCAACAGGACAATGCACGTCCGCATGTATCCCGTGCCACCCAACGTGCTCTAGAAGGTGTAAGTCAACTACCCTGGCCAGAAAGATCTCCGGATCTGTCCCCCATTGAGCATGTTTGGGACTGGATGAAGCGTCGTCTCACGCGGTCTGCACGTCCAGCACGAACGCTGGTCCAACTGAGGCGCCAGGTGGAAATGGCATGGCAAGCCGTTCCACAGGACTACATCCAGCATCTCTACGATCGTCTCCATGGGAGAATAGCAGCCTGCATTGCTGCGAAAGGTGGATATACACTGTACTAGTGCCGACATTGTGCATGCTCTGTTGCCTGTGTCTATGTGCCTGTGGTTCTGTCAGTGTGATCATGTGATGTATCTGACCCCAGGAATGTGTCAATAAAGTTTCCCCTTCCTGGGACAATGAATTCACGGTGTTCTTATTTCAATTTCCAGGAGTGTATTTTAAAAGGTGCGGCTCTCCGCTAACATCTGCTTCCACAAGGTGGCCCCGAGCTACAACAATTGCCAACTCTTGATCTAGTAGAAAGCGTCAGAAGGTCGTTAAGACGCTCCGCAGATGATGCGGTTATCTACAAGGAAATAGCAAAGCCACAAACGGCATCGATTTGCAGAATGACCAGCAGAGGTGACCTGCAGACTACTGATGAACGGTGTAGCTCTGGCAGCTGACCCTGAACCTCGATAAATCTAACATATTGCGTATACATAAAAAAAAAAATGCACAACTGAACAACTACTCTATTCATTGCCAGTTGCTGGAAACAGTACATATTGTAAAATATCTACGAGTAACTACCTAGAGCGACCTTAAGTGGAGTGACTACAGAAAACGAATAGTAGCAAAAGCAGATACCAGACTGAGATTCATAGGAAGAATCTTAAGGAAAGGTAACTCATCCACGAAAGAAGTGACTAACAAGAAGTTTGTTCGACCGATCCTTGAGTACTGTTTGTCAGTCTGGGATCCCTGCCAGGTAGGACTGATAGAAGAAATGGAGAGGATCAAACGAAGAGCGGCTAGTTTCGTCACGGGATCGTTCAATTGGTGCGAGAAGGTTACAGAGATGCTCAACGAACTCCAGTGGCAGACACTACAAGAGAGGCATTGTGCATCTCAGACAGGTTTACAACTGAAATGACCACGATGAAAAATTCCATAAATTAAAGCTAATACTGTGTTTTACAGACAAGCATCCTTCCCACGCGCCATTCGCGAGTGCAACAGGGAAGGTGGGATTATCTAGTGAGACCAGAAGTACCTTAAGCCACGCACTGTCAGATGGCCTGCCGAGTACTGATGTAGATATAATTATATACATCTGTCCGATGACCTTTTTCACGACCTCAGCGATCCAGATCGTCGCAGTCTTCCCGCAACCCAAACGACGCGTGCACCGTTCCTTGTCGGCAGCAGAATGCCACATCTGGAACAACAAGATTTTCGAAGTTACACTTGCTATCATTTCTACATCTTTGAGCAATGGAGGATTTGAATTGTATGACCTGAGTGAATATAGCGTATTGTGAGGTAATTATCCTGTGAGAGGGTAAAGAATTCTTATTAAGAACGGAAGTCAGGATACGCAAGCAACATTTTCAGAAGCATGGTCCTTAAACATTGATACCACCATTTAATGTGGCATTCCGATTGGTGAGTAATACATGTGGACTATCACCGCATAGAAGTGAATTACATAAGCGCTGACGCGCTTCTTCGTTAGATGACGTACGCATATAACAGAGCCATGTAGCTGCCCGCGACGCGTCCACTACACAGTATCAAAATGGAAACAAACATCGTTATTCGAAAGTGACGTAGAAATTTCAGTTCATTTGTGATAAAGACATGGATATATAACTATACGTTTTAATAGCAATCACCATGAACCTTAAAATCTATAAAATGGAATGTTCGTCTCAGCGTATGAAACTATTCCTGCAGCAACACTTTACGGACATATTTTAACCGAGATCTTGTGTGGTCAGGATCTTCCTTCAGCTAACAACTCAAATAAAATAAACTATTCACATCATGTCATGCAATATACATAATTGATTTTAATTGCGACCCAACGCAACGGCGACTCAAATTCGCCAAAATTTCCCCTGTCGTTCAGGGCTGCACATTATTCTACAGAAAAGATACGCTAGCTGATAAAATATTACTTCGTCTGTTTTATTTGTGGCAGATTAGTTAGGAATAGCCATCTCCAATAGTTATGTTTTTTTTATGTCTAAGAATTCATTTTCTAGTAAGCTGATTGCTGAATTCATAATTTTAGTCGTATAATTTTCAGCTGCCGTACCATTCCGATTTCTGTTTCTCAGCTTTATCTGTTCGCTTTCATCGTTGCTCCGACGTTACCTGACGGATTGTGGGATATGTTGATGTATATTTCCTTTACAAGAAAATGCAGCGTATTCGTGTCTTCCTTTTACATCAAGATGTTTGCTTCCATATCACAACTACGGATGAATAATTGGCCGACATAATCCGACGTAATCTCATTTCAAAAACTGTTGAGGATAAGAGCAGTTTCTCCGCGGGGCTATAATGTTCTGCAGATTTTCATCGCATACTCGTTTTTGCTTGCTCAAACTGGTTTCCTTAGCGCGTGATTTGCATATATTGCCTGCTTTATTTGTTATGTGCCGTGTGTTCCTTTTCAGCCGATCCATCCATCTTTCCTTCCTAATCCAGAACCAGTCTTCGTTACTCAGTATTATTAGACAAGTCCAAAAAGTTTAACATTAAGTTCTGAATCTGGATGACGTCGTCTCAATGGGCTGATGTCAACCCCAAAATTTTATGAGTACGCTTTAATGCCCCCACTGAAAGATAGAAAAATTTTGGCCTAAACAAATAACTACAAATAACTTTCGTATTGAAAGTGGTTTACTGAATCCTGTTATCATAACAAATTTCAGCGGTTTCGGTTACTTATATCCCGTATACTGTTTCAGCTTTCTGTTCCTTCAGTCAATGGGATAGCACGGGAAGCTGTCAACATTGCTCCAGAATAAACTGCTCCTCAAGAACATCTTTAAAGCATGAAGGGCAGATGGGTTTTACAAGAACCTCGTGGATCCGAAAAAAATTCTATTTCCATCTCTAAACAGTGAAACAGTTTATGAAAGCCTTGCAAAAGACGGAGGATCTTTGAAGCGTCTGTCAGAAGTTCCCTCATTCATCAGTAGTGAAACTCGAAGATGGCGAGTTTGCCGGCCGGTGTGGCCGTGCGGTTCTAAGCGCTTCAGTTTGGAACCGCGAGACCGCTACGGTCGCAGGTTCGAATCCTGCCTCGGGCATGGATGTGTGTGATGTCCTTAGGTTAGTTAGGTTTAAGTAGTTCTAAGTTCTAGGGGACTAATGACCTCAGCAGTTGAGTCCCATAGTGCTCAGAGCCATTTGAACCATGGCGAGTTTGTTTGACCTGATATTAGAAAAAAATTCTATGTTTCAACTTTTGATTGATATTAGTGTGAGTGAGCCGGATAGCCGGAGTTGACAACTATTTTGCAGGCCTGGAGGGAACTTAGTTTCGAGATGGGATCAAGGCACTGGAACATCGTTGGACCAAGTGCATTAATCTACAAGGAGACTACATTGAAAAATAAAAAAAGTTTCACTGATGGAAGTACTTTTTTGTATTCCGTTACGAGAACTTTTCAAACCACTCTCATATTTGATCTCTAATAGGATATACTTTGACATTCCTTAAAAATTTCATTACAGCCGACTACGTTCTTCTTTTGTCGTTCATAATTATTGTCCCCAAAATTCGCTTCCATACATATTAGAATACGGATGGCCAGTACTTAGCAAAATTTTTGCATTTCGTATCCTTTCTCGTCTTGACACCCAGTGTTGCGTGTATCATGCCGCATATTTATTGAAATTTATTTAAATTGTTTGTAGATAGTTTTCACACTCATATCTAATAACACAACTTAACAGTTGAAAATGTAATATCTATTATATTGATTATCCATGGAATACTACCGTATTTTGAAATGAATTGGAAATTTTCCTATTTCCTCAAATTTTTAGGTCACAGTTCTTACATATTTGATTTAGGATGGAGATTATTATCTCACTTCTGAATAATTATTTGGTCACGGCAAACAGAAGAGTATTTATGTGTTTGTCTGTCCTGGTATTAATCTTATAGCTTGCTTAACTTCCTTTTTCCATTGTACAACAATGTCGTCTAAGTACACACTAAACATAATAGGTGAAAGGCTACATTCCTGTTACCCTCTCTGTTGGTCTTTATTGCTGCTATCTTCACATTCCAAGTATTTATTATAATTACTTTGTGCTAATACCTAGTCTTTCATACATCCAATAAATGTCTCGGATACCCTCATTCTCCCATAGCGTCAAAACTATTTTCATAATCTATGATAGTGATTTGAGTGACCAGGTTGTATTCTCATCGTTTTTCAGTTAAATAGTTTGCAAAAGTAGGTAATATTGTCCTTACAACATTGTCACTTTCTAAAGCCATTTTGTTCCTCATTTAGGAGTGTATCATATTTGCGTCTCAGGTTATTATAACTAATTCTTGCGAAGAGTTTGTAAGTAGCTTTTAGTAGTCTTATTCCTCCATAGTTCTCCCAGACATTTGTTCCTCCTTTATGGTAGCGGTGTATCATTTCAAATGTCTTTCACGTTTCAGGTACCACCCTTGTCTACCAGCATTCATTCTAGAGGTGTAACAGCCTCAGTTATGACTTGGATCTTCCGTATTTAACGAGTTCTACATTGATTCCATCAGATTCTCTTATAGTTGTTATCATTATTACTATTAATTGTATTTCACACTATGACCATTGTGTAACTTTCACTGCAGCGGCCAGTACATACAATAAATTCTACATCACACAAAGACGAAAAGAAAGAGGTCAGTATTTTTAGATCCAGGGCAAGATAGGACAGACTGCGTATACATAAACGAATGAAAGTAGTAAGCAAACCATTACTAAGAGTACAATTACGTAAATTCTAAACGATTTGAAATGACCGATGGTTTACAGTGTTGCATTAAAGGAACCCGTGAGCAGACCGATAAATGCTTAGTTTCAAGTATTCTTTGCGATGAGTGAGAAATATTCCATAGACCCTACTTGTCATACAGACATTTTATAGGAGTCGTTTGTGGACGAATTCTGGCTTGAGACGATGACAGGAAGGATGACGCGGCAAGTGCCATTGATTCTTAATCTGCAGTATACTTTCTAAGGTTCTCGTAGTACCTGCTTTGTACCTTTACGTTAAGCTGGACAGGTGCGTCAGAGAGCAGAGCAGGTATCAAATTTTCGATGAAATTCGCTTATTACATTAATCTAACTGTAGATTTAAAATTGTTGGTTAACAATGGCTGAAAATATTTATTTAGAACACTAAATGCAGAATACAGTTGTGTTCATATCGTTTTATTTTTAGCATTAATGTATATTTGTGATGACAACTTGTCTGAACAGTGGGAGTAGCGACCGCCGAAGAATGTTGCAGATGCTTGTATCTGTCCCAGAAGGTGGTACGATGTTTCTTGTCCTCCTTTGAAGATATTCTTGGCACGTAACAGTAACAACAAAATTTGTTTTACTTAACACTTGGTGATATGGTTTTTGTGTGTGTGAAATCGTGGAAGCGTAAATATACGGACTGCCGCAGCTTTAGCGTTCCGACGTTGAAGAAAAGCTGCGCTCATGCGATGACTCACAGCATACGTCACTTTCAGTAAATTATGTAGATATGTACGGAAATTCCAGTGGCTTCATTCCGATGCCAGATGTTGTCAGTATGTGTCACAGAACGGGTTGAGAGTTTGGCCTTAGCGTTTAGCCTTGTGGACGGGTAATTAACACGTGGTTAAAAGCACTTGCCTCAATTTGTGTTATATATCTTACAGCACGAACTCTGAGAAGGACATGACAGATTAACACTCGTTAAGTATTTAGAGGAATAGGTCACTTGGTGATAGCTGGAGTTCCTTATGAGGTTCTGCAGACTCTGCGGATCGCTGGTCCTCATTAACCTTTAAGAAAACACACACACACACACACACACACACACACACACACGCACACACACACCGACAAGACCTGTGGAACCCTGCCACTTAAGCGTGTACCGTAATGAAACTAGTAACTGGGGTTATTAAGCAGCTAAGCTGTTTATGTTAAGCTAGAAGAGGTTTTTATATCTTCATTTCAGAGCTTATGACTCTCAACTCAGGAAAATATCGCATTTTACGCGTCCCGAATGAAGGACAGTGGTTCGTTGGGTAACTGTCAATCATTGTTAAATGAAACCTATTTCTCAATGTTCGGTGAAACTGTTGAACGTAACTGCAGTAACTATTATTTAACTGTGGGAGCCTCAGAATTCCGACTATGTAACCAGAAGTGGGCCAGTTTTCAATGGCTGAGAGAGACACTTTTCAAGATTGTAAGGTAACTTCATATATCCTCTACTTTTGCTTTCAGTAATGAAGCGTCCCATAGAAAATCGTTATTCAATATATATGAAATACCTTACGCGATGCAAGACATCGGAAGTATTCTCAAGTTGTAGGTGATAACCACGGAAAAAAACCTGAATATATAACTATTTTAATTAGTTGTTCTTTTGTGCTGTTTAAGCTTAGGACAGTAAGGTGTTTATTATTTTAGTTCATCAGTTGAGTTGGCCTCACAAGGGATAGGTGCACCCTGCTTGTCAACGGCGCTCGACAGACCCGGAGGGTCATCCAACCACGTGCTAGTCAACAGGGACAGCACTTAACTTCTGTGATCTGACGGGTACTTGTGTTACCGCTGCGACAAGACCGTTGGCTGACTTTATGTAAGTTTATTTTAAAACATTCTTATTGGTTTTTTTATGCACCATGTAATAAAAAACTCCCTTATGAACTAACTGCCCGCATCTCGTGGTCGTGCGGTAGCGTTCTCGCTTCCCACGCCCGGGTTCCCGGGTTCGATTCCCGGCGGGGTCAGGGATTTTCTCTGCCTCGTGATGGCTGGGTGTTGTGTGCTGTCCTGAGGTTAGTTAGGTTTAAGTAGTTCTAAGTTCTAGGGGACTTATGACCACAGCAGTTGAGTCCCATAGTGCTCAGAGCCATTTGAACCATTTTTGAACTAATTGTGGGTGCAGCACTGTAATGGTTCTTTATTTACGTGACCATTATGGCACTCCAACCCCAATTCTCGATACCAGTAATATCGTACTACTTTTCTGCGAAGTAACAGACATATTTTTGTGACAATATTCACATTTGGTTTTATTAATGTATAGGTACTCCGATGTATCGATATATTCCAGTGATCTGGTTCTTGTGTGTATTCATTTCTGTGAGACTGTTATAATCTTTGACTTACTTGTAACCGAATGCACACAGAGCAGGCGTTCTTTGTTTCACTTTGCAGAAGTTAAGTTGTTATTTCGCTTTGTAAAAGAACAGTCAAGTCTTGTGTTTGGTTAAAGCGGAAATTAAATATATGAAGATTGTTACAAAACTGTTTTCTTGATAATGTGACAATTAAGAAGAAGTATATGTGAATTAACAAGAAGTTTAATAAAAATGTGGACCGTGAACACCGAGTCAAAAATTATTTCTACCATACCATTGTTCTGATCTGGGATTGTTTGATCATTAAGAATTTTCTGAAAAACGCATTTGTTAGGTCTTCAGATATTGCTAAAATACAGATCTGGACCTTCTAGCAGTCAAAGTGGAATCAACCTAGAATGAACAAGATGAGCCATAACAACTTCGACGAAATCTACGTGGGAATCCATTCAAGATAAGTGCCAAAATTAATGACTTTTTTACAGTGACTTCATTATTTCAATTCTGACGATACCATCCACAGTCAATAACTTTGTTGTTGCTCGATAAAGCGAACATATGCTGCGTGAGCAACATTATTAATTTTATTTCTAACCTACTGTGCAAGTGGTGGTATTGTAAGAAGCACGTACTTATTGCAGTGTCTGAAACTAACTAGTTTTTATTTTTGAAATGGCTGCAAGTGACTGAAAAAACACGAGGTACAGTGAAAACTGTAACGCCTATCGAGGAAATAAAAGCATGTTTTTACTACTGGACACCAATTGTTTCAGTTATTCCAAATTAGTTAACACATCCCGTGAATCTTCATTTTCTGGAGAGTTACCCTGGGTCATAAGATACATTTTTAGGTATTCCCTTTTCAGAGATCTACAGGTGCAGCCGTGAATAGTTTTGTACCAGGAAAAGCCCCTCTCCACATCTGAGGACGTCGCAGAAGTATTGTGAAGACGGCGATATCACCGAAGGCTAGCACTGTAGTGACTATACCTTCACATAGTTTACAAACTAGTATTTCCCCGTCAGTGCCGAAGGAGTTCTCTCCAAAATCACTACCAAAACCTGGTGACTTCATGTTTTTGGTACCAGTGGCGGATACAGAAAAACCTCAAGGAGGGGACTCTGAACATATCTTGAGCTACCTTTACTTTTACCGCAATAAAAAATAATCAAGTCACATGCACAGTTAAGGAAAGTTTTATTTAAACTGATTATATACATATACAAAACAATACCATCTTATGACATAAAAAGTTACAATTGTGGTTCTCTTCCTTAAATGATGGATTCTATGCGCCAATTCTTCCTGCAAAATTGTATAATTACATCGTCAATAGTACAATGTCAGGGTGAGTGTTCAACAGACCTAAGCCATTAAGTTGATCCTCCTTCAGTCTACCTCAGCCATGTCTTTGTTCGCCGCGATGTTGGAAAACTGCATTCTACTGCAGCAATAGATGCAGGTAGACAAGCAAATATTTTGTACAGCATGTGCAAAGTAGGATAGTCAGATCTGGGACAAACAGACAACGCTTGCATAACAGAATCACGATCATTAAGGGCGCTTATGCTCGTTTGCTTGTATTGAAGAATCTCTTCCAGTAGTCTCTTTTTAATCCCAAAGAGTGATTCCTCTTCAAAGAACGGTAGTTCAATTAACCAGTGATTCAGTTTATGTGCCAGCTTATTATCGTCATGTTTCACAATCAGCTGATCACTGTCACTCTTGGCTAACCTTCACACTTGCACTTGCTACAACTAGGACTTTTTACTCATTCATTCTTCAGTCTTAATATTTCTGTTTCTGAATGTAAACTAGCTTCCTATTCGGCGAATAGTCCGTATCTATAACGCTACGTATCGAAGGTTCTCTGTACAAGAAACCAGCAGAATATTCGCAACTTTTCTCGAGCAAATGCCAGACGGAATGACGTATCGAAATCACTAGAATGGCCGCGACCTTTCTTGTACGTATGTGTTAGCTGTCTATGTGCCAGACAGAAACGTATAAATTACGACGACGCGGACGCGCCTGCTGCATAGGAAAATACAACTAACTCGATAACTCGATTCAGTCGAGTCGACTAACGAAAGAAACGGACGAATAACGTGCGGGCTGACTGGCGGGGGCGGCGCGGGTGGTAATGCGAGTGCCCCTGCAAGGGGGTGGGGGGTTGGAGCACTTTCGGCATGTAGAACCAGACACAATTTATATTCAAACTAAGTGGTGTAACCACGTGTGCGATGTTTATTACGTCACAAGCCGCCTTTATTGACGTCGAGAGCGTTTTGTCAACCCCGCGTAAAAATATCTTACATCAGCTTGTCTACTATAGCGCTGATGAGCTTCGCAGTAATTGTTGTGTTTATGTGTGACAATATTACGTGAAACACGTCATGACTCCAACTTTTTCATGTTTTTACTCTCGTGTTCGTTGAGACACGACTAATTGACGCATTTCTCGTAACAGTTGGCCGAAATATTACAAATTATGACAAAAGTTGCCCGAAATATGACCTATTACTAAAAAAGCTGTAAATATGATTTGATATACACAATAATAATTCATTTTTATATACTACAATACCTGGATTCTCGCACAAATTGTTATAAAATTTACCCTAAAGTTCGGCAAAAATACGACTTGTAATTAAAATCTGGGCTCTAGTGATCACAAAATCTTCCAACGATATTTGCGTGTTATTGGTATCGATATCGGCAAGTTATTGCCCCAGGAAATCCGTATCAAAATCTTTGCAGTAGTTACTCAATCTAGCCAGACATATAAAAAGAAGAGAGCCTCGGACTTAAGTTTTTGTATGTAGAGTCAGAGAAGATTTAATAAAACATTTTCTTTATTTACTTACGAAAACATGACTACAACTTACGTTTTATATCTGTACGCAGTAATGTTCGTCTATCATGCTTTTAACGGATGACGAATGCAATGTACGTTCAAATGGCAAAAGATCTTCTTTATATGATATAATTACAATTTAACAAATTCCAGATTTTTTTACTTTACTTTTACTGTGAAACCTTGCTTCTTGGCAAATTTCATGATTCTAGTTCCACGGGAAGCACCTACATGTTTTAATAAGTGTGTTTTCCAGTGTCTAAATATATGACATAAATGGCCGTGTCGTTTGATTCAAGTGACTTAAAGGCATACAATTTTTACAGCTCCAAGGAACCGTAGATCTCGATATGTGACATAAATGTCAACTTGATACGACTACCCATTGCTGTGGGAAAGGGTTCTGAACAGTCGGACAGACAGATTGACGCACAACAAAGAGATCATATAAGGGCTCCATTTTGACAGATTGAGGCGCTGAACCTTAACAAACTTGCAAAATTATTTTTTTGTCTGTTTGTAGGTGCACGTGGCCGCTGCGCAGTCTGTACAGAAAAACGTACTTTTTTCGCAACAGGTTCTTCAGAAAATCCTCCATCAACTGTGGTTTCCTTAATCAATCTTAATTTGTTGTGCGTTATGGTGTCTAAGTATCTCCTCTCATTGTTTTAAAATTAGGTGCTGTAGCATCATTGGATTAAAATATGGAATGTTGAGTTACTGTACTTAACGAATGCAAAAAAATGTTCGGAAAACTACATCTGAAAGAGGTCTTGATGAATTCATAAGAAAAACGCACTGCAGCTCAATATGATGCTCATTATAAAATTTCATAAAAATTTGTTGAACTGTTAGAGTAAATTATATATTGTTTAATGGATCAAGTAGCAGCTCACAACTGCCAGCTTGACAGGAGATTACAGCATATCCTTAACTCGATTTTTCCACGTACAGAGAACGAAGAGTTTTGTAATTATTCTGAAGTGTTTCGATTGGAACCATTAATATGATGCTCCCTTTGCAGTTGCGTGACCGTGTACACGGTTTTCACTTTCGTGTTTATGTGTCGAAATCAGCCAGTCCCTTATTAAAAACTTGTGAGGAGACTAGATCTCCAAGAAAGAGACCAAGTCTTAGCACATTGAATATCTAGTTAACATTCAAGTAGAACACATCTAGCTCATTGAATACACCTAGTATGTTGCGATACAGCGACTTTTACTTTTTTCCACTCTACTCCTCTCTTTCTCTCTCTCTCTGTAAGATTATATACAATACTTACTGAGCCAAATGTGCACCATTATTCAATAACAGAATTAATGAGAAGTTTTAAAATTAGAGGTGATTCTATTTCACCCGTATGTCGATGGACCCTGATGGATTTTACGTCCTGTAAAATGTTTTGATTTCCTTTTCTTGTACGGCAGTGAATAAAATATTTCGTTTCAGACCAAACAATTTACTAATTCACACCAAAGACTAAGTTTCATTGGCAGGACACTAACAGACCTACTAAGGAGACTGCCTACACTACGCTTGTTCGTCCTCTTTTAGGATACGGTAGCGCGGTGTGGGATCCTTACCAGATAGGACTGATCCAGTACATCGAAAAAGTTCAGAGAAAGGCAGCATGTTTTCTATTATCGCGAAATATGGGAGAGAGTGTCACAGAAATGATACAGGATTTGGGATGGACACCATTAAAAGAAAAGCGTTTTTCGTTGCGACGGAATCTTCTCACGAAATTCCAATCACCAGCTTTCCCCTCCGAATGCGAAAATATTTTTTTGACACCGATTTACATAGGGAGGAACGATCACCAAGATAAAATAAGGGAAATCAGAGCTCGTACGGAAAGATATAGGTGTTCATTCTTCCCGAGCGCTATACGAGACATGAATAATAGAGAATTGTGAAGGAAGTTCGATGAACCCTCTGCCAGGCACTTGAATGTGATTTGCAGAGTATCCATGTAGATGTAGATGTAGATGTTGATTAGCAGCTAAACTGTATTAATGTCAAATTGCGTAGGCAGGGGCAAAGCGACGCACGGGGCCAAGACTCGAATCTAGTGTTCTTCCAACTTGTGAGTGTAATGTGACAGCTCTGCATCTTCAGTTGAGAGCTTTTGTGGTGGAAGAGTCAGGCGTGGTGTGTTAGTAGTTTGTGCTTTGAAGCTTTCGACATATGAGGTTAGTTTTTTTGGAATTTTCGATCTACGTATTTACCGTGTAATTGTTGGGTATCTGTGTGCTGTAACAAAATTCCGAATATTTACCAATACCTCGTACGTAAGTACATAACCTAACTCACGCTTTATGCTTTGTTGTTGGTTTAACAAGTTGCCATGTACGGTACCTGATACTAGAAGTTTAGAAATCCGTGCCACGGGGCAAAGATCCTAACAACCAGCTAGGGCAAATATCCAAGTGCGTGCTTTTGCCCCAAAACGTTTGCGTTTTCTTTCTTCAGTTTTAATACTGAACTCGTTGGTTAATTTAATATATTTAATGGACCATATTTTATCTCACTATTTCAAATCAACTGATTCAGTATTAATAAGACTAGTTCACCTTCATGTTACAGAAACTTCCTCCTCGCCATTGCCACTAAAACATTAGAGGAGGCCTCGGAGCTAATAGAAAATGGATCTTCCAATGCAGCTGAAAGGCTTACGTAAAAGACTTAAACCAGGCTATGGAGTCGCATCATCGGGGTGTTTCCTGTATCAATTTGGATTCTATGTTTTATAGCCTTACATTTTACACTTCCGACATATCAGCATACCAGTTTGCCGAAAGTAATGGCGTAAACCACCCGTTTCATAAAGAAAGCCAAATTGTAAGGGAAGACTGGGATCGCTCATTCATCGCTCATTATAATTTGAGGCAACAGGAGAAAGTCAGAATCGGGAGGATAATGGGGTTCGAGAAAGCACAAATGGCACTTTTCTCAGAAACTCCAAAACTTTGTAATTTAAATTTAATTTTCCCCTTTACGAGTCGATAATGAATACGGAATAGAAATACAAACTGTGCCGGGAAAACTGCAGAAAAGACTGACATAAAAGGCCAAATAATGGTAATAATGCAAGTGTCTCCTTGTGTTAAAATTATTTGGCTAAATTAGTGATATGTTTATGTCATGTTTTGATGTTTAGTAAGATCACGATGACTGTGACAGTGATGATGATGATTGTCATGATTTTGATACAGTGAAACATTATACAAGTGCCTAAATAGTACTGTAATTTCCTGCAACCTATTGTAATTTTAATATTTCCTTTTTGTGTACAGTTTTGTGTCAGAACGCTAGGATGTTTACCCCAGGCCTGGGCCAAAGATCCATATCCTTCATTTTCATCATTTTGTTAAATATAACTGTAGTAATCATACAAGCAATCTTCAGCTTATGGTATCGGTTGAAGTATGATCAGAGGTGTATTGGTACAGTTTTCATTTTCATGTAACCGGAAAAGGCAGAAGGGAGAAACAGAGAAGAGGTGTGTGTGCATCTTTGCCCCCGCCTACCCTATCGTACGGAATAATCGTAAGAAATAATTTTTTTCGCTTGTTCGTCAAATGCAGTCCAAAATTCAACAACCAAAAGCAGACAATTGTAGTCACTACTAATTCAAGAGTAACCACCTGCATAAGAGTACTTCATATTACATATATTTTATATTTTTATTGTCCACTTTAGTAACCTTTTAAAACGGTATCAAGAGAATAACCGAAAACGACGTGATGTATCTATTAGTGTATTAATGTGCGACATCCACAGGCGACAGCATTATTTAGCTACAACGCTGCAGCACTCACACATCAAGGTGCCCAAGACCCAACTGCCAGCCTACCAGGATTTCATCTGCAGAGAAGTGTGTGGACAAGGCTGAACAGAGTGAGAACTGGCCACTCCAGGAGCAACGCTACGATGCACAAGTGGGGACTCCGAGATTCTCCAGCCTGTGATTGCGGGGCCCAAGAACAAACTGTTCAACTTATTGTACGAGACTGTCCTCAGAGGAAGTATCCTGGACCATATAGCGACTTTATTAATGCTATTCCCTCTGCTGTTAGTTGGTTTGAATCATTAGATATTGAACTATTATTAAATGTATCTGCCTTTTTTTTAACTTGCAATTATATCAGTCAAAGTAGTCAGTAATATTAAGTTAGTAATTTTCACAATTTAAAAAGTGTATAAAATTTGTGCCAAAAAGCAAACCTAAGTATATGTAAATACTTAAGTAGATATACACTCCTGTAAATTGAAATAAGAACACCGTGAATTCATTGTCCCAGGAAGGGGAAACTTTATTGACACATTCCTGGGGTCAGATACATCACATGATCACACTGACAGAACCACAGGCACATAGACACAGGCAACAGAGCATGCACAATGTCGGCACTAGTACAGTGTATATCCACCTTTCGCAGCAATGCAGGCTGCTATTCTCCCATGGAGACGATCGTAGAGATGCTGGATGTAGTCCTGTGGAACGGCTTGCCATGCCATTTCCACCTGGCGCCTCAGTTGGACCAGCGTTCGTGCTGGACGTGCAGACCGCGTGAGACGACGCTTCATCCAGTCCCAAACATGCTCAATGGGGGACAGATCCGGAGATCTTGCTGGCCAGGGTAGTTGACTTACACCTTCTAGAGCACGTTGGGTGGCACGGGATACATGCGGACGTGCATTGTCCTGTTGGAACAGCAAGTTCCCTTGCCGGTCTAGGAATGGTAGAACGATGGGTTCGATGACGGTTTGGATGTAACTTGCAATTATATCAGTCAAAGTAGTCAGTAATATTAAGTTAGTAATTTTCACAATTTAAAAAGTGTATAAAATTTGTGCCAAAAAGCAAACTATTCAGTGTCCCCTCGACGATCACCAGTGGTGTACGGCCAGTGTAGGAGATCGCTCCCCACACCATGATGCCGGGTGTTGGCCCTGTGTGCCTCGGTCGTATGCAGTCCTGATTGTGGCGCTCACCTGCACGGCGCCAAACACGCATACGACCATCATTGGCACCAAGGCAGAAGCGACTCTCATCGCTGAAGACGACACGTCTCCATTCGTCCCTCCATTCACGCCTGTCGCGACACCACTGGAGGCGGGCTGCACGATGTTGGGGCGTGAGCGGAAGACGGCCTAACGGTGTGCGGGACCGTAGCCCAGCTTCATGGAGACGGTTGCGAATGGTCCTCGCCGATACCCCAGGAGCAACAGTGTCCCTAATTTGCTGGGAAGTGGCGGTGCGGTCCCCTACGGCACTGCGTAGGATCCTACGGTCTTGGCGTGCATCCGTGCGTCGCTGCGGTCCGGTCCCAGGTCGACGGGCACGTGCACCTTCCGCCGACCACTGGCGACAACATCGATGTACTGTGGAGACCTCACGCCCCACGTGTTGAGCAATTCGGCGGTACGTCCACCCGGCCTCCCGCATGCCCACTATACGCCCTCGCTCAAAGTCCGTCAACTGCATATACGGTTCACGTCCACGCTGTCGCGGCATGCTACCAGTGTTAAAGACTGCGATGGAGCTCCGTATGCCACGGCAAACTGGCTGACACTGACGGCGGCGGTGCACAAATGCTGCGCAGCTAGCGCCATTCGACGGCCAACACCGCGGTTCCTGGTGTGTCCGCTGTGCCGTGCGTGTGATCATTGCTTGTACAGCCCTCTCGCAGTGTCCGGAGCAAGTATGGTGGGTCTGACACACCGGTGTCAATGTGTTTTTTTTTCCATTTGCAGGAGTGTACATGTAAAATTAAACTTTATGTAGTTATCAATATTTGCTGTTGTTGCCATACGAGAAATAAATAAATAAATAATAAATAACAATTATTACAGCTTGTCACTCCTGACCGTCCCATGTGGTCCTCCTCTTGTGTATAATATGAGCAGCTGCCAAGGACGGTATCCGGCGTCCGATGGCAAGGGCCTTCGTTCAGTTTGGGACTTTTCTCTCTCTCTCTCTCTCTCTTCTCTCTCTTTAGTGTTCAGCTTTGAGGGTGGTTTGCGGCTGTATGCCATTCCCCTCTTCACCTCTTCTGCCAGCCTTCCTCTTCATTTCCGCGAATGTAATGCATACCACATCATTCGTAATACGCTGCTCAAAAAATGGTTCAAATGGCTCTAAGCATTATGGAATTTAACATCTGAGGGCATCGGTCCCCTAGACTTAGAACTGCTTATACCCAACTAATCTAAGGACAGCACACAAATCCATGCCTGAAGCAGGACTCGAACCTGCGACCGTAGCAGCAGCGTGATTCCGGACTGAAGCGCCTAGTAATATGAATATTTTTACTAAATATAACGTGGGCTTCCGCGGCCGGTGTCATATTGATTACAATTCTTCTGGGTATTACGTCGCGTCATTGCTAAAAACTAACAACTAAAACCGACGTTTCGGCCGAATTGCAACGGCCTTCCTCAGGGCACAACTGGTTTTGCATGGGGATAGGTGCTTCTATTTATTACAGACTCTCGGTGTCTCACATCACTGTTGTAAAACTTTCTTATTGGCCCTGTAATATTACTGGCTAGTCATGACGTAAGGAAAGATGGAAAGAAAGAGGCTATTCGTGGATGTCCATGTCGTCGATTGGTAGCTGCCCGCCAATCAGCGTTCGGCTTCTGGTCGGCAAGTTTTCCTCCTGGTGTGCGCGGAAGTGTACTGACAATTGCTCTACACCTGTTAATGTAGATACGTCCGTGTCTCGTGTAGCTTCTGCCCGCGACCGCTCGCGGCCCGTTGGACTGGGATGGCCGGCAGCCAGAACGCCGGGAGTTTGTAGCCATCTTCTCTGTTGATGTTGTCAGGCTGTTTAATAATTTCGATCGCCTCCCGTATTTTGCGTTCTCGCATCCACGATTCTTTCGCCAGTACTCGTGCCTCCTAGAACCTGATAGGTTGATTAGGGAACAGCGAATAAAGCCATCAGTCATTATGATCAGTTTTGACATCAAGTCTCTCTTCACCAAAGTTCCTACTCAAAAGACTATGCGCATTCTACAGGATCGGATCCCACCAGATATCTGCGATCTGGTACG
This sequence comes from Schistocerca nitens, assembly GCF_023898315.1. Taxonomy (NCBI): domain Eukaryota; kingdom Metazoa; phylum Arthropoda; class Insecta; order Orthoptera; family Acrididae; genus Schistocerca; species Schistocerca nitens. The sequence goes on along the minus strand of NC_064617.1, from coordinate 252,077,252 downwards.
CTTATGCCTGTCATCTACGTAATTCACATGGCGGGGAAAATATTACGAACAGTTAGATGGAGTGGCAATGGATTCCCCGCTCTCCCCTGTAGCTGCGGACATCTTCATGGAAGCCTTTGAGCAAACGGCCCTAGCTTCTGCTACGTTACGTCCCAGTTGTTGGCTACGATATGTGGACGACACATTCTTTATCTGGCCTCACGGTGAAACGGAATTGGGAAACTTCCTCCAGCACTTAAATAGCCTGCATAAAAATATGTGTTGACACATGAGACTGAAAACAATGGTTTCTTGCCATTTCTGGATGTGGAAGTATACAGAGCTGCCGAAGGTAAACTGGGTACCTGCAAGCGGAGAGCCACCACCAGCCAGCTCAAAAGTATTTTGTCCTGCATACTTTAACTGCCCGAGCCTACCGGATAAGCGATAAAATAACATCAAAGAAGAATTAAAGAAGCTACAACACACGTTTCGTGCCATCGGCTATGATGACAAAATCATAAGCAAAGTAGCTAAAACTAAAAGGAGCAAAACACGAGAAGAAGGCAAACAAGAGAAGCTTCCACTGGTACACTTACCATATGTAAAAGGCGTCAGTGAACGGCTAGGCAACGTTCTCCGCCGACGAGGTTTCAAACCGATTTTTCGAAGCAATCACAGGATCCACGAAATTATAGGTTCCACCAAGGATGTAGTCAACATTCTTAATACTGCAGGTGTTTACGAACTACGGTGTGAGTGCGGAGCTGCCTACATAGGGAGAAACAGGGCGACCTGTCAGCTTACGAGTAGCAGAACACGAACGCTATGTACGATTACAACAACATAACAAATCGGCGTTAGCGGAACACCACCGTGACTGTGGACAACCTATCAAGTTCCAGGAGGCTCGAGTACTGGCGAAAGAATCGTGGATGCGAGAACGCAAAATACGGGAGGCGATCGAAATTATTAAACAGCCTGACAACATGAGGCGGTGATCCGTGCGGTTTTTACGAAATTCGAATGGTCTCTCATACTGTGGAGGATTTTATGTTTGTTTGAGTGAATTTCAAGATATTTTTATTTTGTTAATTGTGGAAAATCGTAGCTATCGTGGCGAGTATGTGTGTAACATATGGAAGGGCGCATAGAAGTTCGATTTGTAGGATTACCTGTACGATGTAACTTGTACGATGTAACTTGTTATTCATGATATTTCTAAATACATATATTGAAGTAAAATTGTGAGTTTGCTTATAGAGTGAGATGTCTTTTGTTCAGCAATGCATTGTCATTGGCCAAACTAAATGTGAAGTGCGATGAAGCTGTGCTAGAAGTGTTTAAGTATGAATTTGTTGTGTGTGAGTAAAAGATTTGTATTTTTGCTTTCTTATTTTTTATTAATTGCTGTTGAGATTTGTTTTGGACATTGTCATTACATGCTAAACAGAAATTCTGTCTCAAGATTTATTATTATGATCTGAAAGTAAGTATAAGAAGATCTGCACTCAGAGATGGAAAATCTTGGCCACCACATGATCAGGTCCAAGCCAGTTCATTCGACAATTACTGGCTACAAGTCATAGACGCCTTGCTTTTCTTTCAGCTTCACATTCCAGTGTGAAGAGGGCTGCAAACAAGATAACAGGTATTAACATATTTCCGCTAACCCCATTGGGCTTGAAGGATATTAACAATGTTGTTAGGTACAGGAGAACAGAGAAGATGGTATGGTTGCCATTGTGCAGTCAGAAACATTATCCTATGTACCTGTCCATAAATAATAGTAATTAATTCTGTTGTGCTTATTTATTCAGTACTGGGTGCAATTACCGTGTTAATCAGATCTGTTTGCATAATTTATGATCATTCAATTGCACTTACATACTCATTATCAGTGTTTTACATTTGTATATTCAACATTAGTCAAATGTTCTCATATATTCAATATGAAGAATAATTTTCGATTTTAAAACAACACCACTTGAATCTCTATAGCTTGCATGATTTCTTTTCTTTCATTCCTTTCCATATCTACATATCCCACTTCCTACACCAGTTTAATTACAACTCATTATTTTAATCACCTATTTTTCTTTTCATCAATTACTTTCAATGCTTCTACATTGACCAATATCACATTCGTTCCTAGATGACGTGTGTAGAGATATCACAGTTAGTTTTGATATATGTTTCCACTTGTCAGTAATAAAGGACATACAGCTTACATCACTATAGACATTGTATGAGGATTATGAGAGTTTCGCAGGAGAGCTTCTGTAAAGTTTGGAAGGTAGGAGACGAGGTACTGGCAGAAGTAAAGCTGTGAGTACCGGCCGTGAGTCATGCTTCGGTTGCTCAGTTGGTAGAGCACTTGCCCGTGAAAGGCAAAGGTCCCGAGTTCGAGTCTCGGTCGGGCACACAGTTTTAATCTGCCAGGAAGTTTCATATCAGCGTACACCCCGCTGCAGAGTGAAAATCTCATTTGGAACTATATAATAATTTTATATGGTATACAAAGGGAAAAACCAGAGCTCATGACAAGTATCATATAACAGAAAAGACCATGTAAAAATCATTATATACCATTTAATGTCGTCATTTAATTATTCTTTATATTGGTCAGACTGTTGATGCAAGTAAATATCTTAAAGAATACTATAACATAAAAAATTAGAAAGAAAACAATAAAAATTATAATGTAATAGTAACAGTAGTCATAATAATGTTGTGAGTGTTTTAGTTATTGCATATAATATTTTAATGACATGCAAATTTAGTAGATATAATTTAATCAACCTGCATAGTGCTTTGGGATGATGTGATTACAGACATATTTTTATTTGATTCCAGTGTTAAGAAATAAATTTCACATGGTCTACATCTCTATTCATTTTAAATGTAATAATATTATGCATCTTACTTAGACCTGACTTTCTTCTGTGAGTACATCCATAGATAATGCTGGATTTAGATGCAGATGTATGGCTGCACTGATTGCTGTAGTTTCTCAATCGATAACATAAAATGATGTGGACTATTTCCAGTGACCTTAAATCGATGGATGTGGAAAGAGGCACAAACAGGTATAAAAACTGACAGTATGCAAAAAGACACATATGCAGCTATAAAAATTAACAGTGCACTACCTGCAGAAGATAGGGATCCAGTTTTAATTCTTGATGTAGTTACACTTTCCATTCATCAGTATTGCTCAGTTATGTATATATTTCAATTGCAGATGGCAGAGACACTGTCTGTCTAGCAAAGTATTGTGTGCTCATATCACAGACACATTTTATATGTTTTAATCACGATGTAGTAAAAACTCCAAATAGACTATTATAAAAAGAAGAATAGTATGAAATACAGTAGGCATGTTTCAGTACTATCATTTATTGGCTATTTCACTTGAAAAAGCCTGTTAGAAACTCAAAAGCGTAAATAACACAAGAAGGAACATTTTTTAAGAAAAGTGAATAGATATCTGAATTATTTATCAAGATTCACATATCAATTTATTATATCTTGGCAAAATCATATGATGGAAAATGTGATTTTTATCATTGGTCTACTGTTCTGTGTATTAGAACAATGTAATCTAACATAATATAATAATAATAACAAGTATAAGAAAAAAGTAATAATTATGGTGGTGATGATGATAATAATGATAATGATAATAATAACAGTAATATTACTCATATACATCATTTTAATTTAAAAAAATTGTTTTGTGCTCTGTAATCAATGAAAATTAAATTGAAAATATATTTGACAGCTTTTATGTAGTTCTTTATAATAAAGTGAAATTCTTATGTGTATTCTACATGTACTGTAACAAGTAAGATCATCCATTTGGGTTGCTATATTCCCAAATGCAATATTTTGTTTTATGAATAACAAAAACTGTTTTCAGATATTTTTCAGTTGTATACTGGACGAAATTTGTTACTGTTGAGTAAATATTTATGAGATAACCTTTTACATCAAAATTCCTGCTTGGTGGGATAACAGCTTCAGAGAGATTAACATCTGGCTGATCTACAACAACATAAAACTAAAGACACATATTGTCTAGTTTCTGACACATATATTTTCTCAACACTTGTATAAACATGAGATTCTTAATAAATAAATGAATATATTAATTCTATTTCATTGCTTTAAAGCGTTTTACTGATACCAGTTTAAATTATTTAAACACTGTAAGATAATTCAAATCTACTAAGTAAGTCGATATTCTCATCTATAGAAATTATTATTGAAATTCTGAAATGATAGTCGAAATTAACACATGGTTACAAAGTTACAAATAATACTTCAATGAATGTTTGGGATTATAGTCTTATCTTATTAATTTTTACTTTCTCTTTACAGATATTAAATGGTGCTTAAATTAAATTTATATCAATAAGTCCATTCATGCAAATTCTTGCATATAAAACATCCTGTCAATGTTGCCTGAGGACATATAGTTAGCTCATATCATTTAATACTTATGAATGGTTTTTGGACTGGTTAATAAATAGTTTTTCAGAAAATACAAAAGTGTTGTTTCTACAAAAATGGTTTTAAAGGACAAAGTTTGATGAATCATATAATGGAAAAATGTAAATATAATTATTTCATGAGTCATTACAAATGTTGTAATTCTATTTTCTCCTAGATGAATAGTGAGAATGTCCAGTCTAGATGCATAGCATCTTTACAAAGCTGTATGAATTACACTGATATCAGTATGAACTTTGCATTTTCAAATTTAACTGTAGTAGTTTCCAGTGCTAGTATTATAATTTTAAAAGAGATGAATTTAATGGGCATTCCACACTTCAGAATCTGATTATTAATACTGGAGCAATGAAAATTACAATGTATGATTTATTTGGTTTGCAATTGAATATGATTGCTGTCTTATGCTGCAGTTCCTGATTTCATACCAAACTAAGGAAATATGTCATATAGATAAGAAGAAACATTTATTGCACTGCCATGATACTGGTATAAAGTATACATACATGAAATGTGCTTTCAGTCTGTGTCATTCATGTGTGTTGAGTACTGGTCTGCCTCTCACAAACAAAGAGGAAGTAGATACTAGGTTGGTTTAGCTTAGGTCCTTATTTACTTTTATTTTTAGTCTCCTGAAAATCTGGAAAACATAAATATTTCGTTTGAAATACCACAGGAGAGCAAGAGATGTATTCCGCATTGGCGATCTCACAGATATTCCTCATCATTATCTGCTCCACCTGAAATCTCTAAAACCTTTACTCACTACGCAGATTGTTTAGCACAATTGTGTGCCATGTTGTTTGATGAGTGTGGATGATAGGGCCAAGAGTTTAGCAAGTTAAAGTTTATTAATTCGGATATAATCTCTCGACGAATTGTTACTGTGGAAAACGCAGGTTCACACTATTGTTCCAAGCTGCACCTTCAAACGATCTATGTCTCATACTATTTGTACTGTGATAATTAATTAATTTTGGTATGGAGATATACACACCTTGAATACTTAATGTTGGTTACTGGATTTTGTTTTGTGCAATAAAACTATTTGAACATTTACTATATACCATAATGGCGTCTCACAACAATACAATCTCTCTCCTCCTCTCACGCATCCAATCTCTCCATTTCCTTTACAAAGAGTACATAAAACAAAATCTTTGGTTCAGTAAGAAACAGAGATTTGTTCGTAGCGTGAAACATCCATTTCCTGCAGTTGGTATATGCCGTTGACGACAATATCAATTCGTTGCACCCAAATTAGAGTTTTTCATACATTGATACACTATAATGTGCTAAAAGTTATTAATGGAGGGGCTTTGAAATACTATACAGTACCAAACTATTTAACAGCAAGTAAAGAGAAAAAAAGGAATGTACTGACCTCAAGATGTTTTGACTAGAAAATATGCATTTTTTACTCAATGAACAATGTTTTAGAATGAATGTTAATAAAGTTTTACTGATTTTTACATCTTTTATGAGTACAAGGGAATAAATATAAAAATAATTGGCATATTTAAAAAGCATATGACTAGATATGCTTTGAAGCAGTCTACTATAAAATTTGATTACCAGTTTTTTGTCACATATAGAAATCTCAGTTTTTTTTATAAAAGATAATTTCATCCTAAATGCCTTACGTGTACTTCAAACTGTATGAAGCATGAATACCTCAATAGGTGGCATGTTGTCTCTTCTCATATGCAAGTCACAAATATGGTTTTGTTCCATAAAACACATATTTCATGTAAAATTTTTCAAGTGATTAATGATTGAGTTGGGAGGTTCATTTATCTTTTGTGCATTTAAACCCTTAGTATTTTTTTAAAAATAGAATTCTGTAAAATTCAGAATTTACGATGTTTTCAGTGAAAATAGTTATATCTGAAAATAATTTACATACAGTTTATAGTTTCAAGTAAAATGCCAATCTTCTGCAGTAAATTCAAAATTGACTCAATTTATTGACTTCATACAATTTCAACTCATATAACAGAGAAACTGTTTTTGTGATATATATAATTCTTAATAAACTATATTATCAACTTTAAATGATATAGGTGTGATTCTTACTCAACATAGGCTAATAACTTTTTAGATTAGTGTAAACTGTATACCATCCATTTAAACAGACAGTTTTTAAGATTTATATTTATAGTAGTGAATACCTAACACTGAATTATCAAAAACGCCAGTACTGTATTTATACACACATTAGGAATATTTCCATTACTATCAGCTATTATACTATTATTGTTACTATTATTTTTTAGAGGCTAGAAGATACAGAAGAGATTCAGAGACACCAGAAGGTTTCAGAGAGGTTATATAATGGTAAGACAGATATTTTGGAACCGCATTTTATACTACCGTACATAACATTTTCAGAGGCGCTTGTAAAGCCTCACGTCAGTGTATTGGTTACAAACTATATGTCAAAGTTCAAGAAGTTCCAAAAAGGTAATGGATTAAGGAAATAGGATCTGGACGCGATGAAGGAAGCAGCTGTTGTTTAGAGTTTCAAAGGGCGTTTTCGCCAACAATTGAGTAAAATGGGGGAAAGGACTACTGTAAAATATCTATGGATATTGCACTGCCCAATCACATTAATGTGACCATATGTCAAAAGTTTGAATAACTATCTCTTGCAGCGCGGGACGTGGAGGAAGAGAGGCAGTGCGGTTATGTAAGGTACCGACAGGGATGTGTTACCAGTTTACTCCATTGCCATGGCCAGCTACACTAGGTTTCTGGGTTGAGCGACTATGGCTAAAAAGGCCGACCGAGGCGGTCCCACAGATTATCGATTAGGTTCAAACCCGTGGAATTTCCTGGCCGGGGGCAGTACAGTAGCTCATCTTGACGCTCTTTGAACCACGCACGTATACTGCGAGATGTGTAACATGCTGCATTGTCCTGCTTGTAGATGCCATCGTGTCTAGGACAGAAAAACTTTGGGGTAGACATGGTCCCCAAGGAGAGATGAAACCTGTGTTGATCCACTGTATCCCAGAGTGACGAGATCACACAGAAAATGTTACGGATACATTTCTCAGACCATAATGCTTCCTTCTGGTTGCAAGCTGTTTTCTTTCGGATGTTTTACGAGTGCGTCAACAGCTATCTGTCCGATGTAGCATAAAACGTGATTCATCTGTAAAGGCTACCTGTCGCCACTCTGTCTAGTTGGGGTAGTGGTGTGCAAATTCCAGCCTCCGCCGCCGATAAACAGTAGTCAGCGGGAATGTGGAGGTCCATAAGAAGCAACGTTCGCTGAAAGCTCATTGAGGAGACATTGTTGGTAGCCTCTTGTTTAATCTCGGCTGTCAGCTGCTCAACAGCTGCACATCTAATCACCCGTACACATCTCCACGGCAAACGGTTTACCTCTGTCACCTATGACCCATGGTGTACTACAATTGCTTTGGCACTGGTTTTAGATTGCGCCATTTTGTCATGCTCGGTATATTTTAACCACAGCGTCACGCAAACGAATTACAGACAGACGTTTCGGGAATGCTTCCATCCTTGGCCAGAGAGCCAATGATCATGTCCCTTTGGAAGACAGATAAATCGCTCCGTTTCCACATTACAACTACTGTACTATTTTCTGCGTCCACCCGACGCGCTTCATATACCCTCCACAAAATACACAGCTACATGCCATCTGTGATTAGTTATTGCACGCTGTCGTCGAACATAGGTGGTGGTCACATTAATGTGGCTGGACTGTGTAATATTAATGTACGAGTTTGTGGGGCTTGCACTTTCAGTAGTATATGGACTCGCGTTGTGTGCCTTTGGTATTTGTCCTTAATTGGAGCACTATATTGGCTATTATAATTTGAGTCACAATGAATACTGATTTATACCATATCACTTAAATGCAAGTTCCTACTTTTATATATCGTTACCGTGGTCGCAGTCTCGGCTCTGCATAACAAATTGTGATGTGTACATTGCATGCACAGGTGTATGGATCTACATTTTCTTGCAGCGCAACAGGTAAGTTCGTCGCTGTACGTGTCTACGAGATCCAGAAAGAAGAGAGGAAAGACTACGTCTGTCGCGCATAATCACAGGCCTAATAAGAGAGATTTTCTCTTTGAGATCATGATTCTGCCGGTGAAGTCATGTTAAAATCAAATCTTTTTTAAATGAGTTCCGTACTTTGTCATAATGCTGAGCTCAAGTCAGATTAAGGTCTAAACTACATACGGTTAAATGATTTTCCTGTGAGAGTTCTAGTAATTTAAAACAATTGAGGACAGTAACTTAACAGGTACTGTCCCAAATTAAAGGTGGAGCAAGTTGCTTTTGCTGGTTTAAGTTTAAAACACGAACATAGCACAGTACAAATAATAATCATAATATGTTTACTGTAACAGTACTTTCTGTATCGAAATTGCAAGTGGATAGTAAACATGGAAGTTTATTGCAGAAGGCTTGAGATGTGCTATATACATCTAAAAATAAGATTGCCTGAATAGAGATAGTGAGGTCAAATTTGATTTCTTCAGATCAAAGGCATGAAAAAGCAGATAGGTTATATAATGTCACTGACATTCAGCAAGGTATCATAAGATTGAAGCAGACATTAAGACTTAAAGATAATATTTGTTGAAGATAGTAACTACTGTGATGCAAACTAAACTGCATTCATAGTGGGAGAAAAATAAAATTCTACAAATTACAGTCCAGCTTCTCTGGAATAGGATGAAATTTACAGTTTTAGAGCACGCTGAAGTTCTCCATTTGTGTTTGGTCTCAAGTTTCTTTTTACAATATTCTATTGTACGCAAAGTATAAAAAGTCATTTCCTGTATAGCACCCAAAAGATAGCAAAAATTTTATTGGCTATCACCTGTTGTGCATAAACGCAAGTCTAATATAAGAGATTTCCAGTTTAAGATCATGATACTCCAAGGAAATCACTTTAAAACCAAACCTTTCTTTTTAATGAGTTCCGTACGTTCTCATAACGCTGAGTTCAGGTCAGATTAAGTTCTAAACTACAGCCGCTTAAATGATTTTCCTGTGAGAGTCCAATTATTTTCAAACAATTCAGGGCAGTAACTTACAGTTATCGTTCCAAATTAAAGGAGGATAATTTACTTTGGCGTTGTGGAAAACTCAGGGCTTTAAGTGTCTCTAATAACATATATATTTATTTTCTCATACGATTTAATTCTTTGTGTGCCTATGAACATGTGAATTATGTTCAGAGGTTCCAGTGACAGAGCCTAGTAAATGAAAGACATAGGTATTTGCTACAGTTCTGTATAGTCATACACTTTTAATCTATGTGACAGATAATTTCTAGGCTCTTTCGGCTGTAAAGTGAAAATTTCTTTGTAGATTTTACGATTTTAAATTGCTTTATTAATTAATAAATCTTTTACAAATCTTTTCCTATGATCTGTCCACAACATCACTATGTTCTGCATGGGTTTGTTCAGAAGCAACTAAACCGATTACTTACGTGAACCGTGTGTTCAGTAACTTACTATCAAGATAGTTAGCAGTTTTCCTGAAAATGTCGAGAGAGGAGTTCTAATGTTGTTCACACTTGCCTTCCTAACGGAACATTGGAACAACGGTGTACCAAGGGAAAGCTTCTGAGGTGAACAATAACAGCTGTGAGGACAGGGATCCTACTCAAATCAAGCTGTACTGACCATTGTGTACAGCATATACGTATACAGCGTATACAATTGCAGTAGCAGATGAAGTGCTTCCTGAAAATGACTGTAATACTAATACACATGACGTTTAATTATAACTAATTTGCCTTCCATAGATGATGTTTCATTGATGAACCTGTATAGACAGTTTACAATGTAGTAAGTAAAACAACAAACAAATAAGGGAAGTTCGTACTTTTTGTCACGACAGATATCTCAGGTGCGTTAAGGAAAATAAAGCGGTTTTCAATTTCCATCAGTTGCGAGGCGTTGCGTATACGTAAATGCATCAGTTTCTGGTCGGAAGATTACTGGAAATATCGATGACTACTATGGAGATTTGTGGCTGGCATATTACAGTCATATATAGAAAGGATATCCTATGGATTTCATTTATGGGTTGTTATTTCGGGATGTGGCTTTAGAGGAAGTGTTGAACACATACTATTCCACTGTGGAGACAGAGGAAATCGTGGCGTCTGCTGATAATGTGTTCATGGTTGTATCACCTCTAGCCAAGAACGAAACCGTTAAGCCTCCTGGTGGCGTGTCGGACATGTGGCGCATTATGAAAACTATATATGTGGAGTAGCGACGAATGAGATGTCGTTCTTGCGAACATACGGGAAGAAAACAGCGAAATCCACTGACATAAGTGACTTCGACAAAAGATAGATTATGACCGGAACATGGGAACAAGCATCTCGGAAACTGTGAAGCTGATCGGCTTCTGGGGTGCTATGTCGTTCCAATCTTTGGAAAGTGGTTGAGGAACTACGGAACCATGAATAGGGTATAATGTATTGGACCTCTACGCCTCATTACAGAACATGGAGGTCGGAGTCTTGACTGCTTTATGAAGTAGGGTAGGCTGTGATCTATGGTAGTTCTCATGGCAGAACAGTGGTGACGCAGGAAGAAATGTTTCGCAGCACTGTTCAGCGTACATTTGAAAGGGTACAGTACTGCCCGACATTGAAAATAGGTACAACATACTTCATTATTTTTGTCAGAACAACACATTTTTTTTTGTAAAGTAACTCAATTTCAATTAATACAGCGAAGCCGGATACCAGTGTGGGAAATTTATTTATTTAATTGATCACATGTGCACTCCCACAAAGTAAATCCCTACATCCAGTTTGGTGAGATCTGTGAAATGGATAAATGTATGGTCGTCTGCTAACCGCAGATAGTGAATGTGAATATATGATCATCTTTGAGACGATCCTTTGGCCACCTTTGGTGGGACCAAAGAGATGAAATTTACCTGAGCTTTGAGCGCCTGAAATGTGGCTGACCAATACGGTAGCAAGGTGCTCCCCCACTTCAGCAGAGGTGCTACAGGACCTGAAGAACGGCCATGTTTCAGCACTCTGCCGCTGGATCTTGTGCTGTTAAGACCTGTCTTAGTTGTGCTCCGTAAAGACAAAAGAGTGGAGACATGGTATGCATGTGGAATATTTAAGAGTAGTTTGAAATAATAATTTCTCTATTTCAGGAACTTTTGTGGGGAGAATTAAATGTCAGGCAGGTAATATTAATGGGATCGTAGTAATCTTCGGAAGTGACCAACGGTCACAATGAAACCACGTGTAGCAATAAGTTGAAATACTTCCGTGTGCTTAAGTTAAGCTGAATTACTAGCATGTGTACAATAAGTTGAAATATTTAAGAAATAGCGTGTGTACCATAAGTTGAAATATTTAAGAAATGGCGTGTGCAGGACTTGAAATTAGAGACGAGTACTTCCACGTGGTGAGTACTGTGTGAGTCTCAATCTGTGTATGAGACAAAGGATAAAGAGAAGTACTCGTCCATGGTATCAGTTGAGGACTCGCGTGTGGGATGAATATGTTCTTAATATTACTTTGCGTGATATGATTCCGTGTGACACTAGATTCAAACTCTGAGAGAGAAGCAAGGTGAGTCAGTCGTCTATCCAGCAACGCCACTTGGCTTGCATTGCACAGGAAGACGTACATATATCTCCAGAGTTCATAGTAGGAAAGTAGAATTACAAAGTGGGGCAGTGTCGTGTGGAACTGTGATAAATACTAATTGAAGTGGGAAAGCTGAATGTGATAGTGTTGTGACTATTTATTGTATTGTATTCCATGTTGTAGTGTGGTGTATGTCATGTAATTTGGGTATGTGTGGTTTGCATGGGAGAGTAGCAAGGTAGTTTCAAAAGATTAGTGGGTTATGCTTGTTCCTTCTGTACCGCTCGATCTGGAGGAATGTTTCGTGATGATGATTGTGAGAGTCGAAGTGTGAGATATAATAAAAGATCCACCACCCTATCCAGAAAGTGCACTGTAGTGTTAAATAATTACGAGACCATAAGATAGAGAATCACCAATGTAAAGCCATGCCCACTGGGCGGAATTTCTCACGTGTTATTGTTGTAGGTTATAGAATTTGTGTGTTTAGGTTATAGAATTTATCGGAATAAATAAGATAGTGAAAAAAAAAACGATTGGTGGTCTTTTCCTTCGAATTGTATGTTGTCATGATGTCCCGAATTTATAATGTGTGCGCCATTCATATTCAGTGCGGTGGCCACGTGTTGATAAAAGCCGTTAAATAAAAGACAAAAAGAAAATGTGGTATTGCCAGTGCGTAGTGAACAGTCAGAGTTCTGTAAATCACTGATAGTCAGATGTGCGTTTCCGTTGCGTATTATTCATACAGGAGGATAATTTGTAACTTAATTGTGAGTACGAGAGTTCATGTTACTCGATAAATAAGAATGAATCCACTCGCTTGGCAGACCACTCATCTTGCAGGCCTGACTGCTTGATGCCACAGTATGAGCAAGTCATGTGGGTGCCTCTCATAATTTCGACCCTGCCAGGATAGTTTTCCAGGAATCTGCTGTTAGGGTTTGCTGTTAAGATTTTTTTTTTATGGAATGTATTGTGATAGCGCTAAGAAGTAAATTTTTTTTTGCAATTTCTTTCTGGATTGGTGAGGATCTTTTATTTTTTTTATGTAATCGCTTGCTACGTCTTCTGAGGTTGGAACATCGTTGTACAATTTTTTTGTGTAATGTCCGTAGTAACTAGGTCGCAGTCGAAAAGTGTAGTCACCATGGAGAATAGTGATTCTGGCGTGAATGTAGCAGTGCGACAGGAAGTAGCTGTCGACCATGGGTTAATGAGCGAGAACGGCAAACACTCGGAAGGGGCTGAATTGTTCAGCGGACCGCGGCTAGGTGATCCTTTATGTGGCGGGCTTTGTCCACAAACTGGGGCTTTTTCCGACGACGCGGGCGAGCCGGGACTAGGTCAGGTATGCAGTGAAAGTGAAGTTACCATTGGCGAAGCTACGGTTTCTCAGGCGAACGAGGTGAGCGCACCGAAAGTAGCAAATGACAATGTGCTACTGCAGTTTTTACGGAGGATGGATAGAGATAATAAGTCAAGATTGGAAGTGATGGATAGAGATAATAATCAAAGATTGGAAGCGATGAATAGAGGTAATAAGGAGAGAGATAGATTAAGGAAATATTGGAAGCGATGGATAAAGATAATAAGGAAAGATTGGAAGCGATGGATAAAGATAGTAAGGCATGTATGGAGGCATTGGATGAGGGAAATAAAGAGGCAATGAGGAAGCTACACACAGTTATCAATGAGCGTCTGCCCGTACTTAATAATCGGTTAGATGAGGGGGAGAAGAATCTGGGTGTGTTGAAGCAAGTATGTGACACCGTGAAAGAAAAAGCCAATAATTTGGAGGTACGAATATTTGCAATAGAGACTGATACTACAGAATGTAGGGACGTGTTGCCGGATGAGCGAATCAAAGAGGTAGTGGTCAGAATGAATACGATTAGTGCATATGTAGAAAAGATCAGTATAAGAGGCGAGACAGGCTCTGACAGTACGCAGCGAGAGGTTTATGCCAACCAGGGGGAGATACAATCACTATTACAGCTTAAAGAGGCGCAATTAGAAATAAGTAGGAAACATAGGGAAGAACTAGCACAGTTGCAATTAGCATGCAGTAGCGAAGGTGACACACCACCAGGTAGATTGCAGAGGGAGAGTGAGATAAATTCAAAAAACGAAAATAGGCAGAAAGAGGAAGACGAACTCAGAGAGTTAGAAGAACGGTTGTGTCGGATAAAACAGGTGGCAAACCCAACTGGGTATAGTCCAAGGCTGTCTCAATTTCACGATTCATTACCTTCATCATGGGGACCGCTCCTCAAAATGAAGTTTGTGTGTAACCATTTGAGGGACGAGGCTAGAGCGAAAATGCAGGAAGTTATTAAAGACTGTAGTAGCTAAAAGATATTTTGTGACAAGTTTTTAAATGAATTCTGGTCAAAAAGTACGCAGGACCAGGTTAAGCAAAGCATATTGATGATGCCAAATTGTAACGAAGGTGGTATAAGAGATCCAGTGTCGTGCTATCAGGAAATGCTGAGACGAAACAGATATTTGGATGTGCCATACGAAACTGGGGAGATCATTAGGATCTGTATAGCGAAGTTGCCATTGAAATTGCGCAGATATATAGCGATAGCAGGCAGAGGCGTAGACGATTCTGCGTCATTTCAGCACTTGTTACAAGGATTGGGTAATGAGAGCAATATCGTGAACGGAGACACGACTCATAGGTCAGACAGAGTCGAGGATAGGAACGGCAGAAACTATCAGAATGACAGGAGAGCATGGAATCCCGGCATTTCTTTCTTGTCGTAATAGATTGATGGATAGGAGAAACTAATCCAACATATCAGCCTTCAGCATCTTGCCTTAAAACACATGCAGCTGGTACTGAAAATTGTCTATGTAGCAGACATACTCTACTGATATGTAGGAATGCAAATACCATACTTCTGATCAGAGAATAAAACACCAGTAATGGAATCTGTTAGGCTGGTCTCTCAGAGCAATATTTGCAAATTTTTATTGGAAACAGTAAAGTAAAAGGACTGTTTCCTCAAAAAAACCAGTTGCTAAAAATGTTAGGTAATAATGCCAATGAGTCCAGTTTAATTAGTGCGGTTTGACTATTGCAGGTACTTAACACGTAATGTAAAAAGTCAACATTGTGATCTGTATGGAATAGGGTACGTTTATACTGCTGTTACAGATAATATCAGCAATGTGATCGAAGTTTTTAGATTAGCTGCTATCTGATATATAGTATGTCATTGTCGTGGTGACAGTTATAATGAGGTGCTGCGTATGGTTGTTCGGAATCTGGTGTTAGTGAAAGACGCCTCTGACACCTAAGTTTCTAACACTTGGGCTGCCCATTTCTTCCAGCTTGTACATTCTCTGCACACATTTAATTTTCATGTAAGCACAGATTCCTAACTAGCAAATTCTTTGCGGTGTATAGTGGACCATTCAGAGTGAGGCGGATTGTCCATGAAAATGCTGTACTGATTGAGACGATCAAGGGAAAATAATCTCGAGGGCTTCATCACATTTCTAACATCAAATTATGGAAAAGTTAAGGATAGATCGAAAGTAGGCAATTTATGGTAGATAGTCAGTGTATTTATTTGTGGTGTGTAATGTTGTGCAGGGTCAAATCGAACATAAGAATTTTCAGGCGGGATGTCAGGAAGTATGACGGAATAGACTGGTCGAATGAGTCATGAACAGGTGTCGACAGAGTGGTGTATGTACGTGTTTTTTGTCATATGAATGAGGATCAAGCAGAAACGACGTGATTATTAATGAGTGGATAAAGATGATAGATAGAGAGAGAAGCGACGTGATAAATAGTAGTGGATAAAGGTGATATTTAAGGAGAGAAGCGACTTGAAGCAGTGTGGTTAATAAAGAGAGATTCGACGTGATGAAACAGTGGTAAATAAAGGTGAGTAGAACTAATAATGTGGAGATGTCTTAGAGGTATGTTACAGAGAGGCCTGTGTATGCTGCAATCGACATTGATGCGAATGGCGAAGGAAGACCAGGAAATGATGGATAATCGACGGACGGAGAGCCTAAATATGAATGAAGAGATGAGGACAACTGCACAACGTGAAAGGACATAAAGGGAGTATGAGATCCAGATGGTGAACGTTGTGGAATACTGACGTAAAATGTAATATAAGTGTAAATCTAATTCTTACCTTAACATTTTCTATATGAAAAAAAAAATAATTTTTGTTGTTGTTGTTTTTGAAGCCTGGTACCAGTATAACTAATCAAATCGGTGCCAAGAATGTGTACAGTTATTTTTCAGGATGAATAATTTGTGTATTTTTTGTTCTTAGATGAAATGTCGCAATTCTAAGGTGATATTTAGCAGGATGAATAATCGGTAAAGTGAATGCAGAGGTAAGCCGATGGAGAGAGGTGCCAGAGTGAAAGGACGAATTCGGAGACTGGAAAGCTATCTCCGAAACAGTTTTATGTGTTATGTGATTGAGTATAAGGGAGCAAAGGTATGGTATGTTGTCGTGAGTGTGGTGGTATTAAGGTTAGCTGACTTCTAGACCTATTCTGTTAGTTTATTAATGGGTTGAATGAGAAGGAAAATGTGATGTCTGGTGAGTGGGAGTTGTAGAGTAGTGTGATCAATGCGCACACTCCTGTAAAGGGGATGCTACTGATCCATAACTAAAACATTATTGTGTTTTAGTGTTTGATTTGGATGAACCTCGATGGCAGGTCTGGATCTGACATGTGGATGGTACGTACGTGTCCTAGAAATGTTGTTACATGTAATTAAATGTAAAATATATAAAGTGATTCTAATTTCAGTCTGTCACAAGCACAAAGGTGCATTGTATGTAGTAGATTTAGAGTCATCAGTTTCTAAAATGTTTATGGTGTTAGGATGTTAAAGTAGTTTACTATTTAATAACATGTGGTGGGTAATTGTGAGCTGTATAGATTATTTCTTATGTTTTTGTTAGAACACTTTCAAGGGATATTAATTTCAGTCTGTCACAAGCACAAAGATTCACTGTATATTGTAGTTTTAGAATAAACAGTTACTAATATTTTCACTGTGATACGATGTTAGAGTAGTCTACTACTTGATATTGTAATTATGAGCTGTATAGATTGTTTCTTATTCCTTTTTTTTTTACACTTTCATGTTTTGTATGAGGGACGACAGGTACAATCAATAGCACAAGTGTGGGCTGTATATAGAAGAGGGATAAATGTTGATGTTGTATGTGTAGAAAACTAGGGTGTATGATTTTATGCTTTTAGAACAAAGATTCTTTTATTACCAATGTATCTAATAGATCATACATGTAATCAATGAGCATTTAAATACTGTAAGAATATCCTTTTGTCTGTAATGTTGCGAGATGCACGGAAGGGTCTGACTGATTGGATGTCGTAGTGCAGAGCTGCTCATGCAGAACGCGCCCGTACCTGTATAAGAAGGCAGGAGGCTGAGCTGACGTCGCCATGGGAGAGGCGACAGAACCGCGGCACTCCCCACTCCACTGCCGGTCGGGGTACACTCCACGCGCCCGCTACAGCAGGTCAACAGCCTGGGGCGACACGCACGTACCACTGGCCATTCATAAGTTCCGCGACCCTTACGACTGGGGAAACTATCCCGCGGGTGGTTTCTTCTGCTCAACGGCTCGCGCGGCAGCACCACGGCAGAATGAACCACACGGGGAAGAGTCCGGCGGGCATTTGTTACCAGCAACTATTAACTACTACTGGACTGTGGAGCCGTGAAGCAAGATGACTGCTCGTATGTCTCTATAAGGTGGAAAGTGAAGGACTGGTGTTTCCATGTTGTGAGTGGTGGAAAAGATTTTGTCTTTAGCAGACAGGACGATTGTTTTGTTTTGTCTTGACCACTGAAAGGTGGGATCCATAAACTTTTGGCAGTGACTTGTTAAGTGTGCTTTGTGAATTGCATGTGGGACGCTTGGTATACTTAAAGAGGACAGTTGTCGTTTGGTGACTAATTATTGTATGAACGCAAGAAACTAAAGTGGGGCATTGACATTTGCATTTGTAGTAGGAGACATATCTTTAATTACACCATGAACTGAAAGGACAGAAGCGTGGGTAATAGTAGTTGTAGGGCCATTTTTGGACGACCAGATTCGTGTGGATGGTACTCTGAGAGTGACTATGACATTTGTGTTTAATGTGAGATACAGTTTACTGTTCAGTGCGTGTTCAAAATGCCGATTTGAGTGACTTAAAGACTTTCGTCCGGGTAACCATGGGAGAGCTTTGACACCGAGACAGTGTTTCTGGGGAACCTGTCAGCAACATTTTGCCCCTAAGAAAATCACAGAATGAAATGATTCCGTGTGACTCACAAGATAGGGAATAATGTATTTGTACTTGTAATTTTGTAATTTTTTTTTATATGTTTCATTCCTGAAGGGACAGCAAGTGTAATTGTATTTCATTAACATTTGTGTTTAGAATAGTTAGTGTTTTTTTTTTTTTGTTTGTTCTGGGCTACCAGTTCACGTATCATGTTTATTAGAAAATTTGGTACAATGATGCTTTAATTATTAGCCAGTGGCGTAATACTAACGTAGCGGCTCTTGTTGCATAGGTCAGTAAGGTTGTCACAGGGGACAAGAGTTTGCATTGCACAAGAAATATCGGAATTAGTTGATGCATTTTGATGTCGTGGACAGTAATGATCTTGTTGGTGTGTTGACTGAAGCCACTTATTTTCATTATCACAGTGGTGATATTTCACATTAAAGTTTTAGAGTGATTGAAATTCTCCGTGACAGTTGGGCTACTCAGCTGACATCGAATGATTAACTCACATTCGGAGTCACAGAGTTCTCCTGAGACGACCCATGCTGCAATTACTGATTGTCTTTGGACAACATAATACACTGACAGTCCACCCTCGTAACTTGTCTTGATCAATTCCATATTACATAAGGATGTCTGGTTACTGTTGACTAGATAGTGCACTTTTGTAGCAGATGTACTATTCAGTCTAACGCTCTTAGCAGTGTCTCTCTGAAAGCGTTCGGTGTCTGATAAGTGTCCGGACACTTGCGACCCCGGATATTTGCGATTGTACCTGCTCCAAAGGATTGGGTACACTTCTCCTCTCCCTCCCCCCTCTCCCCATCACCCGGGCCTCTGGAATTCCCCTGTACGTTTTTAAGAGTCCAAAGACAGTGTAAAGTGTGATGGGAATAAGTCTTTAATAGTTGTAAAAATTAAAGATTGTTTCAGTCCTCACAACAGTACTCTTACATAGTTTAATGACTAAATAGCTGGTCGCAGCTCGGTTCACTAGCATTTATCAGTAAGCAGTGCCTTTGGCTTAACGAAGCCAGTATTATCCATCAATAAAATGACTCTGCTGTCATGTGTAATTTCTTTCAACTATAATTTTCTAATTTGTGAGCATATTGCCGCTCGGGGTAGCTGTGCGGTCTTGGGCGCCTTGTCACGGTTCGCGCGGCTCCCCCGTTGGAGGTTCGAGTCCTCACTCGGGAATGGGTGTGTGAGTGTGTTGTCTGTAACGTAAGTTAGTTTAAGTTAGATTAAGTAGTGTGTATGCCTAGGGACCGATGACCTCAGCAGTTTGGTGCCATAGGAACGTACAACAAATTTCAAATTTCAATTTGTGAGCATATTTTCTTTCTGTGTTTTGAACGTTGTCCCGTGACACATTATTAATGAATTTTTGCCGCAAGGGATATCGGATTTCAGTGAGTAAATTAACATGAAGTATGTCGTTCTACATTTCAACTATTGATGCACCCATTCATTTTTATCCTTACTGTTTTTGGGCTATTAGCTATAGTAATTAAAATAGCCACAAGTGCAGAGTTCAGAATAATTAACGAAAACTGCAATTTTTTTACATCGTTTCTTTCCTGTTCCTCTAATGACATTTGGTTGTTTCTGTAGGAATCAATAAATTTGGCAGACGGAGAGAGTATCGGGTTATATTTACGCACGGAAGAACTAGTTACCTGTTGACATAGGCAATAATATTGCCATGGTTACCCAAAAGTTTTAAATGTTTTGACTTCCATATATTGAGAAAAAGCTTTGTATTTCGGTACAGTGGTACGGTAGTTGGAAATCTGTTGTTATTAGATGTAACTACTATATCTAAAATCCATGTATGTAGTGGGGCACCATCCATAACTATGTGAATATACTCATGTCGCGATGTGATTTCAAGAAGAAAAGACGTCGAAGAATGGGACCCCTTTACGCACAGGCTGTGTCGGGTAAGATGCGGAGACGGCAGCTTGGAAGAGGACGCGACGAGAATGAGGAAGGGCCCCTGTTGGCACTGCTCAAACTTCCTGGCGAAGGCATTATCGCAAATGTCCGGCAAACCCTGCCGAACGCGTATGTCCGTGAACACATCTGTCTGGCATTCATTTGGTGTGATGCCAACATGGTAAGGACTTCAAGGTATCGGGAAGTATTCTATAACTGCTCGCACTAGCGTTTTCTATGTGGTTTTCTTTACTGATGCAATTCAATGTATCAGTACCCTTACAACAAATCTAAGTCTTTCTCCATCTGTCCTATTACTAATTTCATGTGTTCGTATTATTTAATTAGTTTCTTAGCCATATCCTTTGATATTTAAACGACGTGAAGGACTTCAGGAGCTTAACACTGATCTTGGAGGATTATTACATAGATTATTTCATTTTCTTGATGGCATTGTCTTGCATTTATCAACACTACAGAAAAAGCTGCGCTCAGTACACTAAGTGCATATACTACCGCTGTCCATTTCCGTAACCATACTTTTCTGTAGACAAAACGCACAGTCCACGAACAGCCTGATAGCACACTAGTACTGTGCTCACCCCCTCGGTAGATTCTCACTGAAAAAGAAAAATCCACAGTGATAAAATGCTAGGGTGTAGAAATGAAGTAATGTTAATAGCCTGCTTTTGTGGTTTACAAACTCCTTTTTCCGTTTTTTCTTTTTTTCGTTCGTATTAATAGTTTTCAAAATCCTACAGTGATAAAATGCTAAGGTGTAGAAATGAAGTAATGTTAATAGCCTGCTTTTGTGGTTTACAAACTCCTTTTTCCGTTTTTTCTTTTTTTCGTTCGTATTAATAGTTTTCAAAATCCTACAGTGATAAAATGCTGAGGTGTAGAAATGAAGTAATGTTAATAGCCTGCTTTTGTGGTTTACAAACTCCTTTTTCCGTTTTTTCTTTTTTTCACTCGTATTAATAGTTTTCAAAATCCTACAGTGATAAAATGCTAAGGTGTAGAAATGAAGTAATGTTAATAGCCTGCTTTTGTGGTTTACAAACTCCTTTTTCCGTTTTTTCTTTTCTTCGCTCGTATTAATAGTTTTCAAAATCCTACAGTGATAAAATGCTAAGGTGTAGAAATGAAGTATTGCTAATAGCCTGCTTTTGTGGTTTACAAACTCCTTTTTCCGTTTTTTCTTTTTTTCGTTCGTATTAATAGTTTTCAAAATCCTACAGTGATAAAATACTAAGGTGTAGAAATGAAGTAATGTTAATAGCCTGCTTTTGTGGTTTACAAACTCCTTTTTCCGTTTTTTTCTTTTTTTCGTTCGTATTAATAGTTTTCAAAATCCTACAGTGATAAAATACTAAGGTGTAGAAATGAAGTAATGTTAATAGCCTGCTTTTGTGGTTTACAAACTCCTTCTTCCGTTTTTTCTTTTTTTCGTTCGTATTAATAGTTTTCAAAATCCTACAGTGATAAAATACTAAGGTGTAGAAATGAAGTAATGTTAATAGCCTGCTTTTGTGGTTTACAAACTCCTTTTTCCGTTTTTTCTTTTCTTTCGTTCGTATTAATAGTTTTCAAAATCCTACAGTGATAAAATACTAAGGTGTAGAAATGAAGTAATGTTAATAGCCTGCTTTTGTGGTTTACAAACTCCTTTCTCCGCTTTTTCTTTTTTTCGTTCGTATTAATAGTTTTCAAAATCCTACAGTGATAAAATACTAAGGTGTAGAAATGAAGTAATGTTAATAGCCTGCTTTTGTGGTTTACAAACTGCTTTTTCCGTTTTTTCTTTTTTTCGTTCGTATTAATAGTTTTCAAAATCTGCAATAACCTTATGGCACATACATGAATTTATCAAACTGTAATGCGTACAGTCGTGTCTAATCAAGACATGAATTTCATTGTTTCCGCCATAAACACTCCGTTACCCACTTCTCAATCCTCCACTTCAAAAACGTAGCAGCACAATTTATCACGTGACGTTTCGCGTAAAAACAGTACCACAAGGCACACATTACATCGATTTCCGAATAACTACAGCTCTACATGTCTATTTTTACCAGGGCCAGCTTATTATTCGTCGATATTTCACAGCCCCATTTTACCGTGAACAGCATCACTAATTACATAATGACATTTTATGCACTTCATCCCTCGTTTTAATCTGTTTCTTCTTTCACATTACTGAAAATAGACTTACAGTACTTAATAAATACGTTGGGCTTATTTTCCGTACATCGTAAACAATAAAACATAAAAAATTACGTAACAAATAACATTATAATATAACAATACCTAAAGATATGTACGTCACATGAATGATGTGAAGTACTACTTATACAGCAGCTGTGCGAATGTATTTACGTCACTCCAAAAACCATGCCCAGTGAATTTACTTTTTCCTTCGTATGTGTGTGAAAAAAGACCAAAGAAAGCCTCATTGCCTCTCGGCCCTCATTAAATGTGATTAGCTGCTGCCCATTACATACTGTCCCAGTGCGTTCGCAGTTTTGGGGTCGATGCGTGACTGGTTCTCACAGAAAGCGACGAGTGCGGTGCGCGGCAAATTAGTCACTCCTCTTGAATAGAGGGCAGCTGCTGGTCGCTTGCAGACCAATCTGCATGTCAGATTAAAAAGGAGAAAGGTGCGGATTTAAAACAATTTGTATTGGGGAACACTCCTTGCGCGTTGACTCTCTTATTACTCTGCTAAATGTTGTGGCAGCAGATTAAAATCTCAAACTCAGCTTACAAATGTTCCACACGCAAGCCTCTCCAGTGCCGTAATCTGTTGATCTCACGTGAAGCAACTTACATGTTTTATTATTAATTGCAGATTGTAATTTCTGTTTAGTTGATAGCTAATGTTTCGAGTCTACGTGCTAGCCTTGTAATATTTCACAAAAGTAAGGGCAGAACGAAAGACCACAAACCTGCTTTCACAGTCTGAACGATACGGTTTCGTTAATCATTTGAATCCGGGAATGGCTATATAATTAAGTGAAGTTACAAATGGGGCCCACAGACTCTGAGATTTGTTTCTGGTTTCTCTGTTGCCTTTTTAAAATATGAGTAGGCCCTAATTCAGACACACAGGCATAAATGAAGTTAAAGCTCCATTGTCAAATGTTTGAGAGGAGTGTAACCAAGCCACCCTAGAAATTACTCATTGGATTTTTGTCCGTATATTTATGGCCAAACTAAGAGTGTAAAATGGACAAATGGGGTCTAAAGTTTACGAGTATGACGTCTACTTTTGAAAAAAAGTAAATACTCGCTTTCAGATAGCCAGGGTAATAAGGAAAAACGTAATTAGTGACGTGAGGGAAAATCTTAGTTCGAATTCTCATAGCCAAACGAAGAGCGGGAAATGACAAATTGGGTATCACACATACCAGCCTTAGGTCTATTTTAGCAAAAAAATGTTTGAAAAATTAGAAAATATTTTTAAAAAACAAATTAGGATATGTGCGAGCCGGCTCGCTAACCGAGGGTTCCGTACAAACTTAATTATGTTTGTAGATAGCTCATCCATACCGGAAATTAAGAAGTTTGACGATTTTGGCCTGTTATCGGTAACCAAAATGACAAGACATCAAAACATATGACATAAATGGCCGCATCGTTTCACTGCATTGACGTAGAAGCTTAATTTTTTTACACTGCCAGTCCACGATAGACCTTAGTAAGCGATATAAATTTCAATTCGAACGCCTGTTTAGAGAAGAATCGGTCTTAACAGACTGGCAGACAGAAAGAGGATAAAGAAAGACAAAAAAGATTTTTTCGCATGATATAATTACAAGTTAACAATTTTCGGATTTTTTCCTTTACTTGTATTGTGGAACCTTGCTTCTTGCAAATTTCAAGTTTCTACTTCAACTTTTGTGAGTGACTTTACAGTACAAAAATATATGACATAAATGGCCATATTTTTTGGTTGCGCTGACTTACAAGCTTAATTTTTTCACACCGCCAAGGTACTGTAAGCCTTAGTATGTGACATAAATTTAAACTTTACCAGTTCCTGAGAAAAAGCGTTCTTAATAGTTGGACAGGCAGACGGAGAACAAAGCGATCCTGGCCGGCCGCAGTGGCCGAGCGGTTCTAGGCGCTTCAGCCCGGGACCGCGCGACTGCTACGGTCACAGGTTCGAATCCTGCGTCGAGCATGGATGTGTGTGATGTCCTTAGGTTAGTTAGATTTAAGTAGTTCTAAGTTCTAGGGGACTGATGACCTTAGATGTTAAGTCCCGTAGTGCTCAGAGCCATTTGATTCATTTGATCCTGTAAGGATTCCGTTTTTACCGATTGAGGCACGGAACTGTGAAAACAGTCAAATGTTTTATGAAATGATTTGTCTAACAGTAAGAAATAAAATAGATTAGAGAAATATTTGAGGCGCCTTTGAATGATGCTCGAAATCATTTACAGTAAATGAGGTGCCAACTAAAAATTTAAAGTTCATTGTTTAACTTGTAATATTAGGATTTAAAGTCTACTAGAGGTTATTTGCCTGCAGGATTATATAGACCGTGCAGTCTGTAGTTCACATTTATATCACCTATACCCAAAGGTGTAAAAAAGTACCTTTTCGCTCATGAAAGCGTTTCGTGAGGGAATCCTTCAAATATTAGCAAAGAGGGTGCATGTGGTACAAGAAGTAAAATCTTCCTCACAAGTGTTCTAGACATTATTTTTATTTTCGCTCACTTCTGCCGATAAAAAAAAGTGAAAAAAAATTACCATAAAACTCAGCCGTAAATCAGAGCGCAGTTCGAATCGAAATACAGATTCTACTTAGTGTTCTTTCTACGTCAGTAACGTATGAGCGCTCTAGCTTCTACGGTTGTTTGTTTCTGGTTTTAAATATTTGGATATGCACAGCAGTGTCAACCATGTTTTTCCTTCAATGCTTTAACTGAAATTTTCAAGCTTTCTAGGAAATATTTGCGCTGTGCTGTGGGCCCCGAGCGCCGCGTGTACCTGGCGCGGTGTGCTGACTATGAGCGCAGAACAGGGAGTAGCGGATGCGAACAAGGAGGCAAATTGGTAAAAGTGCCGCCATCTATTGACGGAGAGAAGAACACGGGGCCACTAGCCCGGCCGTTCACAATTTGAATTTAGTGGATTACGTTTAAAATGGAGAAAAACAAAAAAAGTTACATAAGAAATACACGAGATAAGTTAAAAGTACATTATGCGTAGTAAAGGAGCGTATTGAACAGGTCGGTCCAGAACTGTGGTAAAACTGAGTGAAAGGTGCGAAATAAAATTATTATATAAACCGTAAAGCTCAATTAAACTTTCCTTTTACACGCCCATGTTTTAAATTTAGTTGGGATGTATAAGTGGCAACGTGGAACAACGCGCCACTGTCATCAGTTAAAAGAACATGCACATGTGCCACTCCTATTTACAAGCTCTCGTTACTGATCAATAGGAAAGTAGCGAAGCCCTGCACTCTATACTGTTAGAAAGTAATATGCCAATTAATAGCTAGCAGGAATAGCACTAAAAGGACACTTTAAAAGTGGGGTCAATTTAAAACTGCTAACCGACAGTCGACAACTAATCGAGGCTTACATTAAATAAGACCTAAGACGCACTTTACGTCATGAAAGACAGGTAAATTTTTAATTAGTGAGGGCACAGATTTAGGTTTTCCGTGATTTCCCTAAATCACTCCAAGCAAATGCCGGGATGGTTCCTTTGAAAGGGCACGGCCGACTTCCTTCCCCGTCCATCCTTACTGCGATGAGACCAATGACCTCGCTGTTTCGTCTCTACCTCCAAACAATCCAATCCAATTGCCTACTAACTTTTGTCGGTAGGAAAAAGTTGGTCTAACAATGGAAAAAAAATCAAATTCTCGATTGGAACCTCATTTGCTGTTCATGAGTTTGAGCATCCTTTAAACTCTGTTTTGTGTCTTATTTTTAGACAAAACATTTCACAAAACATTTGAAGGTTTTCTTGAGAACGCTTGAGGAGACAACAATCGATAGCACTAGTTATTTGATAGAAATTGTGATTCTATATCGGTTATGGACAGTCAGTTCGACTATTCTGTTCGAAGTTTGATTACAAATAGTCTTCCGTGAGTTATTTATACCTCACTGCCGAGAGCTTAAACCTCGCTACTTTCCTATCGACTCTTGGTCCAGTACGGCACCATCTTCGTGAAAGAACGAAGGAGCAAGCGCAATATGGTTACCACTCATCATCAGAGACGTACACCTTAGAAGAAGCTATCAATACTGGAGAAAATATCACTAAATTTAGAAAACGAATCCGGAAATAAAGAATGAAAGGGCTCAGTTTCAACGCCAATACCGTTTTATTCACCGAACCACTCTGACTCAAAAAAATCCTTTTCGTTGCACATTCTTTAAGTACTACTCCACCATCAACAAACGAGGAGTGATGGATAGCATACTTGCAGGTAAATTTAGTAATTATGTTCCAACAGCAACTATCTGCAAGGTAGTACAAGAAAAAATTGAACAAGTAAGTGTATTGTGCAATATTTACGCATGACCCATCCCGTTGGTACGTCTGCGTACAGTGCATTGTATCATAGCAAAGAAGTTAGAGTATACTGTCTGCAGACAAGTGTGTTCAGACGTTGAAAATTTCTTCTGTGACAGTAAGTCGCGTGTGACAGAAGTTTGTACTCCTTGACTTCTCTGAGATAGACTATTTTTCGGTCGCCAAAATGACTGGATGTTCCTTCTCTTCGTAAGCAATCATTTCTCCGTGATCACCTTATGTACAGTTTTCTACTTTTAGTGGATTTAATTACCCATTTTAGGAGAAATGAGATATAAAATTAGTAATCTGTGTCTGAGAGAAATGCATGCGGTGAAAATAATTGTGTAGCATATCCTAACAATGATTGTAAATAACAGCTGAGTTGGTCAATGACCAAATAAATGTTAGAAACCAACCAATATGTAAAATACTTTAAGAAATCACAGGAAAAAGAAAAGGGCCTTTTCCAACCTTCACCTTCTCTCACTCAAACGCCGCCTCCCCGAATTTTATTTCACTTTTTGCTCCTCTCCTTTCTCCTCCGACTCACTCTCACTCTGCATCACGCTACTATGTACTTATGACCACTCATCTTTGCTTCTCCCTGCCCCACTTCCTCCCCAAGAAAAACTTTAAGCTCCATCACTATTCCTCTATTACTCTTACACGGTTATAAATGCACAATAACATAAACAGAATAACACACATATAATGAAATACATAGAAAGAAAAAACTATAGGGCAACACTGCGAAACATAATATACACTCAAAAGTATAGAAATAAACAGTAAACAACGGTGTACGAAAGCGTGCTGTGTAAAGTAGCGTAAAATTAGACCACAGTTATCAGTGCCTAACGGAGAAAGAAACGAAAGACATCCTAGCAGACGGCATTTCCCAAGGTAGGCGAAAATCGGAGCGAAAATGACCGTAAGTAAAAACAAAAAAATTGTTAATTGTTTTTAGATCTAGAAAAAAAAGAAAATTGTAGATATCTTTCATTACAGACCACTGATGATGCTTTGCTTCAATAAAGCGAAACGCGTGTGATGAGAAAAACGCGGATATTCTCGTAACGACGGAGCAAAAGTTCTCTCAGGAATTGTAAAGCAACTACGGACAATATGGCCACACGAACGAAAAATTTAGCATCTGAGTACATTTAGTCGTTCTACTTTAACTTACCGTTGCTCAGTTTTAGGTCTTACCTCGCTGCTCTGAACATTTTTGTACAGCTACTGACTGACCAGAAACAAACAAAGAAATACACAGACATACACACGCACACACACAAACACGCACGCGCGCGCACATACGGTTATCATGTACACTATTCTATAAAACTACATATTTTCCCATGTCACGCTCACTTTTCGTGATGTTGATACCGCACGTGGATACCAAAACGTGAGTACAAACTGAAACGCTATTTGGTCACTGGCTAGTCTGTTGGTGAACGCTCTTTGAGCACACTATCAGCATTACAGTAATACTTGTATAATGAAACGCTTTCCCGCTTACAGTTTAATGTTCAAGTAACTAAAGGAAGTGTTAAAAGTAAGACTGAGGTGCTAAGGAAGAGTCAAAATATTGCTATCTGAGCTGTTTTTCGAATGGTTCACAAGGAAACTGGGGTATGTTGTTAGCTTTTGAAACCAACCGCTTAACCCAATCGAGATTCCATATGTTGATAAAAATCAGTTCTGTTATAAAGACACGCTGCGCTATCTGATGTAACAAACTGGTTTTTAAAAGCAATAAATTACCGGCATTTATTGCGAGGTATATGTGACAAATCTTTTGAATAAGTAGAATTTATTCTTTTTGTAAAGAAAAAGAAGACTCAGTTCCTGTAAGTCGCAATAACCATGCTTCCACGATCGCGAAGTTGTACATCCTATTTTCCATCTACACTACACTAATGATGTACCAAACTGACATGATGTCTGTGAGTTTCCCCAAGAAATGCTTAATTTCCCATACATTACTGAACCCTCAGAGCTTTAATTTTCATTGTACGTAGCTAATATACCTGCACCAAACAGAGGCTTATTGCTGTTTTGAAAAATTTGATCATTTCAAGATCATTAGACGAAACTTCCATATTTTTCCGAGATTTGATAGCTAAACAACATGAATACCTCCTATCCTTTCTTGAATTTTAGTTGCGTACATAACTACAGTGTGGTTACTATTAAAGTGCAGCTACTCGTTGACCTTAGGTGTGGGCTGTAATTATCGTATCGTATGGCAGCGAAATTTGGTAGATGTGCTGCTGCGTTAATACGGGACGAATTTACGCAGTACAAAAAGTAGTTCCAATTTTGGCCACCAAGTGAAAGTCTGGCACTGTACAGCACCCCGTCGACGTCTCCGGTGCAGATATTAAACAAATTGGGTGAGCTGTGGTTAACAAAAAATCAACATTATATCTTTCTCACTCGTTTGATCTTTTCTACACATGTCCCGTTCCTAATCCATTACGTTTGGAAACATTTCTATACGTCTTCCTTGCATTAAAGTGCCAGATTTGCACAAGGTTGCCAAAATTGCAACTATTTCTTTTCCAGAGTAAATCGATTCCGCATTAACGCATTACAATATCTACGAAGTTTCTTCGCTGCCATACGATAATTACAGCCCATACAGCATCTCTGTGAGTAGCTGCACTTTAATTTCAACCACACAGTGAAATGACTTCAGAGTAAATGACCTGAAAACATTGCCCTTTTTACACAAAAGTTTAACGCATGAATGAGTAATAATGCTACCTGAGTTCAATTGATAGCACATTCAAAAGTAGGAAGGACCTTCATAGCTCAACGAGAAATATATGGGTATATTGAAATATGATTCACTGGATAGAAAATTATTATCAATACACTTAAACGTCCTAGCACTATCTGAATATATATTTGCAACACGTGGAATGATGCTATAAGATCCCATGTTGTATAGTCCAACATGTTTTCGTAATAAACATGAGTCACAATGCCAGACGGAACATAGTAATCTCGAAGTTCTGAGCAACACGAACCTATCTTGTAAATGCTGTACAATGCATGCAGAAGTATCAAAACTATTCCCAGCGAAGGCATCTTGTCTGAATAATGATCCCCCTTAAGGCAGAACGTATTTAGTAAATTGTGCTCGCATCAGCTGCCGCTTTACTTAAGAATAAGCACATGGGAACATCACCAGGAAAAGCTTAGTAAGTATAAATTGTTTCAACGGGAAAAATGAGTGAATAAGATTTAACGTAACTCTCAATTATTATTCATAAAATACACACCAGAACTTTAGTAACAAGGTGACATATGCCATTCAACGAACAACTTGATTTGCAAGAAGAGAAAGCATAAAAAACTGAACAAAAGGGACGCTATATAATTCTTAATCCTCGTAATAATAGAAAATACATTGGACAATAAAGTATGCCGTGGTCTGTATTCATGGATGAATAAATGAAAGATCGATATTGGTCCTTGAACTTGGAACAAAGTCTCGCACTTCGAACAACGAATTTAATTTGCGTCACAAATAAATCACTTTTGTGAAGCCGAAAATTCTACGGACGAAATATTAAGCCAAAGCGCATTTGCAGGCTACGTTTTCAACACAATGTCCTGTGTGTTGCTACGTTGATGTGGCCATCGAAATGACACATTAGACAAGTTGTCAACTTAGAGCTGTGAAAAGTGCAAACAGCGTCGATGCATATGTCCAGTCACAGTAACAGTTACAGTCCATTCGGGCTCACTAATTCAAATCTCAGCCGTACTGATCCAGAATTGGTGAGGCAGCTACTGTTTTCAAAGTACAGCATACAGGCACGCTTTCGCTATGCAACTGAAGATCGTGGCATTCCTAGCAGAAGGAAACTGTGCGTAGTGTGTCTTTGTACCTCGACAGCAACTTATAACCCTCGTAAAGATTACTGATATGGAAGACATTCTCTACCACGCTTTTTGTTCACGTTCTACATTTGGATGTATTCGATATTTTCATGTATTTCATGGCTTATAACAAGTATCATTTCTGGGTATTCTGACACCGGCCTCTCAATATATATCCAATATACGTTTTCATCGCACTTCATTGACTCTTCATCGATTTTCAATAAGCTACCACAAGAATTCTAAGATCTTAGCAATAATCCATGCTGTTTCAAATCGAAACTGAAGAGTTTCATCATGGATCACTCCTTCTGTTCTGTCGAGGAGTTCCCTAAAAAATTAACTGATTCCTGCGTTATATTGTTGATTGCGTTTATATAAACTTATGGCTTGCCTTTTTTGGGTTCATAACCATCTTATTTTATATGTTATTACTTTTATGTTCTAATATCAGTTACCGACCTTGAAGATTTGTTCCTCAGTTTGGTTCTACGGAACTAGACGTGTAACATAAGAAATGAAAATGTCATCTGTAATTTGAAGAAAGTTTTCCACGTCTGCTGTGTGTAAAACCGAGAGTACCGACTTAATATTAGCGTTGTAACGTTCGTTAGACTGCTGTATTATTTTACTATACTACCTATTTATAGAGCTTCAGTGATGTGAAACGTACAGTACTTTCCGAAATTTCCGTTATAAAATTCTAGGACTAGATGAGGGGAGACAGTACATAATATTTTGAATGGCAACCCATGTCCGGAAACGTACCACTTCCGTTCCACGACTGTTTGAATTCTGATATCTAACCGATCCACTCCTGCTTGAGGAACTGAATTAGGTTTGAAGTAGTGTGGTTTTTAGGTAACAATTCGAAAGGGAAAATAACGAAACATCAATTTATCACTTAAGCTCTTTTGTTTGTATTAACACGTAAGTATTACGTGTTTACATTATTCCAAAACAAAAACAAAGAACAACCTGTACGTACAGAACAGTACTGGCGCATTACAACATGTGTGGCGACCATAAACGTTGTTACAGACACCATAGCTAAGAAGCGTGTTCTGCTGGTACATACAATCCATTCCAAATGGTGTCTCTTCAATTTGTAGTGGCGCGGCCACAACTCGTACCAGCAGTCCTTCCACTGTCTCCACAGGAGTGTTGTAAATTAAGCTTTTCGTACGCCCCCCCAAGAAAAGTAGTCCACGTGAGTTGAATCCGTGGATCGCGGGGGCTACGTAGTTGGACCACCTCGACCTACCCGTGTTTCACCGTATAGTCTGTTGAGATGTTTCGGAACCGCATATGAGAAGTGAGTTGGTGTATCGTCACACTGAAACACCATTTCCTGACGGACATTCATAGGCACGTCATCCTGTTTACCCTACTGCATAGCGGGACAAGCAACACTGGGACTTCTCTCTATCCCTCAGCAGACGTGGGCGAGTTGCGCATCTGAAGTGAACCGTCGTAGAACGGTAAAGGTACGTTTCCAGATATAGGTCACTATTCAAGATATTCCGTATTAACTCCCCTCTACAATTCCTAGAAGTTTGAAACGGGAATTTCCGTTCACCCTGCATGCAAGTTTAGCGAATTGTGATACAGGATATACCAAACAGTCATCCATGTTAAACACGTTGTTGCATGAATCTACAGAGGATTTATTTTTGTAATGTCCTACATTTTTCTGTATAATTCAAATTAAAAATTCGATTTACTCAGGACTTTTTCAACACGAAATTACCGTGAGATAATGTAACAAATTGGTTAAAATGGCTCTCAGCACTATGGGACTTAATTTCTAAGGTCATCAGTCCCCTAGAACTTAGAACTACTTAAACCTAACTAACCTAAGGACATCACACACATCCATGCCCGAGGCAGGATTCGAACGTGCGACCGTAGCGGTCGCGCGGTGCCAGACTGTAGCGCCTAGAACCGCTCGGCCACCCCGGCCGGCGATAATGTAACAGGAAAAACTTAAAATCACATATCTCTACAATTTGAATGTTTCAGTAGCATAGTAAGGCTGTAAAACGTGCGACATCTTTTACAGCGCTAGTTATGTAATTTCACTCGTGAAAGAAAATGATCACCGCTTGCAGCCTACTTATTTTTCTTCACACTTTATTTCTAGAATATATGTGAGTAGTAGGACACTGTGGAAGCTTTGAACAGTTTTCAGACTTTCGCCTCTAGCCAGCTTTGTAATAGAAGTTTAATGTATTTTCTTATTTCATTTTTAAAAGATAACGTCCGCTTTTAATGCGCTGCAGCCCTTTTCTGAAATTACGACAATTACTCCAGTAAAGTAAGGTTCGACCCAAATGTGACAAAGTGTTACAAGGTACACCATGGTCATATAAATCCTACCTTGAAACAAATATTCTATTGAAGTTTTAAAGTGTTGCAACAGACAAAATCTTGTCAATACTGTATTATAGTCTATCTATTACTTTGCTTCTGTGCGACATACCAATAATCAGTAAATGAAATCTAATTAAGTAAAAGTATTACCAAAAACTAGTTACAAGTCAATACATTTTGAAATAGAAGCTATGGAAAAATAACACAAATATCAATACCGGTACTGAAGGCAGGGAAAACTGCTAGAACATTAAAGGAACTCAGTTCGTTTGCAATTACCCCGTTTTCCGTGATAGAAGACCTTTTTCCGTTTCAAGTACAAGATGGTGCACAACTGGCGAAGTGTACGTTAACCGTCCACTCGTTATATAATTAATTTTACACATATTTACAACTTTGTTCACCATTAAATTCTATAATTGAAGAATTAACAATATATTCCAAATAATTATATAGGATTAAAAATATTTACAAATACTGCACAAGACGCAGCCTAATGTCTCACAACAACAAAAACAGCGTGAAGTGCTGGAACTGCTTATGGCTGCCTCTATTGCGCATACCATCACGTGATTCTAAAATATGTCAGTAGACTGAAACACGGGCTAGGCACACTATCCTCTAGGTGAAACACCCTTCCCTGTTCATTGTACTTTCAATTAAAGCATCCAATGAAAAGAAAGTCTTTCCAAAGCAAGAACATAGAAGAAATTAGAGCCTTAATGTAAGAGGAAAGCGTAAATCATGTTCATTATTGGATGAGAAGCACACAAGAAAGTTAGTTTTACTGTGGGTGTGACTGCTCACTAGTTTTTTAATGTTTATTAACCTGTTATTAAATGGTATGTTCAGTTAAATCAACACATAACTGAATATTTTCTTAATCAGACAAATGCGGAAGATATCAAATTAAAAAAACAAGCGGGAAATAGTAATCATGAATGTTACTGGACGAAAATATTTTAAAATATCACTCAGTCCAACATACTGTTGCTCCACTATTAGTTTAGTACGAGTGTGAGTCAAATGAAAACCTTAAATGTGTTTTTAAATATTATTTATTGTGCAGAAGTGGTACAAAGCTGTATTAATTTTCAACATAATCTCCCCCACGCTAACTGCAAGTCCTCCAGCAATTAAAAAGTGCATAAATTCCTTTAGAAAAAAATTCTTTTTGGTAGTCCGCGCAACCACTCATGCACCACGTGGCGTACGTCTTCATCATAACGGAACTTCTTTCCTCCCATTGCGTCTTAGAGTAGTCCAAACATATAGAAATCACTTACGGCAAGGTCTGGTGAGTATGGTGGATGAGGAAGACACTCAAAATGCAGGTCTGTAATTGTTGCAAATGTTGTACGGGCAGTGTGGGCCTTTCATTGCCATGTTGCAAAAGGACACCTGCTGACAGCAATCCACTTGGCTTTGATTTGATTGCAGGCCGCAGACGACTTTTTAGGAGATCTGTGTATGATGTACTGGTGACAGTGGCCCCTCTAGGCATGTAATGCTCCAAAATGACGCCTTTTTCGTCCCAAAAGAGAGTCAACATAATCTTCCTTGCTGATGGTTCTGTTCGAAACTTCTTTGGTTTTGGTGATGAGGAATGGCGCCATTCCTTAGTCGCTCTCTTCGTTTCCGGTTGGTGGAAGTGAATCCAGGTTTCGTCCCCAGTAATGATTCTTGCAAGGAGGCCATCACCTTCTCCTTCAAAGCGCCGAAGAAGTTCTTCACAAGCATCAACACGTCGTTCTCTCATTTCAGGAGTCAGCTGCCGTGGCACCCATCTTGCAGACACTTTGTGAAACTGGAGCACATCATACACTAATCTGTAAACATGCTGCAATGTCATTCAGTGTCACTCGGCGGTTTTCTTTCGCTGTGGCTTCAACTGCTGCAATGTTCTGTGAAGCCACAACTCGTTGTGCCTGACCTGGACGAGGAGCATCTTCCACGGAAGTCTCATCATTTGCGAACTTCCTACTTCATTTTTCCGTTTTTTCTGCTGCGACAAACATGTATCACCGTACTGAACCTCCATCCATCGATGAATTTCAATATGTTTCACACTATCACTACGCAAAAACCGAATAACAGAACGATGTTCTTCCCTGGTGCCAGACGCAAGTGGGGCGGCCATCTTCATACTGATACTACGACGGTATGTGGGCATCTGGACTATGCTGCCACCTACAGGCCATTCTGCACGCTGTTTGTAGCACGCTTACCAACTTACAGGATAACAGCGCGAAATTTCGATTTGTTATTACAAATTTAAGGTTTTCATTTGACTCACCCTCGTATCTGTTCAGTGATACGTTTATTTAATGGAATCTATAAACAGAAATTGCGTTCAGACCAGGGCCGCTGGTGAAATTGTTTTACGACAAAGGAAATCCCATTCTGCAAAATAATTTTTACTTATCTAATTTGACATATAACTGGATACACTTACAGAACCTTGCCAACTAAAAAAAAGGAAAGAGTAATATAGGATTTATGGTAATGTCAGCCTCATTACCACTGTGTTATGTACATCCTCCGTAAATAACACTCATGTGGAATGGAAGAAATGACGAATTACGAGGTGTGTTGAATAAGTAATGCAACATATTTATTTCTGAAAGTGAGTTGGTTTTATCCCGGTTTCCAATACATTATATTATTCCCCACTCTTTTGACTGCAAACCCCCAATTTCTCATCATAATCTCCGTTCAATGTCACGATCTTACGCCATCATACTGGGAAGGTCTGTACGCCCGCATGCTACCACTCTACTGGCCAGCGCCTTTTTGCGTCAATTAAGCTCCCCGTTAACCACGCACTGCTTCCTGTGGAGTGAATTCTTCATTGTGGCAAACAGATAGAAGCCGGAAGGTGCGAGATCAGGCAGTAGAATGGATGAGGAAGATCAGTCCAATGAACTTCGTCAATTCCTCTCGGGTTCGCAGACTTGTGTGACTGTCATCCGTCGATCAACTCGATAAAGAGTGTCCGCACGTTCCAACTTTGCAGAAGTCACAGCTGCGAGTGGCAGGCCGGCACGACGGAGGTCGGACAGGTTTACGCGGCCCTGTGCCATGATGACAGACGCCTCGCCCTACAACTCACCGAGCTTCTGTTCACGGTGAGACCTCCATATACATTCTGCAAGCACCTATGAATATCTGTGACGCTCTTATTTTCCACCAAAAGAAACTCAGTGACAGCTCTCTGCTTGGAACGCAACTACATTACAAACACCATTGTGAAGGCTATGTATAGCGCCGCCACATATTGGAATTTCATAAAAGTGTAGGGGCTGAAGGGGGAATATTTCGCGATGGTCCACACCGATTTTTTCAGCCGAAATTGGATGCGAAAGAGGAAAGGTGTTGCATTACCTATTGAACGCTTCTCATAAACTACAAGTTCGTTAAAACAAATCGTACAATGTACATTACTGGCCATTAAAATTGCTACACCACGCAGCTGACGTCCTACAGACGTGAAATTTAACCGACAGGAAGAAGATGCTGTTGTTGTTGTGGTCTTCAGTCCTGAGACTGGTTTGATGCAGCTCTCCATGCTACTCTATCCTGTGCAATCTTCTTCATCTCCCAGTACCTACTGCAGCGTACATCCCTCTGAATCTGCTTAGTGTATTCATCTCTTGGTCTCCCTCTACGATTTTTACCCTCCACACTGCCCTCCAATGCTAAATTTGTGATCCCTTGATGCCTCAAAACATGTCCTACCAACCGATCCCTTCTTCTAGTCAAGTTGTGCCACAAACTTCTCTTCTCCCCAATCCTATTCAATACCTCCTCATTAGTTACATGATCTACCCACCTTATCTTCAGCATTCTTCTGTAGCACCACATTTCGAAAGCTTCTATTCTCTTCTTGTCCAAACTAGTTATCGTCCATGTTTCACTTCCATACATGGCTACACTCCATACAAATACTTTCAGAAACGACTTCCTGACACTTAAATCTATACCCGATGTTAACAAATTTCTCTTCTTCAGAAACGATTTCCTTGCCATTGCCAGTCTACATTTTATATCCTCTCTACTTCGACCATCATCGGTTATTTTGCTCCCCAAATAGCAAAACTCCTTTACTACTTTAAGTGTCTCATTTCCTAATCTAATTCCCTCAGCATCGCCCGATTTAATTTGACTACATTCCATTATCCTTGTTTTGCTTTTGTTGATGTTCATCTTATATCCTCCTTTCAAGACACTGTCCATTCCGTTCAAATGCTCTTCCAAGTCCTTTGCTGTCTCTGACAGAATTACAATGTCATCGGCAAACCTCAAAGTTTTTACTTCTTCTCCGTGAATTTTAATACCTACTCCGAATTTTTCTTTTGTTTCCTTTACTGCTTGCTCAATATACAGATTGAATAACATCGGGGAGAGGCTACAACCCTGTCTCACTCCCTTCCCAACCACTACTTCCCTTTCATGCCCCTCGACTCTTATAACTGCCATTTGGTTTCTGTACAAATTGTAAATACCCTTTCGCTCCCTGTATTTTACCACTGCCACCTTCAGAATTTGAAAGAGAGTATTCCAGTTAACATTGTCAAAAGCTTTCTCTAAGTCTACAAATGCTAGAAACGTAGGTTTGCCTTTTCTTAATCTTTCTTCTAAGATAAGTCGTAAGGTTAGTATTGCCTCACGTGTTCCAACATTTCTACGGAATCCAAACTGATCTTTCCCAAGGTCCGCTTCTACCAGTTTTTCCATTCGTCTGTAAAGAATTCGCGTTAGTATTTTGAAGCTGTGACTTATTAAACTGATAGTTCGGTAATTTTCACATCTGTCAACACCTGCTTTCTTTGGGATTGGAATTATTATATTCTTCTTGAAGTCTGTGGGTATTTCGCCTGTCTCATACATCTTGCTCACCAGATGGTAGAGTTTTGTCATGACTGGCTCTCCCAAGGCCATCAGTAGTTCTAATGGAATGTTGTCTACTCCCGGGGCCTTGTTTCGACTCAGGTCTTTCAGTGCTCTGTCAAACTCTTCACGCAGTATCTTATCACCCATTTCGTCTTCATCTACATCCTCTTCCATTTCCATAATATTGTCCTCAAGTACATCGCCCTTGTATAGACCCTCTATATACTCCTTCCACCTTTCTGCCTTCCCTTCTTTGCTTAGAACTGGGTTGCCATCTGAGCTCTTGATATTCATACAAGTGGTTCTCTTCTCTCCAAAGGTCTCTTTAATTTTCCTGTAGGCAGTATCTATCTTACCCCTAGTGAGACAAGCCTCTATATCCTTACATTTGTCCTCTATCTATCCCTGCTTAGCCATTTTGCTATGATGGGCAAATGATTAGCTTTTCAGAGCGTTCACACAAGGTTGACGTCGGTGGCGACACCTACAACGTGCTGACACGAGGAAAGTTTCCAACCGATTTTTGATACACAAACAGCAGTTGACCGGGGTTGCCTGGTGCAACGTTGTTGTGATGCCTCGTGTAAGGAGGAGAAATGCGTACCATCACGTTTCCGACTTCAATAACCGTCGGATTGTAGCCTATCGCGATTGCGGTTTATCGTACCGCGACATTGCTGCTCGCGTTGGTCGAGATCCAATGACTGTTAGCAGAATATGCAATCGGTGGGTTCAGGAGGGTAAAACGGAACGCCGTGCTCGATCCCAACGGCCTCGTATCACTAGCAGTCGAGATGACAGGCATCTTATCCGCATGGCTGTAACGGATCGTGGAGCCACGTCTCGATCCCTGAGTCAACAGATGGGGAAGTTTGCAAAACAACAAACATCTGCACGAATAGTTCGACGACGTTTGCAGCAGCATGGACTATCAGCTCGGAGACCATGGAAGCGTGTATTCGTTATCGCGATATTGGCGTATTAACCAGCGTGATGGTATGGGGTTCCATTGGTTACACGTCTCGGTCACCTCTTGTTCGAATTGACGGCACTTTGAACAGTGGACGTTACATTTGAGATGTTTTACGACCCGTGGCTCTACCCTTCATTCGATCCATGCGAAACCCTACATTTCAGCAGGATAATGCACGACCGCATGTTGCAGGTCGTGTACGGGCCTTTCTGGATACACAAAATGTTCGACTGCTGCCCTGGCCAGCACATTCTCCAGATCTCTCACCAACTGAAAACGTCTGGTCAATGGTTGCCGAGCAACTGGCTCGTCACAATACGCCAGTCACTACTCTTGATGAACTGTGGTGTGATGTTGAAGCTGCATGGGCAGCTGTACCTGTACACGCGATCCAAGCTCTGTTTGACTCAATGCCCAGGCGTATCAAGGCCGTGATTACGGCCAGACGTGGTTGTTCTGGGTACTGATTTCTCAAGATATATGCACCCAAATTGCTTGAAAATGTAATCACATGTCAGTTGTAGTATAATACAATCGTCCAATGAATACCGGTTTATCATCTGTATTTCTTCTTGATGTAACAATTTTAATGGCCAGGAGTATAATAGCACTTAATAAGACCTCTGCAGGCCCAGTACAAAACTAGATCAGGCCTGTCTCTTGGTTTCATTAGGAGCACGATAATGAATTAATGTTTCGTAGATATCAGTTTTAAAATAGCTGTAAATATCACCTGTATGACTGACTGGAAGACTCTCTTTCAAATTCTGAAGGTGGCAGGGGTAAAATACAGGGAAGGGAGTGAGACAGGGTAGTAGCCTCTCCCCGATGTTATTCAGTCTGTTTATTGAGCAAGCAGTAAAGGAAACAAAAGAAAAATTCGGAGTAGGTATTAAAATCCATGGAGAAGAAATAAAAACTTTAAGGTTCGCCGATGACATTGTAATTCTGTCAGAGACAGCAAAGGACTTGGAAGAGCAGTTGAACGGATTGGACAGTGTCTTGAAAGGAGGGTATAAGATGATTATCAACAAAAGCAAATCGAGGATCATGGAATGTAGTCGAATTAAATTGGGTGATGCTGCGGGAATTAGATTAGGAAATGAGGCAGTTAAAGTAGTAAATGAGTTTTGGTATTTGGGGGGCAAAATAACTGATGATGGTCGAAGTAGAGAGGATACAAAGTGTAGACTGGTAATGGCAAGGAAGGCTTTTCTGAAGAAGTGCAATTTGTTAACATCGAGTATTGATTGAAGTGTCAGGCAGTCGTTTCTGAAAGTATTTGTATGTAGTGTAGCCGTGTATGGAAGTGAATCATGGACGATAAATAGTTTGGACAAGAAGAGGGTAGAAGCTTTCGAAATGTGGTGCTACAGAAGAATGCTGAAGATTAGATGGGTAGATCATATAACTAATGAGGAGGTATTGAATAGAATTGGGGAGAAGAGGAGTTTGTGCCACAACTTGACTAGAAGAATGGATCGGCTGGTAGTACATGTTCTGAGGCATCAAGGGATCACCAATTTAGTATTGGAGGGCAGCGCGGAGGGTAAAAATCATAGAGCGACACCCAGAGATGAATACACTAAGCTGACCAAGCAGATTCAGAAGGATGTAGGCTGCAGTACGTACTGGGAGATGAAGCAGCTTGCACAGGATAGAGTAGCATGGAGAGGTGCATCAAACCAGTCTCAGGACTGAAGACCACAACAACAACAAAATGACCTGTGTTGCGTGTGATAGTCGTACCTCGTCTTTTTTAGGTTGTATGCGAATTTTCTTTCTTTTTTGTCTTCCTTTGTGTAATGTTTCCACATCAGGGGTGCTTTTGCCTGCTATGAGGACTGGCTGCGGTGCAAGGCGGTCTGAGTTGTTCGTACGAGGCAGCTACTGTGCGCTGCGCGGCTGGAGCTCCGAGGGAGCACGTCCGCCGTGATTGGGTGTTCAGTTACGGCGCCTGTAATTACGGCATTAACCGGGCCGATCCGTTCTGTCACAAGCTGCCCCTCACAGCGCCGCGCAGCCTTCACGACGTCTCTAACGTCTTTACGAGGACGGCTGTAAATTAGCGCCCGCGGTGCGGCAAGGTCGTCGACCTGCCGCCCAGCAGTAGTTCTACAGAAATTAGAGGAGCAGCCGCAGGTTAATTTCTGGTTCCCAACAGGAACGAGGAAGCCGGCTTCAAAGGAAATGGAAAAGGAAAGAAAACAAGGCAAATCCCATCGCACCAGAGATTAGTCTCAATTTAGTATATTTAAGTCTACCAAAGATGAAGACGTGCCATCGTACCATTCAACAGGACGTGATTCGTACTCGATTAACTTCCGTACGATTGGCCTCTGTTCAATGTGAGTGTGGCGTTCTGGGGGCAATAGAAGAGCAAGCAAAAAACATAGTCATCGGAAAAAGGTTAAACCTTGTTCGACGTGTCTATTTCTGTTGTCTATTGTCAAACCACAATTTATGAAAGATGTTTATATTTTATTAATAGGATTAAGTAGGCATAGTTAATATTTGTCCTGTTGGAAACAATTGTGGTAGCAGGAAATTTCTGTACCAAAGTATTGTTGGCAGGAGAGACCGCACATTGATATAATTTTAAAAAGGTTGGGAGAGACCGCGTATGGATACATTTTAAAAAAGGAGGTGGAAAGACCTCGCATTGATACATTTTGTAATGGTAGCAGGGATTGTCAGCACAAGAAAGCATTGTTGGCGGGAGAGACCGAACTTTAGCGTTCGTAGGAAGTCAGTAGTAAGCGAGATGTGAAGCGAGTCGGTAGCAGGCCTGAAGCGAGAGGTTGAGAGGAGCGGTGTGCCGGCCAGCCACTAGCTATGATTTACAAGTGATTATAAACGGATGTACAGAGACATCAGCTAACTATTATCATAAGAGGAACTAATATTATTGAATTATTTTTTTGAGAAACTCAAGACTACTGAAGCTATGTTTGAGCAATGCTTAGTTGTAAGATTATTGTAAAAAGTAAGTCCCATTTGAACGTTTGTAATATCATTTCATTCAGAATATAATTAATTTTTGCCAGCAATATTGCATTACTGATTATAATCCATCCCAAAAACCATCAACGTAAAACTTTGCAAAATTTTATTGTTGTCAAGAAAAAGTTTAGCTATGAATTACGTAACTTCAGTCAAATTAATTAAAGAATAACGTCAGCTTTGCTATTAAAGAATAACGTCAGCTTTGGTAATAAATACAGCCACTTATTATGCAGCTAACAGAGTATAGTAAAATAGAGTAAGTATATTCATGTCACACTTCGATGTAGCAGTCAGATGCGATCCAGTAACAGTAAAAAAGGTAAGGAACAGTTATGGGTTATTACATGTAACGACTGAGGGCCACGACGACGACACATTCTATGTTTCGTCGAAATAATCAGAAAATCCCTTTTAATAAGCAGCATTTAAATTTGTATGCGAAGATTGAGAAGAGAATTAATTTCAAATGAAAGACTTCATTTGTTATTATTAAGCAAGAGATAGAAATCCTAAGGGAAGTTTTCATAGGTTATTGTAGAAGGAAAGGTTGCGTAACAAAAGAGATATAGAGAAGACAGGGAGGGTTTCAACCTCAAACTTCTAAATATACTCTGAAAAGAAAAAGACGCATCACGAAGGAATTATCCGAATGGGTCGGAAATCGGTAGATGTGATGTACACGTACAGACAACAAATGACTATGATTTCAGAAAAAATGGGTGGTTTATTCAGAAAGTGCTTCACAAATTGAGCAAGTCAATAACGTTTTGGTACGCTTCTGGCCCTTACGCAGTTATTCAGCTTGGCATTGGTTGATAGAGTTGTTGGATGTCCTCCTGAGGGATATCGTGGCAAATTCTATCCAGTTTGCGAATTGGATCATCAAAATCCAGAGCTGATTGGGGAACTCTGCCCACAATTGGGAGGGATCTGGGGATCTTGTTGGCCAAGGGAGAATTTGGCAACAACGAAGACAAGCAGCAGGAACTCTCCAGGGTTCAGGCGGGCATTATCACGCTGAAATGTAAGCCGAGGATGGTTTGCTATGAAGGGTAACAAAACGGGGCGTAGAGTGTCGTCGAGTTACCATTGTGAGGAAGGATGCCACGTATCACAAACAAAGGGATCCTTCTATGAACTTGGAAGAAACTCTAACGCATCATTCCTGGTTTGCCGGCCATATGGCAGGTGACAATGAGGTTGGTATCCCATCGCCGCTAATGACATCTTGCCTACACGTTTTCTTGAGGTAAACTTTGTAATTTTTCGATTTCCTTTTCCGTAGAATTTCATGACTCTGTTTAACCGCGTCGAAGAAGTCTGGAAATCAATAATATTCATCTGACACGCAATTTCAGAGCACGCAGTGTCGTAGATATCCCTCAACAACGGTACATTGACTCTCACGAGCAGTTCTCAATCTTTCGAATAGTTTTTCTTTCACACTTGTGCGAGTTTCATTTTGGCGCATATTTCGTATTCCGCTATAA
This sequence comes from Schistocerca nitens, assembly GCF_023898315.1. Taxonomy (NCBI): domain Eukaryota; kingdom Metazoa; phylum Arthropoda; class Insecta; order Orthoptera; family Acrididae; genus Schistocerca; species Schistocerca nitens. The sequence continues at coordinate 252,033,707 of NC_064617.1, read as the reverse complement.
TTTCTCCTCCATTTACACAATTCATGTACAGATCTTACGAAAGGAAACCTGCTTTGCACACAGCTTAAGTTTAAACGTTTTCGCCCTACTTTGCGTAGCCAAAAACATCTACATTTTCTTTCTTACTGGAAGCTATTATTGTACGTCTTTTCTTTGCTCTAACGGAAAGGGCTCAGGTTCGATTCCTGGCCGGGTTAGAGACGTTCCCCGCTTGGGGACTGGATGTTCTGTTGTCTTCACCATAATTTCGTGATCGCTGTGTCACGCAAGTCATCTAAATGGCGTCGCATAATAAACAGAGAGGTATCTCATCTTTGCAAGTCTGAAAACGTTAATTGGATTCCACATTACTTTGGAATGTGGAAGCTGGATTAAGAGAGACGCTAGTGTCAAGCATATACGAAGAAATCGCAAAGAAAATTAATGCAGTTTTATCTCCATTGTTATCACTTGGCGATACCGCAAACCCAGCTACTAATTATTGTGGGTATTAAACGAGATGGAATTTCGAGCGAATAGTAACCGTGAATAACTGTGTCTGAGAACCTGTAAACGGAAACAGAAATTTGCTTTACAAATTACTATCGCATTGTGCCATGTTATCTGTTCACCTACTTGCAGTGCACCAACGCTATGCACCCGCTATGTTGCGCATGCACTGTCTGCTACAGTTACGGCAGGGGTGTACATTTCTCCAGCCACCTAACGAGCTACGAATTTCAAAAATTTCAACTTTTTAAAAATATTTACAGTGTGTCTTTGCAGCTAAAATTCTGACAATTCGTTTCTTTCGATATATTCTTCATGTACCAAAAATTTCAGGGCAGGTTTCGATATATCGGACTGGACCGTCCCCTTGTGAGAGGCAACCGTGTTTCACGTATACTCGTCAGAAGGTTTCGTGGCGTAGCAGCGGATGGCCGCGTAAAAAGTCTCAGAGGATGACAGTCTTGCAAATAAACGTTGGAAGTAAATGTAAATTGGCGTGTAAAGTAAAACATAAATGTAGCTTAGTGCTTAAAGGCCCTAAAAGTAGAAGAACCACGCGTCATACACACAATGATGAACCAAATCATTAGGATTACTAACCAGCGTGAGACTGGATACTGTCTGCAGGTGTTACGGACGTGTGACGCGCTAAGGAGAGTACATAAGCTGAGTAGCGACAGATCGGGAACATACGAGCAAGCACCTCGGTAACAATGAAGCTGATCAGTTGTTTGACTGTTACTATCGTGAGCATCTATAGAAAGTGGCTGAACGACGGTGAAACCACGAGTTTGCGTCTAGGTATTGGACGAGTACGTCTCGTCACAAAACGAAGAGATGTATGCTTGCCGGCCTTGTTGACGCGGCTTTCGGAGGCAGATCGCATGGCGGACTACAATGATGGTGCAGGCACAAGTGTTTCCGACCACACCGTTGTTGAACATGCGGCTCAACAGCTGATGACTCCTACGTGTTTCTATGTTGACCCAACAACGTCGTTTGGACTGATGCATCAAGTTTCTTGTTACATCATATCAGTGGTTGCATCTGGATACACCGTCACCCAGGCGAACGGCTGGTCGAAACATATGCCGCACGACGGATGCAGGCCGATAGATGATGATGATGATGATGATGATGATCTTTGGTTTGTGGGGCGCTCAACTGCGTGGTTATCAGCGCCCATACAAGTTCCCAACCTTTGCTCATTAAAATCTCGTCAGTTTCATGAATGATGATGAAATGATGAGGACAACACAAACACCCAGTCATCTCGAGGCAGGTCAAAATCCCTGACCCCACTGGGAATCGAACCCGGGACCCTGCGCTCGCGAAGCGAGAACGCGACCGCGAGAGCACGAGCTGCGGACAGGCCGATAGAGGCGGTACTATGCGATGGGGGACGTTCCCCTGAACTTTCCTGGGACTTGTGGTAGAAATCAATGGCACCATGGCAGCTGCGGACTTAATGAACATTACTAAGAACCACATGCATCCCATCATGCTTGACGTGTTCCCCTGGCGGTGATGGTATCTTCCAGCAGAACAGCTGTCCGTGTCACAAAGTCTGCATCATGATACGGTGTTTTCAGTAGCGTGATAGCGGAGTCTTGCTGATGTCTTGGCCACAAAACTCGTTGGATCTGAAATAACAAATAATGTATGACAGAGAAACAGATTCAGAAAGTTACGGTCCCTTTAGTGTCTACAAAATGGGTTTTACTGTATCGCAAATGAAGCAGTAAAAAATGTCACTGTGATACCGTTAGCTTAGAAAACAGCGTCACTCGACAGATAAAAATATAAGTAACTGTAAACGGAAGGGCAACGGCCTTGACGCAGTGGTAACACCGGTGTTATGTGCTGCCGGGCTTGGCTAGCGCTTGGACGGGTGACCGTCCAGGTCTTCCGAGTGCTTTTGGCAAGCGCAGTGCACTCAACCCTTCTGAGGCCTTTTGAGGAACTACTTGATTGAGGGGTGCACTCAGCCTTTCTGAGGCCACTTGAACTACTTGATTAAGAAGTAGCGACTCCGGTCACGAAAACACAACGGCCGGGAAAGCGGTGTGCTGACCACATGCCACCCCATATCCCTGGTCCTTCGGTACCGACATTCCGAGGCCTGTTCGGACGTCAGCTTGAATAACATGTCTCACATCAGTTTCAGTGTGTATGACTACCAGTAAACGTTCAAGACTGAGTAAGTCCTCTAGACAGCTACATTTAGTGAAGAATTTTCTGGCTTCTGAAAAGTTTCTTATACTTCACGCTTACTCAATATCACTAATGGAACACGAAGGAATCGGCGCACCATCACCGGAAGCAATAGGAACCGCAAAGTATCTAGAACTATGATCCTGGGGAGATCCAAGGTGGAACGACAAAGTAAGCTTGTTATAAAAAGCAGATGCTACAGGTGAAGAATCTTAAGGAAAAGTAATTCGTCGGCGGAAAAAGCTAAGTTACAAACCTCTTATTCACCCGGTTCTTGAATATTGTTCGCGAAGTGAGCTGACCGATTCCAAAGCGGACTATCTTAAGTACTTTATTGCACCTTACTATCCAGAATGAATTTTTCACTCTGCAACGGAGTGTGCTCTGATATGAAACTTCCTGGCAAATTAAAACTGCGTGCCGGACCGAGACTCGAACTCGGAACCTTTGCGTTCCACAGGGAGATGGTCTACCGACTGAGCTACCCAAATACAACTCATGACGTACTTTCACCGCTGTCATTCCGCCAGTACCTCGTCTTCTATCTTAAAAACTTTACAGAAGTTCTCTTGCGAAACCTGCAGAACTAGCACTCTTGGCAGGAAGCATATTGCGGAGACATGGCTTCGCCACAGCCTGGGGGGATGTTTCCAGAAAGAAATTTTCACTCTGCAGCGGACTGTGCGTGAGAATCGGTCGTGAGTCATGCTTGACTAACTCAGTCGATAGACCACTTGCCAGCGAAAGGCAAAGGTCCCGACTTCGAGTCTCGTCCGGCACACACTTTTAATCTGCCATGAAGTTTCATATCAGTGCACCCTCCGCTGCAGAGCCAAAATTTCATTCTGGAAACATCCCCCCAGGCTGTGTCAAAGCCATGTCACCGGAATATCCTTCCTTCCAGGAGTGCTAGTTCTGTTTCGCAGAAGAACTTCTGAGAAGTTTGGAATGTAGGAGACGAGGTACTGGCGGAGTTAAAGGGGTGAGGATGGGTTGTGCGTCGGGCTTGGATAGCTCTGTCGGTGGAGCACCTGCCCGTGAAAGGCAAAGGCCCCGAATTCGAGGATCGCTCCGGCACGCAGTTTTGATCTTCCAGGAAGTTTCAGTATTTCCTACATTCGTCTCAGATTGGTAGCCCTTGGTTCAGTTTCTCCACAGCTGCATGTCTATTGGCCCGTACACATCTCTGCAGCCGTCTGCCCCGATATCTGAGTGGCCAGCACAGCGGACTCTGATGTCGAGGGGCCCGGGTTCGATTCCCGGCTGGGTCAGAGATTTTCTCCGCTCAGGGACCGGATGTTGTGTTGCAATCATCATCATAATCATCTCATTCCCATTGACACGCAAGTCACTGAAGTGGCGTCAACTAAAAAGACTTGCACCAAACGACCGGTCTACCCGACGGGAGGCCCTAGCAACACGACATTTCATTTCTGTCTCCACAGCCGTCGTTCACTCCTGTGATCTATGGCCCGTGTGGAACGACAGTTGCCTCTGTGCCAGTTTCGGATAGCACCATTTTGCTATGTATGGTATTCTTCAAGCACGTCGGCATGAGGTCAGTTTACAAACTTGGCAGTTTCGGAATGCTTCCACCCTTGTTCCGATAGCAAATGATCATGCCCTTTTGGACGTCAGACAAATTTCTCCGTTTGCGCATTACGACTACGACTGCACTGTACTCCGCGTCCTCCCGACGTGCTTTATATACCCTCCAAGGCCGACGTTGCCACCTGCCCTCATCGACTGGTTATTGCACGTTGACTTCGAACATAGGCGGTGGTCACGTGAGTGTGACTCGCAACACAAGTATAAAGATAAATGGGGAGTGAGAAATTAAACAAAAGCAACTGTATCCAGCCACCTGAGATTACGGGTTCATGATACCAAAGTACTCATTTAATAAATATTTTTGGTCGTGGTGCGAAAGAAATGTCCATAGTGAACGTTTTATGAAATATTAGTGTTGCTTAAGTTAGGTAGGACATTCTATGTACAAGTAGTGGTAAATATAAGGATGAGCCCGAGGAGAAAAAATAGTTTCTCCTTCCTCGTCGTTGCTTTTTCCACTCCCTCCTTCAATTTTTTTTCCTTTTTCACCCTCTCTTGTGTCACTCGGCGTAAGATGCATCATTTGTTTCCGGTCCCATTGTCAAACATTACATTAGGTGCATTCGAAAAACTTAGCGGCTGAAACAAGTTAATAATTTAGTACCTCGATCTGGTGCAACAGCACTGGCGGGGCAGGGAGCGATAAAAAACGAGAGGAAGCAGTAATTATGCCTCTAATTACCTATTTAATTTATGTGTGTTTGTGTCCCTAAGCACTCTACCGCGCAAGGGCGTGTCCCGGGTGGGGAACAGGATGTATTACCGGACGTTCTTACAGAAGTTACACACACACACACACACACACACACACCCAGCGTCGCATGACGAGGGGTTGGTCTCCCACTGTGCGAAATTGTCACCCGGAGCTTCTGTAGTCGACAGCGGTACAAATAGCACCAGTTGTGAACCTACCGGCAGGAGGGGGGGGGGGGGGGGGGGGGACGGAGGTGAAGCCCACTTTACAAATGACGACTTCATTAGGCGGCGACTTTACAACAGGATATTTGGTGTCTGGTCGCTTGCTCCCCATCCCCCCCCTCCCCCCCTCCTTTCAATGCCCTGAATTACTTACCCATTCACGAGGGCATTTTTGTCGCCGCGCCTTTGTGATGCTAACTTTCGCCCCCCTGGCCTGACAGCGCGTGCGCCGTGACGCGCCGTGATGTGTGGTTTGTTGAGACGGGCTCCCGGTATTAATTGCGTCATTATGCCGCCGATGGCGGCAGCAGATTAATGACGGACGGGACCGACGCGTCCCTCGGCTGCCGCTCTCCATTTGTCTAGCGCCGCGAGCAGTGAAAAATCTGTGACGCAGCGATTAATACGGAAGCGTGCGTAATCGGCTGGGACGGGAGTGAGCGGGACGACGCACGGATAACGCCGGAGTTAACGCTCGTTTCCGGCGGCTGTGGCGTCAACGTATGCTTCCCCACATTTCCTCAATAATGCTTCCCACCCAAGCATTGCAAGACAACTTTCAACGAAATCTACGGTCGACACTGTTTATAGCGACATCACTTTTAACGATGAATTAGCTCTCCTATATAAACACTCTATGTAAAAATTCGCTTAATATGACATTGCTTATTCCGACATACCGTATAGAATGGCGTATTCCTACTAAATTTTTGGAAAAGTACACTGAAGGGCTAAAGAAACTGGTACACCTGCCAAATATGGTGTAGGCATCCGGCGAGCACGCAGAAGTGCTACAACACGACATGGCATGGACTCGACTAATGTCTGATATAGTGCTGGAGGCAACTGACACCATGAATCCTGCACCGCTGTTCATAAATCCCTAAGAGTATGAGGGGATGGACATCTCTTCAGATCTCTTCTGAACAGCACGTTGCAAGACATCCCAGATATGCTCAATAATGTTCGTGTCTAGGGCCAGCGGTTTAACCTCAGAAGACTGTTCCTGGAGCCACTCTATAGCAATTCTGGACTTGTGAGGTGTCGCATTGTCCTGCTCAAATTACCCAAGTCTGTCGGAATGCACAATGGACATGAATGGATGCAGGTGATCAGACGGGATGCCTACGTACGTGTCATCTGTCAGAGTCGAATCTAAATGTATCAGGGATCCCACATCACTCCAACTGCACACGCCCCACACAATCACACAGCCTCCACCAGCTTCAATAGTCCTCTGCTGACATGCAGGGTCCATGGATTCATGAGATTGTCTCCATATCCGTAGATTTCCATCCGCTCGATGCAATTTGAAACTAGACCCGTCCGACCAGGCAACAAGTTTCCAGTCGTCAACAGTCCAATGTCGGTGTTGACGGCCCCAGGCGTGGCATAAAGCTTTGTGTTGCGCAGTCGTCAAGGGTACACGAGTGGGCCTTCGGCTCGCAATGCCCATATCGATGATCTTTAATTTTACGGTTCACACGCTGGCACTTGTTGATGGCCCAGCAATGAAATCTGCAGTCGCTTGCAGAAGGTTTGCAACTCTGTCACGTTAAACGATTGTCTTCATTTGCCGTTGGTCCCGTTCTTGCAGGATCTTTCTCCGGCCTCGGTGGTGTCGGAGATTTGATGTTTTACCGGATTGCTGATATTCACGGTACACTCGTGAATGGTCGTACGGAAAAATCCCCACTTCATCACTACCTCGGAGATGCTGCGTCCCATCTCTCTAGCGCCGGCTATAACATCACGTTCAAACTCACTTAAATCTTGATAACCGGCCATTGTAGCAGAAGTAACCGATCTAACAAATGCGCCAGACACCTGTTGTCTTATATAGGCGTTGGCGATCGCAGCGCCGTATTCTGCCTGTTTACATATATGAGTATTTGAATACGTATGCCCATACCAGTTTCTTTGGCACTTCAGAGTGTGACAGAAGTCATGGAGTACCTCTTAATACTGTCAATCTCCATCTGCACGGCAGAGTCTTTAGTAGTCCCATGCAGAAATATTTAGCCATGCTACTTCGATAGTCGTCCACAACTGCGAAAGTGTTGCCTGTGCAAGATTTTGTACATTAAACGATCTCTCGATTTCCCACAAATGTTCGATGGGACTCATGTCTGGTGATACGGGTGGCCAAACCATTCCCTTGAACTGTCCAGAATTATGTTCGAATGAACCTTGAACAACTGTGGGCATACAACGGGGCACGTTGTCATTCATAAAAGTTACATGGATGTTTGGGAACAGGAAGTCCATGAATGTCTGCAAATGGTCACCACGTAGCATGTAAATGGCCTCATAGCAAGCGCCAGCCAATCTCTACAGGAAAAGGATGCAATCCTCAAACCCCAGGGTAAAAGGTTCTATCCCTTTTAATATCATATAATTGTATGTAGCATCATTTCCAGCCAATGATCGGTTGAATTGGACCAGAGGACCCAGTCCATTACATGTAAACACAGCCCACTCTGTTATGGAGCCACCACCAGCTTGCACTGTGCCTTGTTGTCAACTTGGCTGACTTGGTGGGGTGACTTCGTGGGGTCTGCGCCACACTCCAACCCTATCATCAACTCTTACCAACCGAAATCTGGACTCATCTGGCTAGGTCAGGATTTTACAGTCGTCTGGGGTCCAGCCGACACTGTCACGCGCCCAGGAGAGGAGCTGCCGATGTCGTACGGTCACAAATCCACTATCGTCGGCCGTCTGCTGCCATAGCACTTTAATGCCACATTTCGCCGCACTGTCCTAATGGATACGTTCGTCATACATTCCACATTGATTTCTGCGATTATTTCGAATAGTGTTTCTTGTCATCACTGACAACTCTATGCAAATGCCGCTTCTCTCGACCGTTATGGGAAGGCAGTCGTCCTCTTCGTTGTCTGTTTGCATTCTCGGCGCACTCTTGACACTGGGTACCTCAGAATTCTGAATTCCCTAAAGATTTCCGTAGTGGATTGTCTGATGCGTCTCCTTCCAACTACCATTCCGCGTTCAAAGTCTGTTGCTTTCCCTCGTGCTGTCATAATCACGTCGGAAACCATTTCACATCAATCACCCGAGTACAAATGACAGCTCCGCCAATGCCCTGCCCTTGTATACCCTGTGTACACTACACTACCACCTTGTGTACAAGTGGATATCGCTATCCCACTTTTGTCACCTCAAAGTGCACGGTGCTTTTTATAGGTGGAAACGAAACGGAAGGTCGAGTAGAGGTCAATGGAACAAGCAAACAATCCTTATAAATATAGGTCCCGATACGACTCGTTCCCCCAATCCCAATACAACTGACTGGATGAATGCTATGTAACAGAGTCTCCGCGGATACCAGCTGCAGATATGTACCTGAGGAGAAACACATTGCAAGTGTTTCACATGGGCACCGCTCGTGTGACGGCAGGATTCAGCACATTTCCTCGTCGATGCCCGAACACGGTAAAAAATCCCAGGTGTGTTCAGAATACGTCGACAACCACCCACAATACGTTCCATGATTTTATCGACACTATCAACAGGGTTGGAATAAACCAGTACTTTTAAATTTCACCAAACAAAAATATTAAACGTGTTCATGACGACGCATATAAGAGATATTGGTTATCCACAACTGATACACTGTCGAATATTCGTGCTACGTGTTCCCCAACATTCACATGAAAATGTGCTATGGACGTATCATATATGTACCCTTTCGCCATAACGAACAACATCAAAAACTCTTGACTACACTTCTCCATACATTGTGTCGGAGAACTATTGATATCCGGACTTAGTTTGTTAGGATTACCAGCTCAGTACCCTGCGTTGCCTGGCTATGTATATATTTCAGTTGTTTATTAGCCCATCGTCTGCTTACCCCGCTCTCAGTCCATCTCCTTCTTCACAGCCTCCCTCTCCACCTCCTCCACTCCCTACTCTCTGTCCATCTCCTCCTACCCCTCTGTCTGTCGATCTCATCCTCCCCCCCCCCCTCTCCCCATTCTCTCTGTTAATCTGCTCCTCCCCCTTTGTCCATGTGCTTCTTCCCCTCTGTGGGTGTACTCCGCCTATAACACTCCCCTGCTTCCCGGGATTTTCGAAATTACAAGTTGACAATGACCGTGAATTATGAATTTTGACTCGCGTCGGGATAAGGCATCCGAATCCGAAGTAAATAATGATTATTTCGAGGGGAACAGGAGAAGTTATAACTTGATCGTTATTGAATGAGTAATTTGATTCAATAACGATCGGTAAATGAAATAATTTGGAAATAAATTTTTGCCAGTGGGAACTTTGCCGAAAGAAATGACTCAGTTGTAAAAGCAATTAAAAAATCGGTCGCCAGCTCAACTGATGAGCGACAGTACTGTTAAGTACGTGAATAACTGTGTCAAAAATAAAGTTTACCTGTTTGTAGTGCAGCAGATGGAACGGGAACTTTGACGTTAGTGCTGTGTCAGGCTCAGTAGTCATGTAAAACAATGTCATAACAATCTAACTACACTTATTTTGTTCATAATTTGTCAGCTAAGTGCAATTCTGACAACACAGATAATTATCTATCGAGATTATGAATAATGGACTGTCATTTTGTCTTTCAAATTAGGTACTTTGCACAGTTTAATCTACTGATAATGAAATATATTGCCAATAATTGATTAACTATGTTTTGACTAATAACAATTCATTAATTGGGGGATTGTCAGGTGGAATAAGCTTTATAGTTTCATGAAATATCCTTGAATTAACTTCAGCTGAATATGCATTGAAATAAACCTTAATAATCAAATTTATTACTTCAGTCTATTACTTACTACGGTTGGCGTGAGCTTATTACGTGCAACAATTAACTACGATAACCAGTCTGAAATTTACTCTTCACCGTAGATGCAAATTGATAATTAACATATTTTCTCTTGATAATGGCGTGACACACTCGGTTCAATAAGGTAAGGATTGGAAGGAACCTACTTGGTGTTATTGTCGGGTGGAATGTAACTGCAACACTGGGATTATAAAGTGCTTGTTATTAATTGTTCAACTTCAGAGAAAAGCACAGTCACTGGCAAGCCTTCTACAATTGTATCCTACGAAAATTACGTAGATCTTACTTCCCTCGTTGTTGGTGGATCGACGGAAGTCCACGGCAGTGACACAATGTGGCATCGGGCTTTTACTGTTGCGACTTGGGCCCACAGTGCGCTTCTCATTTAAGTCCTTGTTTCTTCATCACTGTGCCCATTAATCCATAATAACTTGCCCGGCCATGCAATGGATGAATATAGGCTGGCTACTTGCCGTCATGGGCTACACTGCTCTTAAACCCCCACCCTCATTCTTTGAGAGATAGGTGGTTTTTACAACCATGGAGCCGATTTCCCGAGAGTAAATAGTGAGTGGATATACTTGCTTGTTTCATTATCCTCTGCTCATGCCTTTAGTTTGTACCTACAATGGTCAGATACCCTGTATTTTGCAATAATTCACAATTGGTTCGTTAAATATTCAGAGGACCGCACGATGCCGACTTTCTGCCATCTTTTCATCTGTCGTATGGCGTAGTTAGGATGCGGTATGGTGAGAGAAGTGGTTAGCACAATTCTTTCTATAGCTTGAAACTGCCATTTCTTATCGAAGTAGTTCTTTAACTGACATCTAGAGGTTGATTGTACACTGCTATTAACCTCCCACAAAGCAATAATCTCTGGCAGTACCGAGAACCGAACCGGGATCCTTCGCATGACAGCCAGATGCACTGACTATACAACTATGGAGGCAAATGTACAATCATTTAGCTTAGAAATGTTATTAATACGAAGGACGGTGATGAAATTTTAGCCGGTAGCTGTGGCCGAACGGTTCTAGGCGCTTCATTCCGGAACAGCGTTGCTGCTACGGTTGCAGGTTCGAATCCTGCCTCGGGCATGGATGTGTGTGATGTCCTTAGGTTAGTTAGGTTTAAGTAGTTCAAAGTTCTAGGCGACTGATGACCTCAGATGTTAAGTCCCATAGTACTCAGAGCCAATTGAACCTTTTTTTAAATCATCTTTAACATTGAAGTGACGCAGATTCTGGCTCAGTAGGCAATTTCCTAGTTTTTTTTCGTCAACCCTCTCACAAAATATGATTAGCAATGACCTGAGAAGTGTAGTCTCTTGGAGTTGATGGCCTTCCGTTCCGTGGGTTGTCCTTACTGTTTATCCGACCTTCACTAAAGCAAGGAGACCACCGTCATACTGTGCTATAATCCCCTACGCTATTCCCACGCTAAACTAAACTCCATCCCATCAGGCTTGAAATGCCCAACGGTACCTCCGTCAAAGCGATGTGTATTTCCGTTGGGTTCTTTCCACACAGGGATTCGATTTTGATGTGAGGACGCTGGTCACTTTGTGTAATCCGTCCTGCCTCGGTTTCAGCTTCCATTTCAAAACTCAGTTACTAAAGACACTGTCACATGAATCAGCAAACACATATATGACCGTGTCTTAAGTCTCGCTCAAAGATGACATGAATTTCAACTTGATCACGCCGCCGTACCGGTTGTTTGTGCACAAAGTGCAGGACATTTGAAATGACCCTCGTACTATCGATTTGCACCGGGATTTGGTATAGCCTGTCCATACGGAATCCGAGATCATCATTGATGCCCCCCAGCAATGGCCTATTTTTAGTTAGCACACAAGAGTGTGAGAGACAGCCAAGGACTTGGAAGAGCAGTTGAATCGAATGGACAGTGTCCTGAAAAGGCGATATAAGATGACATCAACAAAAGCAAATCGAGGATAATGGAATGTAGTCGAAGTAAATCAGATGATGCTGACGAAATCAGATTAGGAAACGAGACACTTAAGGTGGTAGATGAGTTTTGCAATTTAGGAGGGAAAATAACATAATGGTCGAAATAGGAAGGATATAAAATGTAGACTGGTGATGGCAAGAAAAGCGTTTCTGAAGAAGAGAATTTGTTAGCATCGAGTAGCCGACGGTGTCTTCTTGTCGTAGTCAAGGAGAAGACAGCAGTCCATAGCCAGTAGGGAGGAAGAATGGAAAAAACGGTTGTGGCAAGACAGAGCAGAGTACAAAGTGACATGCGTTTTTGTGAGCCATATTTGCTATTTCCAAGCAGTAGTTGTTGTTGGATATGGCCGACTATATTACAGTGTGGCGCTGTGCGCTAGGATATGTGAGGTCAGCTTGCTTCAGTTTGTTGTTTCATGAAACCACGGAGAGGCCCCGAGGAGTCTGATTGTGCCACAACTATTGTCAAGTGTTTTGCTTGGTGTGGTCGTGATGGCATAGAGTGTAGTGCTTCGATTGCGAAACTGCAGATACAGCGAGACAGTTGTTCAGTTACATTGTCCTATCAATAAGTGATTGTCTTTACTTACCTGAAGTTTCTGTTACTGTGTCTTTGCTAGTCTACATTACCTTGCGGCTGATAGAGTAATTGTAGTTCTGTGTGGATGCTTTGACTTCAGGGGTCAGGCGTTGGTAGTTATAGATTGTAGATAATTATAGTGAGTCACTGCTTTCTCCCTTTCAAACTTATTACCTGGCAGAAACTAATTTGTTATTTTGTTTGGTACTCGCTTTTTAATGTTAATCACGGGCTAAAATAAGATATCGTTTTATTTTGGAGTGGAGTGCTGCTTTATAGTCATTCTGGGCCAAAGCAAGATCATTTTACCTATACATGGGGATTCACCTGCCCCTACCGTTGTCGTTTTACGCAACCCGCAATATTATAACTAGCCTTCAAAACCAGCCGCGAGATTTTCATATTGTCCCGCTCGCTACTCGTTAACTACTAGCCCTGTAGAAAAAATGAACGGCTCTTTTTTCTAGGAAATTTGATGCATTCTAATTTTGTACTGGGACATGTTTTCCCTGGAGGCCACGGTTTTCAAGTCATTCGAGAAAAAAGTACGAAAATGACCTCCAAACGCACCGCATAGACAGCTACCTCGTTAATATTACTAATTCAAACCTGGCCATGAATGTAACGAACGAAAAATGAATGTTGTAAACGTTACACTTAAATTAATTACGTTGACAGTTCATTTCGAATTTAACGCTTTTACTCACAGTGGCTTCGTAGCAGAAGGTCTGACGAAGACAGAAGTATAAGTTCAGGTAATTGTTAGTTAAAATTTACATAATGGGCAATTTTACAATTTGTAAGCGTTCGACTAAGCCGGTGGCGCAATAAGGCCACTGAATGAAGACAAAAATGGTCGAATTTGGTAAATAATTCTTCCTACAGCAAATGTTTGTACTGTGATAGAAGGGAGTGCCATGAACAACAAATCCTGACCAGTGCGGCCTGGGTGAGTGAGTGAGGTTGCATTTTGAAGTTCACTTTTGTACTTTTTTCTTGAATAAATCGAAAACTACGTCGTCAACTTGTTGTATTTTTTTGGGGGCGGCGTACTGTTTCAATCTCTTGTATCATTAAATTCCTGATGTTATTTATAATTCTTGAATTTCAATTGAATGCAAAGGCTTGATATTCGTACGCGCTCTGGTGTTTAACATACTGTTAAGTAAAGGAAATATTAATCATAGGCCCAAGTTTGCCCAACCCCAGCCAAAGCCCATTACACCCAACTTCTGCACCACAGAATACTGGAAACAGAGAGTGACAAAGAGCGAAGACAATTTGAAATTATCACACGATACATGATGGCTGAATGGTAACGTCAAAAAAGTTGTAAAAAGCAGGAACCCTTGTGCCCAGCGGACTATCCGTGCGATTGCTTCCGCCTATGTTAACTTCTCTTGTAGAGCTTAAGGCAGGTGGCATTACACAATTTATATGACCTCAGATTTCGAAACACAGTAATTGCTACGTGCACGGTTAGTTAACAAACGTAAATATTAGAATGAATAATTAGTAGCATCGAATTGGTACCGTATTAACAGAGCTGTGCTCTACACGTTACCCATCGATAATCGCCAATGTATCCATGATAACGGCTGCGATGTCACTGTTGACTCCATAACGTTAGCAATAGTAACAGTATTAACGATTTTATTTCACTTTTTATGTAGATTGCATCTAAGTCGCCGTTCACAAACGAAGTGAGGCCGAACAATGAAGAGGTCCATCGAGGTAAGATTTCCTCGTCGTCTCGGATACAGACACTTCATAATTTGTATTGAAAAATCTACGAACCCTTATAGAGTCAGTTTCCCCCTTTTTCACGATCGCGTCTTGTAAAGACATGTTCGTTGCCTCTACTAATTTGTAAACTGTCATACTGCAAAAGTCACTCACAAAATCAGACACCGTGCAAAACTCTTGGGTTTTGTTTATTTTGCCAGTTTGTGAAAATCCACATACTGTACTCCACCCTCTCACAGTCCTTCTCTTCTTCTTTCTCCTTCTCTCTCTATTTCTCTCTGTGTATGCGTTCGCGTGTATGTGTGTGTGTGTGTGTGTGTGTGTCACAGTCCTTCTCTTCCTCTTTCTCCTTCTCTCTCTATTTCTCCCTGTGTATGCGTTCGCGTGTATGTGTGTGTGTGTGTGTGTGTGTGTGTGTGTGTGTGTGTGTGTGTGTGTATGTGTGTCTGTGTCGATTAAATGACAATGGCAGTCTTAAAAATAGAAAGGAATGTGGAGAGAAGGTTAAAGTTTGACGTATTCACGATCTTGAGGTTGCTGTCTAAAAAGTACAGTTTATTAAGGATGACGGACTATAGCCATACATTTGACACAAGAACTTCGGTGATATTTTCCTGAAGTAAATGGTGCGTTGTTTTTCTCCCATTATTACAATGATATGCCACCTTTATTACATTCCTGTATCATTCATAAACTGCAGAATCCAGTTCTACTTAAACAGGTTTAAATTATAATCTTTGTCCATCTCACGATGTGTACAAATTCTGTACGTCAAGTGGATCCCTGAAACACAAGCAATCTTAATGTTGCACCCAAACTACCCATGGAACATTCTTGTGACGCAATTACTCCCACATTCCTTGACGGTATCCCGTTAGTCCATCAGAGAACAGTAAAATATGGCAGTGCAGTACGATGAATGTATAAACTGGGTAGAAAAGACTTCCACAGCAAGAGGAAAATATGTCTCTTGTGTACATGTAATTAAAAGCCCTAGGAATATATTTCCATCTAAAATAACACAAAATATCATCCAGTCACTAGTCTTCATAATCTGTGTTTCCCTGTAGTTAAGCAAGGTACAAAGAGCAAACATTTGTGACAACTCAAGCTAGCAATGAATACTTGTATACAAAATGTGTTTATGATTCGGTTGTTTGACCATATCATCCTCCCTTTCAGTTAGAGTGGATGTGAGCAGATAAGATAAGAGATAATCTGGCATCTACATTCTTCACTTGTTTCTTATTCATTAGTGTCTCCCGTATTTTTTCTCATGCGTCAGAAACCTATCGTCATTCCATATAACTGCAATACAAGGTTTGATACGTCCACTTCGTTGGATGTATTGACTCACAGCTGTAAATTTTTCTCCGTCGCCTTCTCCATTTCAAATATCTGGAACAAATTTCACGTTATCCAATCAGCGTGACATTCTCCTACCAATCCAAAAGTCCTTCGTCGTGGTTTTGATACAACCCACTGCTTCGACTTGGAATAAAAGACCATCAGCTATGGTGGTCGAAGACTTTCGGTAGGAAATGTCAGCATTATCTGTCAAATTATCTTGTCAAAAGAGAGGAGAGGCGCGGATAGCCGAATTGAACTAACAAATGATTTATGATACACTATCAACAGCCCAAATGAATTAATAGATAAAATTTTCCGAGTATTGTTCAAAATTGCTCACTTGGATTTCTTGGAAGAATTGGTTTAGCAGTAAGAAATGAAGTAGTTGACAATATGAATTTAATAATTCAAAACAAGAAATATTCGTGAACAATTATCGAAAAACTAATTGAAACGAGAATAACGAAAAAATGACGAATTAATAGAGAAGCAGCATTTATTCCGAGGAAGCAGCTCATATCTACCGAACTGGCGTTACAACTCAAAAGACCACAATTTCTAGGAAGATTAGCATTTAGAATCAATTTAAATGAAACACGAAGACCAACATTAATATGATATGGTATTAATTTGAAAGAATCATGCTTTGTTCGCTGTCAGTTATATGTAGCTTGCTCTAGGGACGGGAAAACCAAAAAATATGTGTATCTTCTCACAAAATAACGAGACCACAAATGTAGTTCATAAACAAGTATTGTGATGGAATAAGTTAATGAAGTATGAATTACAGTGAAAACAAAGCAAAGTCTTCTAAATACAGATGTGTTGAGAATATGACAATTTGGTATAGCTTCATAATTACTGTATTTAAAGGTCGATTCTTCACACATAACCACTTATCGCGAGTCACTGGGTTTTGTATCAGGTGCTACCATGGCTGTCCTGTTGTGTACTATAGGGATTGTGCAGTGGTAGCTGTTGTGTTTCTGGTGATATGAATGTCTGAGTGGTCGCTATAGATTGTACTGATCACCAGGACATCTTCCATTTTTTCATATAAAAGTATATTTCCAGGGAAAACATTCGAGATTTATCAATTTTGTCGATCATTTATTAATATTTTAGATTGTTAACGAATGATTTCGAATGTTCTAAAATATTCTCGAATGCTCGGATTTTACAATGCTCTAGAAAGCTCCTGATTTGTTTAATCTTCTCCAACGTTTTGGAATTTTCTCGGTCTTGTATAAAGAAGTGATTGGCAGAATACTTTACTTCCGATTAAAGTATTGTTGAATACTCAGTGGATTTAAGAGTTCTGGAGAGTATTTTTGGGCATCAGAGTGCACTTTTTAGCGAGGCATACTAACTTTTGTACGATTTTTTGAATGCTCATTTTTACTACGTTCTCGCGTAATCTCGAATTTTGCAGAAAGGAAATGAAAATAAAACCATGCTTTGTGGGTCTCTCTGAGTCAATAGAAAATAAATATCAGCTAACAGCATGGTATTAATCTCTTCAGTTCTTAATGTGATCAGTTCTGGTTTCAGTGTATGTGGATTCTGTTACAGTATAATCATGTTTGTGACTCGGGAAACAATTTAAGAAATATGGACCATTGATATATAAGTAAAATTGTATTAACGCAACAGAACAGACAAACAAAGTCTAACACCTGCTACATTCGGTTCCTTTAATTTTAGCTTTAAAAACATATTTACAATTGCACTACTTTAATGTCCAATAAATAAAACTTTCAAGTTCCAGTAACTGCATCAGTGTTTTTACTGAATGCAAATGCAGCCGCATTTCTAATGTGTATAACATCTTTGTAAACAGCGAAGAAAAACTGTGAACTCTTAAAGCAAAGTGTGAATGCTACGACTAGCAGTATATGGCATCTTCTTGACTTCCCTTCACTTTTAACTACACATTACTCTTGCGTATTTACTGGCTTTGACAAATCTGCCAGCAACAAAAGCTGAAATATAGCCTGTTTTTTACTTGGTTTGCTTATATGAAAAGACGTCTGTGCTTCGCATTAATACTAAGAATGTAGCGGCGTGATTACCCAAGTAAAGATGACGGTAGGAGCCATTGAAACGCATAGCGGTATAACAAATAACTTACTCAGGCAGAAAACTGTAATTGTGGTTCAAAAATGGTTCAAATGGCTCTGAGCACTATGGGACTCAACTGCTGTGGTCATCAGTCCCCTAGAACTTAGAACTACTCAAACCTAACTAACCTAAGGACATCACACACATCCATGCCCGAGGCAGGATTCGAACCTGCGACCGTAGTAGTCGCACGGTTCCGGACTGCGCGCCTAGAACCGCGAGACCACCGCGGCCGGCTGTAATTGTAGTGGCGGCTATTGGAGGAGAAGCGAAAAATAACGAGAAGGAAGAGATGCAATTGTACAAAAGACGGGAAGTGGTAGGTGTGTGTGCAGATGACGAGAGAACGAAGGACCTGGAGAAACGCTGAACGAAGGCAGGCTTTCGCAGCGGGTAACCAGCCGACCGACACAGAGGCAAAATACTGAACCACCTTCAAATTTTGTAGTCCTGTCTTCCTCAGTTGCGTGTATAATTACGGTATATTGATAATTTTTACTTGTGGACCGTCTGACAGCAACTGAATAAAACACAATTTTAGTGCTATACGCGTTTCGCCTTTATTTTCTGCAAGGCATCATCAGTGGCCTGGAATATGTACATATGATAGCTATTTTATTTACATTTTTGTCACTGTGCCCATAGGTTATAAACAGTTCTGGTGGTTGCTATTTCCTATTAAGTAGTAATGTTTTGAACTGTACTTACAGGTTGCGTGGAAAATTTCTTACATATTACGCTCCTGTTACATTTTTGGTTTTCAGAACATTACTACTTAATAGGAAATGGCAACCACCAGAACTGTTTATAACCTATAGGCACAGTGACAAAAATGTCAATAAAATAGCTATCATATGTACATATTCCAGGCCACTGATGATGCCTTGCAGAAAATAAAGGCGAAACGCGTATGGCACTAAAATTGTGTTTTATTCAGTTGCTGTCAGACGGTCCACAAGTAAAAATTATCAATATACCGTAACTGAACCACCTCATCTGTGTTAGACGAGTGTGGCTGTATGGAAAATAATGAGGCACTCTAGCGTGGCGAGGACATAGTAAAAGAGGACTAAATAGCAGTGTATCCGATCAGGGACTGAAGAGTGACACGCTATAACTTGTTGGGAATCTTTCGCAAGCGTGGCGAAAACTCGGTTAAATTTTGCTGCGTGGTCATAAAAAGTTGTTGGGTTGCATGAAGCAAACGTTATTTTGTAATTCTACTTCTGTTCCGATGTTTCCTTAGATACAGCAGGTCACTCTTTCTGTTTACCTTAAGTGTTTTATAACTTTTGTTGTGGTCAGGCTATTCCAATTGATAATGTCCTTGTTTGTCTCAGGCATAATTAACGTGTCGCAGATCTACCAGGCTTAACTAGTCAAAAAGTCTAAGAAAGTTTAGTACGTTGATAACCCGTGTCTCGATGTGTTTTGAACGTAAAGTGAGGCTGACGACTCTAAAACGCAGACTTGTGGCTCGGGGCCAGACACACAAAAAAATGGCTCTGAGCACTATGGGACTTAACATTTGAGGTCATCAGTCCCCTAGAACTTAGAACTACTTAAACCTAACTAACCTAAGGACATCACACACATCCATGCCCGAGGCAGGATTCGAACCTGCGACCGTAGCGATCGCGCTGTTCCTGACTGAAGCGCCTAGAACCGCTCGGCCACACTGGCCGGCCCAGACACACACTCGTACGGATTATTTGTTTGTTTAGTGAAGCTTGTGAGTAGTGCCTTAATAGAAAGAAATATCTTTTTCAAAGAATATGTGGTAAGGAAAGTGCCTGCTGTTGTTCAATAGATTTAATGATGTAGTCACTCTCTAATCTAAATCCAAACATATGTGCTATCAGTGAATTTGTCCGAACGCTATCTAATTGGTTGATGGACTGATATACACGCTGTCCATTTCACACATTGATCTGGATGTTGTCCCGTTGTCACTTGGATCCAATTGCTGTTCAGTTTACGCATAGATCGAGACTTTGCTGTGACTACTTCTGGACGTACTCTTATCCACCAACTAAGAAAGTTCGTTCTGCTCTTATGACGGATGCATAGCGAGGGAGGTGCCATTGCAATAGTCACACGTTTCCTTTAGAGTTGTTAAGTGACTGTACTCCTTTCACTCAAGATAAAATTGATTCAGCAGTATAGGTCCACTTACTCATGTTTCTCGGTGTTGCTTATGTCACTTTGCCAATTCAGGATTCCAGTGCACTATCTCACATTAAGGTGTAATATGCCGCATCATTGAAACTGATCACTGCAAAGCTTCAGTTAGCAGTATTTCATGCATCCTTTAAATCAGCTTACAGTACCCTGCACAGAATGACAGCGTCGTAGTGATTATTGCAGACTGTCTAGCTTAAGTCAGGGGCAGTAGTGTTAGCTAATAACTGTTTTGCTGAGTCATAACTGATCAATGATTTTTATTTAACGTAACGCTTTTATGTACTACGAATACAGAGTGAATCCGCTAGCTAATATGATGTGAATGTGATTCATTTTCAGTGTGTTCGTTGCCATGATTTTATAATTTAGTCTGTCGTAGTCTTCTTCTACAAAATTAAAAATTCGTATGTGAATAGCCATGAAAGTTTCTACGACACTTGAAAGATGTTATCCAATTCTTTTGAATGTTCAGCTGATTTTGTTCGCTGCTCGTTTTGGTACATCTATTTTCAGCTGAGCTGTAACAACACATGGTACTGCTTCGCAGACTGATAACAAAGAGTTAAATGTACCACTCATGGCCCGCTGTGGGGTCAGCAGACGATGAAATAAGCGACTGCTTGTTGTTTTGATTTCGACTTCAATAGATGTGTCCGATTATATTACTCGTGTAAATTAATACTATATCCTTCATATTACATTCTCACCCAAAATGAAGTATGCGTCACATGTGACACGTGGTCATGAAACTCACATGTACGTTAAAAGGATTTGTGTTAACGACGAACGAACAAGGGGGTCAGCATTACATCGAAGAGAATTAATTTGCATCATAGTAACGGAAGACCACATGCTGACAATTCAAATGACTTGCCAACCGCCATGGAAAATACACCCCATAGAGTCTCATCCTACCACCATCTGATTTCTCGCTGTTTGGACTGTCACCCGCTTGTGGGCTGAGGATGACACGGCGGCCGGTCGCTACGGTTTGGCCTTCCAAGGTCTGTTCGGGTGGAGTTTAGTTTAGTTTTGGACTGTCACCAGATGACAGTGTGCGCAACTGCGCATATGAAAAAGCGTTGTGATAACCAGCACCAAACGTTTCTTCAAATACTCGCTTGTGTCAGGAACACAAAGACGCTGCACTGAGGTGAGCCCAAATCAATATTGTTCCAAAGTGTCAGTATTTGCACATACACAATTTCGTTTCCGTAGTGCTGTACACATCGAAACCAATTATCTGGTTTGTCGTACAGCTGGCGGTTGTTTGCTAGTCTACTGCAGATGTAGATACATTTATGTCTTTCCTCTGCTGGCTGAAAGTTGAGTTTCGACATTCGCGGCCTGGATCGATATCTTCGAATAACTCATACTATACGCGGAATTTTAGGAAATGCTCTGTTGTGGAACGTGATGTCAGAGCACTTCCGTCCGCAAAGCAATGCGAGTTCTGTACACTATCCGTCGAACGTATCCAGTCACCTGTTAGTGGCAATTAATATGGGGTGGATCCACCCTTGGTCATTATGACCGCATGCACTTCGCCACCCACACACTTTCAGTGAGGTGAATGCCTGTGAGGGACTGGAAACCGCCGGCCGGGGTGGCCGAGTGGTTCTCGGCGCTACAGTCCGGAACCGTGCGACCGCTACGGTCGCAGATTCGAATACTGCCTCGGGCATGGATGTGTGTGGTGTCCTTAGGTTAGTTAGGTTTAAGTAGTTCTAAGTTCTAGGGGACTGATGACCACAGAAGTTAAGTCTCCTAGTGCTCAGAGCCATTTGAACCATTTTTGACCGGAAACCCATTGTTCCTCAGAGGGCGAAGCCCGCGAAGGTAGTGGCGTTGGACGCTAGGATCTGGAGTTAAGTCTACGTTCTAATTCGTCCCAAAGATGTTCCATTACGCTCAGGTCGGGATCGGTGCAGACAATCCATTTCAGGAATGTTATCATCCAAAACCAATGTCTCTCCGATACTGCTTGATGACAAGGTGCATTGTCATGCTGGTACAATCATCATCTACAAGCTGTTCCTCTGCAGAACACACCAGACAATGCTGTAAAATAAGTTCATATCCTTCCGCTTTTAGCGCTGTCTTAAGCGAAATAAGAGGACCACACCACAATCATGAAAAAATACCCCCATAAGGTAACAGCACCTCCTCTGTACTTCATTGTGGGCACCACACATGATGAGATTTTCACTGTGCAGCGGAGTGTGCGCTGATATGAAACTTCCTTGCAGATTAAAACTGTGTGCCCGACCGAGACTCGAACTCAGGACCTTTGCCTATCGCGTGCAAGTGCTCTACCAACTGAGCTACCGAAGCACGACTCACGCCCGGTACCCACAGCTTTACTTCTGCCAGTATCTCGTCTCCTACCTTCCAAACTTTACAGACGTTCTCCTGCGAACCTTGCAGAACTAGCACTCCTGAAAGAAAGGATATAGCGGAGACATGGCTTAGCCACAGCCTGGGGGATGTTTCCAGAATGAGATTTTCACTCTGCAGCGGAGTGTGCGCTGATATGAAACTTCCTGGCAGATTAAAACTGTGTGCCCGACTGAGACTCGAACTCAGGACCTTTGCCTATCGCGTGCAAGTGCTCTACCAACTGAGCTACCGAAGCACGACTCACGCCCGGTACCCACAGCTTTACTTCTGCCAGTATCTCGTCTCCTACCTTCCAAACTTTACAGACGTTCTCCTGCGAACCTTGCAGAACTAGCACTCCTGAAAGAAAGGATATAGCGGAGACATGGCTTAGCCACAGCCTGGGGGATGTTTCCAGAATGAGATTTTCACTCTGCAGCGGAGTGTGCGCTGATATGAAACTTCCTGGCAGATTAAAACTGTGTGCCCGACCGAGACTCGAACTCAGGACCTTTGCCTTCCGCGGGAAAGTGCTCTACCAACTGAGCTACCGAAGCACGACTCACGCCCGGTACCCACAGCTTTACTTCTGCCAGGCAAAGGTCCTGAGTTCGAGTCTCGGTCGGGCACACAGTTTTAATCTGCCAGGAAGTTTCACCACACATGATGGTAGGCAATGTTCTCCAAGCATTCGTCAAACCCAGATCCTTCCATCGGATTGCCACAGGGTGTAATGTGATTCATCACTCCACGTCACTCGTCTCCAGTTCGATGCTGTCCAGTGGCGTGACTCTTTGCGCCACTTCAACGTCGCTTAGCGCTGACCACACACAGGCATTGTGTTAGCTGGACTCCCGAGTGACTCCTCCAGCTGATTTCATGCGATTTTTACAACCACCCTCCGCCATGCTGGACAGTCTGTGTACGTCAGTACATGAAGTCTGTCTGTTCGTTGTTTAGCTGTGATTGTTCTTTCTCATTTACAATTCAAAATCACATCGTCAACGGCCCACCTGCACAGATTCAGAAGGGTTGAAATGCTCCTGAAGGATTTGGCACTCCGGTGATATCCAATGACTAGTCCACGTCCGCGAGGTCACTGAGCTCTACTGCCCGACCCAATCTACTATTGCTACGTCTCTACTGACAAAATAATAAACCCCGACTACTTTATTACAGCCGCTTTACATAGGGGTGTTCTGGACACTCTTGATCAGATTGTGACGTGATTTCAGCAGTTTCTGTTGGAAATTACGGAACGTAGCATATAGTCAACTCACGTGGTTCTTCATACAGATAATACGCGTACGGTTAGCTCAAATCCCATGATATTGGTAAATGCAGCTTAACGCTTTCATAGTAGAGCCATGTGTCCATCAATTGGTTTGCCTTTTTTTTTTTTTTCAAACTCACTCCACTTCATAACACATGAGTTGCTGTTGTTTCTGTTCAATAATACGCGATCCGGTCCGTCAGTACGAGTAACTATGCGATTTGATTATTGGGATAAGTGACACAGTAGTTCTTAAGGTATGTCTGAAAGCATAGACATTGCTGACAGTCTACAGCTGTAGGACATATTTCGAAGCTATTTGCTGGCTGCGAATTCCATGACATCAGCTGTATTGGGTGTAGATCTGCTACCCACAATATCGTATGAAAATTTGTGCCAGACCGGGACTCGAAACAGAATTCCCCGCTTATCACAATCAGTCGCCTTAGCGACTTCGGCTATCCATGCACTCTCCAAATGGTTCAAATGGCTCTGAGCACTATGGGACTTAACATCGGAGGTCATCAGTCCCCTGGACTTAGAACTACTTAAACCTAACTAACCTAAGGACACCACACACATCCATGCCCGAGGCAGGACTCGAACCTGCGACCGTAGCAGCAGGGCGGTTCCGGACTGAAGCGCCTAGAACCACTCAGCCACAACGGCCGGCTATGCATGCTCCCCTTACTGACTCAGACTTTCACATGTTATACTGTCTACATCCTTTTATCGTAGGCCACTAAATTCATAACCTAATGCTCGCAACATACTTGGATTCCCGCAACAAGGAGCACGAGAGAACGAAGAATCCAGACGACTTTTGGTATCGTCGTGTGTCCGCCTAGGTTTGTGATACTTACATGTACGTTTTAAACAACAGCCGCTGTTGACAACCAACAGCTGTACGGAGTATTTCTAAATTAATTCGCTGACTGTGAATTTTTTGACATTAGCTGTGTTAGGTATAGAAGTACTACCCAGTATTGACATATGAACAACATTGATCTCCATTCCTCGTTGTCTAATTCCATCTGTTGCGGGAATCCAGGTAATATTGCGAAGATTAGGTGATGACTTTAGTGGATTACGAAAAACGATATGGACAGTGCAACGCTTGGAAGTTATCTGTAAGTCCATCTTTATACAGTGGGTTGCGGCACCTCGGTAGCTCAGTACAAAATGTCGAGTCTAAGCACCTACAGCCGTCTAAATTTCCTGTTGTTCTTTTATCTGAACAACCAGTTTATGCCCCACATTACGTTATCTTCAGGCCCCCTGACCGACGTGTGGGAAGAATCCCACCCCTGGTCCACTCAAAATACGGCAATTCCTTCGATCATCACTTGCCAATAGTGATGATAGAACGGATCGCTGTGTTAAGAAGAAATGTACGGATAGAATTCACTAATTGCTGGTCCCTATTTTCACTGGAATAGAGGTAGGATTCTTCTGTGTGCTGGGCAGGAAGACTGAAGACGGCGTGGCGTAAAGTAGCGCTGAAACTGGTTGCTCAAATAAAATAGCAACTGAAAATTTAGACGGCTGAAGATGTTTTAATTCGACACTTCGTATGGAAGTTTTGGTCTGTCCAGGAACCGTCCACGGGTAGCCGAATTCGTTAATGCGAATACTCGCAATAAGTAGCAAATCCGGGTTCGAGTGCAGTTCTGAACAAATTTTCATATATTCCTATTGGGTAGTTGATTTTAACTTAATACAGGCGATGTCAAGGAATTCACAGTCAGAGAATTAATTTCGAAACACAGTACTCAATCCCACTGAGGATCCAGTGCTTAAGCCTTCAGCGACGTGGCCATCCAGTAGCAAGACACCTTTCACCTGACGATCTCAGCAACAACAGATCACTTTCTACCTTTACAGATGTGCAGTGGATTGTGTTGGGTTTTGTCCGGCCCTTGCAGCAAAGAACATATACACTACTGGCCATCGAAATTACTACACCAAGAAGAAATGCAGGTGATAAACGGGTATTCATTGGACAAATATATTATACTAGAACTGACATGTGATTAAATTTTCACGCAGTTTGGGTGCATAGATCAGTGCCCAGAACAACCACCTCTGGCCGTAATAACGCCTCGGCATTGAGTCAAACTGAGCTTGGATGGCGTGTACAGGTACAGCTGCCCATGCAGCTTCAACACGATACCACAGTTCATCAAGAGGAGTGATCGGCCTATTGTGACGAGCCAGTTGCTCGGCCACTATTGACCAGACGTTTTCAATTGGTGAGAGATCTGGAGAATGTGCTGGCCAGGGCAGCAGTCGAACATTTTCTGTATCCAGAGAGGCTCCTTACAGGACCTGCAACATGCTGCTGTGCATTATCCTCCTGAAATGTAGGGTTTCGCAGGGATCGAATGAAGGGTAGAGCCACGGGTCGTAACACATCTGAAATGTAACGTCCACTATTCAAAGTGCCGTCAATGCGAACAAGAGGTGACCGAGGCGTGTAAATGGCTCTGAGCACTATGGGACTTAATTTCTGCGGCCATCAGTCCCCTACAACTTAGAACTACTTAAACCTAACTAACCTAAGGACATCACACACATCCATGCCCGAGGCAGGATTCGAACCTGCGACCGTAGTGGTCGCGCGGTTCAGACTGTAGCGCCTAGAACCGCTCGGCCACCTCGGCCGGCCGAGAGGTGTAACCAATGCCACCCCATACCATCACGCCGGGTGATACGCCAGTATGGCGATGACGAATACACGCTTCCAATGTGCGTTCACCGCGATGTCGCCAAACACGGATGCGACCATCATGATGCTGTAAACAGAACCTGGATTCATTCGCCGTTTTGCCATTCGTGCAGCCAGGTTCGTCGTTGAGTACACCATCGGAGGCACTCCTGTCTATGATGCAGCGTCAAGGGTAACCACATCCATGGTCTCCGAGCTGATAGTCCATGCTGCTGCTAACGTCGTCGAACTGTTCGTGCAGATGGTTGTTGTCTTGCAAACGTCCCCATCTATTGACTCAGGGATCGAGACGTGGCTGCACGATCCGTTACAGCCATGTGGATAAGATGCCTGTCATCTCGACTGCTAGTGATACGAGGCCGTTGGGATACAGCACGGCTTTCGTATTACCCTCCTGAACCCACTGATTCCATATTCTGCTAACAGTGATTGGATCTCGACCAATGTCGCGATACAATAAACCGCAATCGAGGTAGGCTACAATCCGACCTTTGTCAAAGTCGGAAACGTGATGGTACGCATTTCTCCTCCTTACACGAGGCATCACAACAATGTTTCACCAGGCAACGCCTGTCAACTGCTATTTTTGTATGAGAAATCGGTTGGAAACTTTCCTCATGTCAGCGCGTTGTAGGTGTTGCCACCGGCGTCAACCTTGTTTGCATGCTCTGAAAAGCTGATCATTTGCATATCACAGCATCTTCTTCCTGTCGGTTAAATTTCGCGTCTGTAGCACGTCATCTTCGTGGTGTAGCTATTTTATTGGCCAGTAGTGTATTATTTCTTGTGTTACAGAAGTAGAAAGAGAGACCACTGCGTTTTCAAGGAAACTCAATCCCTGTCGGAAAAAATAAAAGGGGGAACCTTGAAGAGAAACACTGGTCTGGAAAAGAAAGAAAGAGGCTGTCAGTGGCTGTCGGGATGAAGCGAGGCGGTAGGCGGCGGTCGCGCGCCGCGCGGCCCACGCGCCCACGCGCTCATTACGGCGGGATTGTGGCGCTGACAGCAGGCTGGCCGGCGTACGCGAAATACGGCGCCGTACTGCACGGCGCGGCGCCACCCCGACACCGCAGCTGCCTACGCACTGAGCTGCCGCCCAGCCCTCGCAGGTACAGCGAGCTGGAGCGTAGGAGCGGCTGGGAGCGCAACGCCGGCAGCTAAATGCTGCCAGAGAGCTGACGTCGAGCTGACCGCACTGGTATCGTCCTACAATCCTCCCAGAAACTAAGTAACACGCGGTATCAGCTCAGTTCTCAACACAGCACCTCGGGTAATCGCCGCCGGAGATCGAAACGCAGAAAACCCCCACTGGAACTCACGAATACGTACCTCCAACCGCAAGAATCTGTACGAACATCCACTGGGCCGAAAATACATTATTCTTGGGTCGGACGTTCCCACGCACTTGCCTGCACAGGCCCGACACAAGCCAGACGTGTTAGACACAGCCCTCATCAAGGGCATCACTTGCACTCTCAACCTCATGGTGGAAAACGATCTGCCCTCAGGCCACATACCTGTATTACTACACACGGACGAAATACTGCAGGACACAGATCCACGCAGGATACTGAACTACAACCGTGCCAATTGGACCCTGTTCAAGGAAAGTCGTATTCCGGAAACCCACGAAATTAACAAAACGCATCAAATTGACGAGGTGGTCGAAGCTCTTACTACTGCCGTCTAAGACGCAATGACTGACGCCATTCCAAGAACAACACCAAACCAACGCTCGACGGCCTTGTCCCAGGAAATCCTTGGCCTTATATCAGTGCCGGCCGGAGTAGCCGAGCTGTTCTAGGCGCTTCAGTCTGGAACCGCGCGACCGCTACGGTCGCATGTTCGAATCCTGCCTCGGGCATGGGTGTTTATGATGTCGTTAGGTTAGTTAGCTCTAAGTAGTTGTAAGTTCTAGGGGACTGATGGCCTCAGATATTAAGTCCCATAGTGCTCAGAGCCATTTGAACCTTATATCAGTGAAGAATCGCCTCAGGAGATACTGGCAGCGTACCTGGCGCCCATTCTATAAACTCCATGTCAACAGACTCCGCAGTATAATACGGGAAAATACAAACATTTCGAAAGGAACAATGGGGGTGAGAAACTCGCAGGGCTAAATACCAAACGTCCTGGCGTGTGAAAGCTAGCCAGACACTTCACCAGGGAGAAACATTACATTCCCACTCTATAAGGACCAGCCGGACCAGCTTACTCTGCGATGGAAAACGCAGAGCTTATGGCCACAACACTTGCAGCGTCCTTCATGCCGAAACTGGCTCCTTCAGATCCAGTATTCACACTTGAAACAGACCAGGAGGTTACACGACTTGTAGACAAGCTCTCGCTCGAAGAAATCAAACGCACTAGTACAAACGAAATTAATTGTGCTATCAAGCATACCAATGCTAGGAAAGCCCCTGTGCCCGATGGCACTGAAAACCGTGTTCTCCAGGAATTCACGGATAGAGCCGTAGAATACCTTGTACACATAACGAATGCCATCTTAAAACATCAACACTTTTATGACTTCTGGAAAGCGGACAAGGTCCTGACGTTCAGAATGCAAGGGAAAGACCACTTTCTACCACAAAATTACCAACCCATCAGTCTGCTGTGCTCGCTCAGCAAGATTGTTGAGAAGGTAATACTAAAACGCATGACTAGGCACCGCATCGCCAACGACACCCCAAGACCGGAGCAGTTCGGCTTTAGGAACCACCACTCGACAACACAACAACTCCTCCGCGTTGTCGAACATATACCACACATTTACAACACGAACAAAGCCACAGCGACCGTGTTCCTGGACACTGAAAGAGCTTTCGATCGTCTCTGACACAACGGCCTTATGCGCAAACTAAGCGAAGCTGGTTTTCCGGACGGAGCTCGTACGTCTCATAACTCATATCTCACGAACAAATGTTTTAACACTGCCGTGGAGGCATACAATCGACTCGACACAACACGGTATCCGAGCTGGAGTTCCCCAGAGAAACATCCTTGGGCCCATCTTGTTCAAACTGTACATGAAAAACTTCCCAGCAACACAAAACACGACGTTAGCCATCCACGCGGATGTCACAGCCACCCTTGCGCAAGATTGGAAACCGTCGAACATAAATTCACGAATACAGACGGCACTCAGAACTACCGAACACTGTTTGGAAAGATAGCGTATTAAAGTAGACGTCGACAAGTGCGAAGCAGTTCTGTCCACAAGCAGACCGAAACTACTGCGCAAACATCAACACTGTAGACAGGTAACACTACATACATGCTCAATACGTTTCCGTGAGAAAGTCAGGTGTCACGGTGTCTGCCTGGACCGGAAACTTACATGGGGGGACCACAGCGAATACGTTGCCAACAGAGCACACGGGAGGCTCAAACAACTCTACCAAATGCTCAACAGGGTAAGTACACTGAATAGGAAGGTGTCGAGGTCCATAAACATGACACTGATTAGACCTCTGATGAAGTACGCAGCTCCCGTCTGGGGATACGCAGCTCCTACACGCCTGCGCCGCCTGCAGATCATACAGAACAAAGTGTTACTCATCATTAGCAACGCTCCATGCTACACACGCACCGTGGATCTTCACAACGAATACCGCCTTGAAACTCTCAAGGAAGTATTAAAAAAACACGGCACACGACTACACAGGAACTAGAGGCACTCAATCCTTTCATCCTTATCTGGGGAACTGCTATCACAACCATAGGTGGAAGCATAAGCGGCCAAAGACACTACTAGCTAGGGCGAAACCACCTACTGGAAGCTAACGTACACCCACAAGCGACAAACGTCGGCAGGCCTCTGCATATAAGTAACGTTGACTGGATATGCCAGCTGCTATTAAAGCCGAGCAACAGGCTACAGCAGGGAGACCGACAAGCTCGCACACTGACGCATAAACAAATCCCCAACATTACCCTATACTGTGAATCTGATACATGACCTATCGGTCACAAAATGACGATGAACCTAACAGTTACAGGTATGCTGACGCTGACCGAGAGATCAACACCGGCACCCAGTGGCAGCTGCCGAGTAACAGCACCGCACAACTCAAAGGTATCGACCTGCATGATACCCACTACTAACAAAGCCTACCTTTGCATGACTTGTCGCAGGCAGCAAGAAAACCGCTACTGCTCTTACAACCGGACCCAACTATCGCAGAGGATTTTTCTTCTTGGGTCTTGCCTTGGCACTTTTTTCCCTCTGCCCTTCAAACCACTACCCTTCGTTCAACTTTCGACCCAATATATCTCCAGATAAGCGCGTTTTAATGGTTAACCTTAATCAGACGTTAGAAAACATCGCAGTATCGACATCCTGCGAGACCTCACTTTGGTGAAAACTAACCCTTCTGCAGATATGGCAGTTGATCTTTTGTGTTGGCCATCATGTCGATGTGGATGTGGAGGGGCTCCACCTCTAAATAAAAAAAAATATAAAAAAAGTCGAGCCAAAATCAAGCATTGTTCTAAACGTGGAGTGTTTGTAAAACGAAGCATTATTTGGATTTTGATGCTCAAACAGGGACGACCGTGTTTACCGAACAAATTATACAGCTGAGTATCACCTTGATGAAATCTTCTCGGGTTATCAACCGAGACGTACTGCCGCCCTTCCGCCCTCCGCCGCCAGCCACGACATCTCTTCTAGGGCCACGTAATTAGCTCACCTGTTGGACCTTGGCAGAGAAGTCTGCGGTCCAGTACCTATAAGGTACGAACTGGAGATGGACATGACACATCGCCTGAAGATGACGTTTAGGAACCTAGTCGAAACGTTGCGACTACATGGCGTTACGACTCGGCTGATAACCCGAGGAGACGTCGCACAGAGAGCCTTTTGTGCAAAATACTAGATACGAATATACTGATGGAAATGGAAAGAGCAATGATACTAGTACATCAAGGCCTGATACAGATATGGTTTTATGTACACAGACTGAAGCGGCCTGTGAAATTTTTACCAAGGGCGGGAATCGAACCCAGGTCTCTTGCTTACAAGGTAAATGCGGGTAAATGCGTTGGCCACTATTACACAGTGGCACAGCGGTTTACACCATTATACGGATTACCCAGGCACGCCTCATTCCTCAAACCAAATTCTCCTGCCACCCCAACCTACTTCAAGTTCCTCCTTACACGTGTTCGGGAACAGCATATCAGCATCGAACGTAAATGGGGGATCCAGCCTGAAATCTAGGTGAAGGTTCTAAGCCAAGGTGGCTTAGTGGCTAACGCACCTACCCAATAAAAAGGAGACCTGGGTTCGATTCCCGGACTTGGTACAAATTTCCCCTCGCCACTTCAGTTTTACACATAAAAACACATGGAAAGTTTTACCCTCGACTGATCGCTACGAAACTGATACTCTAGTATTTACATGCCTGTGGTGTATGTTGATTGAATTCCATCCTCATGCGAACTTTCTTCCATCATTTTCGGTACACGAAAATGTCATTCCTAAAGGTGCAGAATGGTATGAGTACATCGTGGCTATTAGGGGTGACTGGAACCGTTCAGATGGGAACTGCAACACAGCACGTCAAGAGGCAGTGGACTCCGAAAAAGATTGAATCATAAGCGTGAGGTACTTGGAGGTATCGTACCCCCAAATCAGAGCTAGCTCTATTGCAGCGGATGCAGAACGAGAGTTGACGACATAGGCTCAGGGCAACAGTGTAGCAACAAGAGTTGAGATGGGTCCTTCTGAAAGAACTACGCCACAAGAAGACTATTGGATTGTACGATTCGCTCTGACGAACAGCTGAAAGGGGGCAAAAATTGAAATTTAGGAAATGGTTACAGGCAGTTAGATACCACGAAGCGTCGAGAAAAAAATTACTGGAAGGCGTGTTCAGATATCGATTTAACATGCGTCGTTTACTGCTGACACCACTCCACGGATAACAGGGACTTGCATGACGAACAGTTAGAGAAAAACGGTACACTGAGTGGCATTCCATATGCTTCTCTTCGTGGCAGTCATATCAAAGCCATTGTGTCTGTAGATTAACTAGGGGAAGGTCACAGGAGGTAGCGATTATTGTGATACATACTTTTCCATGATGTGAGGAGTTAATGCGAATGGCAACAGAACTGAGAAGAGGCGAAATTCCTGTCAGTCTGTGACCTTCACGACTGGGGTACCAAAGGACATATTCCAACAGGATAATGCAAGACCCCACATTACAGTTCACATCGCTAACGTCATCAGGGATGTATGGATCCTTGACTGGCTTCTTCAGTCTCCTAGTTTACCAGCATAAAACATGGCTATGATATGACAGGCAGACGTGTACATTGATACCAGCTTCGTGCTGGACGGCAATCAGAGACCAAAAGTTTGTGACTGACAATGAAATATTACAAATTAATAATGCCTACACTAGAGGATACAGTCACCGACAGCTCACACATTCTCCATATTTTCCATATTTTCCCATTTCTTATTTGTAAATGAACAACGATATTCGTGCTTTTACACTCCTGGAAATGGAAAAAAGAACACATTGACACGGTGTGTCAGACCCACCATACTTGCTCCGGACACTGCGAGAGGGCTGTACAAGCAATGATCACACGCACGGCACAGCGGACACACCAGGAACCGCGGTGTTGGCCGTCGAATGGCGCTAGCTGCGCAGCATTTGTGCACCGCCGCCGTCAGTGTCAGCCAGTTTGCCGTGGCATACGGAGCTCCATCGCAGTCTTTAACACTGGTAGCATGCCGCGACAGCGTGGACGTGAACCGTATGTGCAGTTGACGGACTTTGAGCGAGGGCGTATAGTGGGCATGCGGGAGGCCGGGTGGACGTACCGCCGAATTGCTCAACACGTGGGGCGTGAGGTCTCCACAGTACATCGATGTTGTCGCCAGTGGTCGGCGGAAGGTGCACGTGCCCGTCGACCTGGGACCGGACCGCAGCGACGCACGGATGCACGCCAATACCGTAGGATCCTACGCAGTGCCGTAGGGGATCGCACCGCCACTTCCCAGCAAATTAGGGACACTGTTGCTCCTGGGGTATCGGCGAGGACCATTCGCAACCGTCTCCATGAAGCTGGGCTACGGTCCCGCACACCGTTAGGCCGTCTTCCGCTCACGCCCCAACATCGTGCAGCCCGCCTCCAGTGGTGTCACGACAGGCGTGAATGGAGGGACGAATGGAGATGTGTCGCCTTCAGCGATGAGAGTCGCTTCTGCCTTGGTGCCAATGATGGTCGTATGCGTGTTTGGCGCCGTGCAGGTGAGTGCCACAATCAGGACTGCATACGACCGAGGCACACAGGGCCAACACCCGGCATCATGGTGTGGGGAGCGATCTCCTACACTGGCCGTACACCACTGGTGATCGTCGAGGGGACACTGAATAGTGCACGGTACATCCAAACCGTCATCGAACCCATCGTTCTACCATTCCTAGACCGGCAAGGGAACTTGCTGTTCCAACAGGACAATGCACGTCCGCATGTATCCCGTGCCACCCAACGTGCTCTAGAAGGTGTAAGTCAACTACCCTGGCCAGCAAGATCTCCGGATCTGTCCCCCATTGAGCATGTTTGGGACTGGATGAAGCGTCGTCTCACGCGGTCTGCACGTCCAGCACGAACGCTGGTCCAACTGAGGCGCCAGGTGGAAATGGCATGGCAAGCCGTTCCACAGGACTACATCCAGCATCTCTACGATCGTCTCCATGGGAGAATAGCAGCCTGCATTGCTGCGAAAGGCGGATATACACTGCACTAGTGCCGACATTGTGCATGCTCTGTTGCCTGTGTCTATGTGCCTGTGGTTCTGTCAGTGTGATCATGTGATGTATCTGACCCCAGGAATGTGTCAATAAAGTTTCCCCTTCCTGGGACAATGAATTCACGGTGTTCTTATTTCAATTTCCAGGAGTGTATTACCTACCCCATCAGTTTTATTTTGCATCCAACATGATTGTGATTCCCCAATCTAGCCAGAGAATTTACAAAGTGTCTGGAAGATAACTTCTTCCTCTGCTTCCAAATGTCCACTTAGAAAAAGCTTCAATCAACACAAAATCCCATCTGCTGTAGCCAACCCTTATCATTCTAAAACACCTACAGACTGCAGTAGAGATGGTGTACTGAGTTTAGGTATCTAAAATACAGCATTATGCCTACTGATGCTTACAAAATCTACCTCTCCACTAAATAGCGCAGTTGGACTATGTGTGTTCACAATAGGATAAAATAAGTTCTTAAAAAATTATTAAATCCACCTGTTACATTCATCATGGATCTTTAATTAGTATAACAAGCTTTGACAGCTGCGGTTGATCAGTGTTCCGAACGTTATTCCCATCTTGTATTTTTAAAGTAGATGCAAAGTTTTGATGGACATTTTTGCACTGTATTTTATATTATTAAGGTATGAGAAAGTAGAGACGGATGTCAACATTGTTAGGTGGTCATGGTGGCAGATTTTGTAGGAATCAGTAGACTTAATTTACTCATAGAATATGGGAGAAATACGGAATATATGCAAAACATGTAAAAACATGGAAATATAGAAATATGTGGAAAATATGAAAAATATGGAAAATAACTTTGATAAATGTCTAAAAAAACTTAATGTTGATAACCACTTTGTATTCACATTCCTCTTAGGTTACTTTTCACTGTGGAGGGATGAAACGCATCCATAAGAATTATAAAAATGTGCAGATGTTGTAGCTAAGCTGGAAACAATAGGTTATCAATCACAACGTTGCTACACACATTGTACCTACAAAGTCTGTTCTGGTACACACTCTCCATCCCACCTGGTGTCTCTTCAGTTTCTAGTGCAGTAGCCAGAACTTATGCCTGCAGAACTTCCCCTGTCTCTACAGGAGTCTCGTGAATTAAACTTTACATACGACCCCATAAGATATAGTCCATGGCTGGAGCATCTCGGCCTATCCATCTTTCATAATGTATAGAGATTATAAACGGAGAAAACGTACTGACATGCACTAAGTCCTTAAGTGGCTTTATTATTAATGTTACATTAGTGAAGTGAGATTTGTCAGATACTTTTTATTCAGATTCTGAATGGAGTGGTATTCTTTCCCAATACCTGCCAGTTGTGAGTCGTATCTATTCAGAATTGTAAAAGTATCTGGATGCAGCCTAAAGTGGAATGATTCCATAAAACGAATAGTGATGCACATGGATCACATATTGACACTACCACTGACAAAAACCACGAATGATGTATGGGTATAAGAGAAGCAAGGTGTTCTGCATGCATGCGCAACATAACACATTGTTACGTCACTACATGGCATTCAGCCAAAAGTGTTCCCACCCTCCACATGGTGGAGCGTCTTTGTACCTCAGAGCTTCACAGCATCAAGCACACACACTTAACGATTGTTGAGGGGTGGTGTATGAGGATCGAAGTGGGGAGCTGCCATGAATAGTTTAGTAGAGTGTAATTTGTCAGATACATTTCATTTGGATTCTGAGTGCTGCGGTATTCTCTCCAAATACCTGTAACTTTGAGTAATATGTATTTAGAATCGTACAATATTTGGAAGTAACCATCCTAAGCAGTCTGAAGTGGAATGTTTCCATAAAATGACACATGATACACATGGACCCCATATTGATACTACTACTGCCAAAAGCATGAGAAGTCGACTGATATAGTAGTGTGATGGTGTTGGGAGGGGTGTGAGTGTGAAAGTGCCTTGTGTGCATGATGTGCAACAGAGTAGCAAATATCCAGTGACTTATCATCAGTAATACAGTAGAACAGTAGTAATGCATCTCTGCACCTATTTATTTATAAGCAGCTACATGTCGCAGCATCAAGATCTCTGTAGCAATCATTCATCCCCTGAAATTCATTATTACATACAAACTTCTGGAAAATCTGTTCCATCATATAATTGGAAAAAATCAAGTTGCATTCACTTTGACATTAGTGCCCATCTAACGAGGGTATATGTGAAGTATAGAATTTCCCTGTTGAGGTAGGATACTCATATTGTACAGAATACCCTATATTGCACTTGCATTTTGAACGAAGTTATATGAGAAACCGCTTAAGAATTTAATGCTACTCTGAACGTTAGGTCACTTAATGCTTACAAATTGGCTATGTGAGAATAAGTCCCATAGTGCTCAGAGCCATTTGAACCATTTTTATGTTTCCAGAATGAGATTTTCACTCTGCAGCGGAGTGTGCGCTGATATGAAACTTCCTGGCAGATTAAAACTGTGTGCCCGACCGAGGCTCGAACTCGGGACCTTTGCCTTTCGCGGGCAAGTGCTCTACCAACTGAGCTACCGAAGTACGACTCACGCCCGGTACTCGTCGCAGGAGAGCTTCTGTAAAGTTTGGAAGGTAGGAGACGAGGTACTGGCCGAAGTAAAGCTGTGAGTACCGGGCGTGAGTCGTGCTTCGGTAGCTCAGTTGGGAGAGCACTTGCCCGCGAAAAGCAAAGGTCCCGAGTTCGAGTCTCGGTCGGGCACACAGTTTTAATTTGCCAGGAAGTTTCATATCAGTGCACACTCCGCTGCAGAGTGAAAATCTCATTCTGGAAACATCCCCCAGGCTGTGGCTAAGCCATGTCTCCGCAGTATCCTTTCTTTCAGGAGTGCTAGTTCTGCAAGGTTCGCAGGAGAGCTTCTGTAAAGTTCGGAAGGTAGGAGACGAGGTACTGGCAGAAGTAAAGCTGTGGGTACAGGGCGTGAGTCGTGCTTCGGTAGCTCAGTTGGTAGAGCACTTGCCCGCGAAAGGCAAAGGTCCCGAGTTCGAGTCTCGGTCGGGCACACAGTTTTAATCTGCCAGGAAGTCTCATTTTTATGTTGTCAGGATGTCAAACGGCTGAGGGTTGAGGCTGGATGTCAGGCTGACGAATTCCCAGAGAGAGATGGTTGTCTATATCAATAATTAATTTTCTATTAGTTCATCATCACTGCACTGATATAGGGAGGCGACCGCAACCCAACCCAACTCCCCCCCCCCCCGCCCCACCAAGAGGGCCAGTAGCAGGAGAGACAGCTGTTAGCAACCGACCAGCTGGCTACAACATGTACTGATGTCCTGGTATGCTGATGCCTACTAGTGGTACCTAGCACATGTAAGCTACAGCGCCAGCATCAGTGCCAGTAATGTTCCAGAGGTAACCAATGAATGATCACACATGAGTGGCCAAAGAACACAACTAGGAGGGGCGCCTGCCTTATTGTCATAAGGTGGCTGCTGTGCCCATGTGTGTACCACTCCCCCTGAGCAGGAGTCTGGCTGCTGCTGGAGTGAGCCAGGTAGGTCTTCTGCGCTGTGGCACCAAGTCCCAAAGGTGAACTTAGCGTAGGAAGCTGATACTGTGACAGTGACTGGAACTGTGGCTACTTCTGGTGGTTCTATGTCGCCTCCTCCCTAGGGTGCGGCCTCTTTGACACGGTAGGCTGTTGAGCAGTGAATGATTCTGCTGCAAAATCGACTGCTGTTTATTCCAGATAGTAGCGCACCTGTGATGCAAAAGCAGTACTTCTGGTCATGTGCTTGGCCACACCACAGAACCTCTGATAATGGAGAAATCTCCTAGTCTGTGTAATGCATTACTGCTGTACCAGCAGGTTACATTGAGTGAGCCTAGCCCATCATCGTTGCCTTAGCCAAAACGACGACATATTGTGGTCACCAACCATTGGTGACTAATGCATTATTTCACTGAACAGTCTCACAGAAGTTGCTCTTAAAAAGGTTGTAGTGCTATACAACATCCTCCAAGGAAAAGACTTGGTCCCTCTAAACTCGCTTAAGGCCAGTCTACACAGTATACCACATGTATCACACAAGTGTCTCTTATACAAACATCCAGCAGTTCACTTAGCATGGATCAGAGGGCACATTTGCCTTCCAAACAGTCTGTGCTACGTTTCATCTTATGCTACTCAGTTGCTCATGGCTATCCACATAATAGTTCATAATTTCCCCTGTATCATTCATCACTCCATGTTTTTGTATATCTCTCACTCTGTTTGCTATGTGCCCTTGACAGTTATCTCTTTTTTTTTCAAATATTAGTGGCTTATTCCGTGCTTCATATACTGTTTAACACCGAGAAATAAATTTCTTTGAAATTTGCATAACAATATTCCTCATTCATTCACATTCATGGCCTAGGGATCCAGTATTTTGGGATTTGTGTTACCAGTGGATCCCTTTGCTGGACAGCTGTCTGCTTCAAATAGACGAAGGCTATATACAGGATAGTGAAAGCCACTACTGTGCCTGAGGTCTCAGTTGCTCATCACTGGCCTTCCTGATACTGTATAACATTGTAAGAGGTCCGAGCAGATGTAATTTCGATGTATTGCTCACGCGCTGCCTGCGATATGCAAGGTATAAGAGAATCTCAGACCAGAGAGCAGTGTTGACTGCAGTAGGAACTGTGTAGCTGTAGCAGTAAGTTGTTGCTAGCGAGCAGTCTGGTGTATCGTGTTGGCTGGGCCGGTCGTGGTGCAGCGATGACGGAGCATGAGCATTATTGTATAAGGTAAAATGCAGCCTCGCGTATATGTAGTATTGTTATCTCAAGTCCCATGTAAATGTTTTAAAAATGTCCTAATAATAATCTTTCTCATAAAAAGTAACTTTTAACAACCATTCATTTCAATTTAAAGAATTTACTAATTTCTCCAATCCATGATCATTCCGATTATTGTAAAAGAAAAATCAGTTGTTTCCTTTCATAAATGACAAATCTATCGGCCAGCATTGCACAGGACTGTGCCAGAAAAATTTATTGTAAGAGCAGATATGCGTTATCCGGCGACTTCATTGAGGTAAGAATTTTTCTCTTTTTATTCAGAATGATCTTTCAGGGCCATGACGCAGCACTGCTGACGTCCAAAATTTACCAGGTTAAATTCACAGTCAATTATTGAAAAGTTATAAGTGAGCGACAATTTAATTGAGAGGTTAGTTACATTGTATTATTACCGGGTTACTGAATTTATTTTTTGTTGGGACGTTACACTGAATGTGAACAACATAATTATTATTTTAGCTGTTGAGAAGTTTAGGAATTTTTCTGTTTTGAGGTTAAACTAAATTAGAATATTATTCATATTATTTATTTTATTTTGTGTGGAGGTTACAACATGCTGTATCAACTGTTCTCCAGAAATTTGCTCGCCCTGTGCAGCTGTTAACTGATTCATAGAATAGCTCAGCTCTGCCATTAACATATGGTTCAGAAAGGTTAGTTTCAGCTTTGGGTACATCTCTAAAGGTCCATATGGCCAGTATAGCTATGGCTGTGTTACACTGCTCAGCCAGAACATTATAATCACCTACCTAACAGCTGGTATGTCCACCTTTGGCACGGTTAACAGCGACACTGTGTCATAACATGGAGGCAATGAGGCCTTGGTAAGTCGTTGGAGAGAGTTGGCACCTCATATTCCAGGCATGGAAGGGCGATGATCTCTGACGCCACGTTCAGTCACATCCCAGATGTGTTTGATTTGGTTCAGATATGGCGAGCTGGGGGGCCAGCACATCAACTGGAACTCGCCACTGCGTACAGGTGTCAGGGAGCTGTTCCCCTGAAAGACGTCGGATCGCGCTCTCCTATCGACATGATGAAGAAGGTATCAGAATTCATCAGACCATGCAACTCTCTGCCATGTCCAGTGCCCATTTCGGTCATAGTTGCCAATGTGGTGGTGTTACCATTGCCACATGCATGGGTCGTCGGCTGCGGAGGCCCATCGTTACGAGTGTTCGGTGCACTGTGTGTTCAGACATCCTTGTAATCTGCCCAGCAGTAATGTAGCTCCACCACAGTTACCCACCTTCCTGTTTTACCAGTCTACCCAGACTGTGACGTCCAAGAACTCTAATGAGCGGTGGCCCCCCAACCTCGCATTGTTTGGCCGTGGTTTCACGTTGGTTTAGCCATGTGCTGAAGACACACTCCACAGCTCTCCTCGAACAGCAGACAGGTCGTGAAGTTTCTGAAATGCTCATCCTACGTTTCCAGTCCTTCACAATCTACCCTCAGTAAAACTCAGACAGATCATGCGCCTTCCCCATTCTACACACGGACAGCACGTTCACTGATGCTGCATGCACCATACATGCCATTCCTCGCCTGGCAACGCTGCGAACTGGTGCCAGTGCCATTGAGATTCACCGCTTGCGCGAGTTCCACCAGCGCCATGGGCGGCGCCGAGGATGAAGGTATCGACTTTCTCTCGGCCAATTCCTGGCCGAGAACAATTCGCCAATGACCTGACGACAACGGTCAGAAGGGTACTCGGAAGATACAAGAGCAGCACTCTCTCACTTTGTTACAGATTATCGTCCAGGGGTGACTTAGGCCGGGAACGTCATTTAGTGAACTGTTAGAAGTGAACAGACACT
The DNA here is from genome assembly GCF_023898315.1 of Schistocerca nitens. Lineage (NCBI taxonomy): Eukaryota > Metazoa > Arthropoda > Insecta > Orthoptera > Acrididae > Schistocerca > Schistocerca nitens. The sequence continues at coordinate 251,992,891 of NC_064617.1, read as the reverse complement.
TGTTGTAAATTGCATTTGCTATGTACTGTGAAGTTTACGTTCGGTTATTTGCACTTCGCCGTTGAGGGCCTTCTTTGTGATATATTACATGCAGTGCTGCAGACTTCATTATTCAAAAAGTCACAAAGATAAGTAAACCCTTTTAACTCATTTGTGTGACTTTGTTACTAATTTGTAGGATTGTTGTAGAACCTTCGTTCTCCTATCCTGTTACCTGCCCGTGGGATATGGCTGTGTAATAGTAGCAGGGAGAAATTGTCTCAGCGGTGCACTGCACAAGAAGCCGTTTCACAAACTCACAAAGTCGGCCTACCGTAACAGTAGTGGAAACTCGGTCCCCACAGCAGTAGCGACGACGCATTTACAAAACTGGCGACGAGTGTTTACAAAATAAGCTTGTTTCACAAGCGCTACTTCATTAACCAACGCTTGAATTGCCTCCTCGCCAGTAACACCTTTTATCTCTGACGCTGCCGTTTTAATACCTTCACCTCTTACTCACACACAACATACATACTGAAGAATTACCAAACTGACAAATGAATACCGCTTTATACTTTGGGCCTGTTCATCGTCCGTCTAGGTCCCTACACTGCCTCGCAACGTGACCGAAATGATAGCACGTAAAAAAAGTTTCAGGTATTGATTCAGTGCACAGTTCAGTGTGCCCGAACTTGTTACGCTGTGAACATCTCGCAGGCTCCACATCTTTCTCCTTGTTGTTGTCCCAAGGCTCCGACGTACCAGTCGGTTACTCTGGCCTAAACGAAGTAACTCTCAGGTTACGGTGGAATTGTCTTCTAGACCCCCCATGACTGCTGTACACATCAAGAGTAGCTGCTGTTCCACTCACCCCACTGCAGGTTGTGGTCCAGAGGTCATGCTGCATTGGTGACGCAGCGTCTGCTGCCCACTGAAAGTGATGCCACCACTTCTGACGCAAGTTGATGGCAGACCCCTGTGGTGATTGGGTGGCTACGTTGTATGGATGTCAAACGGCTGAGGGATGAGGCTGGGGGGGGGGGGGGGGCAGACCAATCAAGGCCCAGAGAGAAGCGACTGTCAAAATCAATAATTTATTTTCCACTTGCGCATCAGCACTGCTTTGGTATGAGAAGGTTACCACGCCTCTGCAATCACGGAAAGAGGGCCAATAGCCGGTCATTCGGCTGTTAGTGATCGGTTAGCTGGCTGCAATGAGTGCTCATGTCCACATTTGCTGACGTCAGTAGTTTTGCCTGTCACGCGTCCCTGTTGTGTGAGCCACAGCACCAGCGTCAGCGGCGTGTGGAAACAGACAGGAATCTTCCAGAGGAAACCAACTTAGTGATGAAAGACCGCACACAGGCGGCCGAAGTGTTCGGTGCAGAGGGGAGCCCAGGTATTGGCAGTAGCTGTGCCTGTGTTACGACCCACTGCCCCTCGCAGGAGTCTGGCTGCTGCTGCTGCAGTTAAATGAGAATGATCGCTGTGCTGTTACACCAGATCTGGAGGGCGGACGTAGTGCAGGAAGCTGGTACCGCGACAGAGATTCCAAACTGTGGCTGCTGCTGGCAGCTCCATGTCACTCATCATATGGCGTTGCCCCTTCGTCCCGGCAGACTGCTGAGTTGTGAATGTCTCTGCTACAGAATCGATACCTATTCGTTCCTGATAGCAGCGCACATGTCATGTCAATAGTCCGCTTCTTGCCGAGTGGCAACATTATCGAATAGCCTATGATGAAGAAATCCCCTTGGCTGTGACGTGCTTTACCGCTGTGCTGGCGGGCGACACCGAGTGAGCGTAGCCCGTTGTTCCGCAGTTAGTCAGCATTGTTGTTAGCTTAGCCCAAATGAAGGCAGGCCGTGCTCACCCAACTACCGGCAGCTAATGCAGTGTTTCTCCGCGTCTTCTTACAGATTTTGCCATTAAAATGTAGCAGCGCTGCAGTACTAAGCAAGCCACCGTAATTTCTCATCTCTTCGTGGTCCTTTCTCGAAATGTGTGTTGGTGGCAATAGACAGTTTTGGGATCACCTACATTTGCTGGTTAGCTAAAATTTCTGAGCAGTGCTTCGCGAAAAGAACATGTTCCCTTCAGGGATTCCTATTTGAGTACACGAGACATCTCCATAAGACTCTCGTGCTGATCGCTCCTTCTTTCTTCTAGTGTTCAACCCTGAGGTTGGTTTGCAGCAGAGCGCCATTCCTCTCTTCTGCCTGCCTTCCTCTTCATTTCCACGTATGTGTTACATCCAACGTCATTCATGATCTGTTGCATGTATGATATCCTTGGTCGCCCCCGCCGATTCCTTCCCTCAATAGCTCCATCTGCTATTGTTACAATGATGTTGTTGTGTCGTAGGATGTACCCTAGAAGTTTGTCTTTTCTTGTTTGGATGTGCCGCCACAGAGATCTGGTGTCCTGTACTCTTCTATGCACCTCTTGATTTGTTACTTTGTCTCTCCAGCTGATCTTCATCATCCTTCTGTAGAACCACGTCTCCAGGGCCTCTAGCCGCCTTCTCTTCCAATTGTCTAAGTTTCACATCCGTATAGGGCTACTCTCCAAACTAAACCTTTCATTATATGTTTTCTTATTTTCAGACTGTTGCTGGTGAGTAAGTTCCTTCTACGATTAAATGCAATTTTTGCCTTTTGTATTCTGTTCGCAATTTCTTTCCGGCTTCTACCATACCTTGTGATTTTGCGTCCCAGGTAAGTAAATACCTCTATCACTTCCAGGTCCTCTCTTCCAATTCAGATTCTCAGAGGTTCACATTCTGCTCCTGTACTGCATACCATCACTTAAGTCTTTTTCTTGTTTATTCTCATTCCATAATGATTACATAGAATTTTTTCCATTGTTCTGAGGACTTCCTCTAGATCTTCTTTTGTCTCCGTGAGTATAGCAATAACATCTGCATAACGAAGCATGTGTATCTTCTGCCCATTAATTTTGATCTCCACCTCAGTAGTTTCTCGAACTTGGTCTATAGCTTCCTAGATGTTAGCATTGAATGTAATAGGAGAGAGAGCACAACCTTGTCTTACCACTTTTCTAATATTTGCTTCTTGTTCCTACCACTAGAAAATTTAACCGAAGTTATTGATAAAATTCTGTTACGTGATTGTTTCGTAAAGTTTTCGATGCGCTATAGTTGCTGTTTTCTCCTGCATATGAGTCCTTTGCTATGTTACACTGGTTTTATAGATGCATTTAGGAAACCAGCAGTCGTTCTTGAGTACTGCTCGAGTCTTAGGGTGAGAATTAATTTCTCTGCTTACATATAAATACAACAGGTTACGAGACACTATGAGAATCTAAGTGCACTGAGAATGATTGGTAACTGGTGCTGTGAGGATGGCATACATATGCAGTAGGCTTTTGTGTTTCTAGTTCCCAGCTGGGAACCACCTTCTAACTCATTGAAAATTGTCTGCAACGAATGAGTTTCACAACGGACCATCCATTCCACATGCATAGGAAATGAGAAGTGGAAAGAAGCTACACGAAGAATCACAGTACCGTTGAAGGACAATAAAAATTTTACATTATTGATTTTGGCTTTCGTTTTTTCTTTGTAGGTAACAAGATTTTGCAATACATCGTAGGAACCAACTTGAGGACACATCTTACTTTATGACATGCAATGTGCAATAGTGGTTTAATACTGTATACTTAAAGTAACCGCAGATTTAATGACTCCATCACGGTTGCTATTCATGGTCCGACAGTCCTCGAAAGAACTTACTCTATAATTGTCACTGCCAGTCTCGCATGAAATTTTTTAGGACAATCGACTTAAAAAATGTTCTTCTCTGCAGGACGATTTTGATAATACGTGGAATGGTAATAAGGCTTAATTTCTGGATATATCCTCAACGACTGATTGCCAAGTCATAAAAAGAAAAAATAGGCTGCTCCCCTTGGAAAGCTTGGTTTTTAGACAAATAGCGTACTTCTTCGATTATCGGTACACCTGGCATTCGGACGATGGCACTGCAAAGCGGCGTGGTTGATATCTCAAACAGCAAAGAGGAGCACATGGCTTTCGTGACCTGCTCCATCTATAGAATGCTCGACCACTGCTGGCCGGTGCCACACAGAGCGACAAGGCATTCTCACTCGCACTCCTGTAGCAATATGTGTCATGATTCGTACGCTTTCGGCAGTTGTCGATGTGAAAGCATGTGATGTCTGCGGGTTACCACCTGCTGGATTCTTCTTATCGAGACTGCCATGACGAGCTGGATGACTCTCCCTCTCTCCCTCCCCCACCCCCTCTCACTCTGTCTAGTTATGTGAGATGATTTTGCCCATTGCTGGCTGCGAAAGCATGTGATGTCTGTAAGTCAAAACATGCAGATTTCAGTAGCGGGTGGTGACATCTGGTGGTAGCTGCCTGGAACAGAAAACTTGGGTTTTCTGTCATTATTTACATGTCTACTATAATCCTCTAAGGGAGTATCGTAGTAATGCTATTGTTTTTATCACACTATGTTATCATTTTTATGCTTGTGGTGGTGGTGGGTTGGTGGTAATAGTTTACCATATAAATTTAGCGATGTCTTTTGTGTGGACCTTTTCTGCTTTTATTTACATGTCAACTACAGTCCTATAGTGTCATATTCGGGTCAGACAACGTTGTAGTGACGTGACACACTAATAATGCATGTGTAAGTTTCTCGTGGAATTGGTACATAGCCATATCGTAGTTGTCGCTCTGTGATCATTGTTAACAGTTAAACATTTGTTTAAATACCGCTATGTAGTAATTGTTTAGTCTCGTATTTATGTGTGTGTCGTCTAGACAAGTGGGAGAAAACTAAAAACATTGTAACGAATTGTAAATGTGAACGGAGGGATGTAGTTATACATCGGTGTGCTTGCAGAAAGTATGTAGCAGGAGTGCATCTGCTGTAAAATAGTGCGTTGTGGAAATAGTTTAACCTATGATATCAGTATACTTTATTAAAACAGAGTGCAGTGGTGATTGGCAAACACTTAACATCATGTATTTTCATATGTCTTAGAATGGAAAATTGGATAATTGTGGAGTAGTAGGAGAAAACTGGTAAAATTGCAACAGATTACCTTCTAATTGGGAGGTGCTCATACGTTGCAGTGCTTACAAAAGAATGTTGTTGTTTATAACAAAATATGACAGCGAAGATCAATAACCCAGGTGCAGGTTCCTTGCAGATTTGGCACATAGCGACGGTTTATTTGTTTAAATAATGCACTGTGGTAATAGTTAAATATTTAAAGTATCGTATTTAAGTGATAGTTTCGCTGATGATCTTGAAAAATCGGAGAAACTCGGTCAAAAAATGTAGCAAATTGTAAGTAGCAATTGATGGTGCTCATATGTTGGAGTGCTTCAGGAAAATACCTTGACGTCTTACATTATACTAATTCAGCTGCACCCCAGTCATGGTTAAATGATGATGGCGTCCTCTTGGGTAAAATATTCCGGAGGTAAAATAGTCCCCCATTCGGATCTCCGGGCGGGGACTACTCAAGAGGATGTCGTTATCAGGAGAAAGAAAACTGGCGTTCTACGGATCGGAGCGTGGGATGTCAGATCCCTTAATCGGGTAGGTAGGTTACAAAATTTAAAAAGGGAAATGTATAGGTTAAAGTTAGATATAGTGGGAATTAGTGAAGTTCGGTGGAAGGAGGAACAAGACTTCTGGTCAGGTGACTACAGTGTTATAAACACAAAATCAAATAGGGGTAATGCAAGAGTAGGTTTAATAATGAATAGGAAAATAGGAATGCGGATAAGCTACTACAAACAGCATAGTGAACGCATTATTGTGACCAAGATAGATACGAAGCCCACGCCTACTACAGTAGTACAAGTTTATATGCCAACTAGCTCTGCAGATGACCAAGAAATTGAAGAAATGTATGATGAAATAAAAGAAATTATTCAGATTGTGAAGGGAGACGAAAATTTAATAGTCATGGGTGACTGGAATTCGGCATTAGGAAAAGGGAGAGAAGGAAACGCAGTAGATGAATATGGATTGGGGGTAAGAAACGAAAGAGGAAGCCGCCTGGTAGAATTTTGCACAGAGCACAACTTAATCATAGCTAACACTTGGTTCAAGAATCATGAAAGAAGGTTGTATACATGGAAGAAGCCTGGAGATACTGACAGGTTTCAGATAGATTATATAATGGTAAGACAGAGATTTACGAACAAGGTTTTAAATTGTAAGACATTTCCAGGGGCAGATGTGGATTCGGACCACAATCTATTGGTTATGACCTGTAGATTAAAACTGAAGAAACTACAAAAAGGCGGGAATTTAAGGAGATGGGACCTGGGTAAACTGACTAAACCAGAGGTTGTACAGACTTTCAGGGAGAGCATAAGGGAACAATTGACAGGAATGGGGGAAAGAAATACAGTAGAAGAAGAATGGGTAGCTTTGAGGCATGACGTAGTGAAGGCAGCAGAGGACCAAGTAGGTAAAAAGACGAGGGCTAGTAGAAATCCTTGGGTGACGGAAGAAATACTGATTTTAATTGATGAAAGGAGAAAATATAAAAATACAGTAAATGAAGCAGGCAAAAAGGAATTCAAACGTCTCAAAAACGAGATCGACAGGAAGTGCAAAATGGCTAAGCAGGCATGGCTAGAGGACAAATGTAAGGATGTAGAGGCTTATCTCAGTAGTGGTAAGATAGATACAGCCTACAGGAAAATTAAAGAGACCTTCAGAGAAAAGAGAACCTCTTGTATGAATATCAAAAGCTCAGATGGAAACCCAGTTCTAAGCAAAGAATGGAAAGCAGAAAGGTGGAAGGAGTATATAGAGGGTCTATACAAGAGCGATGTACTTAAGGACAATATTATGGAAATGGAAGAGGATATAGATGAAGATGAAATGGGAGATATAATACTACGTGAAGAGTTTAACACAGCACTGAAAGACCCGAGTCGAAACAAGGCCCCGGGAGTAGACAACATTCCATTAGAACTACTGACAGCCTTGGGAGACTCAGTCCTGACGAAACTCTACCATCTGGTGAGCAAGATGTATGAAACAGGCGAAATACCCTCAGACTTTAAGAAGAATATAATAATTCCGATCCCAAAGAAAGCAGGTGTGGACAAATGTGAAAATTACCGAACTATCAGTTTAATGTCACGGCTGCAAAATACTAACGCGTATTCTTTAAAGACGAATGGAAAAACTAATAGAAGCCGACCACGGGGAAGATCAGTTTGGATTCCGTAGAAATGTTGGGACACGTGAGGCAATACTGACCCTACGACTTATCTTAGAAGCTAGTTTAAGGAAAGGCAAATCTACGTTTCTAGCATTTGTAGACTTAGAGAAAGTTTTTGACAATGTTGACTGGAATACTCTCTTTCAAATTCTGAAGGTGGCAGGGGTAAAATACAGGGAGCGAAAGGCTATTTACAATTTGTAAGGAAACCGGATGGCAGTTATAAGAGTCGAGGGACATGAAAGGGAAGCACTGGTTGGGAAGGGAGTGAGACAGGGTTGTAGTCTCTCCCCGATGTTATTCAATCTGTATATTGAGCAAGCAGTGAAGGAAACAAAAGAAAAATTCGGAGTAGGTATTAAAATCCATGGAGAAGAAGTAAAAACTTTGAGGTTCGCCGATGACATTGTAATTCTGTCAGAGACAGCAAAGGACTTGGAAGAGCAGTTGAACGGAATGGACAGTGTCTTGAAAGGAGGGTATAAGATGAATATCAACAAAAGCAAAACTAGGATCATGGAATGTAGTCTAATTAAGTCGGGTGATGCTGAGGGAACTAGATTAGGAAATGAGACACTTACAGTAGTAAAGGAATTTTGCTATTTGGGGAGCAAAATAACTGATGATGGTCGAAGTAGAGAGGATATAAAATGTAGACTGGCAATGGCAAGGAAAGCCTTCCTGAAGAAGAGAAATTTGTTAACATCGAGTATAGATTTAAGTGTCAGGAAGTCATTTCTGAAAGTATTTGTATGGAGTGTAGCCATATATGGAAGTGAAACATGGACGATAAATAGTTTGGACAAGAAGATAATTGAAGCTTTTGAAATGTGGTGCTACAGAAGAATGCTGAAGATTAGATGGGTAGATCACGTAACTAATGAGGAAGTATTGAATAGGATTGGGGAGAAGAGAAGTTTGTGGCACAAATTGACTAGAAGAAGGGATCGGTTGGTAGGACATGTGTTGAGGCATCAAGGGATCACCAATTCAGAATTGGAGGACAGCGTGGAGCTTAAAAAGCGTAGAGGGAGACCAAGAGATGAATACACTAAGCAGATTCAGAAGGATGTAGGTTGCAGTAGGTACTGGGAGATGAAGAAGCTTGCACAGGATAGAGTAGCATGGAGAGCTGCATCAAACCAGTCTCAGGAGTGAAGACCACAACAACAACAAACAAGATGCGTCCGAGCTACACATTTTTTTACCGTCGCGTTTTCAGCAGGATAACTGTATACTGATGATTCCTTCACTGAAATGCACAGACTTCGAATGACGAAACTCACACAACTGGAACAGTAATAAAGGGGCGAAGGGAAAGTGGGACGGGGTTTCCCGTGGTTTATATGTTTTTCTATTGCCTAGATTAATGGGGGTACATCTGTACTCCGAAAACCGCCTGGTGGTGCGTGGCGGACTTTGTATGCCACCGTAACTTCCCCCCTCTCTCGTTTCAGTGCGGTGTGTAGGAAGAACGATTATTTACAAACCTTTGGCGGTTGACTTTATCTATTACTGAGTGATCAGCTGCTCGCTAGATGTGAAGCCTGTAAATCTGAAAGAGTTTAGGAGGAACGATACCGGGAGGAATGCTATGTAAGAGAGAATACTACCACATATGCTTTGAGAACTGAACAATCGAACCATGTTAAATGCATATAGTTGGTAAACAGTGTATTTACTATAACCTAGAGTCAGAATTTGTTTTTACGAATGTTCACTTCCCAACAAACTACCTTCATTTTGGTTACGTATTATTTTTCTTTATATTCACATTAAAGTTCTTTCTTTAATCTCATAAGACTTATTTGTCTATTCCCTGCTCCTCTTCAGTCTAAGCCCGTGCACTTTCACTGATATGTAGGTGGTGTAATATTTTTTTAAAGTGTTTATATCAAATGAATTTGCTCAAATTAAAAGTTATTGAGGATGACACCGGTAATGAAGGAATGAAATGAAATGATATTAGTGAGAAATGGCCAGAAATGCTGAGTAGATGTATCTTGTGAGTAGAAGTCCATCGGAAGTCTTTATTTCGTATTTGTATTAGTTTTGAGATCGGATACGTACACTATTTTGGGAAAATAGTGAGTTAAAACACCAAGAAGAATCGCTTCTCGGCTTTTGGCAAGATCAATGTGTAGCAGTTTGTATGAGATAACAAACTAATAGATCAAATAACCCACCCACCTCCCCAGGAGTCGGAACTCCTGCAGAAATAGAGAAACATATGATTATAATCATTAGTAATAAATAACAACGCTACATGGCTGTCTAAAGCATGCAGTTGCCTCGTATTAAATAAAATGCAGCAGCTTCGTTATATAAAGCAACTAGAAGTCGTCCAAACATGTCCCAGCTGCCTGCAAGTACTGATAAGAGCAGCGCCATACGTCACACTTCCTGCCGATAAATAAGCTGCCTACTGAGCGCGGCAGGAAGTAGTGGCCTGATAAACCGCAAACTAATAGATCACCCTGAACACCAAAGGAAAGGTACGATAAGCAACAATGTTTCTGTCATAGTAGGACTTCAAACCTTCTAATGGTTTATCACTACCACGTATAATAGCAATAGTTCACCAAGTATTTCCAGTAACAACCTCCGTAGTTGCACAAGAAAAATTAATTTTCGCACCAACAAAAGTTATTGGGCCTGTAAGTAGCTCTTCTTATGCTACATTATTTGGAGTCATAGAAAAAGTATCCACTGTCTTGTACACAGGCATTCTTGATCTTCTTGTATATCTCCTCCTCCTGTACGGCATGGCTGTGTGCTGCGTGCGGCTGCCTCGAGTCAAATGAGCGTGCTGCTGCCTGCTTGGCAGATGTACGTCACTGATAAGCTGGGTGCGGCTGGAAGTAAGCCTGCTCAGTAGCGCAATGGTGGCCCGGAAGCTGATTTTTCCAGCGGAGCGCACTTAGTTAAAACTATAGCGCGCTCCGGCGAGCCCTAGCGGCGGCCGAGCGAAACTCCTTCAAGGTCACCCGCTAATATGGCGGCGCACAAAGCCATATAGTATTAAATACTACTACGCATTGATCTTGCCAAAAGCCGAGAAGCGATTCTTCTTAGTGTTTTAGCTGTCTGGGGCACTCTGGGATGCTCTCTGGGGCACTCCGGGATGTTCTCTGGGGCACTCTGTGATGCTCTCTGGGCCTGTTTTTCATGCTCTGTGTTCACTCTTTCATTATATATGTTTCAGTTTTTGATCCTTTATCTCTTATTTTTTATTTTATTGTTCAGTATAAAGTTGCTAAGCATCCTTATCTATTTTGTGAGATTTTTTTATTTAAATAGTCTACCTCGACTTTAAGCTCTTATCTTTTAGATGTCTAAATTAATTATTTATAATTATAATCTATGTGTGGGTTGCAGGGGTTCCGACCCCTGGGGAGGTGGGTGGGTGTTAATGCATGGCTGTGTGCTCCGCCATATTGGCGGGTGACCTTGAACGAGTTTCGCTCGGCCGCCGCTAGAGCTCGCTGGAGCGCGCTATAGTTTTAACTAAGCGCGCTCTGCTGGAAAAATCAGCTTCCGGGCCGCCATTGCGCTACTGAGCAGGCTTACTTCCTGCCGCGCCCAGCTTATCAGTGACGTACATCCGCCAAGCAGGCAGCAGCACGCTCATTTGACTCGAGGCAGCCGCACGCAGCACACAGCCATGCCGTACAGGAGGAGGAGATATACAAGAAGATCAAGAATGCCTGTGTACAAGACAGTGGATACTTTTTCTATGACTCCAAATAAAGTAGCACAAGAAGAGCTACTTACAGGCCCAATAACTTTTGTTGGTGCGAAAATTAATTTTTCTTGTACAACTAACCTAAGGACATCACACACAGCCATGCCTGAGGCAGGATTCGAACCTGCGACCATAACGGTCGCGCGGTTCCAGACTGAAGCACCTAGAACCACTCGGCCACAACGGCCGGCCACTAGGAAAAGATGTCTTACTGTTGCAAAGAAGACTTACAGGTGCGCAATTGACCTATTATATGGAGAAGTCAAATGTAAATGAACCAGATGGGAAAAAAGTAAGTGTACTGTTTATCATTTCGAAAGTAGTTGCCGTAACTGTTAACACATTTATCCCGTTGGAAGACAAGGCGGCCAATGCCTTCATGGAAAAAAATTTACCGTTGCCCATGGAACCATGATTGTACCACGCTGCAAATCGGCGCCCATGAATGTGTTTCTCCAGGGCCCCAAAAGTTGTGAAGCGCGTGGAGAGAGTTCGAGATTGCATGGAGGATGTGTGAGGGCTTCCCAGCGAAACATCTGAAGTGTAGTCGAAACAACCTTGGTAACAAGTAGGGTAAAAGTATTAATAGTTATGGCGATTACTTTTGAAATAACAAACACACACACCTTTTCCCCATCTGTCTCGTATCATTTGACTGTGTCTTACACCATGTCCGATTCTCATTGAAAGGATAAAAGTGAGGATGGTAGCGATTTAACGTCCTGATGCCCACTGGACGAAATAATTAGAGATGTTCTGATTCAGGAAGGATAGAGGAGGAAATTGGCCATGCGTTTTACAGAAGAGCAGTTCCGAAATTTGCCTTAAGCGATTTAGGGATGCCACAAAAAACCGGAAATGTTGGCGGCTGGACAAGTATTTCAACACTGGTTCTCCTGTATGTGAGTTCGAATGACTAACGAAGAGGCCTCTTTTAACTTTTTTTTAATGAATAAACCGCCGTTTGACTGTATTGTTATTTGTTTAATTACGACCCAGGTTTCGGCCTTTTATGCTACTTTCAAGTAATTTAGTTTTTATCACTAATATATATTGCAGGACATCAAACTCAAAAGCGACCATAAATTAAGAAAAGTATTCGCTCTCTACGAAATACCAGATGTAGAGTGAATGTTTTTCTTAATTTATGGCCAGTTTTGAGCTTGATGCCCTGCAATATATGTTAATGACATAAACTCAATTACTTGACAATGGCGCTGGCCGCGGTGGCCGAGCGGTTCTAGGCGCTACAGTCTGGAACCGCGTGACCGCTACGGTCGCAGGTTCGAATCCTGCCTCGGGCATGGCTGTGTGTGCTGTCCTTAGGTTAGTTAGGTTTAAGTAGTTCTAAGTTCTAGGGGACTGATGACCTCAGATGTTAAGTCCCTTAGTGCTCAGAGCCATATGAATCATTTTTTTGAAAATGGCATAAAAGTCCGAAACCTGGGTCGTAATTAAATAAAGAACAATACAGTCAAATGGCGGTGTGTTCATTTAAAACTTATAGTATGACTGTTGCTCAGCAACACCAAAAACTCTTTTAATTTGTTCAGATGACGGTAATATTCTTAGTTGATTGCTTTTATCTATCGCTTTCTAGAGATCGAAAACAAAATTAACGCTTGTTAGGAAGTGTGCGAGACACAGTTGCAATTTATATTGTCATAAGTAATCTGTACTTTTTCTTATCGGCAATCGTTCCTCTCTGTCGTTTTCTATAATACAATATCACCGACGATGAGCAGTAGTGTTGGTCACCCTGATACGGAGGAGCGCCCTCAATGTACACTTGCCACATTCCTGCCACGAGCTGATAAACTTTCTCTGTGTATGGCTGTTACTCTTAATTTTTAGAACTGCGGTACCAAACGCAGTGACGCAATTCAAGTATTGATTTTGTAGCGTGACATCCTCCTCTAGCATTACTTTTCCTCGACAGTTGTTGTCGATATCAGTACTATTTTTCGAAATTTGGACGGGTCATTATCTCAGTTGCTTTTCTGAAAACTTTTGTATATTTCTATACACAATATGTTATATTTCAAACTAAAATTTGTGAAAAGGGATTACTTAATTTTCGATGTTACAATCGATAAGTACTAGCTCTGAATGTACAGTTAAAATTATTTTTTAGGAACTTTTGAAATTACGAATTATTTGGCACACTTCAAATTTCTGTTATTAATTACACAATCTAGTACTGTCTGCTATGTTTATTTCTGGATTCATTTATGAAATGATAATCGAAATTAACAGAAATTCATTTGTCAAGAGAAATGGTAAACCTTTTGGAATATGGTTATTACCGCAGGGTGAAGGAGTAGTAAGCATGCCTCTGATGTGATAGGACATATTTTTCTATTTTGGGAGAACAACGTAATTTCGGCTTTGTTAATGTGAAAATTCAAAAGACTGCATGAAATACTAAATTGTGACAAAATATATTAATATAAACATAAAAAATTCTGCAACAACGATCTCCAAATTTATTTAGATCAGTTCAACCATGAGGATCTAAAATGCGAGAATTTCAGCTTCAAGAATCAGACTCCTAGACAAGAAGAACTGGAGCCAACCCTACGAGAAAAGCTAAGTAAACTAGAAAGTTTGTTGCAATCTTCACTCCTCTCAAATTTTTCATAAAAGACTTTGCTTATTGTGGACGACAACTGGAATTAGGAAGGAGGGAAGGCATTACAACTTCGAGCTGTTTTGTTTCAGTTCATGTACGTGGGTCAGCTTTGGTAATACCTGTAGCTTCAGTTTGCACAAAATTCTTTTTATTGAGTTCCACATACAGATAATGATTATTTTTCTTAGATATTTAGCAGACACAGTTGTCTGCAGTTGCAATATGCTTCACTTGCAACGTAACGACAACTGACATTAGATGAATACAAACATAAATAGTACAACGGATAATACTGTAACATTGCGACTGTTATTAAAAGCTATTCTCACTGCATTACCTGAGGCGGAACGCAAGGACAGCAGTTTGCTCTGTTGTCAGCGAGACACCGCCCTGACTTACGAGCCGCCTGTCCTCGCTTTTTGCGACAGGGGTAGTTTACTCGCGTAACTGAAGGCTGGCTACCGCTGAGCTAGAGCCTCAGATTGCTCGACAAGTCTGCTCGCTGGCGCTTCCACTCCTCATTCTCACCATTGTTCATTCAAAGACTTGCTGGCATGCGTTAGTTTTATTACTGCTTTATTCGCAGTTTCCGCCCAAGGTGGTCAGCCGCATATGTCATTTAGACGTATGTTTGGCTGAAGCAATTCTTCGGAAATAAAATGTTAAAAGTGTAAGGCTCCTGTATTCTTTTCAACTTCGGATTACATGGGAGAATGTATCCACAAACATGCCATGCAAAAAATGCACTCTTCTACACAAAGTTTAGAGCCATGAAAAAATATAACAACACTATTTGACTAATCTTATTTAATGGAACAGAACAAGAGAAGAACAGGAGTATCTAACCTTGCGCTGCGAAATACACTACTGGCCATTAAAATTGCTACACTACGAAGATGACGTGCTACAAACGCGAAATTGAACCGACAGGAAGAAGATGCTGTGATATGCAAATGATTAGCTTTTCAGAGGATTCACACAAGGTTGGCGCCGGTGGCGACACCTACAAAGTGCCGACATGAGGACAGTTTCCAACCGATTTCTCGTACACAAACAGCAGTTGACCGGCGTTGCCTGGTGAAACGTTCTTGTGATGCCTCGCGTAAGGAGGAGAAATGCGTACCATCACGTTTCCGACTTTGATAAAGGTAGCCTATTGCGATTGCGGTTTATCCTATCGCGAAATTGCTGCTCGCGTTGGTCGGGATCCAATGACTGCTAGCAGAATATGGAATCGGTGGATTCAGGAGGGTAATATGGAACGCCGTGCTGGATCCCAACGGCCTCGTATCACTAGCAGTCGAGGTGACAGGCATCTTATCCGCATGGCTGTAACGGATCGTGCAGCCACGTTTCGATCCCTGAGTCAACAGATCGGGACGTTTGTAAGACAACAACCATCTGCACGAACAGTTCGACAACGTTTGCAGCAGCATGGACTATCAGCTCGGAGACCATGGCTGCGGTTACCCTTGACGCTGCATCACAAACAGGAGCGCCTACGATGGTGTGCTCAACGACGAACCTGGGTGCACGAATGGCTAAACGTCATTTTTCCGGATGAATCCAGGTTCTGTTTACAGCATCATGATGGTCACATCCGTGTTTGGCGACATCGCGGTGAACGCACATTGGAAGCGCGTATTCGTCATCGCCATACTGGCGTATCACCCGGCGTGATGGTATGGGGTGCCATTGGTTACACGTCTCGGTCACCTCTTGTTCGCATTGACGGCGATCTGAACAGCGGACGTTATAATTTCAGATGTGCTACGACCCGTGGCTCTACCCTTCATTCTATCCCTGCGAAACCCTACATTTCAGCAGGATAATGCACGACCGCATGTTGCAGGTCGTGTACGGGCCTTTCTGGATACAGAAAATGTTCGACAGCTGCCCTGGCCAGGATATTTTCCAGATCTCTCACCAACTGAAAACGTCTGGTCAATGGTGGCGAAGCAACTGGCTCGTCACAATATGCCAGTCACGACTCTTGACGAACTGTGGTATCGTGTTGAAGCTGCATGGGCAGCTGTACCTGTACAAGCCATCCAAGCTCTGCTAGACTCAATGCCCAGGCGTACCAAGGCCGATATTACGGCCAGAGGTGGTTGTTCTGGGTACTGATTTCTCAGGATCTATGCACCCAAACTGCGTGAAAATGTAATTACATGTCAGTTCTAGTATAATATATTCGTCCAATGAATATCCGTTTATCATCTGCATTTCTTCTTGGTGTAGCAATTTTAATGGCCAGTAGTGTAATAATAGGCGTAAGTTGACACGCGACTGGATTACACGAAGGTAATATACTGAGATTACTAAAGACTTTGGATGGCGATATGCATATACACAGATGGCGGTACTATCGCGTGCACAAGCTATAAAAGGGCAGTGCATAGGCAGAGCAGTCATTCGTACTCAGGTGATTCATGTGAAAGTACGAGTATGTGCGACGTGATTGAGGACGCACGACGGAATTAACAGAGTTCGAGTGTGGAATGGTAGTTGATGCTCAACGCACGGGGCATCGCATATCGGAAGTCGATAGGGTATTCAGTATTGTGAGGTCCACAGTGTCAAGAGTGTGCCGAGAATTCCGAATTTCTGTCATTACCTCTGACCAAGAAAGAAGCCGTCGCCGACGGCGTTCGCTTAACGACCGAGAGCAGCTGTGTTTCTGTGCAGTTTCCAGTGCTGACAGACAAGTAACGCTGCGTGAAATAACCGCAGGAATCAACGTGGGACGTACGGCGATCGTCTGCATTAGGGCACGAAATCTGGCGTTAATGGGCTATGGTAGCAGACGACCGACGCGAGTACATTTGCTAACAGCACGACATCGTCGCCAGCGCCTCCTCTTCACTTGTGACCTTATCAGTTGGATACTGGAGAAATGGAAGACAGTGGCCTGCTCAGATGAGTCCCGATTTCAGTTGGTAAGAGCTGATGCTTGTACTCAAGTTTGGCGCACACCCTCCGAAGCCATCGAACCACGTCGTCAACAAAGCACTGTGCAAGCTGGTGGTGGCTCCATTATGGTGTGGACCATGTTTACATCGAATGTACTGGTTCCTCTGGTACAACTGAACCGATCATTGACTGGAAATGGCTAACTTCGCGTCTTGGACACTATTTGCAGCCATTCGTGGACTTTATGTTCGCAAACAACGATGGAAGCCTTATGGAAGACAATTCGCCATGTTACCGGCCGCCTCTTGTGTGTAGTTGACACCTGACCTATTAAGCGGAACCCGGAAACCCGCCACCCAATCGCGCAAGTCAAGGAATTTGCAGCCTACACGATCACAGAACCGCGTGAGCCTCAGACTCAGACCCTCCACTCGGCTCTGCACCAAAGGACCACAGTCGGTTCTATCGGCGATGCTGCAGATGGTGAGCTCCGCCTTAATCTCAATTGTTCGCAATTGGTTTGAGGGCATACTGAAGAATTCGAGCACCACCCACGTCGCCCGACGTGAATCTCATCGAACATTATTGGGCATAATCGAGAGGTAGGTTCGTGCACGAAATACGGCACCGGCAATTCTTTCGCAATTATGGACGACGATAGAGACGGCATGGCTCAGTATTTCTGCAGGGGACTTCCAGCGAGTTGTTGAGTCCATGTCACATAGAGTTCCTACACTGCGCCGGACAAAAGGAGGTTCGACGCGATATTGGTAGGCATCCCATGACGTTTGCCACCTCGGTGTAAGATGTGATAAGCTCGTGAACTAACATTAATAATATGTAAGCAACCGAGCTTGTAAACAGTTTACGTGTAGTGAATCTGCTTGACTCAGTCTTTTAGCTTAAACTTTGTATTAAGAAATCTTAAAACTCAAAGACAGAGCAATCACGTTATATAGAAAGTGTTAAACTTCCAGCTCTCTCCGTAATTCGAACTGCTGTCTTGCTTTCTAGACTGTAAAAACAGTCAGAGGATGTAGTGAAGTGTACCAATTAGTGCGGTTTTGAAATATATTTGTTTATGGAAATAACAGTTGATGACAATTAGTATTTTGCTGAAGGCAGAAAAAAAACACTGCGTGAGATAGTTCTATGCAGACTGCAAAGTGCAGCTCTGCCGTAAAGATATCAGAGTTTTAAAGTACTGGCAAGTGATTACGATTAAACTTTAGTTTTGAAATAAAATATTTAATTAGTCTGAAAGGGGCCGCGCGGTTAGAGGCGTCAAGTCACTGCTTGTGCGGCCACTCCCGCCGAAGGTTCGAGTCCTCCCTCGGGCATAGGTGTGTGTGTTGTTCTTAGTATAAGTTAGTTTAAGTAGAGTGTAAGTCTAGGGACCGATCACCTCAGCAGTTTGGTCTCTTAGGAATTCACACACATTTGAACATTTTGCCCTTAAAGCAAAATGATGACTACCACGACGGACACAACATCTGTGCATGAATCATACAGTACGTTCAGTCACTACACGTGAAATATTTATGTAAAACAATTCTATATTCATCAGATAGTATTGAAAGAAGTTCACTAAATGGGAACCTAATATTCAGCTAGATTAACATAAAGCCAGTCCTTCACCGTGCTTTGAAAGATTCCCATCTCACCGAACTACGACCGTACAGACTGAACACAGAGAAGGTCTCGCGTAAGTACTTGAAATTGTCGTAAACACCACTACATATAGCCTTGCAATACGAACCAATAAATAGGCACAGGTTTATAGTACATCTGCGAATGAACAACAGATTCTGACTACTGTTCTACTTAAATCTTACTCAACTATGACAGTGTCTGACACTAGGCCATGCCGACAATTAGCGCCCAACTCTCAGGCCCTCAAACAAAACGTTCTCCACTAAACCATGCTCTGCTTTCGAGCCTGAATGGCTCGCCGTAACCGTCACGTCATACAGTTTCCTCACAGCATTCTACTGGAACTGTCACAGACATGCTTTCAGAGATCGTTTGCTCGGTACAGAACATATCTCGCATCCTGTCTGCGATAGAGAATATACAAAAGAAAATCTGTACTGAAAATTGTAATTGTGGCAGACATCTTTCACAAGTAAGGGTGTTATTATTGCAAACTGAGAAAAATCTGCAACAACTAATACGAAGGTCTGGAAACGCCTTGCTCGCTTGTTACAAATCACTTTCTCCAACTCATTAATCATGGAAACAAACATGAAGAAAACGCACCAGCATACCAAATACAACCCTCCCTCATATTAGATACTAGATATGCCCTCCGTGAGCATTGATGCTTGCAACAACCCGCTTTCGTTTGCGTATGGTTTCGCAGCACTCCATTACATGGTCACGGAGACTCTGAACTCCTTGTACTTGGGTTCCATATAGAAGAGCCCTCTAATACCCCTGCAAATAAAAGTCCAGTGCGTTTAGGTCCAGAGAGCGTGGAGGCCAGGCACCTCGCCCATCTCCACCTGTCCAGCTATCCCAATACAACATGGATATATCAGCGGATCCGAGATTCAGTACGACAGTGGGTCGATGTTTGCATCAATGCCCACGAACGGCATGCTGAGCACCTGTGCGAGAGAGTTACATGTTGTATGCTGGTGCATTCTGTTCAGTGCACAGCCCTGTGCAATGCTGGCCGATAGATTTGTCATTTATGAAAGGGAAACAACTGGTTTTTCTTTTGCAATAATCGGGATGATCATGGATTGGAGAAATTAGTAAATTCTTTAAATTGAAATGAATGGTTTATAAAATTCTTCTCGGGTATGCAGCCGGATCATGACGTCTTCAAGACACAATATTTCTGCGGTCCAACTGTCCGCCATCATCAGGTGAGAGCGCTGGTGCACAATCTCGCCGGAACTGACTTCCCAGCGCAAGCGGCAGCCCATATATAGGCCGCAGAAGGCCCACAACGCGTGCGCGAAAAGGTGCCGTAGCTGCCCTCTAGTGCAGTAAACATGCCGCGCCGCCGGTGGTGGAAAGAGGCGAAATCGAGATATCGCTGTCAAAAATAAAAGAAAATTAAAAATTTTTTTTTTTTTTTTTTTCGTTGGCGAGAAGAGCCTATGCCATTTCAGATGGAGAAAGCTTGACACAAGAATTGGACCACCTTAAGGTTGTGTTCAAGCAGAATGGCTATACAGATAAACAGATCCGTCGTGCTTTCCAGTTTGGACCATCGCCTGAACCACCAGAAGATACCTGCAAATCGGTGGCTTTTCTGCCTTTTGCTGGGAGCATTTCCTCGAAGATAGGAAGAATTCTAAAAAGATATGACATCAAAAGTATTTTTCGTCCGCCGGCCAAGCTTAGAGCGTTTCTTGGCTCTGTTAAGGATGACTTGGGGTTGAGGAAGCCCGGTGTATACAAGATCCCTTGCCACTGTGGGAAGGCTTACATTGGTCAGACGATCCGGACCATTCAGGACCGATGTGTTGAGCATCAGCGGCACACACGGCTGCTTCAACCCGAGAAATCCGCAGTGGCGGAGCACTGTCTCACCCAGGGACACAGAATGCAATATGATGCGACACAAATGGTTGCCCCTGCATCTCGATATTGGGACTGTATTTTAAAAGAATCAATAGAGATTCGTTTATCTGACAATCTTATTAATAGGGACAAGGGCTATCTTTTAAGTAAGACTTGGGACCCGGTGTTATCCGACATTAAAAAACAACGGTCTGCGTCTCAATCGTCGGAATAGAAATTTTTAATTTTCTTTTATTTTTGACAGCGATATCTCGATTTCGCCTCTTTCCACCACCGGCGGCGCGGCATGTTTACTGCACTAGAGGGCAGCTACGGCACCTTTTCGCGCACGCGTTGTGGGCCTTCTGCGGCCTATATATGGGCTGCCGCTTGCGCTGGGAAGTCAGTTCCGGCGAGATTGTGCACCAGCGCTCTCACCTGATGATGGCGGACAGTTGGACCGCAGAAATATTGTGTCTTGAAGACGTCATGATCCGGCTGCATACCCGAGAAGAATTTTATAAATTATTACGCCGGGAAAGCCTTCGTAGTCGAAATGAATGGTTGTTAAAAATTACTTTATATGAGAAAGATTATTATTAGCACATTTTTAAAACAATTACATGGGACTTGAGATAACATTACTACACATGCGTGAGGCTGCTTTTTACCTTATACAATAATACTCAGGCTCCGACATCGCTGCACCGCGACCGGCCCAGCCAACACGATACACCACACCAGACCAGAGCAGACAGCTCACTAGCAACAACTTACTGCTACAGCTACACCGTTCCTACTGCAGTCAACACTGCTCTCTGGTCAGAGACCTTGCATATCGCAGGCAGCGCATAAGCAATACATCGAAATTACATCTGCTCGGACCTCTTACATAATGCAACATAATTTCTTCGTCTATGTGACAGGAATGTATCCTGCACTTTATGCCGTACATTTTTGTTGCACCCTGTAGAAAGCTATCTGTGCTACCATTAGTAGAACATTGTGCCGTAAAGTACAAAAGAGATCGCCATGAAATTCTATAATGTGATGGTGGTTCCTATATCAACCTATGGAAGGGAAGTAAAATTACCGTAGAAAAAAAAGAAGGAAATAAAATTCAAACAGCAGAGATGAGGTTTCTGAGGAGAACGAAAGACTGCACAAGAAGAGACTTGTTTAGAAATGAAGATATTAGAACAGAATTAAATATTTTCAACATGAAGGAAAAATTCAGAAATATCGTAAAAATTGGAGACAACCTCTCACGAGAATGCCAGGTCACAAAGTTCTCCAGAAGATCCTGAATTAAAAGCCGAAAAGAAAAGGAGATATTTGAAGAGCTCGAAAGAGATTGGAATCATTTTGTTTGTGAGGCAACAGGCTAATCTTTGAAAGGAAGATGATACTTTCAGTAGTAATCCATATACCCAGACGAACGGTTTCGGTTCTACAAGAAGGAAGCAAATAGCATATAAAACAATATGCACGGCTGTCCTGTAACTGCTGGTTAAAAGAACAAATTTAATTTTTTGTAATGTGGAAGGATTGAAGAAAGATGAAAACGGACGATGAGGGTTCACTGTCATGTCGACGGCAGGGTCACTAGAGACGAAGCAACAACTCGGATTGTTGTAGCATGGAGAAGAAAATAGTCTGTGTCCTTTTTAAAGGTTCCGTCTCGGCATTTGCACGAATCGATTTTGTCTTCTTGGAAATTTTTGTATTTACAATCTTAAATACACACTATTGATGTTCCACACTAAAACATATTTTATAGTTCGTAATGAAGCGGCTTTCCGCTTTATAGGTCATCCTCAGACAACGTCCTCAGGATGGCCTAGAAAGCCGACATCTAGTTCACAACGAACTATAGAATATACTGATCTGATGTAATGGACACATACTGAGTCTCAACTTTATCTTCGGTCAGGATAGAAGTTTTTTGTATTGTTCCACTTATTATTAATTTATTATTATTGTAATGATAAGTAAACAAAGCGAATATAAGAACCTGATGTATACTACACAAGTTTAATTTATAACAATATGCTTAAATAGTTAAAAAAAATTAGTAACGCTAGGAAGTTCGAAGCCTACTCAATCCCGTCAACTTGATTACTTTGCCAGAGTGTTATCCCTACACGTACACGCTGCTAAAGCATTCTGTAAATTAATCTCACACAGAAAATGCGTCAGTACATGCATAACCTCCACTCCTTGCTAATGGTCCATCATTTTTACAAGGTAGTGGCTTATTTCTATTTAATTCGAAATGAGGCTCGTTTTTCTTTAAGAATCTATCTCTAAGTGAAACGCGTAAACAGCAAACAACAATGACCAAACCATCACTCGTTTCTGCCTTTAAAGTGATCGGCGAGTACAATATGCGAAATATTTGACTCAACAGAACGAAGGTATTTTCAAAAATTCTACGAGCTGTTGAAATACGGTAATTAAATTATATTTTTTTGTCAGTACTACCATGTCGACGAGAGAAAGGTTTCACCGTGTTTGGATGGAATCGAAATGACTCGTTACCTACAAAAACATGTCGTACTTCTATGTGCGTATTAGGCAGTTTAGTAGGTGGAGGAAACATCTTATCACATGCAAATAATATCCCAGTATTACGTATGTTAAATTCCACTATCGCCTTTCTTCTCTATGACGCGAAACCGATGAAAATGAATTTGTTGTTGGCATCAATCGCAGCAAGAAGGGCGATAGAGAAAAAAAATGTTTGTAATACAATCAGCATGATCGGACAGACGAAAAACATGGCCATTTTTCTTAAAATTTCTAACGGTTTGATTTCAAGTGCTCAGATGAGACCGGTGGCAAAGCATCGACAGTAATGTCTTACGTAGGATTAATAGTACGTGTATGATTTTGCCAGCGTAAAAGCAGATATTCTGAATGCAATCGCCTGTGATGTTAATGTTTCTGTTCCTACCATAAACCGAAACACACAAAAAATAAATCAGTTTTAATTTTAAAAATTACTATCAGCCTGTTTTTACTTCTAAGGAATAACACCACACGTAATTATCTAATTGATTGTTTTTTAATTGAGGATAGCAAGAAAAGATGGAAGAATATCAAGCACACACATCAAAAAAACAGGGGAAAGTAAAAATAACTGGAAGTTCTGCTTCAGCGGGTGTTGGCTGATATGTTAACATTTTCAAATAAAATGGGTCACAACAGACAGTAGGTTACCTCTCACTCTCCCTGTTCACCTACTTATTTATTCTGTTAATTTTTCATTGCTTACACTAAATTAGTTTTGTACCACATCTCACAGAAGTACGTCCAATGTAGAGGGTAATCAAGCGCAAAATTCACATGATGATGGCGAAGCCTGTAACAGAGAGGTTTGCGAGACTTCGCCAACTTAGTCTAATGAACAAATTTTTCAGAAAACACGGAACATGAGTCGTTCATACTGCTCAACGAAAGGAGACGTGAAAATGGCAAAGACTTGGAGATGATGAATTCTTGGCGGGCTGAGAGAGAAACCTTATTGAAAACACTGACTAAAGAAAACACCACCCTGACATAGATTTATTTTTCAAAAGTATCGCCATCAGGGTAAAGAAATTGAATCATAGCCTAAGCTGTGAAGCCACATTGAGAACTCTGCAGATGCTTATTGATTTGGAAAGTCGCGCTTCATTCGACTCTTCCTTGTCCCTTCATCGTTCATTACCGACTACTTACACTCCATAGCTCCAACGCGTCATGTGTGAATAACACTGTCATCGCACAGTCTTGCTACAGAGAAACCGAAATACAAGCTTACCAACAGTTCCAATATGGTGAACAGATTTTATTGTTTATTTTTACGAGGAGCGTTCAATAAGTAATGGAATACTTTTTTTCGATCAGTTTTGATTAAAAAACGCAAAATTTGTTGTGGAAGATCATGTAATATTTCTGCTTCGGCTCCTGTGGTTTCGTGAAGTTCCGATAGATGGTGGTGCTATCGTAGCCTTCAAAATGGCGTCTGTAACGTAGGTGCGTTACCAGCAGAGAACTATAATTAAGTTTCTTTTGGCGGGAAGCAAGAGCATCGCAGATATTCAGAGGCGTATGTAGGATGTCTACGGATATCTTGCAGTGAACAAAAGCACGGTGAGTCGTTGGGCGAGACGTCTGTCACCATCTCACAAGGTCACGCAAACCTGTTCGATCATCCACGTGCCAGCCGGCCGCACGCAGCAGCGACTCTTACAATGTTGGAACGAGAGGACACTCTCATTGGAGCTGATGGACAGATCACAATCAAACACCTCACTGTGCAGCTGGACGTCTCTGTTGGTAGTTCTGACACCCACGTCCACCAGTTGGGGTACTCAAAGACGTGTGTCTGCTGGGTTCCTCGCCTCGTACGAGAAGACAATAAAGAGAAACAAAGGACCATTTTTAGTTTAACATCGTCAGAGGCGATGAAATATGGGTTCATCACTTCGAACCGGACTGAAACAAAATGGTGATACGTGGATAGGTGCCGCACCAATTCTCCTTTGAGCAAAACGTTTAGAGCCGCATCCTCAACCGGTAAAATCATGGCGACGGTCTTCTGGGACTCTGTAGGGGTTATTCTGTATGATGCTGTCCCTAAGGTGCAGCGCTCAACTCTGAAGTGTATTGCGCCACCGTTAGGAAATTTAAGAAACGGCTTCAGCGTGTTCGTCACCACAAAAAATGCAAATGAACTTCTGCTTTTCCATGACAATGAAATTCCTCACACAAGTCTGCACATCCGAGCGGAACTCGCAAGACTTTATTGGACTGTTCTTCGTCAACCACCCTACACGCCGGGTCTATCGTCTTCCGGCTTCCACCCGTTTGGCGCAATGGAGGATGGACTCTGCGGGAAGCAGTACATGGATGATGGAGAAGTTATTGATGTAGCGAGACGTTGACTCCGATGTCGACCAGTAGACTGGTACCATGCGGGCGTATATGTCCTTCCAATAAGGTGGAGTAAGACAGTAGTGATGAATGGAGATTATGTTGTAAAACAGGGTTTTGTATCCAAAAGAGTGGGAAATAAAATGGTGTATTGGAATAGTGAATAAAACCAACCTACTTTTAGAGAAAAATGTGTTGCACTGCTTACTGAACGCTCCTTGAATATAATATTATTTTCATAATTTATACTGTTTGCATTATTATATCAATAACATATATCTCAAGATTTTTAATTTTAGATACCGTAGTGTTGAAGCTAGTTTTTCTTCTGGACCTGATGGGCATAGATGTCTGGGAGGGGAATCCTTACTAATATCTTCTTTGACGAGATCGAGGACATGGTTGAACTGCGCTACGCTTAGCTTGAAGAACTATTGAAATTTCTGCTCGGTTTTTAACAAGTGTCGATCGATGAGCGGTTCAAAACAACATTCATCAATTCTTGTTCGGTAGTTCGGCTGCGTTTCAGGAATTTCCTCACATACCTTTAGCTGAATTTCTTCAACTTCTTCTAACAGTAGATAAAACAACAAATCGCGTCCACTCCTCTTTTCGGTACAGACGCTGGAGATCAACTAACTCTGCGCGGCTGTCACTCTATAGGAACCGCCAGTTACGCGTCGACCACACCAAGTCAGACGTGTAACGGCAGACATATTCGTCAGGTGCTGCATAGGAATGCCACCTTCAGGAGGCAGTAAGTGACTGAATAATCCTGTGTCAGGGAAGTTGAAGTCAGCATGCCCATGTAGACTGGACTGGAAAGCACACTTGTACTCCTGGCGACTGCTGGGATAGTTTCATCGCGGAGACATTGCCTACATTTTTCATAGGCCTGTTTGTTCAAACTCGACGACTTTGCTCAGTGCTTCAGTTAGATGGTCATTTATACAGAGCAACATGCAGAAATTGATGGGGAGAGCGTTGCCCATAAACGCACTTTGGCGTAGTATTCTATGCGGAGCTGAGCACATCCTTCGCTCAGAGAGATTTCGTTCGAAGCTCAAGGGTATTTCATTAACTCATCCGTGAATATAGGTAATAGGTCACGCAACTAATTAAATGTTACTACGGGGATGAGAAGTTACATGAGTTCCATTTCTTCTAATTTGTTTTCCACATAGTCCCATGGAGGACGTATGTTACGTTATTGCTGGGCTATCGTGTTTGTTTTCTTGAATATCAAAAATAATTATTACAATTCCTCTTCAGTTACTTCTCAGCCCGAGGCCACTAATAATTCACCATGCTTTCATTGCCAGCTCCAGTGTGCCCATTTGCTCTATGTCTAAAACTGTAACGCAGTAATTCCTTTGCACCCATAGTATAGTAAGTATATGGTAGGTCTGCACGTGAACCTTCTCTATAAGGGAGGATACAAAATACTTTCAAGTTGTGTTAGCCGGTTTGGATATGTTGGTCGTAATCAGGTATGACTTAAACATATGAACATTATACCCTAAATTTATCGTTGCGCTATGAAGGTCTTTCCTGTCTCTGAAGACATACCAGTTACGCACTCCGCTTAAACTGAAAAGGGAGCAGGAGGTTTTCATCAAGAAACGACGATTGGTTTGAATCAATGCTTCGGCGCAGAACATGTTGTCTTGAGAGGTGGACTTGCTTGGTCGCCCTTATCTTTGCTTATCTCGCACCAGAGCTCAGCTTTGATCAAATTCCTGGCACCAGAACTGCATCTCTTTTCACGTCATTACACACGCTTCATTTGTTTCCACAAGCTGGCAATGACGTGTAGCTCGAAACATTTTCTCTAAGTGTGAAAAGTTCATTACACTTCGTATTCCAATTCACGAACACGTTCCCGTCGACCTCTCCATCTTGAAAATGTGTTTCGAGCTGCAATAACATATCTGCCTCCGACGGTTTTTGAAAGCTTGGATCGTCTCTTCCATCTAGGCATTGAACGTAACTCCCATCTGTTATACACTAGTGATAGTTCTTTTTACTAGCTCACTGAGTCACCCTCGCTTATTAGTTAATAGCTTACAAATAGTTACCACATTTACAATAATTTACAATCTCTGTTACACCTAGTAGATGGGGGAGAGTGGATGATTTTGTTTTATATGTACGAGGGACGTTCTGTAAGTAATGAATACGGTTTTGGTAGCAAATTGGTTTTTTTCGTGATTTCAATACACTATTTCTCACTATTTTGTATTAAAAACCGTATTTTGCAACATAATCTCTGTTCATTGCGACGCCCTAAAGCCACTGTACTGACAGAGCCTGTGTTCCCGCATTGTACCACTATACTGGTCGACGTCGAAGCCAACGTCTTGCCACATCAATAACCTCCCCATCAAACACGTACTGTTTACTGCAGAGTGCTTCTCCCATTGGACCAAACAGATGGAAGGTAGAAGATGCTAGATCCGGAATGGAGGTTGAAAGACGGATAACGATCCAATAAAGTTTTGTGAGTTCCTCTCGATTGTGCAGACTTGTATGAAGGCCTGCATTGTATTGGAGAAGGAGAAGTTCATTTTTGTGAGGACACGCTGAAGTCTATTTTTCAGCTTCCTGATGGTAGCGCAATACACTTCAGAGATGATCGTTGCACCATGAGAGAATACATCAAACAGAACAACCCCTCCAGAGTGCCAGGAGACCGTCGCCATGATTTTAACGGCGTTTTGTTCGGATTAAAGTTGGTGTGGCACCTCTCTGTGGACTTCTGTTTTGTTTCCGTGTGGTTAGAAGTTGTTGTGAATTGGCAGGAGCCAATTCACGGGGTTTGGAGGAAGCCGAAAGGCACGCGTTTAAGCTCACGCAGGCTGGCGTGAGGTCTGGAACAGGTAAAGTAATTATACTATCAAGAAAAGTACGTAGCTGCTGGAATACTTAACTTTAATCCATAATTGGTGAACATCGGTCTGACTGTACATGCATCCCAAGATAAATAACAAATGATAATGGCGCCTTGCTAGGTCGTAGCAAATGACGTAGCTGAACGCTATGCTAACTATCGTCTCGGCAAATGAGAGCGTAATTTGTCAGTGAACCATCGCTAGCAAAGTTGGCTGTACAACTGGGGCGAGTGCTAGGAAGGCTCTCTAGACCTGCCGTGTGGCGGCGCTCGGTCTGCAATCACTGATAGTGGCGACACGCGGGTCCGACGTATACTAACGGACCGCGGCCGATTTAAAGACTACCACCTAGCAAGTGTGGTGTCTGGCGGTGACACCACAGAAGTGATGAATCCATGTTTCATCGCTTGTGAGGAAGTTCGACAAAAAATGATCACGATCAGCCTCGTAAAGTGCAAGCAATTCCTCATAGATGGTCCTTTGTTGCTCTTTATGGTTTTTTGTTATGGGGCTAGGAATGCAGTGGACAAACGTCTCTGAGTATCCGAACTGGCGGACGGGTGTGTCAGCACTTCCAACAGAGAGGTCCCGTTGTGCATGCGAGATATCTGATTGTAATACGTCGATCACCTTGAATAAGAGTGTCCGCCAGTTCCAGTACTGCAGAAGTCACAGCTGTGCGCGACCGGCTGGCACGTGAGAGACCGGACAGGTTTGCACGACCTTGTTGCAATGATGACAGACGCTTCGCACAACGACTCGCCATGCTTTTGTTCACTGCAATATCTCCGCAGACATTCTGCACGCGCCTCTGCATATCTGCGATGCTCTTGTTTTTCGACAAAATAATCTCAATTACAGCTCTCTGCTTGGAATGCTCCTCCGTTATAGACGCATGTTTTTTAAGATTGTGTATAGCGCCGCCGTCTACTAGAACGTCATCAAACTACAGGAGCCAAAGTGGGAATACTGCACGAAGTCCTGTCATAAATTTCGCATATTTTTCAACCAAAATGGGATGAGAAAAGATGTGTTGCATTACTTATTGAACGGCCCCATTAAAAACCTCCACCAGGAAAACAGTTTTTACTTAGGGGTAGGATCCTACATAAACATGATGGCCTGAACATAAGTGAAATATTTGTTCAGATGAGCTACATAGATACAAGGCGTATTTTCATATAGCCTTTACATCAGATTGTCTTGAGCTGATGATAAAGTCCAGCACGTTGTTAACAACCAGCTGGCGGAAGTGAACATTGTGTGAAAATTAATAATTGTCTTATAAAAAAAGGACAATACTCAAAAAGGATATCTCTTGGCTTTAGCTATCTCACTATATCACGAATAGTACAATACCCAAACTTATTTTTCCGGCAGGAACGAACGACTGTTGAAGGACTTAATCAATTACTTAATCATAATAAACAATAAAAAAGTCAAACACACTCAACCTTATACTATAGGAGAAAATATTCTACATTAAGCAATAGATTAAGGAGTAGATATTTCCTTACCTACTTAGATAAGGTCCAGTTAACTAATCTGTTTAAATTAGGAATGTAATATAATTAATAACGGTCAAGTGACAGCAATGAACGGAAACATTATGACCACTGCCTAGCACGAGGCTGAATGTCACCTTGTGACAACTTTGAAGGAGGACGTATTTTATGGCGTCTGGGAACAAACATCTCGGAAACGGTGAAGCTCGTCGGCTGTTTGTGTCCTACTGTCATGAATACTTCCGAAAGGTGGTTGAACGATGGTGTAACCGCCTAAAGGCGGACAAGGTACTGGACGTCTCCCCCTCGACGGAGAACATGGAGGTTGGAGCCTGTCGCTTTGTAAAGCAGACTAAGTGACTTTCTGTGGCAAACCTGACGACAGAGCAAAATGTTGACGTAGGCACAAGCGTTTCGTAGCACAAAGTTCAGAAAGCATTGTTGAATATGGTCCCAGGTGCAACCAACGACATAGTCAGTTACGATTGCAGTGGGCAGGGATCATGGAGGTCGATCGTGGATCAATGGAAATGTTTTGCCCGATCGGATATGCCTCTATCCAGACGAACGCATGCACGAAACGTGCACCGCCTCAAAAACTCATGACAGTGGGGGAAAAATTATGCTATGAGGAAGAGTCACCTGGGCAGTGATCGAAGACACCTTGACAGCTCTGACCGACGTGAACCCTATTGCTGACCACTTGCATTCCTTCATGAGTGATGTCGTCCCTGACGGCGACTACATCTTCCAGCAGAATAACTGTCCGTGTCACAAGGCCACAATCGTGCCACAGGGGTTTCAGGGGCTTGGCAGTGAACTCAGTTGATGTCTTGACCAGCATATTTTTCTGATCTGGTGCCAATGGAACATAGCTGGGACCCTACCGCGTCCACAAACTACCTGTTAATAATTAACGGGAAGTGCGTGACTTTATACCATCTCTCAAAAGGGGTATGGTCCACATGGCTCTGAGCACTATGGGACTTAACTGCTGTGGTCATCAGTCCCCTAGAACTTAGAACTACTAAAACCTAACTAACCAAAGGACATCACACACATCCATGTCCGAGGCAGGATTCGAACCTGCGACCGTAGCGGTCGCACGGTTTGTAGCGCCTAGAACCGATCGGCCACCCTGGCCGCCAAGGAGTAATGGAAGTAAAGAAACGGACAGTAACTTCAATTAACTTCGTGCTTGTTGATCTTCTCATGGAGAACGCTAATTACATTCAACGATGTAAAAATTATTGGAAAAAGTTTTATCACTCGCAACTAGCGCAATACCATTTTCTTCTTGAGAGCAATATAATGAACGGCGAAAAAATTCTGCCTACACTTTGAGTGATGTAGTGATTGTACAGTTTACTGCAGAACCCAGTTGACTGATTGTTGAAGATCGTGCAGATTCTCGACGAAAGCTGCAACCTAATAATAGTCATTACTCTCTTGCTGTAGTTCGACTGGAATCCATCGATATGGCATGACAGGGTATTTAATGAAAAATGGGTTGTATGTCTGTAAACAGATTTCATTAATTGCTTTTGAAAAGAATAATAGTCTTCTTCCAGATAAGCTTGACTGTGTGTGTAGGTTGGTGTTACCAATCCGGTTTGCATTAATTCGGACAGTCTAAAGATCACAGCAGTAGTCCAGCTTTCCATGAAAATAACTAAGAATACATACTTTTCAAAAATGGTTCAAATGGCTCTGAGCACTATGCGACTTAACTCCTGAGGTCATCAGTCGCCTAGAACTTAGATCTAATTAAACCTAACTAACCGAAGGACATCACACACATCCATGCCCGAGGCAGGATTCGAACCTGCGACCGTAGCGGTCGCTCGGTTCCAGACTGCAGCACCTAGAACCGCACGGCCAGTCCGGCCGGCTACATACTTTTATATATATATATAAATAAGCTGATATTCTTCAGATAACACTTCGAGTTTATTTGAACAAATTCTAGTAATGCTTCTTTATATTAACGACTGAAACTTTCTTGAGAGCAAAGTTTCCGCAATGGCGACCTACAACAGTTTTTCAAGAATCTCTCACTAACAAAACTATTAAATTCTCCAACATCTCATAGAAAAGAGCACACGCAGCATTCCACCATGCTACTAACGTTGGTAATTCACAGAGCAATGTTGTAAGTCTAAGAGCGTTGAGCTTGCTCGTAAGCGTATCTCTTTGATTCTTAATCATAATGGAATTAACGCTTCTTTAATCAAAGATGTGCATGTTTCTCGCTAAGTGGGACAATATTCTTTTAAAATTACACATATAGGTCACTGACGTCACTAGGCGTCCCAAAGATGACTGACCGAGTGTAATGGTGTACTACAACTTGTGTGTGAGCTTCTGTGCCACATAGATCTGAAAACCTACGAAGGAATCGTCGAATCCATGCCACGGAAAATCACTGCTGTACTGCGTTAAAATGGAGGTCATAATGTTTTGGCTCTTCAGTTTTGTAGAATAGCGTTTATGTTGTGAACGCCAGAAACACGAGCAGGAAAATAATTCTAATAAATATATATCATACACATTAGGAAATTTCGTTTGTGTTGCATGGTTCGGAAATTGCGATTCAGTCGCTAAGCTATATCTTCAGTAATACAAGGAGGTGATGAATGTCATGGGTGACCTCCTAATATAGCGTGCCCGCATCTCGTGGTCGTGCGGTAGCGTTCTCGCTTCCCACGCCCGGGTTCCCGGGTTCGATTCCCGGCGGGGTCAGGGATTTTCTCTGCCTCGTGATGGCTGGGTGTTGTGTGCTGTCCTTAGGTTAGTTAGGTTTAAGTAGTTCTAAGTTCTAGGGGACTTATGACCACAGCAGTTGAGTCCCATAGTGCTCAGAGCCATTTGAACCATTTGAACCTAATATCGTGTATCGTGTCTGACTCCTTCTGCCCGACGTAGTACATCAACTCCACGTCGCATGGACTCAACAAGTCGTTGGAAGTCCCCTGCGGAAATACTGAGCCTTTCTGGCTCTATATCGGTCGACAATTACGAAAGTGTTGCCGTTGCAGGATTTTGCGCTTGAACTGACCCCTCGATTATGTCCCATTAATGTTCGAGGGAATTCATGTCGGGCGTTCTGGGTGTCCAAATCATTCGCTCGAACTCTCCAGAATGTTCTTCAAATAAGTCACAAACAGTTCGGGCCCGCTGACATGAAGCATTGTCATCCTAAATTTTCCTTCATTGTTTGGGAACATGAAGTCCATGGGTGGCTGGAAATGGTCTCCGGGTGTCCGAGCATAACCATTTACAGTCAACGATGGGTTCAGTTGGACCAGAGGATTCCTTGTGAACACAGCCCACGCCACTATGGAGCTACCACGAGCTTGACAGTGCCTTGACAAGTTGAGTCCATGGTTTCGTGGGGTCTACCCCACACTCTAGCCCTACCATCAGCACTTACCGAAATCGGGGCTCAGATGATAAGGCCACGGTTTTTCAGTCGTCTAGATTCCACCCTATAACGTCACGGGCGCAGGAGAGGCGCTGCAGGCGATGTCGTTCTTCTAGCAAACGCACTCGCGTCGGTCGTCTGCTGCCACAGCCCATTTACGCCACATTTCGACGCACTGTCCTAACGGATACGTTATTCGTACGTCCCACACTGATTTCTGCGGTTATTCCTTGCATTTTTACTTGTCTGTTAGCACTGACAACTCTACGCATACGCCTCTGTTCTTGGTCGCTAAGCGAAGGCTATTGGCCACTGCGTCGCCCGTGATTAGAGGTAATGCCTGAATTTTGGTGTTCTCGCCACATTCTTGACACTGTGGATTTGCGAATACTAAAGGCCAAAACGATTTCCGAACTGAAATGTCCCGTGCCTCTGGATCTAACTACCATTTCGCACTGAAAGTTTGTGAACTCCCTATAATAGCGTTGGAAACTTTTTCACATGAATTACCTGAGTACAAATGACAGTTCCGCAAATTTACTGCCCTTTTATACTTTGTGTACGCTTTACTACCGCCATCTGTAAATGTGCATATCATGACTTTTATCACCTCAGTGCATTAGTCTTTGAAATATGATTAAAGCCTGATGATAATGGGCGCAGAATCATTACCTTTCATGTGTGAATGAGCGCTGTAGCTCAATAGTTTTATTTTTTAGATACCTTAGATTAAATTTAAGTTGTTCACAAGCAGTATCCTGGAAATGTGGAAATGGGCGACGTTATAAAAGATCGAATGGGAGAGTAACAGGCCACAAGAGACTAACGTACCAAACGCCTTGCTATCAGGAAACGGCAAGTGTACAAAGGAGCAGTCAAACACCATAGAACCCTGGAATGTGAAGACCGGTTGGCATCGCTCTAGTTAGATGTTAAGTCAGCCTGGGAATTTACGAAGAACCTTCTACAGGGTAGGATAGATAAAAATAGTCCTGAAAATATTTCATGCACCTTAAGATAGGCAAGCCATATTCGCATCTTTTTATACAAGAAATACTTCCCAGGCCAGTTTTATGTCGATCGAGTTTTACGGCGCAGACAGTCTGTTCCCCAACTCTAGTAGAGAAGAGCTACATCAGTGAAACGGACGCCGAGGGTGATGACCTAGCGGACATGTTAGCGCGAACTTCACATCGCTTAACTATTCCTCCGACGCTGTCAATATCTGGATGGTGGCAGACTGCCTTGCCAAAGCTCCCGGCTGTCTGTGAGATTGGTGACACAACCGTACCATTCCCAACAGAGCAAGTACCACTTCAGCATCGATATCTAAACGCAAGGAACGGTGGTGGCATCGGCCATCTTACCAACGAGGTGATCGAGTAGATGCCTCCGTCTACTGTCCAACTGATAGCATTGATCTTCAGCTACATCCTGAAGACTGGCGAGTACCTTGTAGGGTCGAACGTTTAGGAAGTCGCTCCCAGACGCTGGAAAGGAACTGAGGTCATTTTTCAGTTACAGACCAACAGACCGCCTGCCGACCGTTTCTGAGCTGTTGAAGAGGCTGTACTTGCAACGAATTTTTCAGCACGTGACTGCGGAACAGATGCTGCCAGAAGAGCAGTTTGGCTTTCGTCGTGGCCTTGTCACTCCTCACTGCGTCTCCTTGAGGAAATGTTGAACACTATCGAGAGGCGTGACTACTTTGGGGCGATGTTCATCGACGTCTCTCATGTGGTACACTCCCTGTAGCACGATGGCCTCCTCCAAATGCTGCTTGTGCAATGGGTTCTAGTGTCTCACGCTCGCCTACTGAAGAATTACCTCGACGGGCACACTTTTCACCTGCTGTCGAAGCTAGTACGTCCACATACCGGCACTCTAGTGCTGAAGTTCCATGAGGCACTGTGTTAGGTCCACTGCTCTGCATCCCTTATATTTCTGACGGTGGAACTAGCTCACCTAGCGCTGTATGTAGGAGACCCTTCATTGTACAAGCGGAGTAATAATGCTGCGCAAGTACAACCGTCTCCAGGGGCACAGAACGAGCAAACGGGAGTAACCTGTGATCCAGGAAAGGAGCTAATTCTACAGAGTTTCGAATGTAAAATCCGAATGGAATTCCTTCGGCTATTGGTGACTTCTCCTCTTTAAGTATTCTTAATTGTTCGCCACGCCCCTCCAACAAACACGTTTTACACCTCCATATCAACAGTGTGCAAGAAGGTCATACAGTTTCTTCATTCAATGACACTACGTTCGTCGCTTTCGTATGTCGCCGTTTTCGTTTTTGTGTGAAGTCTTTTTTTTTTAACTTGGAGATTATCTCACACTAAATGGATCGCAGTATGAGGATACAAGCTTCAATTCCAGGAAGAGTAATTTTTCAGCACCTGGTGAAAATAAACTTCTTAAGGATCTGGCAAGAAACAGGACTCTTTAGAGAAGAAGCAGTAATTGGCCGATGAAAGTGCCTAAATTTAGCTCAGGAGACTGACTGAGAGGATGACCTGGATCTAAAAGAATTTTGTGGAGCATTTTTGAGCTTGTGTAAACTAGGAGTGGGACGGCCCTGGTGGTATTGAGACAACTGTCGTGTCCACTGGGTCGTGTCAGGAGTTAGTAATACTCCGAGTTCAGCGCAGTTGCCTTTCCAGTACAGAGCGCCTACAATCATCCGAAAGCGTGTTTCGACGCGTGGTGGTGGATTCGGCTTAAGAACTTTCCGTTTCACTAGAGGAGTATTGCAGATTTGTGAACGAGCAAGAACTCGGTAGGCAGAGACTTACATCAGATTGGGAGGCCGGCAGCTAATTGGGAGGTGGTGTCTGGAAAAACTGACAGATTTGGCGAGCTCTGATGGAAGTCAATAAATAAATGTCATTTGCTGCCGTGTAATGTTGAAGTTCGGTGTTTTGTGTGGCTTTTTCCCTACATACTTCACAAGGGTTATTCTGTTTTATCATTGAGGAGACCAGCTGCTAGGAGTCAATTGTGGGAGGTGTACGGTTAGTGGTGGCACCTTGCAGTCCAACGCACGGATCTTCGAATATTTGTGAAAGCAGTTTGACAGGCATAGGGCGTCAATAATTGACTTTGGAGCAGTGAGACGTTTTAAGCTGTCTCGTGGGTAAAAGGGGGTAGGTGATCCTTATTTAATCTGATTTAGAAATAATTTGAAACAATTCCAATCACAGGATTCAGAACAAGGTTTTTGAGAGATTTGCTTTGATTCTCAGTAAATGCTGGAATGGTAAGCCCCTTCCCATTTATTCCTAACTGGGAACCTCTTTGCTCCTCACTAATACGGCAGTAGCGCACTAGTGCGACCACGGCCACGACCAACGGCTGGCCATGGCTGCAGCTTCTGCGACCAGGACTGCGGCTGTCTGGCACGGCTGACAGTCGGTTGGACGCAGCTCAGTCGCACGATGCAGATTACTGAGACAGCAACGGCTGTGTACCTCTGACATCGACAGGCGAAACGAACGAACAAAAGATACTGGGTACATCCTATGTTGCAATCCCGGTCTACAAACGAAATGTTTGTCACTTTTTTTGAGAAACTTCGTAAACACGAAGATAAATTCTTCGATTTCCCTAGAATCTCAATAAAAACTTTTGATGAAATATCAAAGAAAACTGGAGACAGCGTAATGTGACAATGCACAGGAAGTGAAGAGAAATTGCTAATCACATTAAGGTAAGTTTTATTAAGGAAAATTTTTTACCAATATTGAAATTGTTAATGTTACATTATGTCTTAAGTAAAATTAACTTGATGTTTCATCGAAACATGTAAGTAGTGGTGATATAACAAGGTTATCAATACAGCCGTAATCGGTAATTTCTGGTGGAGACTGTGGTGAATTATTATTTTGTGCAGAAGAAGAACAACTAGACTGTGTGGGATAGGTTGCCTGATAATATCCTGTTCCAACACAACACAACGATGCAGACAGAGGCTGGTGTTGTGAGGAATATCCTGCTGATGATTGTGGACGGTGAAAAACATACGCTGGATAATGTCCGTGGGAAGATGTGTTTGGACAGTTAGGATAAGTTTGAGCTTCTTCAATAATAAAATTCGTCGTTTTACAGACAACTTCAGATGCTGAGGTACTTTTTTGAAGTCGATGACCAAAGACAAGAAAAAAAGCCTGTCCTCATCTGTCATCATTTGTGTGTCCAGTTACAGCCTGGCTTCTGCAGGTTTTTGCCGAACATCGATTAGTTGTCTTCCAATATTGTCTTCTGCTTTCCTTTTCTTACCGTGCGTCGTAGCCTGGTATGGTCCACTTGGAACTTCACTTTCTGCCGTGGCCTGTTTCTCAGCGTTTTCAGGTGTCACGCTGCTATGTTTGTGAGACGGTGGATTGGTATTATTCAGAAATGATAGGAGATTAAAATACAGATTTAGCGTCTTTCTCGCAGCTGCAGAACCACTTTTACCGGTTAATCTCCGTTTTTCTCGGTTGTATGAATCTTCAATGTTACGCCATTTCTTCTGTGGCGATGTGTCTGTAAAAATGAAATACTAGTGGTATTCGCAAAGTAAGTTCCGATTGATCGGGAAATGGAAACCACAGTGAAAATCAGAAATATTTTATCTGCAACAGTTAGCTACAGCTTCCAGCCACTGCTCTACATAGTCACCACTCCGATTTAGACACTTGTCGCAGCGTTGTACCAACTTTCCAATACCCTCATCATAGAAGGCAGCCGCCTGTACTTCCCCCCAATTCTCTACGCTTATCTATAGCTCGTTGTCTGTGCGAAAATGTCTTCATAGCCAGTAGTTAATGCGAGCAGGGATGAAACACAGAGGGAGACAGTCACGGGCTGTAGTGCGGGTGATCAAACACTTCCCATCGAAAATGCAGCAGCAGCATTTTCATTGCCCCTGCAGACTGCGACCGAGAATTGTCACGAAGTAGGAACCGTATGACAGTTCTGTGATGTGGGCTGCATAACATCAGACGAAATCTCTCACCAGGACCTCATACTTGGTGGGAGACACCATTTTCTACACATCTTTATGTGCTCACCATGCACTCAGAACTGAAAAGAACGAAGTGGTGCAACAGACAGGCATACTAGAGACACTGTCCAACACATATGGGCAAAGCTTTATTAGGTTTTCACAGTGGTTTCCATTTCTTGACCGATCGGAACTTACTTTCCAAATATTCCTCTTATTATCTTAGCTACCAATAATGTCTGTTCTTTGTAAAGGGAAGCTACAACTAGTGGCATGTTGGATGAGTTTCCGCATACCATATGTGGCAGGAACTGATGGGACACACGTTAATTTAAAGGAAATGATTAGAACAATTCTGTTTATTAGATTATTTTATAAATATTACAAGACTTTTGTTGAGAAAGAGGTTGCCTTAAAACTAATCTATAACGCTAAAGTGTGAAATAATTTAGTAATTTCTCCCTTTCAGATATCTGCCAACTTGAAATTCGTTCGTTGATTTACATCACGCTTTCCGACTTGGAGTACCAACAATCAGAGAAATAGTAAGAAGAATATGTTTATCAATGTGGATTATCTTAAAAGATGAATGTTTGTCAGAACCGACCGAAAAGGACTGGCTGCAAATAGCAGAAGGTTCTGAAGCTAAGGCCAATTTCCCAAACTGTCTCGGCGCCGTTGATGGAAAGCATGTGCCACTGGTGAAACCAGCAAATAGTTCATCAATGTTCTTCAATTATAAGAAATATTTCTCTATTGTATTAATGGCTGTTTGTGATGCAAACTATAAATTTGTAGCTGTAGATATGGGATCGTATGGTAAATGTGCTGACTCAACCGTGTTTCAACACTCAGTGTTTTATAAACGAATATCGTCTAATAACTTGGACATTCAGGAAGACAAACACATTTCAGATATAAACAAAACGCCAGTGCCTTATGTACGTAGGTCTGCAAATTGATATTAAAAAAAATTAAACTATGTGTTTTACATAACAACGTACCAAAGAGTGATGGTGTTCCATATTTAGAAACACTATATGGATATTCTGCAGTTCACGAGGAGATTCCAGAACGAATACGTAGACGTGCATCCAGTTCACACTACAGAAACGTTTTTGCCGAATACTTTGTACCTGAAGGCGCTCTGCCATGGCAATTGGATTACATTCACTGAAGTCTGAATTATACGGACATGTTGTGTTAATAAGATAAATAAAAGTATTAGAACTTCACTCCATGTTTTGCTCCTCCTGTGTTGCACATTCTCTGCCCCCAAACACCACAGTCACTTCCTCCGACATTCTGTTTTTCACATTTTTGTCAGCATATTCTTCAGATGACAAGTCCCACAAAGTAGGTCTCTCCCTTACGTTTATAATTAATTTCTCCGTATCAAAGTCCATGATGACAGAAAAACCCTTCTGCAGACACGCAGCAGCAAACAAATAATAAAATGTAAAATATCTGCATAGCTGGAACCGCCCTGACGGTTGCATGCACACTGGCAGTGTAACGTGCGCTGCTCCATTCAGCTGCGTGTAACACTGGCCGCAGCCGCGCAGGATTAGCCGAGCGGTCTAAAGCGCTGCTGATCCTGGCGGAGGTTTGAGTCCTCCCTCGGCCATGGGTGTGTGTGTTTGTCCTTAGGATAATTTAGGTTAAGTAGTGTGTAAGCTTACGGACTGATGACCTTAGCAGTCCCATAAGGCTTCACACACATTTGAACACTTTTTTTTTTAATTTTTTTTTTTTAACATTGGCTTGCTGGCCTGAGGCTGGTAGCACGACAAAGTGCTGGCCGCACGGGCGGCTGGCCGCAGTCGGCTCCGTGGAATGGTAAATGAAAAGTGCAGAATAATAGGAATAATAATAATAAGTGTTAACACTGGTGATAAAAAGGTAAGGTCAACTGTTTTGGGTATCTCGTGTGTTGGGGACTATTGGCAT
Source organism: Schistocerca nitens (assembly GCF_023898315.1). NCBI lineage: Eukaryota > Metazoa > Arthropoda > Insecta > Orthoptera > Acrididae > Schistocerca > Schistocerca nitens. Next base: position 251,953,181 of record NC_064617.1, on the reverse strand, counting down.
ACCCTACAGAACAATTGTCTCAGTGTGATTCTCTTACAGTGCAGGTTCAAACTCTGAATTTCAGCCGGCCGCGGTGGTCTAGCGGTTCTAGGCGCTCAGTCCGGAACCGCGAGACTGCTACGGTCGCAGGTTCGAATCCTGCCTCGGGCATGGATGTGTGTGATGTCCTTAGGTTAGTTAGGTTTACGTAGTTCTAATTTCTAGGGGACTGATGACCACAGATGTTAAGTCCCATAGTGCTCAGAGCCATTTGAACCATTTGAATCTGAATTTCACACACTTCCTTCTGCTCAGGCAAATGGAGCAAATTAGTTGGTTCTTTTTGCACTTGATGCGGTATACAGTGGGCTTGATGAGATTTACAGAGGCACCATTAATTCATGGGTGCTTCCTTGGAAAAACCCGCAAAAAGTGTTTTTTACTGTATTTTCACCGTCACAAATGGACCAAAATCCAGCCGAGGATTCCAAGACGGCTATGCACAACAAATGGCAGAGAAATTTGTACGATGTGTTCCTAATCTCGGACAACTTTTAAATTTTACTGATATCCTTATCCCTTGCCGAGATACACGTAAAATACACGTAAAATAATCAGGGGAAATCCGGTGTGAGCCGAAAACTTAGTTTATAAGGTGATGTAGCACGAAAAAGTATGCTGTAAAGTGTCTCCGTTATCATCCGGAAACCGAATGCTGTAGTACTGAAGCAGATGCAAGATTGTTTGCAGGTAAAATACCGTTTGAGGTCTAAAAGTAGTTCAGCGTTATATCAATTTCACATAACTAAACTATATAAATTTTATACCGACTAATACGCTTCTTTTCATATGAGTTTCATGTCCTGCTGTAACAGGGAAAAGAGGGGAACGAGCGGAAAAATACTCCTATCGGGAGCACAGAAAACGCAAATATGTTCCTTTTGATTTAAGAGTCTCTGACTGATAAGTGGGGTACCAGATGCCTCAGTCTTCCTTCCCCAGCACGTTTAAATATTTTCCCAGAAATGTTGGCGTGCGAACAGATTCGCGCTTTTTATGCTAAGGGAGAAGAAGGCAGCGGCAGTGGCAAAGAGACAGAAAAGTAATAAATACTGGAAGATAGTAGACAGTGGTTGTGTTACAGGAAGAACGAAAGAGACAATGGCAGTGGGAGAGAAAGAGAGGGACGGAGTGGCTGTGGAACATAGTTAACAGCGACACAACAGTGCTAGCAAAAGAGTGAAGGCAACAGAGTTAAAAGGGTGGAGGGGGGGGGGGTAAAGAAAAAGAGAAAGTGGAATTGGGTGAGAGCCAGTTGTAATGAGAGACAGAGTAGATGACAACGAAAACGAGGAAGAGAGAGATAGTGACAGTGATACGAGATGTGGGAAGCAAGGTATGAGATATCAGCTGTGAGAGTGGTACGGACTCGACAATGAGAGGCTACTGCAATTGTAGGACAGAACGAAGGGGATTGTGGAATGAGTGAGTGAGAAAGTGCAGCTGGATGTGGATTGGTATGAGCGACTTAGAGCGATGGACTAGAGGGTGTGAGTCGGTTACAGTTAAGGGGAGCTTGTGGGAGTTTGAGGTGAGTCGCATGAGAAAAAAGTGCGAATATATTCACATGCGAAAATTTTTGGGAAAATTTTTAAACGAGCTGGAAAAGGTACGAGTAGAATGAGGCTGCTGGCACCACAAGTTTCAGTCAGTCTTTTAAAATAAATACAATATATTAGCATTTTTTTTGTTCCTTAGGAGGACTTTCCTGCTGGTTAACTTACATTGCAATTTTCTCAGCGGCTACGATACGTAAGTTCGGTTGCACGTATCTTCTGCAACAAATTTTCAGCAATACAGGCAAGGCGCCACAAATGCAACACTACGAGATGTACAGTGGCAGAGATGGTGTCATCGTAATTTAATGCTCTTCACCTATGCTCTCCATTTTCAGGTTACTGGGTATTTTAGGACACAAATGACGAGCACATAGTTACGTCCTGCCCAAAGCGAATCTATAACATTCAGTTTTAACACAGTGTACTGTGATGTTTGTAGCCGATGTACTGATTCAAAATTCATTAAAGCTACTTCTGAGTAAACCCCCTCCCCCCTTCTTTTTCGCTATCTTTTGCGTAAGTTTTGCCAACTTCGAAGTTTGAAACGTGATAATGATGTAGAGCGAACCTATAAATTAAAATTTGTACTAGCGTTGGGGTTCGAACTTGGGTCTTGTTCTTACTAAGCAGATGCGCTAGCTGTTACGCCACACTCTTTTTATTAAAATAGTAACAAAAATGACTACGTTACAATGAAATAACATAACTAAGGTGACAGATAATTGCAGTCATCAGTGACAGCATTCACAGAATAAGGAATGATATTCAATCTTTAATACTACCACAAATTTAACAACATCCTCCATTCGAGAGACATCTTCACTGTCACCTTCAACTGGAGGCAGTTCAGAATCCAAATTTTCTTCCTCAGCAGCCTGAAACACCTCTTTATCATTTCTCAGACCCAACTTAATCAATCAGCATTTCTTTGGTGTGTGCTCCTTAGTCTACTTCAGGGTAAATTATGTGGACATAAGAGCAGTTGCGAACGGCAACATCACTAAGTCCTCCGCCACCTTGTCGTTTCTCACAGTTTCAGCGTTCTAACGGCATACTCTCTTTCAAATTCTGAAGGTGGCAGGGGTAAAAAACAGGGAGCGAAAGGCTATTTACAATTTGTACAGAAACCAGATGGCAGTTATAAGAGTCGAGGGGCATGAAAGGGAAGTAGTGGTTGGGAAAGGAGTGAGACAGGGTTGTAGCCTCTCCCCGATGTTATTCAATCTGTATATTGAGCAAGCAGTGAAGGAAACAAAAGAAAAATTCGGAGTAGGTATTAAAATTCATGGAGAAGAAGTAAAAACTTTGAGGTTCGCCGATGACATTGTAATTCTGTCAGAGACAGCAAAGGACTTGGAAGAGCAGTTGAACGGAATGGGCAGTGTCTTGAAAGGAGGGTATAAGATGAACATCAACAAAAGCAAAACGAGGATAATGGAATGTAGTCAAATTAAATCGAGTGATGCTGAGGGGATTAGATTAGGAAATGAGACACTTAAAGTAGTAAAGGAGTTTTGCTATTTAGGGAGCAAAATAACTGATGATGGTCGAAGTAGAGAGGATATAAAATGTAGACTGGCAATGGCAAGGAAATCGTTTCTGAAGAAGAGAAATTTGTTAACGACTTAAGTGTCAGGACGTCGTTCCTGAAAGTATTTGTATGGAGTGTAGCCATGTATGGAAGTGAAACATGGACGATAACCAGTTTGGACAAGAAGAGAATAGAAGCTTTCGAAATGTGGTGCTACAGAAGAATGCTGAAGATAAGGTGGGTAGATCACGTAACTAATGAGGAGGTATTGAATAGGATTGGGGAGAAGAGACGTTTGTGGCACAACTTGACTAGAAGAAGGGATCGGTTGGTAGGACATGTTTTGAGGCATCAAGGGATCACAAATTTAGCATTGGAGGGCAGCGTGGAGGGTAAAAATCGTAGAGGGAGACCAAGAGATGAATACACTAAGCAGATTCAGAAGGATGTAGGTTGCAGTAGGTACTGGGAGATGAAGAAGCTTGCACAGGATAGAGTAGCATGGAGAGCTGCATCAAACCAGTCTCAGGACTGAAGACGACAACAACAACAACGGCATACTTAGGGAGTTCAAGAGCTTCCTTTGAAAGAGACACCATATGTTTGCATTCATATTCTTGTACCTTCTGTACTACTGACTTACACTGAAGAGCCAAAGAAATTGATACTCTTGCCTAATATCATGCAGCGCCACCGCGAGCACGCAGAAGTGCCAAAATACGACGTGGTATGGACTCGAATAATGTCTGAAGTAGTGCTGGAGGGAACTGACACCATGAGTCCTGCAGGGCTGTCCATAAATCCGTAAGATTACTAAGGGGTGGAGATCTGAACAGCATCTTTCAAGGCATCCCAGACGTTCAATAATGTACATGTCTGGGGAATTTGCTGGCCAGCGGAAGGGTTTAAATTCAGAAGAATGTTCCTGGAGCCACTCTGTAGCAATTCTGGACGTGTGGGATGTCACATTGCCCTGCTGGAATTGCCCAAGTCCGTCTGAATGCACAATGGACATGAATAGATGCAGGTGACGAGATAGAATACTTACGTACGAGTCACCTGTGAGAATCGTATACAGACGTATCAAAATGGTTCAATTGGCTCTGAGCACTATGGGACTCAACTGCTGAGGTCATTAGTCCCCTAGAACTTAGAACTAGTTAAACCTAACTAACCTAAGGGCATCACAAACATCCATGCCCGAGGCAGGATTCGAACCTGCGACCGTAGCCAGACGTATCAGCGGGTCCCATATCACTCCAACTGCACACGCCCCACATCATTACAGAGCCTCCACCAGCTTCAACAGTCCCCTGCTGACATGCAGGGTCCATGGTTTCATGAGGTTGTCTCCATACCCGTGCACGTCCATCCGCTTGATGCAATTCGCAACGAGATGCGTCAGACCACGCAACAAGTTTCCAGCCATCAACAGCGTTGCACTTCTGTCACGTTAAACGATTCTCTTCAGCCGTCTTTGGTCCCGTTCTTGCATGATCTTTTTCCGGTCGCAACGATGTCGGAGATTTGATGTTTTACCCGATTCCTGACATTCACGGTACACTCGTGAAATGCTCGTACGGGAAAATACCCACTTCATCGATATCTGGGACATGCTGAGTCCCATTGGTTGCGCGCCGACTTTAACACCAAGTTCAAACTCGCTTAAATCTTGGTAAATTGCCTTTGTAGTAGCAGTAACCAATATAACAACTGCGCCAGACACTTGTATTATATATGCATTGCCGATCGCAGCGCCGAATCCTGGCTGTTTAGATACTGTATCTCTGTATTTGAATACGCATGCCTACACCAGTTTCTTTGGTATTTCAGTGTATTTTCCATGTGTGACTTGTGGGGGAGGTTACGGTCGGGAACGTCCGACAGGAGTAGTGGGGGACTGCAGCTACTATACCTGAATGGATTGCCCTAGTACGGTTCCCGCCCTATACCAAATTCCAGTTCCCGTCTGAGACCATTGCTATTACCCTTTCTGAACTCGCAGCAGTATTTCCGAGTCTCTCCAACACTGGAATAGCACCTTAGCAATGAGCGTTATTAATGGGTCATATTCAGGGCCTCAGAGAGTATTTCAGGGCAAAAGTCAGATCCATAATCTCATTCGAAAAAGGAGTGGCAGACTTACAACCAGCGGTGTGGTAAGTCACGGAATTGGTCTCGCACGCCACACAGCGTATGGAGCGCGTGAATTCTGCTCGCTACTAAGATTGGGACTTGCCGCACCGGCACGGAAGCTCCGATGACGAGACGAAAGGGGTGTTTCAGCTCGTGTGTGTACAGCTCCGTAGTCTTGATCACTTCTGTGCTGTCGTTTACTTAACCTGCACAGTGCGGCTGGTCCAGGCGGAGGTTGGAGTCCTCCCTCGGGCATGGGTGTGTGTGTGTGTCTTTGTCCTTAGGATAATTTAGGTTAAGTAGTGTGTAAGCTTAGGAACTGATGACCTTACCAGTTAAGTCCCATAAGATTTCACACACATTTGAACATTTGAACTTAATCTGCAGTGTTAGTCACAGGTAACGTTCTTGGTGTTACAATTTTCACAAACAATGTATCACATATATCCACTTTCACTGGTTATTTTCACTCTTTTTGACATTTTTGTTGACAACTGTTTTCTCCTTCCAAGAGGGTATAGAGAGAGAGGAAGGGGGGGGGGGGGTCGAATGCGCAGCCTGTGACTTGCAGAGGAGCGCCGCCCACACCGCCGTTAGACGGCAGGTCGGCGCGCACTTGTTAGGCACTTTCGAAATTAAGCGGCTCCCTGGGCCTGTCATTAAGCGGCACCGTCTGTGGGGGTCGCCTGTGTATTAGATCGGACCACAAGCAGAGAGGAATGCGACGCAGTGCGACACCGACCGCATTATATTTAAATGACTCCGGCGCCGTCGGCGGGGGAAGAGTGCAGCGCGTACGTGCCCTTACGATCGCTCTCCAAACTACTAAGCATACAAAGTGAGAAACAGTAACGCGAGCCCTAATTTATAGCAGGGCTCGGCCGGGCCTCTTCGGGGAGAAAGTAGTCGCGCGCATGTGTAAGTGTGTATGTGTGTGTGTGCGTGGACCACACGGGAAGTCGGCCGCATCCGGACACCCCTGGCCGTGCGCGCGGGCGCTCATGTTTAAGTTATTGTGTGTCGCCCCTCGTATGGGCACAATTCATAATAATTAGCTACCCACCTTCTCGCGGTAATATATACGTATTGTGGCATCCCCCTGGTACAGTCGCCTCCCTCCGCGGCCGAGCCCCGCTCGCCCTGCCTCCCTGTTATTGATAGGCTACACGGGTGACGCGCTGCAGGTAGTGGGAAGCCGGGAGCCGCTGTCTGCCCCACTTCCGTCGCTCTGTCCTCTGCACCCCTCCCCTTAATATCCGCGGGAGCAGCGCGGAGACGAGCTCGTATTTCATTACGTATCACGCTTCATAAATACCCGCCAGTTCCCCCTTCCCGTAAACGGGTCCAGATTGCAGCAACGCCATACACTCCCTGGGAGTGCCACTTTTCGTTTTTAATGGTTCCGGTGCAGTTGCCAGTCACTTTAGTGTCCACGGCAGCCGTACTTTGCAGCACACAAAGCAGCCTACACGAGATGATTCATTCAACTGCTGACAGGCCTCCGCGGGTATTTGGAGCCCTGCTTACTGCACTGCTTTTGGGTGTGTGTCTGGGTTAAGTCAAGGGGATTTGTTGACAGAATTACACTGTCTTCAAAATGGTTCAAATGGCTCTGAGCACTATGGGACTTAACTTCTGAGGTCATCAGTCCCCTAGAACTTAGAAATACTTAAACCTAACTAACCTAAGGACAGCACACACATCCATGCCCCAGGCAGGATTCGAACCTGCGACCGTAGCAGTCGTGCGGTTCCGGCCTGAAGTGCCTAGAACCGTTCGGCCACCGCGGCCGGCTACATTGTCTGATCGAAAGTATACGGACACCTATTAGTCGACATTAATATGGTGTGTGGCCATCCTTCGCCTTTATGATAGCTTAAATTCTTCGAGGGACACGTAGTTTCGACGATAACGATGCCGCCTTAGTATTTATGATCTTTCAGCGATGCTTGCGAACTATTTGTTTCCTGACATTTCTCGCTGTGTGCAACGAAGTGTATCTGTCCTATTACGCAGAAAACGGGACAATCGTACTATTGCCGCAACAGTCGCATTTCCTTACTGCCGAGCAGATCAAATACCTTCCGGCAGTGCACAAATGTTAAAATATATTCAGACGCCACATGTTTGCATCAAGTACACTCTGGTCAACGGTTTACGCGGGTGCTGATAGATCCGTGGATAGCCGCAGTAATTTTGACTTTGCGGAAGAATCCAGTGCCAATGCGGGTATCGACAAAATTACAGCTCAAAACAGGAGTGAAACAGGGCGATGGGCTGTCCCCAATGCTTTTCAGCTGTGTTCCTGAAAAATCTGCCGGGAACTAGAGAACGAGACTGATGAAAACCGACTATAGCCAAGCGAGAATGGAAACTAAATCCAGGTTTTGCCGATGATACAGCCATTCTGTCAAATGCCACCGAAATTACTAGGGTTCATATCTAAAGCCGGCCGAAGTGGCCGTGCGGTTAAAGGCGCTGCAGTCTGGAACCGCAAGACCGCTACGGTCGCAGGTTCGAATCCTGCCTCGGGCATGGATATTTGTGATGTCCTTAGGTTAGTTCGGTTTAACTAGTTCTAAGTTCTAGGGGACTAATGACCTCAGCAGTTGCGTCCCATAGTGCTCAGCACCAACCATATCTAAATGTGAAAGGAAACCGCCGAAGAAGTTGGCCTGTCGATGAAATTTGGAAAGAAAACCAATGACTAAAATGAAAGACGCACCCACCAAAACTCCGATCGAAATAGGGAGACATCAGCAGAGTGGAAACGTTGAAGCACCTGGGTTAGATTGTTTACGCCGGCCGGAGTGGCCGAGCGCTTCTAGGCGCTACAGTTTAGAACCGCGCGACCGCTACGGTCGCAGGTTCGAATTCTGCCTCGGGCATGGATGTGTGTGATGTCCTTAGGTTAGTTAGGTTTAAGTAGTTCTAAGTTCTAGGGGACTGATGACCTCAGAAGTTAAGTCCCATAGAGCTCAGAGCCATTTGAACCATTTTTTTAGATTTTTATGAAAAACAGACTAGACAGGTAAGCACTTAAGGAATGAGCGCGTAAACCTGAAATAGCCTACCACACGTCGCGCACAGTTTACAATAAGAAAAATTTCTTTCGTAGATCACTTAGATATTTCACTTGAAATGGTTCTGAAGGCTGTAGTTACATACGCAGCGGAAATTCTATCCCTAAATGCAATAAATGTCTCCTAGAAGAAATGGAGAAAATAGACCGCAGAATCATTAAGGTAACCGTGGGAGTCAGTCTGAAGAACGGCATCCACGAAAAAAGATCCAGCAAATAAGGCTATGCCAAAATAGAGAAAATTACAGACACAATCCGCAAACGATGTGTACGATTGACTGTCACCTCAAATGATCGACAGGACCAGGCTGATTAAGACAATCTGTCATTGTTTTTATTCAAACCGCAATGCCTAGGTTTAGAAATGTCAAAGAAGCTCTCCAACTCCTTCAACCCAAACCTGAAAACGCTTGTGAAGATAGTGCTGACGGGCTACACCGAGTCGAGCATCCAAAAAGTCTAACATTCTACGTGGTGTCTGTTGTTCTAAGTCGTGTCTCCCTACCACTTTCGCGCAACGACGCTCTGAGCTTGTTTTTTAGGGAATTGACTAGTTTGAACCTGGGACCTGTTGCTGGTAAGGAGACGCCAGACCACACATGACATTGAGAGGTGGCATGAGCCCCCTCTCATATTTCTATCTTACGATTCTCCTCTCTAATTGCATGCGGTGGAAAGTTGCTATTCCTTCACACGCGGACTTCCCTCGCAGCGTCTCTCGTCACCCGGGTGGTCCGGTGACAGGTGGGCTCTGTTGAACTGGAGAGGGTTAAGCCGACGGGTGCGAGGAAGTCGAGTGAATGCTTTGCAGACGCCGACATTGTCAAAAGACACGCCCGGAGGGGTTTGAAGTAGCGGCTGGGCTAGAGGTTCCGTTACTTCGCAGAATCTTAGCGAAAACACTTTCTGGCGGGCTACCAGCGAGGCGTGGGAATGACTTGTATACCCAGGCAGTTGTGGCGGGAAAATTCCCGCGCTTTCTGCAAAATAGTAACTGTGATTGGCTTGCTCAGGGCATAGCTCCGTGACGTAGCAAAATCAGCACAGAAATTGGCGCCAAGAATCTCCATTGGTGGAATGGTAGTGCTCCGGCAATGGAGTGGAATTTTCCGCCGGTTTTCGAGTTGCTGATTGGAACGTTTAACCACGGCCACTGTCGTGGGGGCGGGAATGTTGTGTGTTCGGCCTGTACGGGTGTTCTAGGGAGTCGGCTCTCGCTTTTCGGTCGAGGACGTCGAAGCAACCAGCCAACGCCGCCGATACGCCAGATCGTGTTCTGCCAGTCAAGAAGACAGTTTGGTAATGTATGTCCGCAGCACCGGCAGATAGGGATTTTCCTAGTCAATCAGAGCTCAGCAGAGCGCGCCTGTTCGTCTTTTTCTAACTTTGTTCTGTCTTGAGTAGCAGCAATTACTGTTGGGTTAGCTGTGTGTCTCTCTTGAGATTTGAGTGGCAAGGAATTGGCTCCACATACCACTTCGTCTTAAACCTCACGATCTAGTTTAGGGACAACTTCACCTTTACAGTGTTTGTATGAGTCTCCAATTTGAGCAAATTTGATGTATTATAAATATTTCATGTGTTTTTTTATTAATTTGTGTTTAGTCTTAATAAATCATATTGTTATTTTGGACAGGACTTTCATTCTGTTAATCGGTAGAGCAACCCATCATTTCCCACTATGTTAAAGAAACCTTCGTTTATTTAACTTATTTATCAAATTAAATTATTGCAGGTGCCAAACTCTCTTCTACTCCACTGGCAGGGTTGATTAGAGTCAGTTCGCGTGTTTTTTTTATCCTTGTGCAACAGCAAAAGTCGGAGTTAGAATAGGGGGGGGCTTAGAGCATCATTTATATATGTAGATTCAAGAAGAATTTAGTGTTAAATACACTGCTAGCCCCGGCACCTCGCATAATATGGCGACCCTTAGCCTCGGATCTTTCCTGTGAATAACTGATAAGCCAACAGGATTCTTAGTAGGAACATTCAATTGTTTTTCTCTATTTTTTTTAATGAGTAATACCCAACTTGTTTTTCTTGTAGTTCCGCAATCAGTTTTTAAGTAGCGGCGCATGTTTACTGTTTTTGTTTTCACCGTATATATTTGTTTGTTTGTTCATTGTTTTATATGTTTCTTTGATGTGGTGTCCGTACCACTTCACACTTTGTCGGGTTTGTGTGCAGTTTCTGTGCATGTAGTTACAGCGTTGGAACGGCGTTGTTGAAATTTTGTGTCTATGTCGAAGAATATATGGAGTAGATTATTTTTATTGTGCATTTTAGATAAAATTGTTTTTCATGAATGATCACGAGAAGTAAGGCACGACTATTATCGAGCGAAGTTAAACCAAAAGAGAATTGCATAATGGATAAGGGGCAGTTTACTGACGGGGATAGGTTCGGAGATGAGATGGGCACATTTTTAGCAGGACAGGACGACAGGGTCATTGATGAGGAAGGTGATTTGGACGCGATCTTAGAGCAACGTCGCCGCCGTAATTATGATAGTGAGGTAGAGGATGAAACAGAGACAGGCACACAGGTCGAGACGGTAGCAGAAGTTTATAATCAAACGAACGAGAGCAGACAGGGGCCAGCTCGGCCACGTCAGAGCTCTAGCACCCAGGTGTCCAGAGTTACATCACCCATGTGTGACGAGGATCAAAATGATGACATTAACCCAATACTGAGCTTCCTACGATCAATGAAAGAAGAAGCTGACGAACAGCGTAAGAAGGAGAAAGAAGAAGCTGACGAACAGCGTAAGGACACGGAGGCAATAATTTCGCATATAGGGGAAATTCGTGGGGAATGATTAACAATAAAGAAAGAATGTGGAGAAGCAAAACAAATGTCAATGGTAGCACAAAAAGTAGCAGGCCTAGCCAAAACTGCAGCAACAGGGGCAATGAAAATCGCAAGAGTAACTTCTCAACTCGCAGGGCGCTTGCGACGTGCGACACAAGTCCACTCAAAATCCCTAGCGGCCTTAAAGACTCAAGGTAATATTGCGGTTACGAACATCACGAAACGAATGAAAAAAGTAGAGAGTCGGATAGCAAAACTAGAGCGACACGGGCACACGAGCACTGCGCGGTCGGATACCAATGATGGAGGACACAGAATTGTGTCTCCGAGGAAAAGCCCGCCGTGCTCTAGCCCAGTGACAGAGTGCAGAACTAAAAAGGCACACGCAGAAACACCTAGTAATAGCTCCAATAATAGCAGCCCACTTAGAAGAGTGAATGCTGAATGCCACGTCCACTGTGATACAGACGTAGCACATCACAGTTATCAGCAAGATAGATCAGGACACTCAGCAGACGTGCAAGTATCGGAAACGAGTGACAACACCAGTGCGAGGATCGGACAGAATTTTGATCACAATCACTTCCTGTCGATACTGAAACTCCAGAAATTCAAAGATAATGGAGGGTCGATGCATCCGAAGAGCTGGGTGATGCAATTTACAAATTCATTACCGTCGTCATGGCCAACCCAAGCCAAATTAGAATTCATGTGTGGACACATCGAAGGCCAAGCCGCGGAAAAGATGCGGGGCGTGGCAGCGACGTGTCGGACTTATCAGGAATTTGTTGGTGCATTCCTGCGGACCTACTGGTCAAAGGAAACGCAAGACAGGATTAAAGAGGAAATAATACTTTGTCCTGAACTCGAAGTGTCCGGGCATAGGAGCGCAACCAAATTTTTTGATGAATTACTCAAGAAGAATCAGTTTTTAGATTGTCCATATAGCAACGGAGAAATCATTAAATTTTGCTTTTCGAAATTGCCAGTTAGGTATCAACAGACACTTGTCGGGAAGTGTGGATCTGACATAGATGCATTCAAGAGTCTACTGCGCGAACTCGAAGTAGTCTTCGATAAACAAGACGCAAAGGACAGGAAGAAGGCGCAAAATAACAAATACCACGGGCCAGCAAGGGAAGACGACAACAGATCGCATAATCGCACTGGTCAGTTAGGAAACCAGGGTTACGGAAATCAAAGTTACGCTATTCAAGGTTATGGAAACCAGAGACACGGAAACCAGAACGTCAGGGAACGGGGTCAATCTAGACAAGCAATCTGGGACAGGAGGAATGACGAACGGCAAAGCGACCGTAATTGGAGAGAGCGAAATCAAGGACAACAGGAGAACCAGGAGATTGAAATTAGACCTCCAAATCCTAATGCACGTCAGAGGAGGGGGAGTCTAAGAAGGGATTGACGCTAGTCCATAGGGCTCCACCACTTCTCTCACACAAAGAAGTTCGTGGAATAATAGTAGCTTAAGTGGTGTACATAGTAGAATAGGCAAATATATGAACCTTTCTTCGGGGAACAATAATCGTTACATTAATAGATTAAGATTGTTAAAGTATTAACACGCTGCGTTTTCTCGCATAAGAATTTACTGCTGTTAACGTTTTTTGTCTATGTTCGCGATCTCCTCTGTCGTTGCGATAAGAGGCACTACCTTTCCATGAGCAATGTTTTTGTCCTTTCCTATCTGGTGTCCATGTTAAGGGATAAAGATGAGTGACCAGATGTCGCACAAACGGGCGCATACAAGAACGTGCTCTTAGAAGCGTTCTGAGAAGTCGTGATACGCTCCATAGCGGCCACAACCAGTTCGTGAGACGTTCATACCAATGATTGCAGGCACGCTTCAGTGCACTGCAAGATTGTGGTATATTGCGTGATTTCGAGGATGAATATGGGCAGTATAGTTTTTTTGAAGAGCTGCGCCAGCATCGTTGTCTTGCAAGTCGGGGTGAACCTGTGAGCGTTTGACTCCAATGGTACCCTAGGGCCTAGACGGTAGAAATGCGGGCATAAAGCCTACCATGCCAATGTGCTGGTTGGGGATTTAGCGTGCTGCTTGTGACTGTCACAGATGATTAACCAAGGAATTATACTTGGAAATTCGTGACATACTGTGTAGCTGATGTGTGGTGGGCGACGGAATCCTCAACAGGAACCAGTCCTGGCTTGGTCATATTACATTGCCTCTGGAAAGGTGTGCTTTGATCGCGAATACTGCATAACAAAGAAAAAGAAGTTGCAACTATAAATTTATTGTCTTGTATAGCCATGGCTAACCCAGTCTCCGGAGTTTCAGTGAGGCGTAATGAAAACTCGGAGGTCATGTCGTACGGCGCGCACATCACAGTCGTCAATAGCGGCGAGCAGCGAGACATCTCAACGTAACAGGAATTATGTAAGAGTATTGAATAAGGTAAACAAAAAAAAAAATAAAATAAAATAAATAAATAAATAAAAGGGAAACTACGATATACTAGGATAAATTAAACTGTAGGATTTAACAATAACTAGATTAATATTGTGGGGGTTTTCTACCACAAGTGTGGCGCGCGCCTGTTGGGAGGCTATTTTTCAGGTCATCAAATCACAGACCCGAGATGGAGGGACGACCGGCGAGCGAAGTTGCATGTTCTTTATAGCTCAGTAAAACTTAGACCTGCATAATAACATAATTTATTCAGAAGACATAGAATGTACACTCCTGGAAATGGAAAAAAGAACACAATGACACCGGTGTGTCAGACCCACCATACTTGCTCCGGACACTGCGAGAGGGCTGTACAAGCAATGATCACACGCACGGCACAGCGGACACACCAGGAACCGCGGTGTTGGTCGTCGAATGGCGCTAGCTGCGCAGCATTTGTGCACCGCCGCCGTCAGTGTCAGCCAGTTTGCCGTGGCATACGGAGCTCCATCGCAGTCTTTAACACTGGTAGCATGCCGCGACAGCGTGGACGTGAACCGTATGTGCAGTTGACGGACTTTGAGCGAGGGCGTATAGTGGGCATGCGGGAGGCCGGGTGGACGTACCGCCGAATTGCTCAACACGTGGGGCGTGAGGTCTCCACAGTACATCGATGTTGTCGCCAGTGGTCGGCGGAAGGTGCACGTGCCCGTCGACCTGGGACCGGACCGCAGCGACGCACGGATGCACGCCAAGACCGTAGGATCCTACGCAGTGCCGTAGGGGACCGCACCGCCACTTCCCAGCAAATTAGGGACACTGTTGCTCCTGGGGTATCGGCGAGGACCATTCGCAACCGTCTCCATGAAGCTGGGCTACGGTCCCGCACACCGTTAGGCCGTCTTCCGCTCACGCCCCAACATCGTGCAGCCCGCCTCCAGTGGTGTCGCGACAGGCGTAAATGGAGGGACGAATGGAGACGTGTCGTCTTCAGCGATGAGAGTCGCTTCTGCCTTGGTGCCAATGATGGTCGTATGCGTGTTTGGCGCCGTGCAGGTGAGCGCCACAATCAGGACTGCATACGACCGAGGCACACAGGGCCAACACCCGGCATCATGGTGTGGGGAGCGATCTCCTACACTGGCCGTACACCACTGGTGATCGTCGAGGGGACACTGAATAGTGCACGGTACATCCAAACCGTCATCGAACCCATCGTTCTACCATTCCTAGACCGGCAAGGGAACTTGCTGTTCCAACAGGACAATGCACGTCCGCATGTATCCCGTGCCACCCAACGTGCTCTAGAAGGTGTAAGTCAACTACCCAGGCCAGCAAGATCTCCGGATCTGTCCCCCATTGAGCATGTTTGGGACTGGATGAAGCGTCGTCTCACGCGGTCTGCACGTCCAGCACGAACGCTGGTCCAACTGAGGCGCCAGGTGGAAATGGCATGGCAAGCCGTTCCACAGGACTACATCCAGCATCTCTACGATCGTCTCCATGGGAGAACAGCAGCCTGCATTGCTGCGAAAGGTGGATATACACTGTACTAGTGCCGACATTGTGCATGCTCTGTTGCCTGTGTCTATGTGCCTGTGGTTCTGTCAGTGTGAGCATGTGATGCATCTGACCCCAGGAATGTGTCAATAAAGTTTCCCCTTCCTGGGACAATGAATTCACGGTGTTCTTATTTCAATTTCCAGGAGTGTAGATCGTTGGCATATGGTAGTTAATTCTTGAGCATGTCTACTGTCGATCTATATTAGTAATAGTAATATTGGTGCGGGCCCGCACATTTAGTTCTTCATCCAATATAGCGTCACACACCATGTACAATAGTGAGATCGGTCTCTACACAAATATCAAGATAAATTATTTCCATGATTTTTGTTATGATAGCTACAGATAAATAACTATAAAATTAAAATTAGAGTGTCTGAAATGACAGACCATCAATGTATCGTGATGTAAATTTATTATAACATAGAAGGTCATGGGGAAAAGTTAGGCATAAGATTTTTGTAAGAATTGTGCAGATGACGGGGATCGTGGCAATGCGGAGGCCGGCCGGAGGTCATCGGCTACCTGCAAGAAGAAAGCGTCAGCTAGCTACCTGACGTGAAGGGCGGGAGAGCATCCGGTCCTACAAGCTGACAGCACCGGGCCGTGTACCTGAGGGATTAGGCGGCAGAGTGCCCTCGCCGGGCCACAAGCGAAAGTGGGGCTGGCCGTTGACACTGACACGCGACCCACACGCGACAGCCTGCTAGCTCTCCGGACGCGGCAGCCGTTTGGAGGGATTCCCTGCGGCAGACCACGTTGTCGTGAGTACACGAAGAAGATCACATATCGTGTCAGAACCTGCACCTCATGTGCCTCAGGACAGAAAGGGACGCTATATACTCACCTGTTTGGGTTTTTACAACTCACTAGCATTGGCCGATCTGCATACACAAAGCAGTATCGTGCCACACTAACAAATGTGTAGTCTCATTTCTAACTTCTCCTCTCTATTAGAGAACAGTTTTAGCAATCGTCGCTCCTAGTTCGATCCTGTATGGATGACCTCAGACACTTGTGGAGTCACTCCACGTGCCAACATCCCTCGTCGAACTGCAATATTGGGAAACATAAAGTACTGTCCAGCGAGAGAAGAGGCCTAGACTAGTGATGTATCCCAACAAGTAGACCTCAGAGACAATTAATCGACATGAGGAGAGCCTATCACTGTGTCTTCCTACCATACTGCCGTCATCATATGCGTGGGTCTTGGTCCAATCTCAACAGAGTACTGCAGATGCTCCAGCATACCCTATTGCCGTTGCAACAACATAGCAACAACACCCGACGGTTAGCCCTATGTGATGTCAGTAAGGTGTAATTTGTGAAGTACTTCGAATATTTCTAACAATGTGATTTAGTGCCTCATTCTCAGCACAGTCATGAACATTGTGCAATGTGCACGCACAACTTGATGCCCCGTGAACCTTGTTTTTTTTCTTTCTTTTCTTTCTTAAATTTCTTTCTCAAGTGTTGTTTTTTTAATGTATGTTATGCTTTGTATCGGTTGTGTTTTACACTGTAATTCTTATTACAAATTACTGTATTGTTCTCCACACCATGTTTTTTTGTATTTTGTATTTATTGTTGTGTGTATGCAAACAGTGTGCCTGAAGTCCCCATAAACTGAAGCAGATACCACCCCTGTCATTGTGAATGGACCATCAGTTCAGGGAACATTTTGTAAAGGTTATTCTTGCTGCAGGGAGACAGAATGAATCGAAGGTTGTAATTAGATTCTGAAAGCTCACAAAGAGATTGTTAACTTAAATAGTATCATGTGTGAGTGAGTTCAGGTTGGTTTAATGATATAAATTGTTGTAACATCTTGGGAATTTAATTGCGGAGCACTCCAACTCTGATTGTAAAGAATAAACTGCTCCATATTTGGCTCAGATGCCCGGGCCATATTTAGAGTGTGAATGTCTGTGTGAATCGGTGTTTGGAAGTAGCTCCCTGGGTATGGATGTGTGATGTGAGTATTAGTGTTCCATATTAAGAAGGTGAAGTTGGCTACATCATAAATAATCCTCCCTCTATGAGCTGCATTTTTCAGTTGCAGTGATTTTCTTTATAGAGTGCGGCATGTGGAGTCAGTTTGGGAGATTGTTCTTGGGCGATTGACTCACTACCTTGCTCCTAAGTGAGCCAACCGCTCACCAATTACAATCTAAAAATGGCGTAGGGGCAATGAGAGGTGGCATGAGCCCCCTCTCATATTTCTATCTTACGATTCTCCTCTCTAATTGCATGCGGTGGAAAGTTGCTATTCCTTCACACGCGGACTTCCCACGCAGCGTCTCTCGTCACCCGGGTGGTCCGGTGACAGGCGGGCTCTGTTGAACTGGAGAGGGTTAAGCCGACGGGTGCGAGGAAGTCGAGTGAATGCTTTGCAGACGCCGACATTGTCAAAAGACACGCCCGGAGGGGTTTGAAGTAGCGGCTGGGCTAGAGGTTCTGTTACTTCGCAGAATCTTAGTGAAAACACTTTCTGGCGGGCTACCAGCGAGGCGTGGGAATGACTTGTGTACCCAGGCAGTTGTGGCGGGAAAATTCCCGCGCTTTCTGCAAAATAGTAACTGTGATTGGCTTGCTCAGGGCATAGCTCCGTGACGTAGCAAAATCAGCACAGAAATTGGCGCCAAGAATCTCCATTGGTGGAATGGTAGTGCTCCGGCAATGGAGTGGAATTTTCCGCCGGTTTTCGAGTTGCTGATTGGAACGTTTAACAACGGCCACTGTCGTGGGGGCGGGAATGTTGTGTGTTCGGCCTGTACGGGTGCTCTAGGGAGTCGGCTCTCGCTTTTCGGTCGAGGACGTCGAAGCAACCAGCCATCGCCGCCGATACGCCAGATCGTGTTCTGCCAGTCAAGAAGACAGTTTGGTAATGTATGTCCGCAGCACCGGCAGATAGGGATTTTCCTAGTCAATCAGAGCTCAGCAGAGCGTGCCTGTTCGTCTTTTTCTAACTTTGTTCTGTCTTGAGTAGCAGCAATTACTGTTGGGTTAGCTGTGTGTCTCTCTTGAGATTTGAGTGGCAAGGAATTGGCTCCACATACCACTTCGTCTTAAACCTCACGATCTAGTTTAGGGACAACTTCACCTTTACAGTGTTTGTATGAGTCTCCAATTGGAGCCAATTTGATGTATTATAAATATTTCATGTGTTTTTTTTATTAATTTGTGTTTAGTCTTTATAAATCATATTGTTATTTTGGACAGAACTTTCATTCTGTTAATCGGTAGAGCAACCCATCATTTCCCACTATGTTAAAGAAACCTTCGTTTATTTAACTTATTTATCAAATTAAATTATTGCAGGTGCCAAACTCTCTTCTACTCCACTGGCAGGGTTGATTAGAGTCAGTTCGCGTGTTTTTTTTATCCTTGTGCAACAGCAAAAGTCGGAGTTAGAATAGGGGGGCTTAGAGCATCATTTATATATGTAGATTCAAGAAGAATTTAGTGTTAAATACACTGCTAGCCCCGGCACCTCGCAACATGTAGAGTTCAGATGAGTTCAGTGAGACTAGCGATGATATAACCAAATACTTAATTATTTCAGCGTCAGCTCCACTGCACTCCCTGTAAAAAGAATCTTAATACTAACTAAATTTAGTGGAAGGGGTTTAAGGCTTTCCTATTTTTAGTTATCTGGTAAAATAACGTCGAAAAAGCAGTAATTTTATTCTACTCACAAAACATTGTTTATAAATTGTACTATTGATCAAAGGAAATGTTTTAATGCAGGATGGTAAAAACCAACTGCGTTCAATAAAAATGTGAACGAATATTCCCTGAATGGGAAGGATGACCTATTCCATATCACATCTATAATCTAGGTTTATATTAAGTTTCACAAAAGAGAAAAATATCAAAATGGTCTACAGTGACTCTCAATTATCTTTAATTACCTATCTAACTTGTCTTAAATTACAGTGGCTGATGTGGCTTCGCACGAACTATATAACAGAAAAATCATCGCGTTTCAGATTTTTACTTCAAGTGGCAAATGTGAACACCATGAGCTTTAATTGACGATCGACACTAGTATTACGCAAATAGGGGGTGTAACAGATGAGACTTCTGCAGTTCTGAGTGAAGCTTTATGCGCTGTTATGCGGCATCACGTGCATTCATTACTTTGTCGGTGTTCGTCAGGGGGCGGCGGGCAGCACAGCTCCGCTCACCTCGCCGTCTAGGAAGCAACTCTCTCCTAACTTCTCCTTACTACAATTTACCGAAGTTGGTTTAAAAAAACTAACTGGCTGTGTTTTCATCTGACCAATCAGGGTCTCAATGTTAACCTTAAGCTCCGCCTACAAAAATTCTGTCTATCCAATGAGAAACGTTAACTTTTCGTGGTGGGGCAATGTTTTTAAAGTTTGCAACGTAACAGAGATGCGAAAAAGTCTCACACTAAAACTTGTAGCTAGTGTGGTCCTTTTAGTGTTATCTAAGATCTTTACTGTTCTTCTGGAGGGCTCTATCTTTTAACATGGGCTGGGGGGTGGTCCTGGGTAACAGAGACGCGAAAAAGTCTCACGCTAAAACTTGCGGCTGGGGGTGGTGGTCCTTTTTGTGTTATCGTAAGGTCTATACTGTTCTTCTGGAGGGCTCTAGCTTTTAACATGGACTGGGGGGGTGGTCCTAGGGGTTAGCTGGCGACGTGGGTGTCCGTCCCTTATCGTAGAGCCTTCAGCTTAACACGGTTCTGCTCTCGGCTTCTGTTCTCGTTTCTCCCCTCGGAACTGCGTCTGTCTCACGGTGGGAAGGTATGACATGCGTTTAGGCATTCTTGTGTTAGTCTGTGGTATTCCATTTGCTCACTCGTTACTCGTATTACTTTGGTTAATTTAATGTCACGATTTATTCGGAGCTATGTGACACACTACTGGATTTGCTTATCATGTCAGGGTTTTCATGGAAGGTGTTGGATTTGCCTGACACCTTACAAAAGAAGAAGAGGATGCCCTAGGGATGACGAGGATAAGCAATTCCCTCGCCAAAAGTGAAGAAAATGTGGGCTTCAAAGTAAGCAAATTTCACTGCCAAATGCAACAAGATTTAACGTGGTCCTAGGTGGTCGCAGTGAAATAGTAATCACTACTTTGTCTTTAAATGTTAAGTCAGTGTCGACATCACTGTTTCCTTCATTTGAATTACAAGAGATTGACAGTGATTATTATTATTTAAGTGGTTATTATTACCCAGTCAGGAATGTCGCTACATAGGCTGGAACGCCAGTAACCTAACTACGGCAGATGCGTTGTTGACATCTGATAGGGCTAACAGGTAAGATTTTCCACATTTTCTTCAAAACTTCAGGAACATTTTGCTTCTATGGTACCAGCATCTGCCTTATATCTCAGCGATTTCTGTTTTGTTTACAGTGATACAGTACACTTGCGTAGTTGACGAAATGTGCTACAAGGCTACATGAAGAGAGATACGGAACATCCCGTTTATTGGAAGCTTCATTTCATGATCTGGCTCCTGTCCGTGTTTCACATAGCATATAAGCAATGTTCTGTTCATAACCACTGATGCTATCAACGTTTCGTTTGAAAATAGTTGCACGTACACAATACAACGCTTATTATCTTGGGAAGTGTAGCACGTTAATATTAGCATTACGATGAATTAATGTACAAGTAAGAAATGAAATACATAGCGAACAGTTAACGGTATGCACGATGTGACGACAATTTCTAACATGACTTTATTTGACTTCGTGAGGAAATGTTGTGTAAAAAATTTCACAAAATCGTTTTGAATAATTGCAACAGACAGTTATTAATTAAGGAACGCATCAAGAATATGGATGAATACGTTTTGCTAACATATGGTTATTATTGGCATTTACAGTTTTTGCCTGTTGAATGTGAACAATGAGAGCCGATTTTAGCAGATCGAAATTCAGGCCAGACGCTAGCCTACCGTCACAACTCAAGCACACCACGGAGATTGCAGTGATTCAGAAAATTTTAATATGCGAGGATACTGTTTCAGATATGTGGAAAAGACTTGCAGATGCAGAAGAGAGTAAGGGATTTTCAGGTGCAAATAGCATTTCTCCTTATCTGCACAGACCTCTAACAATAGTTATTTGAAATATCACGGATTCCTCTTCTTTATTTGTACGAAGAGGTTATTATAATGTAGAATATTGGCTAGACTAGTGTACTTTCATAAATCGACATATATTGCAGTTAAAAATGGCACATAGAGCACAGAATTTTCTACTACATTTACCAAGAATGGTGTCAACATAATGACGGTACACTTCCATCGCAGATGCACGAAAAGTTTATAAAGAATCGTCGTTTCAGATAAGCTACCTTCCACGTCAGTTCCGAGTGTAAGTCATCCTATTTTTTCTTCCAACTCTGATCGAATGCTTTATTTATACTTAGCAGAAGTGAGAGTACTGCGTAGAAGGTACAATGTAAATTAGATGCCAGGGGCATTAGAGTAAACAAGATCGGAATGGAGAAGGATACCGGAAGAAATCTGGAATATAATTTTCAAAGAAACACTTTTGGCAATTTCTTGAACGATTAGAAAAAACCTAAATGTGGATGGCTGGACAGTGTTGAAATTCAAACCTCAAACTAATTTTCATCCCTCCATTTGGGATGTTCAGTATCCGGGCTCAAATCCTTTTATGTGACGCCTCTTCGGCGACCTGCGTGTCGACAATGATGAAATGATGAGGACACCGCACACACCCATTACCGAGCAGAGTTAATGGAAGAAAAAAGGAAAATACACGGGTACATGTAAACCAATATATCTTTTACTGTTTTAGGGATAATTGCACCGAATTTTGCACACTTTGTCGTTCTGTTACGGGCTATAATTTGGACTTTTTAATTTTTTTTTTCAAATAATTTGGTGAGAACGTTACTAGATACTTCTATTACATATACTATCACACGAGGACCATTTCTCAACGGTTACTTTACTTATCATTTTCAAAACATGGTAGGTATTTCTTAGTAATTAGATAAACAAACACGTGTATTAGTTTATCAGTATCAGTATTAGAACTGTCACAACAGTTTGCGTGTATGATTCATAGCTACTTTTATTTCCACAAAAATCCAAATAAATTTGTCAGTAATGCACTTTGATAAATTTTGTATCATAGGAAATTGTGTTATAGTATGCAAGAAATCTGTAGAAAAATTTCACCTTTTTATCTGCAGCGGTTCAGCAGAAAATGTGCCTAATACACTCCTGGAAATTGAAATAAGAACACCGTGAATTCATTGTCCCAGGAAGGGGAAACTTTATTGACACATTCCTGGGGTCAGATACATCACATGATCACACTGACAGAACCACAGGCACATAGACACAGGCAACAGAGCATGCACAATGTCGGCACTAGTACAGTGTATATCCACCTTTCGCAGCAATGCAGGCTGCTGTTCTCCCATGGAGACGATCGTAGAGATGCTGGATGTAGTCCTGTGGAACGGCTTGCCATGCCATTTCCACCTGGCGCCTCAGTTGGACCAGCGTTCGTGCTGGACGTGCAGACCGCGTGAGACGACGCTTCATCCAGTCCCAAACATGCTCAATGGGGGACAGATCCGGAGATCTTGCTGGCCAGGGTAGTTGACTTACACCTTCTAGAGCACGTTGGGTGGCACGGGATATATGCGGACGTGCATTGTCCTGTTGGAACAGCAAGTTCTCTTGCCGGTCTAGGAATGGTAGAACGATGGGTTCGATGACGGTTTGGATGTACCGTGCACTATTCAGTGTCCCCTCGACGATCACCAGTGGTGTACGGCCAGTGTAGGAGATCGCTCCCCACACCATGATGCCGGGTGTTGGCCCTGTGTGCCTCGGTCGTATGCAGTCCTGATTGTGGCGCTCACCTGCACGGCGCCAAACACGCATACGACCATCATTGGCACCAAGGCAGAAGCGACTCTCATCGCTGAAGACGACACGTCTCCATTCGTCCCTCCATTCACGCCTGTCGCGACACCACTGGAGGCGGGCTGCACGATGTTGGGGCGTGAGCAGAAGACGGCCTAACGGTGTGCGGGACCGTAGCCCAGCTTCATGGAGACGGTTGCGAATGGTCCTCGCCGATACCCCAGGAGCAACAGTGTCCCTAATTTGCTGGGAAGTGGCGGTGCGGTCCCCTACGGCACTGCGTAGGATCCTACGGTCTTGGCGTGCATCCGTGCGTCGCTGCGGTCCGGTCCCAGGCGACAACATCGATGTACTGTGGAGACCTCACGCCCCACGTGTTGAGCAATTCGGCGGTACGTCCACCCGGCCTCCCGCATGCCCACTATACGCCCTCGCTCAAAGTCCGTCAACTGCACATACGGTTCACGTCCACGCTGTCGCGGCATGCTACCAGTGTTAAAGACTGCGATGGAGCTCCGTATGCCACGGCAAACTGGCTGACACTGACGGCGGCGGTGCACAAATGCTGCGCAGCTAGCGCCATTCGACGACCAACACCGCGGTTCCTGGTGTGTCCGCTGTGCCGTGCGTGTGATCATTGCTTGTACAGCCCTCTCGCAGTGTCCGGAGCAAGTATGGTGGGTCTGACACACCGGTGTCAATGTGTTCTTTTTTCCATTTCCAGGAGTGTACATTTAAAAATGAATGTTGGGGGAAATGCAGAAAGAAGATTGTATTAGCCTTTATACCATAAACTAGTACCTTAGCTTGACCATAGTCACACATTAGATATTTTTGGTGTCAATGTAGCTCTTTTTTTCTAGTCTGGTCCTCCTGGCATGTCCCTTTGGCAATATCCTTCACAGACAGTTCAGACCTGGCAATACCCATACCATCAGTCTTCTTCAATCGGTTTTCAATTAAGTAACTTGTATCAAATACTATCGCAGTGCCTGTGTTATTCTGATAACGATGCAAAGTTCAAAATCAAATCGCTCTGAGCACTATGGGACTCAACTGCTGAGGTCATTAGTCCCCTAGAACTTAGAACTAGTTAAACCTAACTAACCTAAGGACATCACAAACATCCATGCCCGAGGCAGGATTCGAACCTGCGACCGTAGCGGTCTTGCGGTTCCAGACTGCAGCGCCTTTAACCGCACGGCCACTTCGGCCGGCTATGCAAAGTTCCTTTCCACATGCATGCATGCATGTCCAAAGGAACAGGCACTACGGCGACTACAACCATTATGAAATACATTAAATGTATTCACAATTGTGAATAATGACAACCATCAGCTGTAGATTGGAATGACAACAATGAAAATCTGTGCCGGACCGGGACTTGAACCCGGATATCCCGCTTATCGCGAGCGGCCGCTTTACCACTTGGTATCTATGCACGTCTCGCGGGCAGACCCAACCTTCCATATGTCATCAGCCATGCGTCTACGATCAGGACTCGTACATCCATTATGTATATTCCCATACAGGTCAGACATTTTACTTGAAAGTCGCTTGGCCGCTGTCGGCAGATAAACACGATATTGCAGTGCTTGTGTTATTCTGATTACGATGCAAAGTTCCTTTGGACATGCATGCATCGTATTTATCTGCCGATTGCTTGCAAGCGACTTTCAAGTACAATGTCTGACCTGTACGGGAATATGCATAATGGATGTACGAGTACAGATCACATGGTATAAACGCATGGTTGACGACGTATGGAAATCTGGGTCTGGCCGTCAGTCGTCCACGGATAGCGAAATAGTAAGACGACTAATCGCGATAAGTGGAAAATCAGGGTTCGGGTCCCGGTCCGGAGCAAATTTTCACTGTCGTCTTTCCGCTCTACAGCTGATGGTTTGCATTATTTGCAATTGCGAATACATTTAATGAGTCTCATAAGTGTCCCGATCCTTCCATTGTTACCATAACTGAATACAACACAAGCATCACATAAGAAAATTTTAACAATCGTAGATGAGTAAAATGTTGTCCTTGGGCATCGCTTCTAAATGAAGCTATTAAAGCTTTCGTTCGGGATTTTTGTTACGCCTTAAGCGCATTTCTTTAATAAATCGTAATTAAGTGCATTTTAAATGGGCTCACCGCCTTCTGTATTCTGCAGATGTCTTCTCCAAGGACAATAAATAATAAAATATCGCAAGAAAGGACAGAGTCGTGTGGAAAAGGGGCATGACACTGCGCATTGTTTTAAAAAGACAGCTTTTAAACACTGAAAATTGGAGGTGATGTTTCTCACATGCTACAGAACTATCTGGTGTCAAATAAAATCAACATTTTTAACCAGTTTTACGTACATCCCCCCTTAATGCCCAATACCGCCGAGAATCGGACTCGGATCCCCACGATTGATTGTTAGCAACGCTAACCAAACGATCACGAGCTGCTGACACCGTGGTACAGTGTACCACTCTTTGTATTTCTGGTGATAGTTTACGTAGCTGCCGTGGTAAAAATGCTTCTGTAGGTAACAATAACCTATTTCAGCGTAATATTCTTTGTGAGAACTAAACATCGGTTGTAAACGGGACATCGCTGTACCACATGTCAATGTTGGTAGAAAGTCTTTTTACTATAATTGGAAGAATTGCGCTAAGTGTGCCTTAATTATGGGATTGGAACCTTGCTGTCTATATAAAGAATTCCAGGATAGGTTCTTTGAAAACGTCAGGCGCAGTTCCCTATCCCTTCCATCCTTATGCTTTTTCTGTGACGACCTTCTTAGTTTTCTGCAGACTTCAGACACGAATTTACATTTCCTGGTTATATTTACGGCAAGTTTCATTACGGGCATGAGCACGTCCGACTTGAAATGGGGGGCAGTTTTATACCTTAGAAGATATTACAGAATTTCGCCTCTAGAAAGCCCTGTAACAGTCTTTTAGTATATTTTCTTATTCCATTTTGGAATGATAGTAGTCACTTCATGTGTTGTTTGAAAAACTGTTTCAATGTACAACATGTTCATGTGCCTACGAAAAAATAATGTACACAAATTTAATATTGCTGAAATCAAGAAAATTTTGTCAATTCTGTATTTAATACTCTGTGTGTTACCTTACCAGTGATGCTAGCCAACAGTGGAGAGGTAACTGGTGTGAAATAAATGTTTATTAACTATATCGATCACGCTAACGAAAATGACAATGAAAAACTCGAGTTTTCTTTCGTTTTTGGGGTATTCTGTCCACCACAGTGGAAATTTTGTCTTCGCTTTTTAATTTTTACTGGTTTCACTTCCTTTACACCAAAGAAAATCACCGATTTCTTCCGTTAATCACGTCATGATATTTATGAATCTCTACTGATTGCCACAAAGTACAGCGGTTCTAGTGTGACTTGTGGTAACGTATGGTTCCCATATTTACAATTCTCGGTAACGTTATTGGGAGACTTATGTAGACATTAATTTCTACCATCTCTTTGTTCCTCCAAGGTGCATTAGTTAATACACTTCCATGGCTGTCGAAGATTTCCTAAATACTTACTCGTAAAGGCAAATATGAAAAGGACACAACCAATTTTATTTCCTTTTCATATCCGAGAGTGTGTTCAAATGTGTGCGAAATCTTATGGGACTTAACTGCTAAGGTCATCAGTCCCTAAGCTTACGCACTACTTAACCTAAATTACCCTAAGGACAAACACACACACCTATGCTGGAGGGAGCACTCGAACCTCCCCCGGGATCAGCTGCACAGTCCATGACTGCAGCGCCTAAGACCGCTCGGCTAATCCCGCGCGGCCCGAGAGTGTGCTTCATATCTAACGACGTAGTCGACCACGAGTCATTAAATCCTAATATGCCTTATTTTAGAATTGTTTAATTTCATTTTCAAATATCCACAATAGTACATCCAGTACAGTAGATTACATGAGCGTGGTATTTATTATAACATGACTGCTAAACCCTAACAACAACTTTCTAGTAAATTGCCGGCCCAAAAATCAAAAATAAACGGAAGCACATCTTTGTTGTTGTTGTCATCTGTGCTTATTCATACACGACTAACTTCATATTAGATAAACCCCGTTTGTAAAAAGAAGCAGAAATGTACATACAAAATTATAAGCACTGAAACGAGGAAAAAATTCGTAAAAAGTTACTCTGGGACCATAGCTCTGTGTGAGCGTGAAACATTGACAGTGGGGAAGACTGGAATGAAACGGCTGGACGGCTCTGAAATCTGTTCTCAAGCGGACTGATAAGGTTCAGAGAGATTAACTGTAAGGAATGAAAACCTCCAACCATGTGTCAACGAGAATTAACCCGTAATAAATACAATAACTCGAAGAAATAGAACGCTTGGAAACATACTCGTAGAGCGAGATGAGTCACCGAAAACTGTAGTTGAAGGTTTGATGGAAGAAATAATCGCAATGGGAGGCATATATAGGTATGTCTATCAGGCAGATAATTGATGATGTGAGATATAAGAGCGGAGGACATTGCGGTAAGTGAATCTGCAGTTAAGACCAGGCAGACACTTTCGTATAAAAAAAAAAGTTTATAGATACAAAACACGGCGTCTGAGCTCAATAGCCGGAAAGAGTTTTCCGGGAAGCGCCTCCACCGTTTCAGACTTAGTGGGAGTGCGAAGAGGGGCCATTTTGCGCTGGGCTCTTGCATATGCATGAGGTAAGGCTAGTCATTCCATTGAGACGGCACACTCGTTTGTAGCCTGTAACAGCGCACCACGTGCCAAACAAATTGTTTCTTCCTGGGAAGAGCTGAATAAGACTCCGTTCGCTGTAACACTACCTGAATCATTCATTGTGTAGAAAAACTCAAGCATAGGTCTTTGGGTCCTAATGCTAGAACCAACCGATAATATTATTATCACTGCCGAACAAAACCTACGTGGCAATACGCAATGCGAGTGTGGTCCAAACGAAAATTTACTACTGTTCGATTACACTTTTCGCGACTGATCACCGGAAACGCTACCGCCCGTAAAACAACTAGGAGTAACCATTCAGACATCGAAGATACAGTGGCACAACAAAAGAAATTCGGAAGAACAAGAATGATAATGGTGGATGAAGTGAAAAGAGGAAGATATCGAAGTGGTTGGACTGCAGTAGGATCAGATGGACACAGACACGGTGTCAGCAACCTGTCAGCAGGCGGTTCATGCTTATGACGATGGACCATCTGGAGCGATCTAACGCTGAATGAGCATATAAAACAAAAAAATGCGATAAACAGATGCCAGGCTGATATTCAGTGGAAGAATCTTTATGAACTGCAGTTCATCCACGAAAACCAGTATCGATTGTATGAAGTCAGGCTCTCCTTCTATAATATCGAAGGGTAAGGGCTACATGGCTACCTGCAGCTACTTACAAGCTATGTGTCAGAATCTTTTTTATGTCAGCTGATAAAGAATCTACGAATAATAATCGAACTGAGAGGTTGTAGAGTAAAGAGTTCCAGCTTCTATAAAGTTATTGACACAGAATGACTGCTATGTGTCTGACAGACAGTTTGACAGAAATATTTGTTAAACCATTCATAATCTCAATGCAACGTTAAGTATGCATGGACTGTCTCTTGCGAGGTCGATGTAAAGTCATCGATCTTAGTCTGAAAGATGGGTTATTTTAAACGAATAATATTGTTATTACTGTATATTGCCCCTTCACTTAATCCAGTCTTTTTTCAACAAGTTAATTATATCTCTGAAGAGTTAGTATGAGAATTTAAGTACCCCTTGATGAGCACGATGTACACTTTATGAGACTGAACACATGTTATTTGGACTGATGTTTCCTAAAATGTCCTACAATTATTATAAGAGTTCCACACAGGTCGGTGCACTTTTCGTCTCTTAACTTCTTTACTCCATTTGTGATTCATTTTCCACCAAACCAGTTGTTTCCTAAAAAATGGAGCTATGCCAGGAGATTCCCACTGCCCGTTCGATAACTGACTAAATGCATACCTCTAAGTGTGTGTTCCAGTGTCACCTCATTAAGACGTTAAAATATTTCACTTACAGTTACGTTTTCATTCGGGACGTGGGATAATAAAATTTTACATCTACTTTAGTTTTACCCACTCAGAAAGTCTCGCAATGGTCCAATATCACACTTAACCTTTGATTTATCCAGATAACGATCACAGTCAGTCTCTGTCAGAACTTTGGAAGACATATCATCAAAGAAAGCAGAAGGGTTTATATAATATTCTTTCGAAGTTTTTAAAACCATTGGGGGCAATAGAAGAAAAATTGTTCTTGAAGACAATGTGCAGAATCTAAAGAACTTGAGACATACAATCAGACATGCGGAAGAATAGCATGCACACAATTTCGAAAAAAGGGAGGAAAAATAAATGAGAAAGCCATCGTACAGCCCGCTTGACAGATTGTACATCCTTGTTATTGATCGGAATAATACACAGAAGAATGGAAAAGAAAAACTAGAATCTGTCAGACAAACAGTTTGGCTTTTGTACAGATAAATTTACCAGAGATACAGTTCTGACAGTACGCTTGGTAACGAAAGCAAGACTGTAGAGAAATCAAATCATTTTCGTAGTATTTATTGACCTACCTAGTAAAAGTGTCTGACAGTGTTAAGTGATGCGGATAATATACAGTGTGTAGACGCACTGAATATGGAATGAGAGTGAACCAAAGGAAGTATTGACTACGTGGTGAATAAAATGTCGTGTGACTATGGCCTCCCGTTGGGTAGACCGGTCGCCGGGTGCAAGTCTTTCGATTTGAGTCCACTTCGACGACTTGCGCGTCGATGGGGATTAAATGATGATGATTGGGACAAGACAACACCCAGTCCCTCAGCGGAGGAAATCTCCGACCCAGCCGGGAATCGAACCCAGGCCCACAGGATTGTCATTCAGTCGCGCTGACCACTTTCTCTTTCTTTTTTTTTTTTTTTTGCATTTTGTTCGTTATGGTTCGTTGTATTTCGTCGTAGCGGACATGACATCCGTTGAAGCTCGTTGTTCATCGTTTCACTCAGTTTTTTCTTATTACAGAGGCCAGCCAGCTCTCTCACCGAACACGCTGAGCCACCGTGCCGGCACCACTCGGCTACCGGGGGCGGATGCGTAGTGAATGGAGCGAAGGGATTCTGCTGGCTTCGAAGTGGAATAATGTTTCCCGACGCCATATTTGCTTACAAAATATGACAATATACATGTGAAGTGTTACGACAGTGAAAGGAACCTGTGACCACTGGAGACAGTGCCATAGGTTCCTGTAAAACGTCGTAACACTACACACTGACACATGTCATACTAACAAATGTAAATCCACCTGATGATGGAGGTTTAAACCTTTGAAACACGTCGTGAAGATAAATAAACAGTGATTGGTAACAGAAAACTTGTTTCATTTAATGTCAATAACAGTCACGGTGAAGCGTAACCAAAAATGTTCGCATATAAAAAAATAATAATAGTATTGCGTGATGGATGAAAAACGAGGACTTAATGCTAGCACAGTTTAATGGAGCATTTATTGCCAAAAGAAGTTTGCTATTGTTAAACGTAGTATAATATACGAAAAAAATTTTGAGAATGTACGTCTGAAGGAAAATGATTCGTGGTCTATAGGAAAACGAGAAAAGAAAAGAATCGAAGATATGACTGAGATGTGGTGTTTCAGAAGGATATAGAACTGAGTGAACTAGTCGTATAAGAAATGAAGACGTTCTCCACAGAATCGGCAGGGAAGAGGATAAGTGAAAATCTCTAACTAGAAGATAGGACAGGATGGCTAGACTTGAATAACTTTCATAATAATAGAGGTAGAGGGAGCTGTAGAACATCAGACCCTGTAGAGAATGAGACAACACATTATCACCACCTGCTTAATCGCGTGTTGGTCCACCTTTGTAACGTAATATAGTAACTGTTCTGCCTGGCAAAGATACTCCAGTTCCATGATAGGCTTCTGCGAAAATTGCACGTAATTCCCGTAAATTACGGACCGGTGAATTATCAGTGCAGATCTGGTGCCCAACAGCTTCCCAGATGTGTTTCATCGGGTTCATATCAGGCGAATTTGGTGGTCAAGACATCACTTGAGTTCACTATCATGCTCGTCAAATCACTATTTCGATCTTGTGACACGGACAGTTTTCCTACTAGAACATGTCATCGATACCGGGGAAGACATCAAATACGATGCGATGCAGGTGGTCTAAAATAATCCATAGCTGTCATTCGATTACTACCACAGAAGTAGTGGAGCCGTGGGCCTAAGAGGGTTGTGACAAGGTAGATAGGGAACCCACAGTGTGAGCTGAGGATAAACTGTACCGCAAGGGGCAACCATATGGTCTTCAAAATGCTATAATTTTAATAACCAGCACCGTCTACTCAGATATCACAGTGGACCTATCTCCAGGTGTCGTAATATACACATGAACGCATATAAGTTGAAAGTTTAGTTAATTTATGTT
This sequence comes from Schistocerca nitens, assembly GCF_023898315.1. Taxonomy (NCBI): domain Eukaryota; kingdom Metazoa; phylum Arthropoda; class Insecta; order Orthoptera; family Acrididae; genus Schistocerca; species Schistocerca nitens. The sequence continues at coordinate 251,921,634 of NC_064617.1, read as the reverse complement.
GTAACAAAAGTTTCATTTTTCAAAATTAAAATTCGATTATATATTTTCCAAGAACGTTAATTGTAAATAAATTTTTCTATGAGAACATTTTTATATATCATCATTTGAAGATATTACCGCCCAACCTAATATGCCAAATCACCTTTCGGGAAGTGTTTTACTCCTTAAAAGTGAAACTGGGAACAAGGAAAATAATATAAGTAATGTATTATTTTACCCCTCTACACATCCACCAAGTTTCATCACGATCGTTTATTGACACTTGGGATTGTTCCCTTTTTAGTATAAAAGTGTTTTGTTCTCACTTTGCTTTATACATGTCCAGTGTATATAATTTGTGTGTTTGACGAAGCTGTGCCTTGACTATGAACAAGACATTTTAATTCCTGTTTGAATAGCTCCTATCCAATTCACACAAAATCTTTGTGGCAAATTTCATAAATATAGAACCTAAGTTCTCTTTTCTAATTTGTGATCCAGTACACACCTCTTCTCCGAGGAAGGCCAATGTGTTTCCGTGATTTTTTATTTTCCCTACTGAATTTGTGTGACCTATTGTGCAGTTTAAACTTCGGAGAATTTTGAATTTCCCATCATTTCTCAGTGTCGGTTCTTCTTGCATTTTCGAATTTCTCGAACATTTTAACTGAGGACACAAGGGGTGTAACTGCAATTCCATCGCAAATAACATATTAGTGGTAGAAATCGAAACTACTACTCGTGTTAGGCAGATGAATCAGCAGTATGCATGCGGTGTTCCTGTGTGCAGAGTTGTTCCCAGCAGACAAGTTGGACTCACTGCGCAAAGCTCCAACACACCAATGATGGTAGCAATATGGGTGAGACGAGTTATAGTGGCACAGTGCAGTGTGGGACCTTACTGGCGGCAAACTTTGCAACAGGCACTGAGAAGACCCTGCTGTATTTTTGTTTAAATAAGGACGCGGTTTCTTCTATCCTATCCCAGCAGTGGTGGAAGTCCTTTCAACGATAAATATTAGCATAGCACAAGTGGACTTAGAGCAAGTCATCTCTTTATTTTCAAACCTAAGGAAGTAAACTGCTTCATGTGTCACTTCAGAGGGGTACAGAATATAGTTTCAAATATGCAGGCTCCACTGTTTTTAAATTAAAGGCAAGTGAACAAAAAAAATGGTTCAAATGGCTCTGAGCACTATGGGACTCAACTGCTGAGGTCATTAGTCCCCTAGAACTTAGAACTAGTTAAACCTAACTAACCTAAGGACATCACAAACATCCATGCCCGAGGCAGGATTCGAACCTGCGACCGTAGCGGTCTTGCGGTTCCAGACTGCAGCGCCTTTAACCGCACGGCCACTTCGGCCGGCAGGCAAGTGAACAGTAACGTAATTGAAAACTGATGAGTTTTGGACTTCTCTTATTTTTAACTTCCCAGATGCGGCCTTGCAACTGCCAAGGCTGCACCCATATTCTTAGATCCACCTTGTTTGTCCGACGGCATAGGGCTGTGGTAAATGCAGGAAATCTGATAACCATGGAGGCTGCACCCGTATCCTCTGGTACACGCTGTTGGATTTTCAACAAATATTTTCCCATTTTTAAAATTCTCACCATTTTACACTGGCCTCTTAGCTGTGATATCACAGGAGTGGGGAAAACCCTATTTTTTAAAATTTCTGTGAATTTTTGAATTTCCTCCACTTTACACAGGGTGCTGAAAAACTGTCACGAAATGTTAACCCTGGAATAGGTACCAAAATTACTGACGTTGTGTAGGTCGACAACGCACCATTTCCAAACCACGGAAACTTGGCGCCACGCGCTCCGATTGACTGTGGGATTGTCCTGTTGCCGTTCGTCGGTTGACTGGCAGCGCTGTGGTTGTCGGTTCACACATACAAAGGTCCCTCGCCCCGTCACTGCCCCAGCGTGATACGCACACGTGTCGAGTAGGTCTTGCTGGTTGTCTCCACCTCACCACCTCACGTCAGAGGCATTCACACGTAAGCTTCGCTTCGGAGCACACACACGTCACCTGCGATATCGTCATACAGTAAGCATGGCGGCCCAGTATTCGTTTGAAGAACAATGAGATAGGGTTTTTGTTTATGGACTAGCCGACGGTAATGCGTATGAAGTTCGACGGTTGTATCAGGAATGGTACCCAGCAAGACACCACCCACATCCGCGAACGTTTACAGCAATTCATCGGCGACTTGGCGAAACAGTTCGTTAGCGGGATATCATGGTGATGCTGGAAGACCTCGAACACTACAGGATGCTGCATTTGAAGAGACTGTTCTCGAGCACTTCGAGGAAGCACGTACGACAAGCACTCAAGCGGTTGGACACGACATGGGGGTCACAAAAAAAAATGGCTCTGAGCACTATGGGACTTAACATCTATGGTCATCAGTCCCCGAGAACTTAGAACTACTTAAACCTAACTATCCTAAGGACATCACATAACACCCAGTCATCACGAAGCAGAGAAAATCCCTGACCCCGCCGGGAATCGAACCCGGGAACCCGGGCGTGAGAAGCGAGAACGCTACCGCACGACCACGGGCTGCGGACAAAGGGGTCACACATCGGTTAGTCTGGGAGGTGCTGGGGAATGACGTACTACAATGAACACACACTTTTCTGCTAGAAGAGGGTAATATTTTTGTTTAACTAACACTGGTTTCCGCCATGAGTATGCCTTCATATGATGAAAATTTGATACTGCTGTTGACGGTATGTTAAACTCCAATCATTCGTAATATGAATGGAAAGTGATTTGATGCCAGAGTAGCACTGATTTTTAAAGATTTTTGAACGATTCCTCACATCAATTGTAAGTGTTTAACGTTATACATAAGACTTCGAACATTTCCAGTGAATACCTAAATGATGAGAGTTGAGGAATCTGAAGGTGTGAGCAATACGATGAAGATTTCCACAGTCACAGTCGATTGGTGATGCAGTGGGACTTCTATTTTTGAGCTTTCACATTTCCATTGGATATCCAAATCGTTTTGTGATGAATACCAATAAGATTTATTCAACAAGGGCGGTTGTGTTTGAAGTCTTCTGCCGATCAAGATTGTGAGTGTCAGGAGATGAACAATGAAATGACTGCACATGTCAGGTTCAGGAAATCCATTCCGTTTGTGGGACACTGAAATATAATCAACCGTAGTGAAATATTTCCAATAATCATCCAACTTAGAAATATTTCTGCTCACGGGGAGTTTGATTTTATGAAGGATACAATGAAATATTTCAGATGAGGTTCAGACTTCGGATATTTTATATGTAATGAGATTACGGTGGGTAACTGAACAATTTGTATGTTGATCAGTGGAGACTACGTAACACTACACTCCATATATCTTAACGCTGCTCTGACTTTGTAACGAATAGCCTATTACAGAACAAATTTTAACAAAATGCTCCATGTTACAGAGAAATTTTAATAAAATGCTCCCTGTTATGGTACAGTTGTAACAAACGGCCCTGTACTATAGTGTAATTATAACTAATTAACCCATGTTTCAGCAAAAATTGTAACAAAATGACCCACGTCGACCTAAAATTTTAATAAGAGTCCTTAAATTAGAGCAAAAATTGTAACTAATTGCCCCACGCTGCAGCAAAAATTCTAATATCTTAAGTGGAAATGTAAGAAAATACATAATGTTACAATGAAAATGCAACAAATTGCCCCATGTTACAGCAAAAATGTACCAAAATCTCCTGTTACAGTGAAACTGGAGCAAAACACTCAATGATGCGGTGAAAATTGTAAAAAATTACCTAGTATTCCATTGTGTTACAGCAAAATTCATTGAATGGCTGCAAGCAGTAGGGTTCCACGAGAGCTCTGGGACGGACCACAGACTCAGAACTACGGCTGATCCAAGTCAGCATTACTCACATGCCAATTATGCTGACATGAAGGCTAGTAACAGATGCAGCATCTTGGCTTTCACAAGTGTCTGGTGCTGTTACTTTGGATGCCGCCTGATGGCGTTGCGAGCACGGACGTGATATCAAAAGCATGTAAGCGGATGTAACGTTCCCTGGCATTTTCACAATTTATTTGTAACATATACGCCGATCTGGGCAAGTTATATATATATATATATATATATATATATATATATATATATATATATATCTTAATATTACTGAATGTGGTATGAAATATGTTTGTTATTTTTATTATATTTTTTGTAACATTTCTCTGTATTAGGATAGGAAATTTCTATATTTATTATGTGAATGTAAAAATGTCAGTATTTGCGGTATCAGCGATATTTGCTGGAAATCGATTTACAAAGAAATGTTAATAATCGTAATAGTCGTGCCGTTGTTTATCTTTGGCATGTGGAGACTCTCTGTCGTTGTATGGACAGAGCAGCTAGTTGTGTGGACAGAGCAGTTAGAGTGAGGAAGAGTTAGTTGTGGACAGAGCAGCTAGAGTGAGGAAGAAGTGAGGAAGTGTTAATCTTTGATCGCTCTAGCAGACGCGATGTGCAGCTATGCTCGCGCCCATTAGACGCGCCTGATTCATTAACCCGCATTGTGGGCACTAAAGGTTGTGTATGCATCGTGGTTATCCAGCAGAGTTAAGATGTACTTCTTTTGTATCTGTCGGGACTTTGCCGCCTTTAATCAAAGCGTACGAATTAATGTGAGTTGACTTGTTGTTTGGGCTAAATATATTAGTATTCATTAAAAGTGTGAATTATTTATGTAAATGAGCATGCCTACGTCATCTATAAATCACATGCGTAATGTAGTAGGTTTGATCAGTGATAAATGTCGGCTTGGCAATAATTAAGACATTTCCTGTTAATTAAAATATTCTTGTGTTCTATGGCTAGTGCCGGGATAAAAGTCAGTAAAAATATTTCACAAAAAGAAAAACCCACTGCATTCTGGAAAGTGTATGCCAAGGCCGAATGATTTAAGAGACTCAGTTCTTATCCAGATAGTACTATCCAATTAATATGAGTGCACGTAATAATTTCCTTTAAATGTACGTAATCCTTAAGAAAGTAAAATTTGTTTGTTTATTACCACACGTAATGAAGAGAGTGGTTCTACAACAAAGTTCGCACTAAGACAAATTAACTTTTAAGCAAGAAATAAAATTATTATTTCCTTTTTTTTTATTTCTACGAAATTTCAAATCATTCATTCCAGGAATTTCGTTAAAATGGCACCCAGCGTGAAGCTCGATTCAATTTTAAGAGAATATCATTAAAATGGCGCCCAGCGTGGGGCTCGAATATGCAGTGGCCACGAAATACCCTTGAGATACCTAGGGAATTAATATAGTCGAACTTTGTTGCAGGACATTTAATAATTTTGTCATGTACTGTATGTATTGCTTAACCAATATTGTGTGGTAATACCTGTGTATGATTTTTTGCATGAGAACACTATGTATCCGGAGCTGAAGCAGAGAGCTCATTATTTTGAAAAATTAATAACCTTCCACAATATCAGGGGGCAGCAGCACCCAAGATAGATCACCAAAAGGTAAAGCTACAGTGTAGTTGTCCTGTAGGTAGTAAAGTAGCCTCCGTGCAGTGTCCTCGGATCATTAGTGGTGTGCTTGTTGTTAGTACTTTGTTTTAAAATAACAGGACATTTAAGTAGTTAGTCATTGTAGTATATAGTACGTATGTATTGGGTAATGTCCATTTCTTGTGTGCTTATGTGAGTGAAACCTGAAGTGTTAGGATACTTAGTTCAGATTTTATTTCTTTTGTTTACTATGGTTAGATTGCGTAGTCAGAAAGATATCAACATGGATAATGAGCAACAGTTAGTTAATAGTGATACCGAGTTAGAAAATGGGACACAAAGTAATGTTAGTGACGTAGCTCAGGAAGTACAATGTGAGAATCTGGGGGCAGAAGGGCAAGAAATGTTGCCACTGCCACCCAGTGATTCAGTTGATAGCGTAAATAGTGAGCCATCCGCAAGCACTGGGCACGGACCAGAGAGTGGTGTGATGTCAGAAGTGCAATCATTAAAAGATATGTTTGAGCGCATGATCACTTTCCAAGCTGAATTTGTACAAATGCAAGCAGAGCGTGATAAAGAACGTGATGCCGAACAAGCAAAGCGTGACCAGAGATTGGTAGCTGAATTTGCATGTAAACAAGCAGAGCGTGATAAAGAACGTGATGCCAAACAAGCAGAGCGTGACCGACGCATGCATGAGAGGGACTTGCAGTTGATGCAAGCTTTAGAAGTTATGCAAAGTGACATTGTTAACTTGAAACAAAAATATGAAACCATGCCCAAAACGGTGCAAGCATTAAGCGAAGGACTAAATAGTATTCAAATGGCTAATGCCAATATCGTAGAGGAAGTCAGTGTCCTGACTAATAGGGTCGAACAACTAGAACTTAACACAACCCACGTAATTGAGAACAAAGTGATCGAACATGTGCACAAAGTAGAACGTAACTTCATAAAGGAATTAGATGAGAAAGTGCACGCCGCAATTGAGGCCAGAGAGATGGATTCTACTGCGGATGTGCAAGATCTTAAAAAGATAGTGCAAAAGGACATTCCGCTGTGGCAGCGGAGTGTGGACCGCCGTCTTGCCGAAATGGAGTTAAGTTTGCGGCAAGACGATGCGCTGGCGTATGTCACGCCAGCCAAGTCCAACAATGATAGGCATATAAATACAGCAGTACACAATTGTGACTGCAAGACAGGACAGGCAACCGATGTAAGCGGAACAAATAAATGTCATTCCAAAGTAGTGATTGAAGAAAGTCTGATTAGGAACCGACAGTTTCAGATCTTTACAACGGAGAAGAAATCTGTTCACCCTGTAGTGTTTATCAAGGGATTTAGAAACATTTTGCCTAGCGTTTGGAGTCATACCCAGAAAATACAGTTTGTTATGTCTTACATACAGGGAGATGCTGCGTTATGGGCAACCGAAGCAGCTGACAGTTGCGATACATATGAGCAATTCGAAAAGGCATTCTTGGCCAAATATTGGTCAACATGTATTCAGGAGAGATTACGGAAGGAAGTATATAATCCAGAGCCGTATTCTCCACGATTAGGCAATTTGCGAAAATATTTTGAGAAGTACATTAATAAGACCCGTTACTGGGACGAACAGATTTCATCTCGGGATTTGATCAGACTTTTGAAATCACACTTGCCGATAGATGTAAAGGAAAAGCTTATACACGTGCCCGAAAATGATATGGAACATTTCTTGTCTATTCTGGACGCAATTGACCTGATTCAGGAGGACATTAAGGCGGCCTCTGAACAGATTAGAAGTAACGGAAATAGTTATAGAAATGGTAGAAATAACACGCCTCTAACCAGTAATAGAAACGGCGGAGGTAATAATAGGAGACAAGGGTATACACAAAACGGAAATAGAGATAGAGACCGGAACGGAAATAGACCACCGGGGAATAATGATAGGAAAAGGAGGTTCGATGACCGGTATGAAACAGGCCCACCAAGCAGTCATAGATGGAAAAATGCCAGGGGGCCGTACAACACTAATACTTATAATGATGCAAACCGAACTTGGCCACAGAACCAGAGGCCCAGTCCGGACCGGCAAAACAGTGATAGATATGACAATAACCGACCGCCACCACAAAATGCGCCAATTGCGCAGCCGTGGCGGCCGACGCAACACAACGTGCACATAGTGGAGGTCAATGACACAGAGCAGCCACGCCCATCCACTAGCAATAATTCAACAAACTAGATGCGGCCGAGATACGCTCTCCATCGTCGGCTACGGTTTGGAGTGAGAGCAGCCCGACACAAAACAAAACACCGAAAACAATCTGTATCCTTAGGTATAATGACGGGGTACAGATGGGAGATGAATTAATAACCGAACCATCCACGTGCATAAAGGAACACAAGGACAATGTACAAGTGATAATAGAAGTTAAAATTAACAATATTGATGTGCAAGTGGTCATAGATACAGGTGCTACTGTTAGTGTTATGAGTATGGACTTATTCAAGGTACTGGGGAAGGAAAGGCGTATGCTGACTTTTCCCGTGAATAATTGTAGAGTCACTGGAGCCATAAGTGCACAGCGACAAATAATTAAGCTCCAAGTGCGGGTAGAGATGTATATAGGGGAAGAAGCCATAATGAGCTCATTCCTGGTAGTAAAGGGTTTAAAGGTAGCCTGCATTTTGGGGGTAGATTTTTTGAGAGAGAGGGACGCAATAATAGACCTTTCTCGGGGAAAATTAAGTTTGATGAATGCTGGTAGGAGAATAGAATTTTTCATGCTTAGATCTGAAGAGGTACCTGTACCTAATTGTAACGCCATAAATATAAAATGTAGGAATCAATCGATACTACAATTAGACAATTGTCCAGGGCAGAATCTCTATTATCCTGACGTACAAGGTGATCAATCAAAGGCGAATATGGATATATTAGTGAACAAAGTATCACAGTCCGAAAATTTAAATTCAATTCAACAGAAGGAAATAGTACAGTTATTATCTAATTATGCAGATGTATTTTCTGAACGACCAGGAGTTGTTAAGGGATATCAATACAAGATCGAGGTAAAGCCTCACAAAACTTACTGTCGAGCCTCATACTCCATTCCTTGGTCCAAGAAGGAAATAGTAGCTAAGGAAATAAGAAAACTGATCGAGTGGGGAATAATAGAACCGTCTTTGTCCCCTTATAGTAGTCCATTGGTGGCGGTAGCAAAAGCTGACGGACAGGTACGGTTAGTACTGGATGCAAGAGACATAAATGAAATCATTGTACCTGTCAGGACTCATCCGGAAAACCTTGATGAGCAACTTCGAAAATTCCATGGAGTGCAATATTTGACATCTATTGATATGAGAAGTTCTTTCTGGCAAATTCTACTTACACCCGAGTCGAGACAATATACTGCATTTATATTTGGGGGAAGAAGCTACCAATTTAGGGTACTACCTTTCGGCCTAAATGTAAGTGCAGGAGTTTTCATAACAGCCCTTGACGCGGTTTTGGGTCCGGAGTTGCTGCAAAGGGTGACAGTATATGTAGACGATCTAGTGATTGCCACTGCCACCTGGGAGGAGCACGTAGAACTACTGAGTAAAGTCTTAGAAAGGTTTAAGCAAGCAGGGGTAACAGCGAATCTTGATAAATCCAAGTTTGGACGTAATCAGATTCAATTCCTAGGTCACATAATAACACCACAAGGCATCAAACCTGACAACAAAAAACTTGATGCAATTCGTGGGTTTCCTAGTCCTAGAACTAAGAAACAGCTCAAGGCATTTATAGGTCTAGCATCCTTTTTTAGACGATTTGTCCCGAACCAATTAATGAATAACGAGTCGTTATTGAGCCTGTTGCGTAAAAATGCGCACTGGGTGTGGACAGACGAATGTCAACGCGCATTTGACGCTATCAAAAACGCCTTGGTGAATGCAAACATATTGCGACACCCAGACATGACAAAAGATTTTTGTATAGCGACAGATTCGTGTTCATACGGTCTGGGTGCTTGTTTATTTCAGTGGGAAAGGAGCAACGACCCCACAACAGTAAAAATAATAGAGTTTGCCAGCCGCACACTAAGCAGCTGCGAGAGAGCATATTCTGCTACCGAATTAGAGGCTCTTGCAGTGGTCTGGGCGGTAAAGAAATTTAACTACTATATCTATGGTAAGGAAGTCAAAGTATTCAGTGACCACCAGGCTCTGAGCTATTTAATGACTTGCAAATTATACCATACCCGCTTGCTAAGATGGAGGTTAGCATTACAGGAGTATAAAATTAAAATCATGTACCTAAAGGGACAAGATAATGTTGTGGCAGACGCTTTGTCGAGGCTTCCACTAGGGCAATCCTCAATGTCAAATATTTTAGAACAATCGGAGGAATATCGAATACTCTTGGTACAAGATAAAGTACATAGGAGGGACTTTTTACACATGTGTAAGAATATGTCTATATTGCAGGAAACTGATCCGATCTGGGGAGATATAATTAGCAAAATTAAAGAAGGAACCAATCTTAAAAGTGTTCAGAATTTCAAAATAGTAGATAATATTCTGTATTATAAAACAAGTGTGTCAAATGACCACGGAGTCGTGTGTATACCACAACAGGCTATCCCAGCTGTAGTGTGGCACACGCATTTAGCATGGGGTCACGCTGGGATAGGCAAAACAATAAGGATTTTATCCAAATTCTGTTATTTTAAAGGGATAAGCCAGCAGACTCGCACCATTATCAGGACTTGTCCTCTGTGCCAAAAGGCTAAGTTTCAAAATAAGTCCACAAGGTTTGAACTGCATCCTATTGTGCCTCATCGACCACTTCAATTAGTATCTATAGACATAGCAGGACCCTACCCACGAGCCAGGGGTGGATTGAAGTACATTTTAGCGGTGTATGACCTCTTTTCAAAATATTTAAAAATATACTGCCTTAAATCAGCCACTGCTCGTGGAATAGTGAAATGGTTAGGCAAAGAATATTTTATACAAGTAGGTAAGCCTGAAGCGATAATATCGGATAATGCTTCATATTTTACAGGCCATACCTGGAAAAACTATTTATATGAACAAGATATAAAGCGTATACTAATTTCCCGCTTTCACCCACAAGCAAGTTTAGTAGAGAGAGTATTTGGAGTGTTAAATAAATTTTGCAGGTTATACATTGCATATAAGCACACAAGGTGGCCAGATATGATACATAAGTTTGTCGAAATTCACAACGCAACCCCGCATGCTTCTACGGGGTATCCACCAAATGAGATATTAATGAATAATAATCGAGCTCTGAACGAGTGGCTGGCACCCTTGCCTAAGGTCCCAGTCATTCCTGAGCCTAAGGAAGAGAAGATAAGAAAAGCGGGATGCAACCTTACCAGGTGCGCCCAGAAAAGGACGGAAAAATATAATCGACATGTAACGAATAACCAAACATTTAATGTTGGGGACTTGGTGCTCTTACGCAATCATCCTAAGTCCTCGGCATCTTTGAAACAGAATAGCAAGTGGCAATTGGTGTATAATGGACCTTTTAGAGTAGTAAGTGTGCCACATGAGTGTAGCTATCTCTTAGCAGATCCCCACTCAGGGAGAGTACGGGGACTGTATCCGCGTAAGGATGTAAAAGCATTCCTACAGTAAAAGACTAATAGTCCTATGCGGACACCGTTCCTTTGTAAACAATGAACATTAATAAGGTGTACTAGTGTAGGAGTGTATAGTTATAAGAATATGATTGACTTTTTTCATGTGTGTGGATATTTGTGTTATGTACTCTTTTAATTTGTGTTTAATTTGAGATATTTCTTGGCACAATCCTTTATATTATGTGTATCTATGTGTAGCTGTCAGATTGACAGATCTGAACCCGGAACAATATTAGTAATATAAGGCCCTGAGAACTTTATTATCTCACTAGTGTTATCACAAAATAATGCACCCAGTAGTGACCCGAGAGCACCACGGGAGGCAACCTTGTTGTAAATTTATGTAGCGTAAAGAAACTCACAAAGAAGCTTCAATTGAAGCATGTGCAGATTCAATCAATAAGAAAGAGCTAGCCAGATACGGTCCAAGTAAATTTTCGCCTACAGAGACTTCACTGTGGTTACGTAGGACGTTGATTGTATGTACGTAAATCTTACACTCTGGTAAAAGGTTACGAATGTGCTGTTGCAAACAAATTCAGCAGCGGACATTGTAAATAGAAATAAATAAACTTTAACAAAAGTGTAGTATTGTGCGGCAGAAACAGACAGTGACAGTCACTGATAAAGAACTAGCACAACACGAACAGTGAACCGATAACGGACGGTGGATAAACCTAGTGTCAAATTTTAACTTTTTGTATGTAAAGGGACGCTAGGAAAGAGCGTGTGACTAATGACAAGTCATGACGGTGGAAAATATTGTGTGCCCATAAAAGTGTACTGTGACAATGAAACCTTGTGCGAACCAGACTAGTGAAGGCCTACTGAGTAATAACTACCACTAATTGTGTGCGTTCTTTCCCACAGCAGGAAATATTATACGGATAGTATACTGTTTGTGAACTTGTTGCATGTTTCCTGGAGCACCGCAAGAAGACGTCGCACGGGCGAGCTGGTATCCAACGCGTTCGGCTATAGCAGCTATGCAGCGGCCACAGCAGCCCGTAGCAGACCAGACAGCCACGCCCGTACGCGCCGTAGCTGTCAACGATGGGGCGGTGACCTACACGAAGTCAGCGCGCCGCGCCGAGCGCCGCACCCCACCGCTCATCAAATACATTATTGGCTTTTGAAATGTTTACATAAACTGAATAACATGTTAATGACTTCATTTTGATAAACATTGAACATGTACTATGTACGTCCGTAATTGATATATCCTAGGACAAGTGACCTTGTAGTGTATCACAAGAAAAATAGTGATATTGTGTAATTGTGTAAACCCGTTTGTGACAAACTGCAAAAATACTTCAAATGAAAAACTGTTAATATGGACTATAAACCAACTGGGATGGCTGGGCTCCGGCACAGTTTTGCCCAGGTTTCCTGATTGCCTACGCCCAAATGGGGGAGCCATGTACTTATATAATCCTGGGGCTAATTACAAGAGCCATTCCATAAAACATACAGAGGTGTAAAGAACGTTACTGGCACCATTGTGTCAAAGTGTAAAACCTCTTTGCCAAATGCTGCCAGGGGGCAATGTAACGTTCCCTGGCATTTTCACAATTTATTTGTAACATATACGCCGATCTGGGCAAGTTATATATATATATATATATATATATATCTTAATATTACTGAATGTGGTATGAAATATGTTTGTTATTTTTATTATATTTTTTGTAACATTTCTCTGTATTAGGATAGGAAATTTCTATATTTATTATGTGAATGTAAAAATGTCAGTATTTGCGGTATCAGCGATATTTGCTGGAAATCGATTTACAAAGAAATGTTAATAATCGTAATAGTCGTGCCGTTGTTTATCTTTGGCATGTGGAGACTCTCTGTCGTTGTATGGACAGAGCAGCTAGTTGTGTGGACAGAGCAGTTAGAGTGAGGAAGAGTTAGTTGTGGACAGAGCAGCTAGAGTGAGGAAGAAGTGAGGAAGTGTTAATCTTTGATCGCTCTAGCAGACGCGATGTGCAGCTATGCTCGCGCCCATTAGACGCGCCTGATTCATTAACCCGCATTGTGGGCACTAAAGGTTGTGTATGCATCGTGGTTATCCAGCAGAGTTAAGATGTACTTCTTTTGTATCTGTCGGGACTTTGCCGCCTTTAATCAAAGCGTACGAATTAATGTGAGTTGACTTGTTGTTTGGGCTAAATATATTAGTATTCATTAAAAGTGTGAATTATTTATGTAAATGAGCATGCCTACGTCATCTATAAATCACATGCGTAATGTAGTAGGTTTGATCAGTGATAAATGTCGGCTTGGCAATAATTAAGACATTTCCTGTTAATTAAAATATTCTTGTGTTCTATGGCTAGTGCCGGGATAAAAGTCAGTAAAAATATTTCACAAAAAGAAAAACCCACTGCATTCTGGAAAGTGTATGCCAAGGCCGAATGATTTAAGAGACTCAGTTCTTATCCAGATAGTACTATCCAATTAATATGAGTGCACGTAATAATTTCCTTTAAATGTACGTAATCCTTAAGAAAGTAAAATTTGTTTGTTTATTACCACACGTAATGAAGAGAGTGGTTCTACAACAAAGTTCGCACTAAGACAAATTAACTTTTAAGCAAGAAATAAAATTATTATTTCCTTTTTTTTTTATTTCTACGAAATTTCAAATCATTCATTCCAGGAATTTCGTTAAAATGGCACCCAGCGTGAAGCTCGATTCAATTTTAAGAGAATATCATTAAACGGAGCATATACGGATGGGCGATCACCGTAGCGGAGATAAGGGCTGCAAATGGCGAAATTCATTGACAAAATCGACTCTGGCAAAGGGCAGATTGTTACTACGCAGAGCCCGTGAACGAGTATCTCGAAAACGGTGAAGTTGGTCGAATGCTCAAGTATTGTTGTTGTGAGCATCTACGGATAGAGGTAGAACGACAGTGAAACCACCACTAGGCGCTAAATGGATTGATGTCTGCGACTCTTCACAGAACGTCCGGTTCGGCGGCTTGATTGCTCTGCAAAGTAGGATAGATCGTGATGTGTGGCACAATTCTGGTGCAAGCACAAGCTTTTCAGAGCACATTGTTGAACATGGAGCTCCACAGCAAACTACCCCTACGTGTTCACATGGAAAACCATCGACGTCGTCAGTTACGACTGCACGGGACCATTGAGATTCGACAGTCGATCAATGGAAACGTGTCGGCTCTTCGGGTGAATCACATTTTTGCTACACTAGGTCGATGGTTGTCCCCACAAACGCCGTCATCGTTTGAACGGAGGCTCGAAACCTGCAGCGCGCCACGGTCGCAGGCTGGTGGGAGCAGTATTGCGTTATGGGAGACATTTTGGTCAGTTTTGATATTGTATCTCTGTTTACTATGATTCCGGTCAATGAAGTTATGGTTTACATAACGGAAGTTTCCCCTGAAGATCTGACCGCTCTGTTTAGACACTGTCTCACATCTAGCCAGTTTCAGTGGGATGAGGAGTTTTATGAGCAACTGGATGGTGTTGCCATGGGTAACCCGTTGAGCCCTGCGATTGCCAATTTTTACATGGAGAAATTTGAACAATTAGCGTAGAATAAAGCAAATAAGAAACCATGTTGTTGGTATCGTTATGTAGACGACACATTCGTGGTTTGGACACACGGTAAAAAAGCCTTAGACGAATTTTTTGATTATCTTAATAGCATATACCCCAAAATTCAGTTTACCATTGAAGTGGAAAAAGACCAGGCTATTTCGTTTCTCGATGTGTTAGTCATGAGACAGACCGATGGCAGTCTAAAACATAAAGTGTTTCGGAAGAGCACATATACTGATAGATACTTACATAAGAACTCCAATCATCACCCACAACAAAAAAGAGTTGTAATCAAAAGTTTAGTGGACGGGGCAAAACGGATTTGTACGCCGGAACATCTGGATACGCAACTGAATCATCTGAAACAGGCCTTCGAAAAGAATAGGCACTCAAACAAAAAAATTAATAGAGTTTTAAGACTTAATTACAGCAGGCCAAAGGACAAGGATGGTACACAGCAATGGAAGAACACGGTGTCTTCACCTTTCAGTATAAGGTTACAGATCGAATCGGCAAAATTTTGCTGAAACATAAAGTGAAACCGGTATTCAAACCTACCAGAAAAATAGGGCAAGTACTTCGTTCTGTTAAAGATAGGCCACCATTATCATCTAGCGGTGTGTATAAAATTCCGTGTACTTGTGGCAAGGTCCATATTGGTACTACGAAAAGAAGTGTGAATACGAGGGTAAAGGAGCATAAAAGTCTTTGCCGACTGGGAAAAATTGATAAATCGGCCGTTACGGAACATGCACTTCAGTCAGGTGACCATGTAGTTAAGTTTTCTGAAACTACAGTTTTAAGTACTACCACGAACGATTATCCACGACTGTATAGGGAGGCTATTGAAATTTATAAACATGAAGATAATTTTAATAGAAAAGAAGAGGCCTTGAAATTAAGCGAGATATGGACACTGGCGTTACAGAGTCGATAAGTGATTTTTATCTAAGACGGACTATTATCGATAGTTACATTTTATCTTTGACTAGTTTTCTCTCTGCTAATATGTGCAAGCTAGACCACGCGCACTTTCCTCGGTATTTAGGCCGCTCTCCGACGCCCGACTCGTCAGTCGGCAGCACTTAGCAGGACCAGCCATACCTCTGAGAATGTCCAACTTAGTATTGGACGAAACGTTAGGAATAGAAGAATTCCATGGACCACGGCCATATAACCCGGAAGAATTATCAACAACAGTACGATCCGGTCGTGAAAGCCTTCATTGTATGTTTACAAAAGGTGTTCGAAAACAGAGTAGGCCAGTGAAGTGATATAAAAACTGCCCCCTACCGACGAGGGTAAGAACGACAAGGCCAATCGCTGCACGTGCGGCGAGGTACGTCATCTGTTGACATCACATGTCCAACATTCAACATCCACTTTTGGGGTATTTCGCGACACAGGCGACCTCATGTGTCTTCATATTAATTCACTTGTCTCAGCGTCATCTACGTCGCTTGAAACCCTGTATATCCATATCGGCCCGTTAAGAACGACGAGTTGAGTTTTGTTTACTAGGCAGTCCGAATCCAGTTGCAAATCTTTTGCGATACTCGACACGCTCGTATTTTGTTCACTAAACGACAGTGCGGAAACAGCACTCAACTACGTCAGAATACTTTTCGACGTGGATACAGCGGGATATGCAAGGAAACGACTGAGTCTGTCCGATCTCTTCGACGCGGCACACAGGGAGAGTTTCGGTGTGTGACGCTGTCCTCCGCAGACAGAGGAGAGCGGGCGCAGCGCCCGCCCCTGGCCGGCTAATTGCTGGCACGAAAGCCGCGGCAGCCCGGCTCAAAGCGGCGGCTGCCCTGCCGCCCGTATTCTTCCCTGGACGTGTGAAATCCGACCGCCCTTTTTTAGCTCCGCTTCCCGGAAAGAAATTAATGGTCAACGGCGGGAATTTCTCAGCGATCTGCCGCGGAGGATAACCTCCCGCTGTCGCCTCTGTCGAGTCTATTAGCTGTGCTTAATGGCGCTGCTGATCCATTAGCCGCCGGCGGAATGGGAAACGGCGAGATAATTGTGAGCTGTCAGGTGGCTGGCTAATGCCCTCTGTAGGAGTGGGAACCGTACCGGCAGCGCTTGCGGCCGCGTCGGAGCGATCCGCTGTCATTGTTCTGCTGGCGTTCGGCTCTGCGCTGGTACAGGGGCAGGGCTGCCGCTTTGTGAGTGACGTTGCACTACTCACCTTTGAATTTTCAGGATTACATTTTGAGAGTAGAAACGTAAACACGTAGAAAACATTAAAAAATAAATTACTGATGGTGTATATCAACCAGCCACAATTCGGTTTTAGGTTACTTTATTTAACAAGTACCGTTACCGGATTCGAACTTTTCACAATTCGCCATCAGAAGGTTTTTTCATGCTTCTATCCAGATTATACATTGGTTTCCTGTGAGTTGCCCTAGGATAAACAATAATTTAAAATTATAAACGAGTAACCAAATGGGTGCGTAATGTATTTGTGTTAGAACCCAACTTACATGACATGTCCACTTGTCGCATTTGGTTTTGCAATTTTCTTGCAATGAAATACTTTCTCAAGAATGTTAGTATTTTAACACCCACAAACGTTGCATGGCATTGTAAACCACTTTTGTTCAGTCACAAAACGAATTTTCGATTTGCACCACATGTTCTGATTCTACATTTACATCCATACACCGCAAGCCACCTGACGGTGTGTGGCGGAGGGTACCTTGAGTACCTCTATCGGTTCTCCCTTCTATTCCAGTCTCGTATTATTCGTGGAAAGAAGGATTGTCGGTTTGCCTCTGTGTGGGCTCTAATTTCTCTGATTTTATCCTCAGGGTCTCTTCGCGAGATGTACGTAGGAGGGAGCAATATACTGCTTGACTCCGCGGTGAAGGTATGTTCTCGAAACTTCAACAAAAGCCCGTACCAAGCTACTGAGCGTCTCTCCTGCAGAGTCTTTCACTGGAGTTTATCTATCATCTCCGTAACGCTTTCGTGATTACTAAACGATCCTGTAACGAAGCGCGCTGCTCTCCGTTGGATCTTCTCTATCTCTTCTATCAACCCTATCTGGTCCGGATCCCACACTGCTGAGCAGTATTCAAGCAGTGGGCGAACAAGCGTACTGTAACCTGCTTCCTTTGTTTTCCGATTGCATTTCCTTAGGATTCTTCCAATGAATCTCAGTCTGGCATCTGCTTTACCGACGATCAACTTTATATGATCGTTCCATTTTAAATCACTCCTAATGCGTACTCCCAGATAATTTATGGAAGTAACTGCTTCCAGTTGCTGACCTGCTATATTGTAGCTAAATGATAACCGGTTTTTCTTTCTATGTATTCGCAGCACATTACACTTGTCTACATTGGGATTCAATTACCATTCCTTGCACCATGCGTCAATTCGCTGCAGATCCTCCTGATTCATAACATACGAAAACAAATGCACACTTTACAAGGTACGCGAGTGTCAAAGATTCTGCAGTACAATGATACAAAGATATGTCATATGTAACGTCCCCTTTGAACAATTATACAAGACTGTGCTTAAAACTGACACACAATATTTTTAGCGCAACGCAATCTGACTTTCAATAATCCCTACAAGAGAATGACCCTGACTAACATTAACCTATACCTTTCACAAATCACTTACCTCACCAAAAATCTTCGTTACTCGAACTACTGCAATACAGCGAGCGCCACTACTGCCAGCTAAATAAAAGATTCAAACTACGGAAGGCACTAAAACTACTGATAGGCATAGTTAGCAAATGAAAGATTTTAATAGAGAACAAACAATGTATTTACCTTAATAGTCATAATATATATAGCTGTTCATGACATCCAGTCTTACAAATTTCAAAACTCCGCCATCTCTCTCGTCACATCCACCACTGCTGGCGGCTCACCTCCAACTGCGCAGCCAGTGATTTTCATACTGAGCGCTACGTAACGTTGCCAATAAGAAAACGAACAGCCTACTTACACATATGCACCAATTACTTTTATGTTAGACTGACAACATACTTGTGAGTTATTGTTTATCCTACGGCAACTCACAGCGAACCAACGTATAAACTGTTTGGATGAAAGCATGAAAAACCGTCTGATGATGAATTGTGAAAAATTCGAAACCGGTAACGGTCGTTTTTAAATAAAGTAACATAAAACCAATTTGTGGCTCTTGCTATAAACCATCAATAACTCAGTTAGTATAACAGTGTTTTTATTTGACAAAATTGCAAACACAAAAATACAAAAATTAAATTTTATGAATCATGATATTACCTATTAAGAATACACATAAACTGCGAATTATCTGAACGAAACACCGAGTAAGTTGCCGAAAACAGCTTTATAGGCACACAATACGCCTTCCTTTCGTCAGGGCGAAGTTGATACTTGCCTGAGAACTGAGAAATGTTGTCAAGAACGTGAAATGTATTTGGAACATTAATTAGTTAATGATACACATTAACTTTACCCATTTTCTTACATTTTGCATCTCTTGCATGCGAGGGTCGTCCAAACGATACAACAACTCTCTCCACGATTTCGTCACCACAGCCCCAAGTTTTGTAACTTCTTCCATACTAAAGTGCATTCACTTCTGGAAATAAGTGAAAATCGTTTTGCTTCGATACCGAAAGAACCATTATAGCATACTGCGTACCGTCCCCCCCCCCCCCCCCATACCTCCACACTGAGCCGGCCGAAGTGGCCGAGCGGTTCTAGGCGCTAGAGTCTGAAACCGCGCGACACTGTACATGTTCTAAGCTGGTTCAAAATTCAGCTGAGTCAAAACCGACTCATAGGAAGACTAACTCTGTTACGTCAGCGAACGAAAAATGATCTCACAAATATGAAAAATTTAAGAACTATTTTGCCCTTGACGATACTGTGCCTCCTACAACGAAGTATTACTTAAAGAGGAAATGGATTATACAAATAATGACATATAAATAACTACGAAGTCTTTCCCTATTTGTATGTTCTATAGGCTGTTAATCTCGGTGCATCTTATGCGCTAATTCCATGTAAAAATACAAGCTTTCGATGGTAAACAACATTGTCTTCGGCGGGAAAGCAACTGAATGCTGAAGACGTTAGGGAAGCACATGGATGTAAGAGCTGTCCACGGCAACTAGAGATGGAATTGGCGTCAGATATGAAATATCACCCACAGTGTCACTATTTCCATCATGGCATTTGCGGGGTGACCTGGGGACCCGTGCGAAACTTCCGAACTATCACAGTTTTAAATAACGGCAGGTGTTTGAGCTGCAGCTACCATTTTGGAATGACGTTTCTCACTAACAGCTTCTAATGTTCTTTTCCTTTCCAAAGCAAACTTGTCATTCATTTTTTGTGACAGTCGTATTTACGTCATACTGTTGTTGACATAAGTTAATAACTAATGAATAAATACAAACACAAAACAAAAGAAGAAATGTAATTTACTGTTCATGACAACATTTGATTGTCATCAGCCTCTCGTAATTTCTAACTTTCGACCCTAATATTTACATTTACGTGTTGTTAAACAGGAGTTTAATGAGAAATACGAATATGAAACACGAAAAAGTAAATAAATGCCAAATGTATAGGTCAGATCGTAGTGTTTGCTTCTTATCACTAAGGCCACAATAACCTCTAACTGTATTTTGAGATATTAATGGCGTACTTAACGTTACGTATGGGCATCAGGCCGTAGTAGCAACAGGTACATCACAGTTCCAGGCAACAGTGCCAAGTATTTTTGTCGTTTCGGAAAGTAGATTCTTTTAGAAAAGTCAACTTGTACGACGGGCAGAGATAATGAAACATTGCAATGGTTACAGTTATTATCTATGGCAATGCTGTAGACAAATTATCCAGTTAATAAGTACTTCAAAACAAATAAAATGGTATTTTTAATAGGATATGAAAAGGGAGTATCTTAATCGTACTTAATAAGTTAGCATCGCAAAATATAGCTATGAATCTGGCCGTCCATTAGGCCTTTTTTGCCTATGACAGAGAGTCTCTTTTATGTTAAAATTTTCCGCAAATAGGAAACTTTAGCGATGAATCTGTAGGCAATATCAGACGCCGGTTAAAAAGCTTTTCTAACTGTACCTCATTCATCACTGTACTAATACTATGTGTAGAGAAAAATGGACGATGAGTTGAGAAATAATGTATATGATTCAGCTGCGACTACTTATGGATTTTGTGGAAACCGCAGCTCCTTCAAATAACATGCGCAAAATTTGCATGTTCTCTTGCTCGCTGCATGCAAATTAAGAGTCTTACACAAAAAATGAAAAGGATATTTTAGTAGAACGTCTGACATAGGTAAGCTTTGGACTGTATACTTTTTCGTAAGAGGCCGTAATTTTCCGAATTATTCAAGAAAAACGCAGAAAAGTGACCTTCAAACGCGTATTTTTTGAATAACTCGAAAACTGTGGCGTACGAAATATAAATACATTAGATTTCCAACAAAAACGTCCTGTTAATTTTTTCTGTAGCACTAACAGTTTGCACGTAGCGAGCGAGAGAATATGGAAGCCTCGTGTGTGGTTTTTGAAGATGGTGTGGTGAAACATCCCCTTAGAAAAATTAGTGAAACACTGTGCTGATAAACCTCTTACGTTATTTGATTTTCAAACAGCTGAGCACAACTGAACGTACTCAGACATTTCTCTTTTTACTTATTCTAATGAACACTAAACTGACACACAATATTTTTAGCGCAACTCAATCAGACTTTCAATAATCCCTACAAAAGAATGGCCCTGACTAACAATAACCTTTACCTTTCATGAAACACTTACCTCACAAAAATCTTCGTTACTCGAACTACTGCAATACAGCGATCGCCAATATTGCCAGCTAAATAAAAGTTCTAACCACTGCAGGCACTAACTACTGATAGGCATAGTTAGCAAATGAAAGATTTTTATAGAGAACAAAGATATTTGTGAGGTAAGTGATTCATGAAAGGTATAGGTTATTGTTAGTCAGGGCCATTCTTTCGTAGGGATTATTGAAAGTCAGACTGCGTCGCGCCAAAAATATTTTGTGTCAGTTTAGTGTTGATCAGAATAAGTAAAGAGAGAAATGTCTCAGTACGTTCAGTTGTGCTCAGCTGTTTGAAAATCAAATAACGTAAGAAGTTTATCAGCACAGTAATTCATTAATTTTTCTAAGGGGATGTTTCACTGGGTTCCATATAACCCCGTGGTAGTAGTACAGAACATACTCATATGCCTGTCTGTTTCAAGTATTGTCCAATTAGACTAATTATAGTACGGACAGAGGCTTTGAAACAGCTATTCTTCCCACACTCTATACACTATTAGAATGGAAGAAACCCAGCATGTAGTACCACACTTAGTGTCCGTTTCGCTACACTTCTCAGTGCTTTAGCCGGCCGTTGTGGCCGTGCGGTTCCAGGCGCGTCAGTCCGGAACCGCGTGACTGCTACAGTCGCAGGTTCGAATCCTGCCTCGGGCATGGATTTGTGAGATGTGCTTAGGTTAGTTAGGTTTAAGTAGTTCTAAGTTCTATGGGACTGATGACCTCGGATGTTAGTTCCCGTAGTGCTCAGAGCCATTTGAACCATTTTTTCTCAGTGGTTTGAAAAGTATGTACGAAGATGTATATGTAGATGTAGTACAGTTACATTAAATCTGATATCTATATCTACATACATACTCCGGAATCCAGTGTATGGTATGTGGCGGAAGGTACCTTGCGCGACTTCCTCTCCTGTACCACTCCCACATAGAGCGAGGGAAAAACGATTGTCTCTATGCGTCCCTACAAGCTCTTAATACTTCTCATCTTATATTAAATATACGTCGGCGGCAGTAGAATCGTTCTCCAGTCAGCTTCAGATGTCGACTCTCTAACTTTTCTCAATAGTCTTCCGCGGAAAGAATGTCGCCTTCCCTCCAGGGGTTACCGTTTGAGTTCAAGAAGTTTCTGAGTGACACTAGCGTGTGGATCGGACCTAACGGTAACGAATCAAGCGGCTCGCCTCTCGATGTCTTCACTTAACCCTACATAGAGGAGGTCCCAAACACTAGAGCAGTACTCACAAGCGTTCTTTACGTGGTCTCCTCTACAGATCGATACTTTCCTAAAGTTCTGCCAATAAACCAAAATCGACCATTCGCCCTCCTTACAACAATCCTTACATACTCGTTACACATCATATCGCTTTGCAGTGTTAAGGCTAGATATTTAATCGATGAGACTGTATCAAACAGTAGACTACTAAGTTCTATTCGAACGTTACCTCCTGGCGATACCGTTATCTCTGGTGAACACTCTCGTCGAGGTCAACGTAGTGCATTCTACACTGAAGAGCGAAAAAAACTGGTATAAGCAAGCATATTCAAATACAGAGGTATGTAACCAGGCAGAATACGGCGCTGCGGTCGGCAACGCCAATATCAACAAGGCGAAAAGATCCTGCAAGAACGGGACCAACGACGACTGAAGAGAATCGTTCAACGTGGCAGAAGTGGAACCCTTCCGCAAATTGCTGCAGATTTCAATGCTGGGGAATCAAAAAGTGTCAGCGTGCGAACCATTCAATGAAACGTCACTGACGTGGGGTTTCGGAGCCGAAGTCCTACTCGTGTACCCTTGATGACTGCACGACACAAAGCTTTAAGCCTCGCCTTGGCCCGTCAACACCGACATTGGACTGTTGATGACTGGAAATATGTTGCCTGGCCAGCCGGTGTGGCCGAGCGGTTCCAGGCGCGTCAGTCCGGAACCGCGCGACCGCTACGGTCGCAGGTTCGAATCCTGCCTCGGGCATGGATGTGTGTGATGTCCTTAGGTTAGTTAGGTATAAATAGTTCTAAGTTCTAGGAGACTGATGACCTCAGAAGTTAAGTCCCATAGTGCTCAGAGCCATTTGAATCATGTTGCATGGTCGGACGTGTTGTGCGACATAACAGAAAGTTGTTGGTGGTGTTTGTAGATCTGAACGATGGTATCTAATCAAATGTGGCATCACTCGCATAAGAGTGGCACTAGTAGCGCCGCCATGGGAACGGAATTCAGGTTTGCTTTAAATACACGCTGTAACGGTCGTGAACGTTAGTTACCATTGAGATTGGAACTGGTGAGTTGATGTTAGTCAAGAATGCCGTTAAGACGACAAAGACGCCATTGTCAACACTTCACTGATTTTGGACGTGGAGCTGGATGTACCCCCTACGATATTGCAGAAAGACTTGGCAGAGATGTGCATGATTGCTGTCAGAGGTGCTCATGAGAATGTACGCTCGCAATAACATCGGGATCCTGACAAACACGTGGCGCTACCGAGAGGGAAGACAATCGTGTTCGGTCTATGGCTCTGGCACATCGCACTGCATCTTCAGCAGCAATTTGAACGGCAACTGGCATCACATTAACACAACAAACTGTTAAAAATTGGTTACTTGAAGGACAGCTCCGAGCCAAACGCACTGTTGCGTGCATTCCACTGACCCCAATCACCGCCATTTGCGACACCAGTGGTCTCAAGCTAGAGATCATTGGAAGGCAGAAAGCTGGTTCTGCCTCGATTCCAGTGATGGTCGTGTGTTAGTTAGAACTGGTCAGAAGGAAATATTAATTATATTTTGGTGTTTCGACTTTTTCCGTAGGTGTATTTCTAATGAGACTTGTGTATTGCACCAGCATATCTTGTCGCAGGGCTAGACGACAGCATCGATAAGGACCCATTAAGTCAATGCTAACGAATTGCCCTACATTTGCGAGCGCACTAGCTGCAAAGCGGCAGGTAAAGTGGAGAGCAGAGCTGGCTGCCAGGTGTGTGGGTTCGCGGGAGCGCGAGTTTCCCATCCGAAGGCGGCAGACGCACAGTGGCGGAGCGTGTCGCGTGACGAGCCGCGGCCACTGATGGCAGTATTGAGTGCGGCGCTGGAGCTCCATTATTAACTCATTCAGGGCGGGCCAACGGGCCCCGTACGGCCGCACAAAGGCGGCTAACGTGCCGCCGGAAGGCGTGCCAAAGCGGCGGACACTTGCTCGCGATTTGTCGCCGCCAGCTGCTGCCTCGGCGATCCGCTACGGCACAGCTGAGCCACGCCGCCGTGTGTGTAGCTCCGCCACTCGACCACCAACTGCCGGAATCATTCTCTCCGTTGACGGCTCTATCGGATTCGGTTAAAATCCGTCCAAGGTCAGTCAGAAAGTAACGCGTACATGCTCAAAAGAATGGGAGGAACACAACTTATGGCGTCTGCCGTACTCAATTCATCAATAACTGCGTACTGAGTATTTTACCAAATTATACCTTTATCTTTCACAAATTAGGTACACAATACAACATTATCACACCCTCGTTTATTTAAATACCGATAACTGATTTGTCCGACAGGTGTCGAAAACAAAGTGGAAATAATCATTCATACCGTCATCTTCCATGGAGAAGAAATAAAAACTTTGAGGTTCGCCGATGACATTGTAATTCTGTCAGACACAGCAAAGGACCTGGAAGAGCAGTGTCTTGAAAGGAGGATATAAGATGAACATCAACAAAAGCAAAACGAGGAATGTAGTCGAATTAAGTCGGGTGATGCGGAGGGAATTACATTAGGAAATGAGACACTTGAAGCAGTAAAGGCGTTTTGCTATTTGGGGAGCAAAATAACTGATGATGGTCGAAGTATAGAGGATATAAAATGTAGACTGGCAATGGCAAGGAAAGCGTTTCTGAAGAAGAGAAATTTGTTAACATCGAGTATAGATTTAAGAGTCAAGAAGTCGTTTCTGAAAGTATTTGTGTGGAGTGTAACCATGTATGGAAGTGAAACATGGACGATAAATAGTTTGGACAAGAAGAGAATAGAAGATTTCGAAATGTGGTGCTACAGAAGAATGCTGAAGATTAGACGGGTAGATCACATAACAAATGAGGAGGTATTGAATAGAATTGGGGAGAAGGGGAGTTTGTGGCACAACTTGACTAGAAGAAGGGATCGGTTGTTAGGACATGTTTTGAGGCATCAAGGGATCACCAATTTAGTATTGGAGGGCAGCGTGGTAAAAATCGTAGAGGGAGACCGAGAGATAAATACACTAAGCAGATTCAGAAGGATGTATGTTGCAATAGGTAGTGGGAGATGAAGCAACTTGCACAGGGTAGAGTAGGATGGAGAGCTGCATCAAACCAGTCTCAGGACTGAAGACCACAACAACAACACCGTCATCGAGGTTGCTTTTCTTTGTACTCTGAGAGTTTCAATAACGTGTATGCCTTCCGTGAGCATTTATGACCGCCTGACACCTGTGTGGCATGCTCTGTTTGTCACCCTGTGACATCCGTTCCCATTCTTTAATGAGTGCCCTTGAGGGTTCTTGGACAGTCTCTGCTCGAACAGCACGAAAACGTCTGTCACGCATGTACCACATACGGTCGATGGGATTTGGGTCGGGACTCACTAAATACTGCCGTTTCAGATTTCGTAAGACATCCATGATGACGCCTGTCATATGGGTCCTGGCATTGTCCTGCGTGTGAAGGCATTCAGAACCGCCACCATATGCGGCAGCCACCACATGATCCAACAGGATCTCTTCGATGTACTGCCTGGCAGTAAGACGATCGTGACAACTACAAGATCTGTAGGGCTGTCAACACTGATGCTTCCCCACATGATCACAGAACCATGGAAATCTGTCGACATCCTAGATAAAATCTGGTAAGTACCACTCACCACGACGTCTCCTCCCATGATCACGTCCACCAACTTGCTTCATAGGAAATGTGGATTCATCTGTGATTAACACGTTGCCAGTTGACATAGAAACGGCAGAACGGAAGGCGAGCTACAAGAGTTGGATACTCGAAAATTATGTCTTTACAGTCTGATCGGAAACAGCAGCTCCACTGATCCTTCTGAGATCGTGTTGCATTACTCTGTTGGTAGCTGAATGACGCCGCGACGCGGAAATGGCCCGATATTGGTCTTCACGTGCATTTGTAATGCGTCGGAAACCTTGTCCATTGCACCTTATATACTGACTTGTCTCCTTGTCGTGTGTCCACAACTCATGGATGGAAAATGGAGAGTCATAGTCAGCTGTAGCAACAGGGTGGTAGGTCCATCTTTCTTAGATGAAACAGACGGCCTTTGCTACTAGAACTGCATTAAGATGGCACATCGTATGTGCTTATTTTAATACAACGTTCACAAATGACACCTGCTGTCTTTATACCTAACTAAGAACATTGGGACACCGGTACAGTTCCTTCTGAGGTGTCACCTGATACTGTAATGCATAACACAGCCGATGGATGGCGAATGACTTTAGTTATTGCTTACATTGACAGTGGGGGTCTCAAGCTCTGTAATAAGACAACAGGTACCGCCAGTATCAATACAGATTTAACATAACGGATGCTGATAAGCGTGTTCCTCTAGCTTGCGAACAGTGTATCGTTTTCCCCTTCATTAATTGAACAATGTGATAACCATGAGCTCGGCATACTTTCGCAAACCTTTTTCTATTGCCCACTCCAGTAACAGCATTCGACAACAACAGATGACACTATGTAAGTTTAGAAAACGGTCGACATAGATGTATGTATAAGAAGCATTCTGTGACTGAATAGTTCCTTATTGCAGAAGGTGATAGGCATAATTTCATTCCTGAAAGGTGAGGTGATGAAGGTGTATGGAGACGCTACGGTGGACGTCAGCAACATTGGAAGCTGGGTTCGTCACTGCAGAGAAGCTGAAGTGCAAACACAGTTGGCTTATGCAGTGCAGAGTAGCCGGCCAGCAGCTGCAGTGACTTTACACGACATTCAGTGTGTGGGCCAAATCACATACGATGACTCCTGGGAACGACGAGAATAAAGAAGGAAGGATACCAATTGTATCCAGTCTATTGCACAGTGAGACTTCAACACGGCCCACTCAAAGAAGCTTACCGGGAGTATCACTTCGAAGATGGGGATCCTGAACAATTCTGTGTGCCAGTGGCTGAGGAACCAGGACATAGACTTTTACCGCTCAGCTGCACATACTCTTGCCGGCCGCGGTGGTCTAGCGGTTCTAGGCGCTCAGTCCGGAACCGCGCGACTGCTACGGTCGCAGGTTCGAATCCTGCCTCGGGCATGGATGTGTGTGATGTCCTTAGGTTAGTTAGGTTTAAGTAGTTCTAAGTTCTAGGGGACTGATGACCACAGATGTTAAGTCCCATAGTGCTCAGAGCCATTTGAACCATTTTTTGCACATACTCTTGAGTCAGCGTGGGAAAACAGACTGTGGACGAAGACCGTGATTATACTGAAAAGTAACAAATTAATTGCGAATTTGTAGCTATTGGCCAATATGTATATGAATATGTATTATATGTTTACTATTTTCTACACTAAAACTAAAAAAATTTGAAGCATTACTTTCTGATGTCCCTCGTTCTTATGTGACCACCTCATAATTTACAATAAGTAACAACGTATTGGATAATGTTACAGGCACCTTTAACAGAATGTGCCACCCCGATGTTGGTTTCGCAATGCGATAGCTGAAATGTGAGCAATCGAACATACAGAGAAGTTTTTCTGAATCTGTCTCCGACAACCAAACCCTTCCAGAATTAACATTCATTCTGTAGCTGAGTGTGCGCCGATTTAAAACAGCCTGGGAGATTAAAACTGTGTGCTGGTCCGGGAATCGAACCTAGGAACATTACCTTTCCTGTGGCCCAGTCTGGCACACAATTTAATGTGTAAGTGCACACTCCCGTGCAGACTGGAAACTCATTCTAGAGACAATTCTCTAAGCTGTGACTAAGGCATCCTTTCTTCCAAAAGCGCTAGTCGCGCAAGAAATGCAAGACGTCGTGTGAAGTTTCGAAGGAAGGAGACAGGTATACGCGAAAGTAGGGCTGTCAGACTTGGATAGCTCTGTCGGTATTGGCATGGCGGCTTAGAGTGTTCGGCTGAAGGCTGGCCACCCTCCGCAGTAAAAAAGAAAAAGTGAAATTGTCACTGATGGAATTTAAGAGATGTCATGTGACACCCACACAAAACTGGTAAGAAAAAAACAGCGAAGAAACACATAGAAAGAAGAGAAAAAGTAGCTTAGAGCACCTGCCGATAAAATGCATCGTTCTTACGAGTGCCGTTGCACTCGGATGAGTGGTGGTGGTGACGGGCCGAAAGGCCTACTGCAAACACCGTTGATAGAAAAGAATGGCTTTATTTAACTCCGATACATGTGTTGAGGCTCAGCGAGGCAAACATGCCTCCCCCGGTAGTCCCTAGCCACGGATGAAGTACGGCAGCGTCGTCTTGGACGCTGATATGGCGCCCTCGATGTTGACGGTAGGCCCATGGAAGGACCGGAGCCTGTGGAGGCCGTGGTCGTTGACATTAATTGCGTCATACTTCCCTTGGCGGCGCGGAGTCCTGGCGGCTCCTCGGCTCCTCATGTGCCAGTTCGGCAGCGCGTGGGGACGGCTGTGGACGGGATTCGATTCACTGCTCTCTGGCAGGAGTCGGACGGCGGCTAGTGCTGAGGCAACCGCATTCGAATTAATGCTCTTGAAGTTATCAAATGTAAGAGAATTGTGACTTTTTAACTGTGTAACCCAGATTAAAGAAAGCCTTGTGCCCCTTATCAAAAACGACTTCACCAGTATAGTTGGGCAAATTGAGAGTGCTTTCTTCAGAACTGTTGTTATTGCCTCGCGTACACTATCAGGGCCTGCAACACGCGGATGACGGGATCAGCCTTCAATATCACGCTACTTTCAACATCACGCTATTAAGAAAAGAAAAATCGGATTTTTACAAATCATCAGAATTGTCCGTTCCTGTTAGCTACAGTAAACGTTCTGTGGAGGTTATCGTGAGAGAAAACGTGGGAAGGACATTGTATGGAATTGCTACTCTGAGGTAGCAACCTACCCGTGTTAGAGACGCGCAAACGTCTGTAGAAATATTCTTCCAACGGTCTACAATGCACGGACTCCACCCGTCCAAGTCCCAACAGCCGTTTCGGATGGTGGATGAGCGGGATGGAAGTTGAGCACTTTCTTTCTCCGGGAACTGAAAACTATTCCTAAATCCGAATGGTTCTACTAAGAATGTGTAAGGCAACGGGAAACCACAACATTAATAGTTATAGTGATATCAGTTGTACCATTATTATGTGAGGGTGTATACAGACACCACAGATATATAAAAGCAGAAAAATGACTTAAGAAGAAGAATAGAAATTAGACAGGCCGTGGACCTTTGCGTTAAATAAAAGAACCAGCGCCAACTATTCTGCAGTACAGGCTCCATAGCACATGTCGGCACGACACCACGAACATAGTTGGCGTCCCGTGTAAATGCGGCGCGGCGACCAATACAAAATACCGAACACTCTACACCTATTAAAAACGTCCTGTCAGCGCAGACGCGCGGGGCGTTGTGCAACGTGCGATGCGACATGGCGGAAGCAAACGTTTTTTCTGATATTTTTGCGCAAAGTGGACTCGATTTTCGGTTTATGTTTCGAGTTACGATGTCTGATACTTTGATCAGTGGTGTTCAAGAAAGTTGAGGATTGTGGGATGAGAGAAATAAAAATTATAATAACCAACAATATCTTGTCACGAATGGGAGAAAATTTCCAAAGTAATAGGTGCTACAAGTAAGAACAAATAACATATTTATTAAACAATGTAGTTTAAATGCACTGTATACAGTTTTACTGAAAATATAATTTAAAATATTCCCTCACTTGCATGGCTGCTCGCGATGAAGTATTATATCACTTTTGTAAATTGTCTTGTAGTGTTTTTGGTATACACCCTGTAAAGACGCAACCTCAGCCTCATTAAATTGTTCCAGATTACATATGGTGTTGTACAACAAACTTATAGCTTTCACAATATGTAGTGCACTTTCTGCAGTGGTTTGATAGTTATTATGGAAAATTCTAAATTTAAGTGTTATACAACAAAGGAAAACTCGACCGTCATTCTCGTGCGAGATAACCGTTAGCTGTATCTATCTTTAGTGTCACCTACAACCGTCATTCTTCCTGGAAAAGACCTCATTAAATATTCCTTTGGAGTAAATGCTGAATCCCCTAGGAAAACATACGAACACTTTATAATGGACCCTGGCAAAAATTCTTCTTTAGGTACTTCCGGTCTTCACGTTTCCATTGCGTGTCGGAAGGAGCATTCATTGCGTCATTTTCTTTGCGTTAGGAGCCTACGTACAGCATAAAAAAACCTAAAATTTTCTTCAGTGATAGCTAATAATCCACTCGAAAAATGTGTGTGAAATCTTATGGGACTTACCTGCAAAGGTCATCAGTCCCTAAGCTTACACACTACTTACCCTAAATTATCCTATGGACAAACACAGACACACCCATGCCCGAGGGAGGACTCGAACCTCCGCCGGGACCAGCCTCACAGAATCCACTCGAAAAGAAAGATTTGTAGCGATAATACACGAACCAGATGTACTCCTTTTTTATATGCAATAGTGTCCCATCAGTACTACCAAGACAGGGAATTCTCATCTGTCCCGAAAATGCTCCACTATTTTTAAAAGTCATTTTCTTCTTACTTGGGCATGGGTTTTGTTAGTAATGTTTTCCGTACACCTACACTAACTTCTGCAACTATTGCTGAAATAGCCGTTTCTAAAATTCTGAGAGAAAAGCAAATTATTGGAATTCTATGACCCTAGATAAGTACCTGGAATGAAGAAATTAGCTTCAATCAAAGACTGGTTCTAAAATGGACAACATTTTTTCTTTTTTATGTAGGTATTGCGATACGGTTAAAGTTAACAAATTACCATTTGTGTAACCTGTCTCTTTCACATTTGCTGCTTTCAGTGTGCGCGAACCAGCTCAGAAGGAAGCATCTGAGATATTTCCTGGAGGAACTTTTTTTCTAAAGAAAGAAGAAAACTGTTAAGTTAAACTCATTGACATCCTCAAATACACTTCCTATTGCCGTTATTATACTGTCATCATTTTTTCAGACATTTTCACGTACCTACCTGAGCTCCAATTAGTGGATTTTGCGTCTCATGTCCTCTGATCTTCCCATTCGAGTCTACATTCGACCAGAAAATAATCAGTAAATATTTTTGAACTCAGTCTGCGGTTGATGTGACTCGTACATTGTAGATCTCTGTGCTTCTCAGGTTTGGTTGTACCTTATATCAGCCCCTCATTCCGACAGAGCTCTGAAGAACTGTAACAGCTTTCATACTATTTTCGGTGCAATTCATTTCACATCTAATCAACAATGTAGTATTCTCCAAATGTTACTTGCTATACTAAAGTACATTCAACAGACCTGCATGCTTAACTTAGTCTATAACTAAACATCTTTATTTCCTAAATCAGTATTGTGCATCCGTAGTGTCACATTAAATTTCCATAAGTCCAAATGCTTCGTCGCCTACCATCACGTAAGTCAGTGCCCTTCCATAGTTTTCTCTTAAGGGCCTTGGCTCCGATACACTTAATTTTTTTTCAGTCAGCTTTTTGTATGGAGCGGAATTTTTGGAAAGGCCCGAAGTGATCTCTTCTGTAAGTGCCAATGTTCATATGAATGAAGTGGCGAGAAGAGTTACATAAGGTAAATGTTTCCAGCGAGAAAGAAAATGATTGTAGTTGTAGTACAAGGAACCTGAATGTACTGGTTTCAGTAAACTGATATGCTTGCCGTCAAGAGCGCCAATGCAGTGAGAGAACTTTGTCTCCTACTCATATCGTTATGTTTTTTGTCTCGTTTTGTTCTGTCTCGTACTGGAATTACAATCTTTTTCAGTTTAATCCAAACGGCTTCATATATTGATTAATTACACAAGATACATTGGACCTTTCAGTTTTATGCAAGGTGATTTAGCTGCCCCTACGTATGAGATTTACGCAACCCGCAACATCCTTAAGTACCATGTGAAAGATTTTCATATCCTCTCCTTTGTTACGTGCAAACTATTAGTGCTACAGGAAAAATGAACAGGACCTTTTAGTAAGTAATTTAATGTACTTCAATTTCGTAGTGGGATACACTTCTGCTAGAAACCGTAGTTTTCGAATTACTCATGAAAAATGTACAAAAGTGACTTTCAAACATGGTTTTTTTTTTCGATATCCTGAAAAGCATTGCCTCCAGCGGAAACGTACACCAGTACAAAATTTAACTACATTAAATTTTCTTCAAAAAGATGTTCATTTTTTCTGGACGAATAATAGTTCAATGCAGCGAGCGAGAGAATACGAAAATCTCGCTCGTTGTGTTTGAAGACGTTGTGAGTTGCCAAAACCTATTGGTAGGAGCTGCTGAATCACCCCTGTACTGTTAGTGCTGTTGCGCCATTGAGCGTATGCTCACAAGAAGTGTGAAATAATAAACTGTGTGTATCAGTTAAAAGGTATTGGTTTTAGGGAACGTAGATTAGTACAGGCTGGCGGGAACTGTAGGCCACTTAGTGTTTCCTAGGTTTACAGCTAGACAGCGACTGCATGCAGTGCTTGTAATAAAGCGCGTATATAACTCCACCATTTGCAAGAGCCAGCGTGATTTAGCTGTTTAACTTGTGTCACAAATAAATTTTATGTGCTTTTGAGTGTCGAAGCTGGTGAACGGTGTAATATACTGTTAACGGTAAGAAGTAATATTTCAGGCAAGCATTAATATTTAAGTAGTCCAGCGTTGATTGCATTGTAATAATTAAACTCCACTAACTCAAGCCTGTTTCTGTTTCCGCCATGTTTCAATGTAAAATGTCAGTCGGATAGGATGGACCATACGAAAGTACAGTGGTATGGGCCATATATGTAAAATTTTTGTTTGTTTCTAGGTCACTACGTCGAGGTTCAAGACGAAGCCTACCCGTGTGGGTCCATGGGAATCGTCTGAGACTGAATCAAGAAAACGGTTTCAAATATTTTGGAAAGTGACCGAAAGGACTGTGAAGGAGTTGAAAATTAGTTGTAGGGAATCAGCAGACATCTATGGCACCTCAGATGATGTTTTTCAAACCAACATTGTTTGTAGGGAATTTTTCGGACATAATTGGATCCAGTATGAAAGACCTGATGGTTTGGCATACGATTTATATGCAGGGGTTGAAGATCCATTGTATTACAATGAAAACAATTTTTTGTATACTTTCAGTTTTGAATGTTTGGAAAATACTACTTAGCTAACGTGCATCGAGTTAAAAAACCAAAAGATTGATTTTTATTGTAAAATTTACGATCTGTTGGAAGCTTGTACTTCAGTTTTTTATGTTGTACTTCTGATATGCATTCTATGACAAAATAAATGCGCACCACGAAGGCGTTAGCCAAATGGGATGGAATCGGTAGACGTGATGTGCATTTACAAACAAATGATTACAGTTACGGTATATTGATAATTTTTACTTATGGACCGTCTGACAGCAACTGAATAAAACACAATTTTAGTGCCATACGCGTTTAGCCTTTATATTCTGCAAGGCATCATCAGTGGCCTGGAATATGTACATCTGTATGCTATTTAATTTACATTTTTGTCACTATACCTACAGGCTATAAACAGTTCTGGTGGTTGGTATTTCCTATTAAGTAGTAATGTTTTGAACTGTACTTACATGTTGCGTGGACATTTTATTACATATTACGCTCCTGTTGTATTTTTGGTGTTGTTCTTCTTCTTATGAACGCCAATTTGCGATTTTTTCCCACATTCCACAGCACTATGAACTGAACGCTTGTTTCAATGCAATGTTTTGGTTTCTGTTGCCGCTGTCAAATGTTTTTGCCAACGATCGAATGTTATTGCCAAACTTTCGCGTGTAATTACTGAAGTATCTGTGATCTGTTCGTGTATGCATTTGTGTGTGCGTTTGTGTGTGTGTGTGTGTGTGTTTTGGTGTGGTCCATAAGTAAAAATTATCAATATACCGTAATATTACACACAACTGAGGAAGACAGGAGTACAAAAGTTGAAGATGTAAATGATTACAGTTTCAGAAAAACTGGATGATTTATTCAAGAAAAAGAGCTTCACAAATTAAGCAAGTCAACTGGTACACCTCTGGCCCTTATTGAAGCCGTTATTCGGCTTGCCATTGATTAATAGATTTGTTGGATGTCCTACTGAAGGATATTGTTCCAAATTCTGTCCAATTGGCGCCTAGATCGTCGAAATCCTGAGCCAATTTGAAGGGCCCTGCCCATAATGCTGCAAACGTTCTAAACTGGGGAGAGATTCGGTGACCTTGTTGGCCAAGTTAGCATTTGGCAAACACGAGGACAAGCGGTAGAAACTTTCGCTGTGTGCAAGTTGGCATTGTGTTGCTGAAAAGCAAGCCCAGGATGGCTTGCCATGAAGGGAAACAAAACTGGTCTTAGAATATCGTCTACGTACAGCTTTTTGTAAGGATGACAACGAAAGGACTCCTACTACGAAAAGAAATGGCACCCCCAGACCATCACTCCTAGATGTTGGGCCGTATGGCGAGTTACAATCAGGTTGGTATGTCATCGCTGTCCGAGGCGTCGTCAGACAAGTCTTCGGGCTGGAATCTTATTAACTTGAGTAGAATTGGCTTCAATGATGAGTCCCGCTTCGAACTGAGCCCTGATGACCTGCGAAGACGTGTTTTGTTGCCCTTTGTGGCAAGCCATTCTGGCCTTCATTTCAACAACATAATGCCCGTCTCCACATGGAGAGGGTTTCTACTGCTTATCTTCGTGTTTTCCAAACACTACCTTGGGCAAGTCGCCGGACCCCCCCCCCCCCCCTCCAATCGAGAATATTTGGAGAATTATTAGGCAGGGCCCTCCGACCAGCTCGGCATTTTGGGAATCTAAGGTCAAAATTAGACAGAATTAGGCACGATATCTCTCAGAAAGACATACGACATCTCTGTCAATCAATGCCAAGCCGAATAACTGCTTGCGTATAGGCCGGAGGTGGATCAACGCCTTATTGCTAGCTCAATATGCGAACCTCTTAATCTTGAATAAATCATCCAAGTTTTATGAAACTGCAATCATTTGTTTGTGTTTATATGTTGATCACATTTGCCGATTCCCACCCTGTTCGGATAATTACTTCATAGTGCGTATTTTTTGTTGTATTAGAGTGTATTTGTCAGTTACGAAATCTTAGGTACATATTAAATTCATAACTCTGTTAGAGCTTTGTTTCGATCACAGTCCAAATAACCAGCTAACGTCTTAGTATTTATTTCTTTGGGTATAAACATCACTGACACGCATCTCGTAAAACCTGCATGGGACGGTGAATGCCTCAGATCACGTTTTCATGTGCGTAAGTAAATTTCATAATGACAGACATGTCTGTATTTAGCAGATCAATGTAGCCATGTATTCCTAGACGGGAGGGGACCACTCACTTGCATAGTAATATAAATCTTAGAGTGTATAAACAGACTGTATAACATTTATATAGAGTGTATAGTGTGCATAATATTTATTTGTGAACCACAGAAACAGGTTTTTTTAATTCAAAAACCTATCCGATACTTTTATTAACATCTCGACTGATATTGTCGTACTGAAGGAGTGGGTGCTCCATGTGTGCGCGAACTCTTCGGATTCATGTTATTCGTTTTCTGAGAGTCTCGCAGTATCTTTCAGAGTTTATGGTGGTGCCTTAAGGCATGAATTCCAAATGAACCACACCTTGAACGTTACAGAACGCTGTGAGCATGACTTTGCCAGCTGATGGCACGGTCTTGAACTTCTTTGGTGTCGGAACTCCATTTAACCTCTCATGTTTCCAGGGTCAAAATGGTGAACTCCGATTTCATCACCTGTCATAATGTTGATAAGGAACCCATCACCTTCAAACTCAAAAGAGCTTTCATTCTTCTATGTTTTCAGTTGGAGGCACGTTTGCTGCCGGTAGAAATACGATACAGCACTGTGTTTCTCACGCACGAACATTGTTACGCTACACACCGCTATGATAGACGCTACAATTCTGAGCCCCCTGTCGTGATATTACAAATTCTATGAACCTGTGACCGAGAGAGGCGCTGCAGTAATCGAGGCACTGACTTGCGTCCGAGGGGAGCTGGATTCTAATCTCCTCCTGGCCTTCCAGATGTAGGTCTCTCGTGATTTACCTAATACCAAAGAAGGCGGTTGCTAACATCTACTTTACATCTACGTACATACTCTGCGAACTACTGTAAGGGCTTGGCTGTGGGTACTTTCCAGTGTATCACGTGTTTTGTTTCCCTTCCGTTCCAATCGTTTGTGGAGAGTGGCTGGAATGACTGATCACCTCTTTGCATACTGTAATTTGTGTGACCTTGTCTTCGCCGTCCCTATGGAAGAGATGCTTAAGTTTATCGAAACCTTGTAAGTAAACTTTTGGCGGGATAATTAGCGTCTGTCTTCAAGTGTCTGCCAATTTACGTTTTTCGACATTTCCATGTGAAATGAACCTGTGACCGTTCGAGCCGTCCTTCTTTATATATTTTCAGCAGCCCCTATTACTCCTACATGGTATGCCTCTCACATCTGAGATGCACATGTGATTTGTAAGCAGCTTCATTTGTAAACTAACTGCATTTTCTCGGAATCGTGCCCATAAACAGAAATTTCCCCTTGCCTTATCTATGATTGAGCCTGTGTGAGCATTCTGTCACATATCGCTAGAAAAGAATGTTATGTTCAGTTATTTGTACGAGTCGACTGATTCCTGTTTGGCTCATGGATGGTTTAGTCATAGATTACTACTACTCTGAATTTCGTGAATTGTGCAGTTTTACATCTCTGGACATTTAAAATAAGTTGACAATGTTGACGCCATTTTGAAATGTTATCAAAAACTCACTGAGTATCTGTGCAGCTTTTTGCAGGGAGTACTTCATTATCGATATCTGCATCATCTTCAAAAAACTGAGGATATTATTAATACTGTCTGGCAGGTCATTAATATATAGTATGAGTAAGAAGGGTCCCAACTCAATTCCTGAAGTGCTCCTGAAGTTATTTCTATATACACTCCTGGAAATTGAAATAAGAACACCGTGAATTCATTGTCCCAGGAAGGGGAAACTTTATTGACACATTCCTGGGGTCAGATACATCACATGATCACACTGACAGAACCACAGGCACATAGACACAGGCAACAGAGCATGCACAATGTCGCCACTAGTACAGTGTATATCCACCTTTCGCAGCAATGCAGGCTGCTATTCTCCCATGGAGACGATCGTAGAGATGCTGGATGTAGTCCTGTGGAACGGCTTGCCATGCCATTTCCACCTGGCGCCTCAGTTGGACCAGCGTTCGTGCTGGACGTGCAGACCGCGTGAGACGACGCTTCATCCAGTCCCAAACATGCTCAATGGGGGACAGATCCGGAGATCTTGCTGGCCAGGGTAGTTGACTTACACCTTCTAGAGCACGTTGGGTGGCACGGGATACATGCGGACGTGCATTGTCCTGTTGGAACAGCAAGTTCCCTTGCCGGTCTAGGAATGGTAGAACGATGGGTTCGATGACGGTTTGGATGTACCGTGCACTATTCAGTGTCCCCTCGACGATCACCAGTGGTGTACGGCCAGTGTAGGAGATCGCTCCCCACACCATGATGCCGGGTGTTGGCCCTGTGTGCCTCGGTCGTATGCAGTCCTGATTGTGGCGCTCACCTGCACGGCGCCAAACACGCATACGACCATCATTGGCACCAAGGCAGAAGCGACTCTCATCGCTGAAGACGACACGTCTCCATTCGTTCCTCCATTCACGCCTGTCGCGACACCACTGGAGGCGGGCTGCACGATGTTGGGGCGTGAGCGGAAGACGGCCTAACGGTGTGCGGGACCGTAGCCCAGCTTCATGGAGACGGTTGCGAATGGTCCTCGCCGATACCCCAGGAGCAACAGTGTCCCTAATTTGCTGCGAAGTGGCGGTGCGGTCCCCTACGGCACTGCGTAGGATCCTACGGTCTTGGCGTGCATCCGTGCGTCGCTGCGGTCCGGTCCCAGGTCGACGGGCACGTGCACCTTCCGCCGACCACTGGCGACAACATCGATGTACTGTGGAGACCTCACGCCCCACGTGTTGAGCAATTCGGCGGTACGTCCACCCGGCCTCCCGCATGCCCACTATACGCCCTCGCTCAAAGTCCGTCAACTGCACATACGGTTCACGTCCACGCTGTCGCGGCATGCTAGCAGTGTTAAAGACTGCGATGGAGCTCCGTATGCCACGGCAAACTGGCTGACACTGACGGCGGCGGTGCACAAATGCTGCGCAGCTAGCGCCATTCGACGGCCAACACCGCGGTTCCTGGTGTGTCCGCTGTGCCGTGCGTGTGATCATTGCTTGTACAGCCCTCTCGCAGTGTCCGGAGCAAGTATGGTGGGTCTGACACACCGGTGTCAATGTGTTCTTTTTTCCATTTCCAGGAGTGTATAACTAATATTTTGTAAACAACCGTTAACGTGATATCGAATGAAATGCTTTTCGGAAGTCAGGAAATACTGCATTTACCTGGCTATCTTGTTCCATGGCTTTCAGGATGACAGGTAAAAAAAGCGCAATTTGGAATTCACATGACCTATGTTTTGGGAATTCATGCTAGTCGACAATGAGGAGGTCATTCTGTTCGAGGTACCTCATTACCTAGTTCGTGGATCATATCTGTCACCCATCTTGTGAAAGGATTTGACCTCTCCTTTCTTACAATCATTGGGCACGGTTTTTCGTCCAAAGTGTCTACGGTATTTTATAGTTAAAATGGGGGCTACCTATTAAGGACCTGCACTTAAAAAATTAACAGTTGCAAAATACTGACATGAATTATCCACAAAAACAACTAGTAGAAATATGTGTGGTGAAAGGACAACTGAGATTCCGGAAAGATGTAGGAAGACGAGAAGCAATACTGACCCTACCGCTTACGTTATGAGATAGGATGCAAATAAAGAAATATACATTCATCGCACTTGTAGATTTACAAAAAGATGTTGAGCATGTGGAGTATTTTATTAGATTCTCAGATGTACAAAGCCGTCTACAACTTGTACAGACATCAGCTTGAAGTTATAAGAATAGAAGTACATGGAAG
Organism: Schistocerca nitens; assembly: GCF_023898315.1. Taxonomy (NCBI): domain Eukaryota; kingdom Metazoa; phylum Arthropoda; class Insecta; order Orthoptera; family Acrididae; genus Schistocerca; species Schistocerca nitens. The sequence continues at coordinate 251,881,802 of NC_064617.1, read as the reverse complement.
GGAAGCGATGACTGAGATGAGAATGAGACAGGACTTCAGTCTAAGCCGCTCTCACCCCTTCCCCGTGTTTTCGAGCTGCACACAGAGAAACCAGTAAGGGAAACCAAGAAGGAATTAGGATAAAAAAATTAAGTTCTAAGAAGAGAAATAAGAATTTTGAGATTTTCTGATGGTGTAGTAATTTTGTTTAAGACAGCATATGATTGCGAAGATCAGTTAAATATCTTGGGTAGCTTCATGATAAACGGTAATAAGATCAACGTAAATAAAAGTAAAATTAGGGTGATGGATTCCAGTTGAATTAAATCAGACTTTGCTAAGGGATTTAGACCAGAAAATGAGACTTTAAAAGTGACAGATGAGTGTTGCTGCTAGGGCAGGAATGTAGCTAACAATGCCTGAATTGGAGTGGTAATAGCAAGAAGAGCAATTCTAAAAAAAGGAGGCATTTGTTAATAATAAATTCAAAGTTGTGTGTTAGGTAGTTTTCCTAAAGGTATTTGTCTTGAGTGCAGCCGTGCACAGGAGTAAAACGTGGACGACAAACACTTGAAACATGAAGAGTTTAGAAGCTTCTCAAATATATTGCTACAGAAGAATGCTGACTCTTAAATATGTAGATGGGTTATCTAATGAAGAGTGACTGCTTCGAATTGGGGAGAAAAGAGCTTTATGGTGGAAGTACACTAAATCAAGGGTTAGGTCGATAGGGCACGTAATGAGGCGTCAAAGCATAGCTCATTTGGTAAGGAAGAGAAGTGTGAGTGGCCAAAATGGCAAAAGGTGACTACAGTAAGCAAATTCAAGAGGATGTAGGCTGCAATAAACTGCCTACTAAACTCCGCCCAACGGTACCGACCGGCCGCCGTGTCATCCTCAGCCCACGGGCGTCACTGGATGCGAATACGGAGGGGCATGTGGTCAGCACATTGCTCTCTCGGCCGTATGTCAGTTTACGTGACCGGAGATGGTACTTCTCAATCAAGTAGCTCCTCAGTTTGCCTCACAAGGGCTGAGTGCACCCCGCTTGCCAACAGCACTCTGCAGACCGGATGGTCACCCATCCAAGTGCTAGCCCTGGCTGACAACGCTTAACTTCGGTGATCTGACGGGAACCGGTGTTACCACTGCGGCAAGGCCGTTGGCTAGGCTGCAATACCTACGTGATAATGTACGACATACGTAGGATATACTGGCGTGGAAAGCTGCACAAAGCTGGACAAAGCCGGACTGTACGCTACAACAACAATAACATAAAACTCTTCAGGCGAATGCCAATGTGGTTTCTTTCCTATACTTCCCCAGTCAGAGCCTGTTGTCAACGTGACAGTAATCTATATTTTTCCTTTCTGTCAGCGTTTTCTGCAGCCGAAACCTCGATATAGCTATGTGAGCGTAACGTCTATCCCTGATTACAGAAACTTTTTTAAAAGGAGCATTGCTAACTACAGCTATGCGGTTTGTTGCAAGTCTTAGCTTAACTCATAAAACTTTCATGGTTGCACTTCTACATGTAGTCTAACAGTATCTGCTTTTTCTCTCTCTCTCCCTCTCTTGTTACAGGTAGTGTAATTTAGGAGTGCAGCTATCACAATGGCGTCTATGCAGGAGAAGGCGCGAAGTGTTTTGTGGTTTCGCGAAACACGGTCGCGTATTACAGTTCGGCTACAGTCCCGATGCGTCCTTGGTCGAGATCCGCCTGATGTGAAGAGAACCGCAGAATGATACGAGAGGTTTAAAAAGAAACTGGCAGCGTTGGTGACAAGGCAGGAAGAGGTAGACCTGGAGTGAGTTACGACATTGTTGATGCCGAGCGTACATAATTTCAACGCAGTCCGTGGAAATCGACGCGTCGTGTTTCCAGGGGAACAGCCATACTTCAGAGGACTGAGGCGAAGATCTTACGCAAACAGCTGCATTTCCATGCATACAACATGCAGCTCCAGTAAGTTTTTTGCAGCCACCTGAGAGATTCAGTCGTGTTGAGTTTTCTAGGAACATGCTGGAACGGACACATGCGGACAGGGACACCTTAATAAAGTTTGTTTTTCGAATGAAGCAACTTTTCAAATCTCAGGGAAAGCAAAGAGGCATAATGTCATAATGTCTGGATTTGGGGGTCGGAAAACCGATGCATCGTGGTGCAGCAGATAAGTGACATCCAGAACGATATGTGTAGTGTCGCTTAATGCACAATACGGTTGTCGGACTGTTCCTTTTCACCGAGCCTGCTATTACGGCAACAGATCACCTGGACGTGTTGGAACTGGTCGTTACTCTTTAGTTACAGGGATTTCAACAATAGAGAGCGTTTAACAAGACGATGCTCCACTACACTTGGGTGTTATTAGTTCGCCAGTTCTTGGATGAAATCTTTCTCGACTGATGGACCACCAGAAACGACCCAACATCACGCCCACAATGTTGGTCAGGCATAACGCGTCCTGACTTTTTTGTGGGGTTTCGTTAAGGAAAAAGTGTTCACTTCACCAGTTCCTCATGTGTAGACTCTTACAGCACGAATACGAGATGGTGTAGAAGTGGTGATGGAAGAAATATTGCCGGCCGCTGTGGCGGCGCGGTTCTAGGCGCTTCAGTCCGGAACCGCGCTGCTACTACGGTCGCAGGTTCGAATCCTGCCTCGGGCATGGATGAGTGTGAGGTCCTTAGGTTAGTTAGGTTTAAGAACTTCTAAGTCTAGGGGGCTTATGACCTCAGATGTTAAGTTCCGTAGTGCTTAGAGCCATTTGAACCATTTAAAGACATGGAGCCTAGTCCTTCTACAGAAAACGGAGCACGTGTGCAAGTGTACCCGCAAAGAACTTTGAATTAAGCTACCTTATGCAACAAAGCACATAGCTATATCTAGCACAGTCTCTTAGCGATAAATTATTGTAATGAGGCAAAGAGATCACGCTCACCTTATATGTCTTTGTTCTAGGTATATTTTGACTGCCCTGCCTAAGCTGTCTCATCATGTGCACAGGGTGATTCCGTGATCATGTTGAAATCTTTCACGGATGACGGAGAAGGATAACTGTATCAATCTAATGTAAGGGACCATGGTCCGGAAACGACTGAGTCTCAAATTATAGGCGAAAATCCTTCTGACACCTCTGACAACGAACCCCTTCTATTAAAAGCTTTTTGCTTTTCACATTTTGGGAGAAGATGGTATGAACCAAAAAAAGAAAAAAAAATCTAGTAAACTTGGGTTCTAAAATGCATACGCTAAGAGCTATTAATACTTGTTCAGTAGAAGAGATATTTTCCACAGTAGCATAGATGAACAAGTGCTCATAGCTCTGAAGGTATGCTCTTTAGAGTCCACGTTCAGTGGACATTTTTTCGTGTTTTGGTGCATACTACCTGCTCTCAAGACATGGAAAGCAAAGAGCTTGCAATACAAGAGGTCTAGTGTCAGAGGTATACAGGGTGAAAAGTATTTAAACCGACAAACTCTGGGAGGTTGTAGGGGACATCAAAACAAATATTTTTCTCTAATGCCATTTTTTCCTATGAGGATTATTTAAACGGGTGGAGGCCGTATTACTATCTTCAGTTGTTAGTGGGCGTATTACGCTCTTCAGTTGTAGCCAACTGCTATCCACCAGTGCAGTAGTGCATTGTCTCTGTTTACTAATGGAGCGACAGACCTGGAGTGAGTACACTGATATGGTTGGAGCGTACTACGTAGCAGCCGGCCGAAGTGGCCGTGCGGTTAAAGGCGCTGCAGTCTGGAACCGCAAGACCGCTACGGTCGCAGGTTCGAATCCTGCCTCGGGCATGGATGTTTGTGATGTCCTTAGGTTAGTTAGGTTTAACTAGTTCTAAGTTCTAGGGGACTAATGACCTCAGCAGTTGAGTCCCATAGTGCTCAGAGCCATTTGAACCATTTTTTACTACGTAGCGCACCACAACGGACGAGCTGCACAGCGGGTTTATCAACAACAATATCCTGATCGCCGTATCTCGCATCATACGACCTTTGCTGCTGTGTACCAACGTCTGCGTGAGACCGGGTTATTTAGCAGATTTCGTGGACAGGGACGCCGTCGCACGGTAACAACGCTACAAGTTGAGGAAGCTGTCTTGCAGCATGCGGAGCGGGATCCTTCAATCAGCAGCCGCGCTATTGCACGTAACATGGAGACGAATCAGAACGAATGTAAGAAGAATCCTTCGAGATCAATTGTCACGTTCATTTCACTTACAGCGTGTCCACAACCTGGAACCAGTTGATTATCCACCCAGAGCACAGTTTTCGCAGAAGCACCTGGAATAGTGTGAAATGCATCCTACATCTCCATCCTCTGTGTTGTTTACCGATGAAGCAACGTTAGAGGGTGATGGAGTCTTCAACACGCACAATTCGCATGTTTGGAGTGAGGACAACCCACATGCCACAGTTACTAGCGCTCATGAGGTGCGGTTCTTCGTTAATGTGTGGGTCAGTGTTGTTGGGGACTGTATAACTGGGCCGTATCTGCTGCCTAGTTGTTGTCTCTTGGTAATAAAAAAATAAAGTGTTTGTTGGTTTAATTAATTTGCCGCCAGAGAAATCTTCCTCTACCAGTTTACATACTCCTCATAGGAAAAAATGACTTTAGGGAAAAATGTTTGTTTTAATGTCCCCTACAACCTCCCAGAGTTTGTCGGTTTAGATACTTTTCACCCTGAAGAAACGATTTTCCCCTATAACTTTTGTTCCCATATTAGGGTCCCTTAACTCGCAGGGGTAATATACAGGGAGCGAAAGGCTATTTACAATTTGTACAGAAACCAGATGGCAGTCGAGGGGCATGAAAGGGAAGCCGTGGTTGGGAAGGGAGTAAGACAGGGTTGTAGCCTCCCCCCAAAGTTATTCAATCTGTATATTGAGCAAGCAGTGAAGGAAACAGAAGAAAAATTCGGAGTAGGTATTAAAATCCATGGATAAGAAATAAAAACTTTGAGGTTCGCCGATGACATTGTAATTCTGTCAGAGACAGCAAAGGACTTGGAAGAGCAGTTGAACGGAATGGATAATGTCTTGAAAGAAGGATATAAGATGAACATAAACTAAAGCAAAACGAGGATCATGGAATGTAGTCGAATTTAGTCGGGTGATGCTGCGGGAATTAGATTAGGAAATGAGACACTTAAAGTAGTAAAGGAGTTTTGCTATTTGGGGAGCAAAATAACTGATGATGGTCGAAGTAGAGAGGATATAAAATGTAGACTGGCAATGGCAGGGAAAGCGTTTCTGAAGAAGAGAAATTTGTTAACATCGAGTATAGACTTAAGTGTCAGGAAGTCCTTTCTGAAAGTATTTGTATGGAGTGAAGCCATGTATGGAAGTGAAACATGGACGATAGTTCAGACAAGAGAATAGAAGCTTTCGAAACGTGGTCCTACAGAAGAATGGTGAAGATTAGATGGGTAGATCACATAACTAATGAGGAGGTATTGAATAGGATTGGGGAGAAGAGAAGTTTGTGGCACAACTTGACTAGAAGAAGGGATCGGTTGGTAGGACATATTCTGAGGCATCAAGGGATCACCAATTTAGTATTGGAGGGCAGCGTGGAGGGTAAAAATCGCAGAGGGAGACCAAGAGCTGAATACACTAAACAGATTCAGAAGGATGTAGATTGCAGTAGGTACTGGGAGATGAAGCAACTTGCACAGGATAGAGTAGCATGGAGAGCTGCATCAAACCAGTCTCAGGACTGAAGACCACAACAGCAAAAACAACTCAAATTGATACAGTTACCCTTCTCCACCATTCATGGAAGTTTCTAACATGACCATGTTTAACACCTCATAAATAAAATAAAAATTATTTTAAATTCAGTGCATTAGTGTTTGTAAAATGATTCTTTCATATAGTGTCCATTAAAAAAAAGACGATCGTTCCACTTGGGGCCTGTGGAAGGTACATTAGCTTGTTTGTTTCAGTTGTAAATATTTGTCATGTATGTTTTTCTGATATGTTCCACATCCTGGAAGACCTCCTCACTATGGATCAATTGGTATGAAAGTAAATCTAATCCAATCTAATGAAACGCATCTGTGGACCACCAGTAGAGCGGAGACGTTGCGTCCCGTGCACCACCTACCTGCGCGGCCGCTTGTGAGGCGAGCGGAGGCCCGTGGGCGCCCTCCGCAGTCTGCGGCGAGTAGCCGGCTAATGGGCGCGCGCCATTGTGCGGCTGTCAGGGGCAATCAGGCCCTCACACGTCGCCACGGCCAGCCCGCGCGCCCCTTAGTCACGCCGCCTCATGACGGATTGGCCTCTGCGCTCGCACCGCAACCGGACCGCCCGCCCGCTACCCTTTCGCCAAATCCGCCTCTTTCCCACCGCCGCCGTTCCCAGCGTTACGCCTGGTCATCATCGGTATTGGTGAGAGTCGTCCCTTAATTCGGTGCCCTTATCGATCAGTCTTCTCGCACGTTCGCTGGCCGATTCGTTCAGGGCTGCAGGCCGAAAGGTCCGACTGCAGAATATTCTCCGTCACTGAAGAGACCACCTACCACTTCCACGACGTGTGCGTCTCGTAGAGATGCCAATACTTTCATTCGTCAGCACATACACTGAAGCGCCAAAGAAACTGGTATAGGTATGGGTTTCCAAATACAGAGATACAGAATATGGTGCTGCTGTCGGCAACGCGTATACAGGGTGTTACAAAAAGGTACGGCCAAACTTCCAGGAAACATTCCTCACACACAAATAAAGAAAAGATGTTATGTGGACATGTGTCCCGAAACGCTTACTTTCCATGTTAGAGCTCATTTTAGTTTCTTCAGTATGTACTGTACTTCTTCGATTCACCGCCAGTTGGCCCAATTAAGGAAGGTAATGTTGACTTCGGTGCTTGTGTTGACAAGCGACTCATTGCTCTACAGTACGTTTGGGCAGGCATTATCGGTGATGTCTTGATTGGGCCTCATGTTCATCCACCTACGCTCAATGCAGCACGTTAACATGATTTCATACGGGATACTCTACCTGTGCTGGGTTCATGCACGATGGAGCTCCTGCACCTTTCAGTCGAAGGGTTCGTACGCTTCTCAACAACAGATTCGGTGACCGACGGATTGGTAGAGGCGGCCCAATTCCATGGCCTCCACGCTCTCCTGAACTCAACCCTCTTGACTTTCATTTATGGGGGCATTTGAAAGCTCTTGGCTACGCAACCCCGGTACCAAATGTACAGACTCTTCGTGCTCGTATTGTGGACGGCTGTGATACAATACGCCATTCTCCAGGGCTGCATCAGCGCATCAGGGATTCCATGCGACGGAGGGTGGATGCATGTATCCTCGCTAACGGAGGACATTTTGAACATTTCCTGTAACAAAGTGTTTGAAGTCACGCTGGTATGTTCTGTTGCTGTGTGTTTCCATTCCATGGTTAATGTGATTTGAATAGAAGTAATAAAATGAGCTCTAACATGGAAAGTAAGCGTTTCCGGACACATGTTCATATAACATATTTTCTTTCTTTGTGTGTGAAGAATGTTTCCTGAAAGTTTGGCCGTACCTTTTTGTAACACCCTATATAAGACAAGATGCGTATGGCGCAGTTGCTAGATCGGTTACTACTGCTACAATGGCAGGTTATCAAGATTTAAGTGAGTCTGAACGCGATGTTATAGTCGACGCACGAGCGATGGGGCACAGCATCTGCGAGGTAGCGACGAAGTGGGGATTTTCCCGTACGACCATTTCACTAGTTTACCGTGAATATCAGGAATCTGGTAAAACATAAAATCTCCGACATCGCTGCGGTCGGAGAAAGATCCTGCAAGAGCCGGACCAACGACGACTGAAGAGAATCGTTTATCGTGACAGAAGTGCCAATTGCTGCAGATGTCAAAGCTGGACTATCAACAAGTGTCAGCGTGCGAACCATTCAACAAAACATCATCAATATGGGGTTTCAAAACCGAAGGCCCACTCGTGTACGACGCAAAGCTTTACGCCTCGCCTGGGCCAGTCAGCACCGTCATTGGACTGCTGATGACTAGAAAATTGTTGGCTGGTCGCCTGAGTCTCGTTTCTAACTGTATCGAGAGGTTGGACGTAAAGGTTATGGAGGTAACTTCATGAATCCATGGATCCTGCATGTCAACAGGGCACTGTTCAAACTGGTGGAGGCTCTCTAATGGCGCGGGGCGTGTGCAGTTGGAGTGTTACGGCACACCTGATAAGTATAGATACGACTCTGACAGGTGACACGTACGTAAGCATCCTGCCTGATTACCTGCATCCATTCATGTCCATTGTGCATTCTGACGGACTTGGGCAATTCCAGCAGGACAATGCGACACCTCGCACGTACATAATAGCTACAGAATGGTTCCAGGAACGCTCTTCCGAGTTTAAACATTTCCGCTGGCCACCAGACTTGCCAGACATGAACATTACTGAGCATATCTGGGATGCCTTGCTACGTGCTGTTCAGAAGAGACCTCCACCCCCCTCGTACTCTTACGGATTTATGGACAGCCCTGCATATTCATGGTGTCAATTCCCTCCAGCACTACTTCAGAGATTAGTCGAGTCCATTCCACGTCATGTTGCGGCACTTCTGCGCGATTGCTGGGGCCCTACACAATATTAAGCAGGTGTACCAGTTTCTTTGGCGCTTCAGTGAAGCTGGACGTGCGATTATGAGCCAAATGTCGTCTGTTGCAGGATTTAGGGCTCTTGGAGGCGTCACTTTATTCCTGCAGACTGCATCTCAGTTGAGTGAGGTTAAAATAGCAGACGTATGACGTCATAAGGTGGGATGAGGCAACTGCTATACACGCTGCTATGCTGGTGGGAAATTGCACCAACAGAAACTACTTGCTTTCTGAATGACTGCTGTAATGAAAATACGACAGCATTACCCGTGTGGGTGTGCGCGAAACTGCTTATTTTTATTTATTTATAACAATTAAATGGATCTTTAAAAACAGTCCAAAATAATCAAGGAGATCGTTTCCGTACTTCATGATGTAATTAGAACTTTCTTTTAGATTTAATTTCATGTAAACAATTAACTTTCTAAGGAGACACAAATTACTTTATGCATCATCGGCAATGTAACGGATGACCGACCAGCGAAGTGGTTCGCTCCAGTAAGTCAGTGATGGCTTAGGAAGTGAGCGGGTAGCCGGGTCAACAACGCAGATTTTATTATGAGTTCAGGGATGCTTAACTTGTCTTGGGGTATGTTAATAACACGTATACTTCAGTTAGCAAGTGATGAAGGTCTGAGTTTGACCAACAAGAATTGTAGATAGTTTATCGTGTGAACTTGACAGGCATACATATGATTACGCTACAGTGTGGAGCTCATTTCGCTGTTTACTCGTACGGAATATTTTTATAAGGAAAACATACCTGCGATCCCTATAAACTATCGACTTCGTTATTTACATGAGATAAGCCTTAGCCTGTTTCACTGCTAATCTAATCTAAGGTAACAATCTCAAGACCTACATGGTAGCGTACCTCTTTCTGGGACAACGACTTCAAAAGAAGACGTTAGGTTGGTGGGACAATTAGAACTTCAGTGTCTTGTCCTCATGCGGCATGACACAGCTTGGCCCCTTGCATTTCCTACAACTCCACTAGGAATTGACACAATGAAGTGCGATCTGTGGTAACACAGAGAATGAAATAGCGCACTGTTTCAATACATATTTGTTATTTACTAGGCGCTTCTTTAGTCTCTAGTGGAGGAAACGTAAAATATTTTGTTTCACTGTAATTCATAGATATACAGTCGAAGACGTGGTCGAGGTATGTGGCAAGGGATCACCCTGGGACACATTTAGCGTCACATGGTTCTTGGTCGAGTATCAGGGGTAATTTTGTTCAATAGCAACTTCATGGGAATGCATATGGGGAGCAAGGCCGTTAAGTTCAGACTCGGTGTAGAAGACAAAATTAAGGCGGTCTCATGTCTTGCGCTTAGTCGACCATACCAGAAAACGTAAGAGAGAAAAATTCTTTTGTCATTCCTGTGAGTGAGGCAGCATACGAGGCTAGTTCGGTTGGCAACTTGTGAGGAGCAAGCGGACGGGTTTCTCAGTAGCCAGCTGCTGAAGAGACATCAACGGTTCTTGTAGTGGAGTAAGCAGTCACTTCTAAATGGGCAGTGTTCAGAGAGGAGACATGTCATGCTGCCGTCTCCATGAAGGAAAAGACTCAGCTTTCGACGTAAGGTCTGTGCTCAACTGAGATCACTATCGCCACGTTGCATGACACGGGTAAACCCTCTGTGGATACCAAACCCTTGTGTTATTTTTCTTATGATTTCTTCTATGTTCAGCATGCTATGTTTAGCATGATAGATCAATAAATTCAATAAAAATACATGCAGTTTTTGCCAGGATTGTTGTGTTTATAAACTAGCTTGCATGATCATCTCAAATCATAGAATGTATTTTGCTACCCCCAACCTTCTTCCAATTCTACAATCGATACATGGTCACAATACTGCTGTCTAACCCTGCAAGTACGGTTTAGCCACCGCCCGTTGTGTGATGTTACGTGTTGATACCACCCCTCGGGCGTCATAAGAACGGAACTGTAAGTTTCCGTGAGACACTGACAGCGATCGTGCGGGATCCGGTGGACCCAATGGAGCGTGCCTGCTGAGCGACTCGGTACCTCGAACGCCACCTGCCGGGAGGCAGCGGCTCAGCCCCACAGGGGCTTGGAGCCACTTCCCTAAGGGACGCCACGCAGATGCCGCCTAGTCGTGGTTCCAACATCATCGTTGTTGCTATTGCATAAACGGGACTCTATTTCTTGTTGCATCATTTGTAATGAGTCTTCGCAAGTCTGGAAAAAATACAAGTAAATCTTCTGTTTATTGTGTTAACTTGTTCGCTAATCATTTCTGCTCCTGCTCAGCTTTCCTATGATGACAGTTGCCGCACCACTCTTTAGGTCATCCCTTATTACCAATCTGTACAAACTCGTACAAAACACTTTGCTCCAGAGCATTTCTATTTTCCGTACGGTTACTCTTTCCTTGGAATCGTTGAGTAACATTAATCTGGAGATCGTATTTTATGAAATTCATTATTTTCGGCTAGCCCTACAGATGCAGTCGTTCAAAGTAATCAGTGAGCCATGCATAAGAAAACCAGCAGAGGCACTACCACAATCACCTTACATCATGCCCGCATCTCGTGGTCGTGCGGTAGCGTTCTCGCTTCCCACGCCCGGGTTCTCGGGTTCGATTCCCGGCGGGGTCAGGGATTTTCTCTGCCTCGTGATGGCTGGGTGTTGTGTGATGTCCTTAGGTTAGTTAGGTTTAAGTAGTTCTAAGTTCTAGGGGACTGATGACCATAGATGTTAAGTCCCATAGTGCTCAGAACCATTTGAACCTTACATCATCTTTCACGTACTCCCATCACACATAAATTTTAGTGTAATAAATTTCCTCTGTTTCGGCGGCCTGCAACTAGAGCGATGGCGTAGTAAGGTTTAGAAAGCGATAGCACCATGCTATGTCAATATTATCTTAAATCCAAAAAGTTTTGGTCTTTCGTTAAATTAGAAAATGGAGCAAAGTGACTGAAAGCTGGCCGTCATTTATTTATATGCGAGTGAAACGTCGCTGGTGGGTTGTAAAGACACTCTACGCACGGCTTCTCGTGTGCTAAACCATGCTTCACTCTTTTGCTGCTTAATGGAGATATGTATGCGCGCTTTGCTTTAGATGAATACCTGACTAGCCGGCCGGTGTGGCGGAGTGGTTCTAGGCCGCTTCAGTCTGGAACCGCGCTATCACTACGGCCGCAGGTTCGAATCCTGCCTCTGGTATGGATGTGAGTGATGTCCTTAAGTTAGTTAGGTTTAAGTAGTTCTAAGTTTTAGGGGACTGATGACCTCAGATGTTATGTCCCATAGTGCTTAAAGCCATGTTTTTGACCAGTCGCGTCTCAGCGCGCTAGTTTTCGCAGGAAACGTGCCCACGTAGACTATAAGCATAAAGGCATTCTGCGTTCTCTGCTAGTGCATGCTGTTCGCGGTTGTCTTGTTTCCGGAGTCGTTGGGACTACGGGCAGCGCGAGGACGCTGAATATGTTAGGAGAGACGACTGTATTTCAGATTTATTCGTGAACATGTGTTAGCGTCTAAAAGATGACATCTTACACCCTGAGAGCATGTGGTCTTTCTATAAGGCAGGATGCAAAGACAATTGTTAATTTTCCCAGGAAATTGGTTGTGATTATAATGTTGCATTCATTTAAAATATTTCAAGCCCCCTAATATTCTCTGTTGCGCCATGAAAGCTCTCCTTGATTCTGAACATATCACTCATATCAAAGTCGGATCGCATAATATTCATTCTTGGATCAAAATTTTGCATGAAAAAGGGCATGTTTTCAAGACATTTTCACTTTAATAGAGATGGGGCCCCTCCACGCCCGCACCAACGTGGTGACCAAACCAAAAGTTCTACTGTCACCTCCTTAAAACATGTTAGTTATCTAGTAAGTGGATCACAGGATGCTGGGCTGTGATGTTGTCCGTGCGTCTGGGTAAGACTACGCATTAACACGGTCCATCAGGTGATAGATAGTGGACGAAACGCGAGTGAGGGTAGCGATTTGAAGAGCAGAGGGAAAAAAAGTGCAATGGCTCGTGCCGTGGGAAAAAAACCTCTGCGACAGTGGGATGGGTAGTAAGAGCAGTAGTGGCTTACTAGCTGCGATAGCTCATGCAAGGTTGGATTTGTTAGTATGGGTATCATGCATCATTACCGTGACAAGCGATGGCGATGTGTCCCAGTGGCTGCAGCTGCTACATTCCTGGAACAATCAAGATTGTTATACAGTAGTGGGAGATCGGCCGTAGATCGTCTCACTGTGTGGGGGATGTGTGGAGCTTGTTTGCATGCAGTGTACGGTACGGCTTCCCTGTGTGGTGCCAGTTATTCGGCAGTATATTTCAGCTGGATATCCAGTAATGACGTCTGATTAACAGGGGCTCGCCTGTGCCGTTATGTTTGCGTATGCTTGGCCATAGGACATCACGTCAGTTACTGTGGAGAAATCGTTGGTGCCCGTATGGTGGCTGCTTCCTTAACCCGCGTAACCTAAGTTTTTGATATGTCAAGAGGCACCGTATCAAAAAATTACACTGCATGCAAGGAAAGTGGAAAAACGTCGTCCGCTAAGTCAATCACCACGAGGAAGAAAGTGTGTGTTCAGTTATGGGGACGGACGATCATTGATGAAGATTGTGAGGATAAATAAGGGGCGAAGGTGAGTGCCGACTGAATATAACATTCGTGACCCGTGTCGGCACCAAAACAACACGAACGGAGCTACAGAATGAAGGAATCGCAAGGCGATCTGGAATTCTAAAACCACTCATCAGTGACGAAAATTCACACAACAGGAAAACGTACTGCTGAAGTCATAAAACCTGGTCTATGGAGCTATGGATGAATCTCATTTGGTCGAATGGGGCTTCTTTTACACTGTTTACAACTTCTGGCCAAGTTTACATGCCAAGACTGAAATATGGCGGAGGTTCGGTGACGATTCGGACAGTCATATCGTGGTATTCCCTGGGCCTTATGGTTGCCCTGAAAGATCGCTTTACTGTCAAGGATTAGGTGACAACTTAAACCGATCAGGTATTATGTTTCTACGCCAGTGGTGATGCTGTGTTCCAAGACGTATGGCCCACACAGTTCGCATTGTCCAGGACTGGTTCTGTGTGCACAACGATGAGCTGTAACATCTTCCCTGGTCACCAAAGCCACAATATCTCAACATCATTGAGCTTTTGTGGTATATTTTGTAGAAATGGATGCGTGATCGCTATCCACCTTCACCATCGTTATCTGAACTTGCCACTATTTTACACGAAGCATGGTATAAGATATAGTTGAAAACCATACAGGACCTGTTCTGTTCATTCCGAGAGGACTGGAAGTTTTTCTGAACACCAACGGTTTCCTTACGGTTTTAGGCATACCAGTGTGTTGTGTTTGTGGTGTTATTAAATTTTGTCCACGCCCAGTATCACAAATAGTCGCTCACACTAAGCTGATGCAGATTTTTATTTTGCATGCAGCCGAACATAGGGAATATAAAAACTCGTTGAATAGTCCAATGAAGCATGGCATAAACATACTTCCTTAAGGTTAAGCTGCTCTCAACCTCAAGGTTGGTTTGAGCACCACAGTGCAGTCCTAGATAGACCTATTGGAGGTTCCATGCCTTTGCCTTCCTTCGACCTCTGAACTGATTTCCCTATCCAGTTACAGGAGCACCTAGAAAGGAACTAATCACTTTGAAACTTGTCACTTTTCGCATAGACACATTACTAGCAGAGATGAAAGAGGATAACTGTCAGGAAAAATTCTAGGAGAGACATAGATTGTGTCCCGAAACTGTAGTTTTGTATTCTAATATGAATCCAATTAGCTACACAGCCACATTACGTTCCTTAAGCGATTTAGGGAAACCATGGGAAATCTAAAGTGGAGGAGCGGAAGGGAAACTGAAACTCAGTCATGCCGAAAGTAAGTCCAATGTAGCCCGCCCGGTTAGCCGTCCGGTCTAACGCACAGCTTTCCGGACGAGAAGGAGCGCCTGGTCCCCGGTACGATTCCAGCGGACTAGTGTCGAGGTCCGGTGAGCCGGCCAGTCTGTCGATGGCTTTTAGGCGGTTTTCCATCTGCCTCGGCAAATGAGGGCTGGTCCCTCTTATTCTGCCTCATGCCTCGGGTACACTATGTTGACGATTGCTGCGCAAACAAGTTCTCCACGTACGCGTACACCACCATTACTCTACCACGCAAACATACGAGTTACACTTGTCTGGTATCAGACGTTCCCTGGGGGGTCCACCGGGAACCGAACCGCACAATAACCCTGAAAGAGTGGTTCGGTGTGGGTCGGCGGAGGGGTGAAGTGGATTGCGGTAGTGGGGTTGTGGACCGCTGCGGCTGCGGCGGGGACGGAGCCTCTCCGTCTTTTCTAGGCCCCCGGTTAACATAATAAACACTTGTACTATCAATACAGTGACATAGTTAAGACGGTATGCGCCTTACGTATAAAAACAGAAATTCTGCATGTAAAGATACTGAGTGTGTGGTGGGTGATGTATTTGCCATCAAATGTACTACGTGTGTGGATATGCAAATATATTGTGTACCAAATTTTAATGATCACTTTTTCAAAACACGGTAATTGTCTTCCATTCCAACGTATGAGTTTGAAATTTGCCTCCAAGAAGCCTACAATCTTCCACTGTAATGGAGCAAAAGCAAGGCGTTCTGCCACGTCACCCTCGGGTTCGGCGACGCTTCAAACAGCAAGGTGTCGACACATGCTAAAAAAGAAAGGAAAAAAAAGGTCACATCTTAGAAGTTCACGTGAGGGGAGTATGTACGTAGATTTAAGTGTAGAAAACATGTCGTCAAGGGTTACTGAGAAATGGACAGTACGTGTGTCACATGATAGGAATCTCTCACCGACGCACCTTATTTGTACGACTGGTAAGTGAGTGGTATATGCCTCCTTGCCAGATATAGGTGTTCGTATGAATATGAATGTGATCACTCGCATTGAAATGATAAAAACATAATAGTTTTCACATAAGCTGCAACATATGAACACAACAGTTTCACAATCACACAGTGCACGGTCAGCCGGCCAGTGTGGCGGAGCGGTTCTAGGCGCTTCAGTCTGGAACCGTGCGACCGCTACGACCGCAGGTTCGAATCCTGCCTCGGGCATGGATGTGTGTGATGTCCTTAGGTTGGTTAGGTTTAAGTAGTTCTAAGTTATAGGGGACTGATGACTTCAGATGTTAAGTCCCATAGTGCTCAGAGCCTTTTGAACCATTTTTTGTGCACGGTTAAAACATATGTTTTCAACATTTTTAAATTGCGTTCCGTTTTGGAAGTCTTGACTCTTGAATTCCTTTGTTTTAACATAGATCACACGCGTTTATTTGTTGTTTCCGTTTCTGTGAGACGTCTATGTGGTATCTCGCCTGCTCTCAATATTCATCACATTTACTTGCGACGGTAACGTATTATCATCACATGACTCATATTCTATAACCAATGCATAGTATGACAACTGCCAAGAATACAGAAAGAGAACAAACATATCAATCGCCGGACGGACAGATCATAACGTTGAGAAAAAAAAATGATACGAGGGAGTTTTCAACGTGGCTCGCCCGCTTGACAGTCCAACACCATGACCACATACTCACGACTCTGTTGCTGGTACAAGCAGCTCTTGTTTGCACTTCATGTAGTCGGGCCGCTCACTGTTTCTATTTTGCTTTTTTCATAGTTCAGCATGACTTCTGACAGTTTTCATGCTTGATGTGTTTTCAGTTTTCGACGGGCTACCCACTGGACCCTCTTATCACTGAAACTGAGGGAGGTGTGTTGGGGAGTTTCCCTTCTGAGAGCAGATTTTCCGCATGTTTACTCGTGAAGCTGACGTTTAATACTCTACAACAAAGTCAGCTGACTACTTTTTTTCCGTTTGGGTACAACATAATACTCATATCAATAAATTCTCAGCTTTTTTCATATTGGTTTATTCTTATCATTATTAGTATGCGTGAGTGGGAGGCTGTCGCTGCTTCACCCAGAGCTACTGTGCTGAGGATCACTTAGTTTACTAGTGGCACGTTAGAAATACAGTAAAAATTCTCTGCTTTCCTTAAATAATAAATTAACAATGACAGCTGGCTCCTGGACTAACACTGCCCTGTTCAGTTGCGGTGGATCTTGCGGAGTCCTCCAGCCTAACACACATAGAGAGGCACACGGTATGGCCAGACTCCAGTGCGGCGTAACACAGTTATGGATACACGCAACATAGGGCACGCATAACGCGGACAACGTAATGCTTCAATCATACGTTACTCAGATAGTCCTATCATTCCGCCATTGATATGGTTTGACGCCAAAGACGGCGTAGAAATCACAGACTACTTGCATATCAAGCTTCCACCCGACGGCACGCAAACAGTCCTTTTATGAACACTCATCCGTCAGTCGCGGATATAAGCGGACGTACTGCTTCATTCAACCAGCACTAGTGTCACGCAGCATCCGCCTAGTGTCGCACTGTACGTGAGAATATCAGGACTTACCGTCATCACCAGCGGAACCCGACTGAACCTTCTACCATTTTAGTCAGTCGTCGTTCACTCGATTCAGAAACTAGACCAGTGACCTGAACTTTACAAAATTGTCATGCATGTGCAGTAGCATCATCATCCATATACTAAACCAATATAAGAGGGCGGCCTAAAAAGTAATACCCACAATTTTTTATGTGAAGACTCTTAAAACTTTTCAAGTAAAACAAACGTTATTAACACTCTACAACTTTGTTCTTCTTGTCTATATATTTATTTCTCAACACAGTCATCCTGGCGACGAACACATCTCCCCCAGCTGGAGACCAATTTGTTGATATCGTCACTGTAGAATATTTAACTTTTCTGGCGGAGCCACAACCTCGCCTCCACTGCCACAGCTGCGTTCCAATGAAACTGAAGTTTTCGAAAGTATTCTTTGAGTTTTAGAAACAGATGAAAATCTGAGTAGGGTCAAATCGGGACTGTAAGGAGGACGATCGACGACGGCGAACCCAAAGCGCCGTATTGTTGCAGATGCAAGACTGGTATCGTCATGCTGAAGGAGAGGGTGTTCGTTGTCTGAACGAACTCTTCGAATTCGAAGATCGATTTCTGTACTCTGTTTCTCATGCATAGTTACGTCACACACTGCCATATTACACGTTATGTCTCCGAGCTCTCTAGCAACAGAGGGCTGTAATAACGTTATTTTATTTAAATAGCCTCAAGAGTTTTCACATAAAAAATCGGAGCCCTTTCTTTTCAGCACGAACATCGTAAGATTTGTGTTAGTAAATTATTATAAACTGTACCTTAATCTATGTTGGCAACCTTATTCTTTGGTAATAATTCGAATAAGACAAATTTTCGCTGTGGCAAAGCTGTTTAGGTGCTTCATTCTTAGCAAGCCACCTCAATAACAGCAACTACTTTCTGTGGCATAGGGTTGTCTTCCTGCCTCGATTATGTTCACTGCCATGTACACGAACACAGCAGACCTGAAAGTGCAGTCTCAGTAGAAATCAGCTTCAGACTAATGTGCTTGTCTTCACTATACCAATTTCAGCAGGAAATGACTGTTAAAATGATGGTGGGTTCCATCGAGTCACGTGATTTTTGGTACTTAGAGTAAGATGTATGTCTTATTCGCCGGCCGGGGTGGCCGAGCGGTTCTAGGCGCTACAGTCTGGAACCGCGCGACCGCTACGGTCGCAGGTTCCAATCCTGCCTAGGGCATGGATGTGTGTGATGTCCTTAGGTTAGTTAGGTTTAAGTAATTCTAAGTTCTAGGGGACTGATGACCTCAGTAGCTAAGTCCCATAGTGCTCAGAGCCATTTGAACCATTTTTTTTTGTATTATTCGGAATATTTGTGACAAGTTAAAACCGTGTGCTGCAATAAACAGATAGGTGCCTTCCGTATGTGACGCACTACCAACTTCATTAACTTTATACTTGTTTCCCTTCACACATTGGGGTCATACATTTTCTGTTCTTTGCGAAAAAGGAAACCTGTCTTCCTCTCACACATACGGACTAATTAATACAGGTGCATGAAATTAACATGGTCTTCCCTGCTCGTACGTTAACACGAAACAGTTCCCACTGGTAATTTATTTTTTACACTGAGTGACCGATTGTCGGCTGCTGAAGCATTTGCGGTGAATTTGCCTCCGTACAGTCCTATGTAGAGGTGGGTTCCTGACGTCCCAGATTCAGAACGGCGTGATGTGACACAGCTGACGGTCTGCGGAGGCTACGTGATGCCCGTTCATTAAACACTTGTGGACCTCCTGTATGGCGGTTTATACTTGTGGAACCGTTGTCTCAGCGATATTCAAAAAGCACCCTATACACTGTTGACATGCGGTACCTTCAACTGGTTCAAATGGCTCGAAGCACTATGGGACTTAACATCTGAGGTCATCAGTCCTATAGACCTAGAACACAGCGGCCGGCCATGCGGTACCTGAATATTTGTGTAATCTCCGACATACTATGACCCATGCCTATCGCACAGATTATCATCCCACATCCTAAGTCGGCTAAAACGCGACGTGCTGCCCTGTTCGCTACTTACTTGCCCGTAACAAAAATGGCTCTGAGCACTATGGGACTCAACTGCTGTGGTCATAAGTCCCCTAGAACTTAGAACTACTTAAACATAACTAACCTAAGGACATCACACACATCCATGCCCGAGGCAGGATTCGAACCGGCGACCGTAGCGGTCGTGCGGTTCCAGACTGTAGCGCCTTTAACCGCTCGGCCACTTCGGCCGGCTGCCCGTAACAGACTGCTCAGGTATTGTGTCTGCACTCGCTCTATGTGCAACGTCTATCAGCAACGCTCGGCCGTGATACGCGGCACGTCTTCAAATGGGACTACCCTTTTCCCGGACTTTTGGCCACTCAGTTGACATTCCAGTGTAGCATGACCATAATTTTTCCACTGAAATCATTTGAACGGACCAGCTGTAAAGGCACTTGGTTTGAGGTGAGTAACGCTGTTTTTATGTACAGTTTACCGCTTAACAATAGTGACAGTTATTTTCGTTTTTGTAATAGAAGGTTTCTCTGCAGTTAAATTTTCATCTTCCGATATTCTAGTGATCCCTGTTCTTCTAGAAACGTAGTCTTTTGTCACCGCTTCCAGCAGCGGTCGGAGAAGCAGTTACAGAGTTCAAGACATGAGGTGGCGAACAAACCACAGCTCAGGAACTCTTGGTCCTCCAAACATGATCTCAGCCTGCATTCACCGTTTGTCACTACTGAAGATGATTAAGAAAATCACAGTGTCAAGACTGTGTCGACAATACGACATTTCAGCCATTACCTCTCACCACGGACAACGCAGTGACGACGGCATTCACTCAGCGACGAAGAGCAGCGGCGTCAGTATTAAAAGAATAACAACACTGTGTGAAATAACAGTGGAAATCAATGTGGGACGTACGACGAATGTATACGTTAGGACATTGCAGCGAAATATTACTTTGATGGGCTATGGCAGCAGACGACCTAAACGATGCCTTTGGTAAGAGCACGACGTCGCCCGCAGCCCCTCTCGTTGG
This sequence comes from Schistocerca nitens, assembly GCF_023898315.1. NCBI lineage: Eukaryota > Metazoa > Arthropoda > Insecta > Orthoptera > Acrididae > Schistocerca > Schistocerca nitens. The sequence goes on along the minus strand of NC_064617.1, from coordinate 251,861,600 downwards.
CTCGTGATCGCATCTGTTGCAAAAAAAGGGCCTTGTCGAACGAGACCCGATTAGTATCAACACTCAGGTGTTGATACTGCTACAGCAGACGCAGAGCAACCACACTTAAGTGTCTGCTGGCCACCTCTATGTCACCTCTGGAAATCTCTTCGCTCCTCTCCGAGATGCGAGATGAACAAAGTAAGAGCATACGGACTATCAGACCAATTGTGTGATTGGATTGAGGTGTTCCTAGATAAGAGAACGCAGCATGTCATTCTCAATGGAGAGAAATCTTCCGAAGTAAGAGTGATTTCAGGTATGCCGCAGGGGAGTGTCGTAGGACCGTTACTATTCACAATATACATAAATGACTTGGTGGATGACATCGGAAGTTCACTGAGGCTTTTTGCAGATGATGCTGTGGTGTATCGAGAGGTTGTAACAATGGAAAATTGTACTGAAATGCAGGAGGATCTGCAGCGAATTGACGCATGGTGCAGGGAATGGCAATTGAATCTCAATGTAGACAAGTGTAATGTGCTGCGAATACATAGAAAGATAGATCCCTTATCATTTAGCTACAAAATAGCAGGTCAGCAACTGGAAGCAGTTAATTCCATAATTTATCCGGGAGTAGGCATTAGGAGTGATTTAAAATCGAATGATCATATAAAGTTGATCGTCGGTAAAGCAGATGCCAGACTGAGATTCATTGGAAGAATCCTAAGGAAATGCAATCCGAAAACAAAGGAAGTAGGTTACAGTACGCTTGTTTGAATACTGCTCAGCAGTGTGGGATCCGTACCAGATAGGGTTGATACAAGAGATAGAGAAGATCCAACGGAGAGCAGCGCGCTTCGTTACAGGATCATTTAGTAATCGCGAAAGCGTTACGGAGATGATAGATAAACTCCAGTGGAAGACTCTGCAGGAGACACGCTCAGTAGCTCGGTACGGGCTTTTGTTAAAGTTTCGAGAACATACCTTCACCGAAGAGTCAAGCAGTATATTGCTCCCTCCTACGTATATCTCGCGAAGAGACCATGAGGACAAAATCAAAGAGATTAGAGCCCACACAGAAGCATACCGACAATCCTTCTTTCCACGAACAATACGAGACTGGAATACAAGGGAGAACCGATAGAGGTACTCAGGGTACCCTCCGCCACACACCGTCAGGTGGCTTGCGGAGTATGGATGTAGATGTAGATCAGCTCCACAATCAAGGGTTTCCCGTCTGCACCACAAGTTTTCCAGTCATTCGACAAGAAGGCCGAACAATGGGCAAACTACGTTCCATGCATTTAGCGGCATTTTCTGGCTCACAATATCTCAGGTAACGACCAGCGGCGTGCTTTCCTTTTGGCATTCATAGGCCTAGACATTTATCTACAGTTAATTACTACAACAAATAAATCCAGAAGTGGAGACCAGTGCCCTTCCGTATGAGAACCTGAAGTATACATGGCAGCAGCTAACCACAAGCTTTTTATCTGTCCTATAAGGACGATCACACAGGGAATGGATTGCCCGTCTACAGGGTTTATATCGCAACTGCCGTTTTTTATGCAATAATCTCAAGTGCAAGCAATCATATGTTGCTTCCTTGCTTAGATATACGATTTTGGTACATACGCTGGATGATGACCTTAGAACTGATACCTAGAAGCTTGTCTTCCCATCATGAGGTCAGTCGAACAACCTCTTTGGTCCTCAGCTACCTTACAGGACCCTCACAAGTGTTTGCTTGGATAACACATCGTCTTCAAACCCAATGACAGACTTCCGTCTGATAGGATCTATAAAATCCAAGGAAAGACATGGCTCCCAGCGTCGTCTCGAAAGCTTCCTTCCCGCAGTCATTGTTCCATCAGTCATCAGCGACACCAGTAGCATTACTGGCGAGCAAAGTCCACCTGTTGTACGAAATCCAGACATAGGGCAGAAGTGTCAGTCAAATTTTAAGATATCAGTGGACTGTGCCCACATGGACCCCTCAGACATGCTACACATGGACGAACAGTATCCAGACACAGCGTTTAGACAGTGTTCCAACACCATACCAAAAGTCTCTCACCATTAACTGACAAAATCAGTGGTATTACCATCTTCTGTCACACAGATATGAGGTCTGCCACGACCATTATCGAACGTGGTATCATTCAGTGATCACATTGGCACACCAAAATCAGCATTGCGAATTGATACCACAGACGTAAGCGAGGTCTCACTGGAATCCGCAACAACACACGGGAGGCGCTCCTGAAGACCATGCCTCCCCCCCCCCCCCCTCTATCGGCAGCAGCGCCATCCCACTGGAGGTCAATATAGAGCCTAGCAAAGAAACGGTCTTCCCGAGTTCATAACCTTATCTGAAGACGTCAGTACCAATGAGTTGTTAAAGTGTCAAATGAACTTGAACTGTTGTTAATGTCAAAAGTCTTACATCAAGAGAATGGTTTGTTTCTTACTGCTTAAACTGGTGCTTTCACAGTCAGTAGCTGTTGTAAATTATGCAGACTCCTGTGGCAAGGAAATGTGTCAAAGTTAAGTAAATCTTTTATTCATTAATGTAATACAGAGAACTAATATTTCATGTGTTCTAGTCTGATGAGCCGGATGGAAGTAGTTTCGTCTTGTCACAACAGGGAATCTAGTTATAGCGTTGGATCCCTTCTTCTCCAACCTTTTGATAGCCAGTGCGTGGCTATAGCAAAGGCCTTACAAAAGTTCATGAATAATTTATGGCCCAAGTTACACACCATCACCGCCAAGGTTTTGATGGCGGGTGCAACGAGAGCTGTCGGTCTCTTAGGCATGGACCTTTTTAATTCATTTGGGTTAGAAATTCACGACTCCAGCCCCCACTGTCAACTCCCTGGGTACAAAATTGTTCGTCAAAGACATTTTTCAAATGTGTTAGTGATTTTGAAGGTTTTTTTTAAGGCTAGAAATATTCCGTTTGCACTCAGGTATAGGCTTCAGGGGGAATTGCAGCGTCTACAAGATGAGGGTATCCTCAGACCAGTCTCCAAATGCCAATGGGCCATGCCCATTGTCATTGTTGAAGAACCAAATGGTGCCTTATGAAATTGTGAAGATTTTAAGATGACCATCAGTGGTACCTAGTCAGTCACTGATGCGAACCTGCTATCTAAGATAGAGGACAGTACTGCCTGTATAGTGGGTGGAAAAGTGTTTTCAGAAATTGACCTACAGGATACATACCTCTATCACTGGACCAAGGATCCCTACGTATCCCAGCAATTGACACTCCTTTCAGATTGTTCTAGTACATCAAACTTCTTCATGGTATAACCAGCGTCCCAGTGATATTTCAACAATATCTGGAGCACCTCTCTCGCAATGTACTAGAAAATTACTTAAACGGCATTCTCATTACAGGCAAAGATGCCCAGGACCTAGCCAACAACTTGAATGCTCTTTTTATGGTCCTCCAAGAGGCCAATCATAAATACAATAAATACAAGTGTTGTTTCTTTGTTCGTCAAATTGAATATTTCAGACATGTTTTCAATGCTTCTGGCCTCTGCCTCACGCCCATGTTCATCAAGGCAGTACAAAAACTACCCATTCCAAATCAGTGTTGGAACAATTAAATTACTTCCGGTAGCTTATTTTCAATATGGCCAACACTGCCTAACGACTACATCACCTTCTGTAGAGAAACGTCCGTTGGCAGTGGACCCCAGCGTGTGACAAAGCTTTCAGAGAATTAAAACAGGCCCTTCTCTGCCCCTCGTCCCTGAGCGTATGAATCTGCTGAACGTCTTATCCTGGCAGGAGATGCGTTGGACTACGGGTTGGGGACACTACTGTCCCATGTAATTGCTCAGGTGGAACGCCCAATCGCTTTTGTGTCCCGAACCCTTACTGGTGCTCAGCGAAATTACAGCCACATTGAAAAAGAAGAATTAGCCACCATTTTTGGCATTAAAAATTATGTGATTATGTGTATGGCAGGCCTTTCTCATTATTCACCGACCATAAATCTTTGCTTCCTCTTTTCAAAGTTTCAACCAACACTCCCACCAAAACCGCATGCCACCTTCAACAGTGGGTCGTGTTCCTATCGCGTTGTAATTATGATATTAAGACGTGTCACTCTACCATGCGACATGCGAACACTGGTGTTCAACAAGGATCCTGAAGTGTGTTTCTGCCAGTACATAGTTGCAGAAGGAATCATGGACAATCTACCACTGGGTAGGAAGCTCATCGCACGCCACACTGTGGAGAACCCAACTTCCAGCGACATCCTCCGGCTGGTACGCCGCTATTGGCCGCCAGACTGGAGCAGGCTGGCAGCCAGAGGTGTAAGCCTGTCAGAACCATCTGAATGAGCTCTCTACACTGAATGATATTTTGCTGCTGCTCGAAGTTGAAAATGATCGCACCCAGATGGTGTAGCTGTCCAACAGCACCTTTTGTAACCGCTCCTATTGTGCTCTGGGATGCGGTACTCACTAGACGTCTGGCCAGCCACCATATTTTTTGGAGTGGACACTGCTATTACCCAAATGGTATCGTCTTGAACCACTTTCCAGAACAAGCAGTCACCTCCACGCCGTTTCTTCCCTTGGCTAGCCTCTTCCAGCCCTTGGTTCACGCTTTATTTGGATTTCGCAAAGCCTTTTTTAGGCCACACTTGGCAGACTGCAAGAGACACAGGCAGCTGGTTCCCATACGTTTGCCGCAAGTCTGCCACATCAACTAGTCAAAATATTCAAACCATATCTCGCCTTTTACACGTTGTACGACTTCGTGACACCATTGTCACATAAAATGGTCCCCAGTTTGCATCTGCAGAATTATACACATACTGTGACAAATAGGGCATCACCCCAGTTCACACAGCACCCTACCGCCCTGCCTCAAATGGATTAGCGGGATGTTCCGTCTGCATCTTTAAAATTAAAATGCCTAAATTCACCATCTTCTCGATGAGTTCCTCATCCGTTTCCTGGGACCCTACTGGTCAGCCCTGTAGGATGCCTAGTCTCCTGCTAAGAATAAGGCCAATCCCATCGGTCCCAGTTTTCTGTCCTGCACCCCACATTTCACAGCCCCTCTACTCGGTTGTCAAGCTGCCACGGTTTGTCGCATAAAGCCCTATTGTGCACCACTCTTTTTACTAAGGTACACCAGCATTGGTTTCTTGCAGCAATTCGCAAATTATTAGACAGGGACATGTCCGAGGGCGGCACACGGTGTCTCAAACATGCCAACCAATTACGACCTCGTCGTGGTCCCTCGACTTTCGTTTGTTCCAGGGACAAAGCCACCTGTCGCCTCCACCCTGGTCACGGCCTAGCCATCTGAACAGCTGCTAGCAGCTAGCTAACTGGAGCAGCCGTTGACATTTCCACACACCATGTCACTATAGGGGAAATTGACGTCATCAACACCCCCCCCCCTCCCCCAACCGACAGCGAACAGTTCAGGGATGTCAAGATGAGCTTCGCCATTTGCCCGTCTCCATGACTCGGAGGAGGGTTGGTGCACCGAGGCTTAATGCCTGTGGTGTCAGCAACCAACATCACATCAGTGCTTGAAAGATGCCTAATACACAGGGGACAATTTTCTAGAAGACAGACAGCCATGCTCCGACAGTGCACTAGCAGACAATCGAAGCACCCGAAAGCCGCGGGTTTCACGGACTAATTGTCTTCCACAAGATACGTGATCGAAGATAGTCCCAGCTGCATCCTTGCGCCGAGTGGTATCTAGGGCAGCTCTTGGTCAGACTAGATCATTTCCTGGACCAGACACCTATTCTGCAAGGATTCCCTGAATCACTCGAGAGCCACCTCCACGACGTCGTTATCATTCATGTCTGACTTGGTCATCTAGGGAGTTGTCAGCAGAGGGCATAGAGTTTTCAGGACCTACTCACAAAGAAGACGGGGACTCTGTCCTCAAGGCAGACTTGTGGACCTGTAAATTTATTCTTGTTTCACTCTGACAGCTACACGCTGGACTTAGACAATTTTGCTTCCTATATGACTTAAACTTTGTTTATTCAGTGTCTACTTTCTGACAATCGTATAGAACTTTCACTTTTATAAAGTATGTGTTAAACGAACTTAAGGTCAGTGAAAGTCTCAGTGGCCTTCAGCTGTCAGGAGCATTATTGTTCTGTTTCAAAAACTGACTTATTTTATGTTTTGTTTTAACCCATGTCGGAGTATATGTGTCATTAACCGAGTCCAGTCATTGCTACATGGATATTTTTTGTGCCACCTTCGGTGGACATATCACGTTTGATGCTTCATCTTCCATCGACTTACAAAATAATAAATATAGAAACCCATTAAAGTAGAAATTGATTTTTGGCAGTAGTATCGACAATTGTATTTCTATGAAACTTTAATCGGTGTTTTACTTTATCCTTAGCCATTCAACTGCTTTGTAAAACTTACGGTTGGAAATTTGAACTGCGCTGGCGGTAGACGGTTAGAAATAAATTCCTTTCACACAAGTGGCAAACTCTACTGTAAATCGGTAGTTCACGAGAAACACAAACCCAGAGTACGAGAAAGAAAAAGCTGAATAAGAAGACGGTTGCAAAACCCCGCTTCTGCAAAGATAGAAGACGTAATTGGCAGTCGTACCATTGTCAGTCCATTACGTTATCGACCACCGACTTAGCGGAGATTTAAGTTTCCACACGGCACGTGTTCCACGGCAGTGGCCTTCCTACCCTGTGTTGCGGTTAGAAAACAAAAAAGGTAGAAAACGATGGAAGTAGCGTTTGTTTACTTCTCCCCTGGAAATATGACAGCATCTGCCTCTCCGCTGCTTTCTCATTAATCGAATCTCTTGCGAATACTTTCTCCGCCAATTCCAAACTGCAGTGATTAAAGTACAAGCTTCATTACTTAGATTCACTTTCAGGCTTCATAATTTCACTTTTATTCGCTAGAAACGAAAGCATTTCTCTGCACTTTCTCCGGTGCTCCTTACAGCAATCGTGTCTCCGCTTTCCAATTGCGACGAATTGTCACAGAGCCTGTGCTACGCAGTCAGTGATTCCGTATTTTGCATAGCGCGGTGCCTCATTTGGAGGCGAATGAGTTTTCCTTCTTTTTCTGCAAAAAACAGGTTTCATTTCCGCAGCCACGAGAGAAAAAGTCTCATCACAGTTTCTATTCAGGTCTTGTTATTTAGCGGATGGAGAGTCGTCAACGCCATACCGCATAAGTGTGGTCTAAGAGAAGGTGTACTGTGTGATTCCTGTGAGATCTACACGACCTGCCGTACTGTGGAGGAATTTCCATGCGGAGAGCGTTGATAGGTGGAAATAACCTTCTGTACTTTAGGCATAGACCCTAGAGGCTGTATTTTAATTTTTAGGTTATTGTTTTAAGATGAGAACGTATTTTGTACGATGGTGACATTCGGATTCTTTGCTTTTTAACATCCACGACAAAATGTAGCTAGCAATTGAGGGACTGCAGATCATGGTCACATGGTGGGTGTTTACAAAGACAGTAATGCGAAGAACGCTGGGATTTCAGAGGGAATCAATAAAAATATGCTTTTATCTATACAAAGATTTTATTAAACCTTATGTAATAATTTTGGGCTGTTTCTGGAAAGTTGCGAGTGTTTAAGTATTGGAAAAATATAAAGCGGATGGATATCAACAGATATGCACCTGAAGACAAGAATCCAATCGCTCGCAACGCGTCATAAAATAAGTGGAAATGAGACTTTCACAGATAACTCTTTTGTGATATCTTTTAATAATGCTTACAAGCTATGGAATCCAGAAGACCATAAGGAATTCATTATAGCATATGAATCGTTTGTTTCTAGAATGCCACTGTTGCGAATGAGCGATTTTGTCAGCTTATACGTTAAGCTTCAGGCTGCTCGAGTCACGGCTGCTTTAGAGTATTATACGAATCGGGGAAGAACGTAAAGTCCATAGGTGCTTCTGCAGAACTTCTACCTGTTAACCTGTAATTTCAGTGCAATCATTATTAGTCTGAAAAAAATGTACTTCAGAATGCGAACATCACCATAATATCACGTGTAATTCTTTATTGTTATGATCTAGATCGTCTGTAAGTTCAGTGTATAGTACGTTTCGACAAGAAAAGTTGACATATCGAAAGTCGCGGCACTTAACTCTGGTCTAAATTAGGGTGTTCATTCCTTCCGTTTTTTCCTGGAGTGTTCCTTTTTTCCCCAAAATATCCCACTGCCCGAACATCTTTTTGGGGATGCTTTTTCGTGATTCCGCTTGGTTAAAGTATTTTACGCTAGAAATTTACTGCGCAACTGCATGCGCTAGGAAGCGCCACTTCTATAACTTGCTCTGCAATAGATTCATGTTAAGTCGTATTTTCGATTGGTTTAGATATGAAGAATTCCGTTTCCGTCGTGGTAATCAGTATTTATTGAATTCTTTGCGGTCAGGAAACAAAAAAAAAAAAAAAAAAAACAGAATAACAGAATGAAAGTTGAAACAATGCAGGCCTTACTCATTGTCAAAACACACCTTGCAGAGGTATGATACTTATACTACAAAATGTCCAAAGAAAAAGCACTTGTGATTAAATATGTAAAAGTCAAAAGTGCGCTGATAGTACAGCAGAATATTATATGAGTGCACAATTCGGAAGGAAACTTCTGTGTACATTAAATTTTTTGAATACAATTTGTTTCCTGTTATTTTTCCTAATTATCTCAGGTTTCTTCCTAAACTTTTAAAAACATCTCGTTAAAAAATTGAAATGCACATCCTACTATAAATACTATTAGCGGAATCATCTTATTCAGTGCGAGTATAGTTTGGGTATTTTAAACGCTGTTGATTAAGGCTAGATGTTGGCTTATTCGATTCTGAACAACATTTTGTATTTTATTTACGAAAGAAAAATCACCAAACTGCCGTATGTTTTCGGAAGTTGTTATTTTATTTTCACAGCCATTTTCGGCATCTCGTCAATACGATCTTCAGGCCCCAATACCCTCCATATAACGAGAATCATAAACATCGATGCACGCATAACCGGTGCCATCAGTACGTTATTTACGTGAATTTTTCGTGGAGTGTGTACTTTCGAAGATCCGATTCATCGTCGTATATCTTTATCACGTTTAGCAGCATTTTATGTTCATGTTTCTTACATTCACATGTATTAAATGCTATTGAAGATCATTTAAAATAATTTAAATACACCAAAGTTCATCATCTCATGTTGTATACTAAATTACGAAAATGCAGAAAGCGAAAGAATGAGTAAACATGTTTTATTTCAGTCTGTATATTCATTTTAACTTCAATCCAGTTATTTAATACCATTTTTGGTAGTAATTCACATCATAAAACTCTCTAGAAAAGGATGTGAAACAAGATGGTTGTTTATTAAACACGTAAACAAATAATTCCTGATTTCGCCTTCAAATATGACAACGAGCCAACTGTGTAAGAGAAATATTTAAAAATTCTGTATATTCAGTAATAGTAATTCGGTACGCTAAATTAATTTCTTTCAGTTAACAGGATTATTCAGCTACATATTTTACTACAGGTGGTTGGTTATGTCATATGTGACAAGTTTCATTGAGAAAAAGGGGTGTGTAAGAAATTGTTGTTATTTTATTTGTATCAGCTTTGGGTTATTAATATTCAACCAAAGGTAGCCATTACCGGAGCCCTCGAGTGTTCACTACCGTTTTGTCACAGCGTGGGTAGTGTAACTGGTGTCCTCAAAACGCACTCCGGACGAGCTGTAAATACACAGACTAATCTTCCAGCAAAGTTGGAATTTTCCCATTGAATAAAAGTACCATCTTATATGCTTAGTGAGACATGGTAAAAGGTCTACGCTAAAATCCATAATACAGGGTGATTATAATTAAAGGTAAACTTTCAAACCACTGTAGAAATAACAGCACTGGTCCGAATGACGTCGGAGAAGGGGGAAAACGTATGGGAGAAGAAAAATAAATATATACAAAATGTAGTTACAAAATGTAGCAATAGTTGGTGCTGCAAGCATCGTAATTTAATAGTGGTCGACTACTAATGACAAATGAATCATACAACAGTGCCTAAGGTGTACGTTTGACATTAAACAAACTGTACTACTCAGTGTGCATGGGTGTACAGGCGTGATACTGTTAGTTACGTAAGCAGGCAGGGTCATATCACATCGGATGGGAAAAATCGGTTTTTAATTGTCCTGAGGCCAAAAACCGCATAAAAAGCATTACTCACATCGGTTTTTAATTGTCCTGAGGCCAAAAACCGCATAAAAATCATGAATCAAAATCAAATCGGATTATTAATTTCCGTGTGGCTGGCGCAAAACATGTTCAATTTGCTGACCATCGTTTTCTGCAACAAGCTGAAATCGAGAAACAGCATGTTCACAACAGATCGCAGTGTTTCCGGGGTCGCGTTCAGAATGTGTTGTGCAATGCTTGCCTTCAATGCAGCTAAATTTGCAATCGGAACGCAACATCTTTCAGATAGCCGCACAGCCAGAAGTCACGCGGAATAAGATCAGGTGATAGGAACGGCCAGGACGTGGGGAAATGGGGCTGCAGCAGCTGCTCAAATGGATTTGAAATGTGCGCAGATGTGACATCTTGCATAAAAATGATCCCATCCACACATCCACGCTGTTGGAGAGTTGTAATGACGTGATTACGCAGAAGACACTCATAGCGCTTACCAGTGATGGTACAGGTAACAGGACCGGAAGCACCTGTCTCTTCGAAAAAGTATGGCCCTATGATAAATGATGCCGTCAACCCGCACCACACAGTGACCTTTTCAGGATGAAGTGGTACTGGTTGATTTGCCTGTGTGTCTCCTGTTTCCTACATTCGACAGTTCTGTGTATTGACATATCCTGTCGGATGGTAGTGGGCTTCGGCTGTCCACAAAATCTTCCACGTCCCGTCATTGTCCACTTCCATGCAAACAATAAATTCTAAAGCAAAGGCCTCTCTTGCTGGCAGGTCAACAGGAAATAACTCGAGCTCATGGGTATTTTTGAATGGATAACAAAGATGGATGTTTCGTAGCGTTATACGCACCGTACTCACGGTTATGCCTAATGTTCGAGCAATTTTCCGTGCAGTACACCTTTGAACCCATCACTCGTCTCCTCCTGCATTGCTGTGGTCACTGCTTCCACTCGCGTCGAATCAATTCGTTTCCTCCCTCTACCAGGTTGCACACCTAAAGAACCCGACTTTTCGAATTTCCGAATCATTTTGTCCAGACACACGGTAGTCAGCGCGCGCCAACGACTTTTTTCACATCCTTCGGTCTCCGAAACTTGTGCAGAGTGACGTGTGCACAGTCATCATTCTTGTAATACAGCTTTACAAGCAGAGCGCGATCCTGCAAAGAGACAGTCATGGCGAACGTCGCAGACGCGGAAGGAGGGAAAGATGTGTACCCGGCGTGTTTATACCAACTTCAGTGGGTCTTGCGCATCACAGGTGTTTTCATTTACGTATTCTAACACATGCAGCGCCATCTATTGATCAATTTTCACACTATTTTTTTCTTCTGCCATATGTTTTCCCCCTTCTCCGATAATATTCCGTTGCAATTTGACGTCATTCTGACCAGTGGTGTTATTCCTACAGCGTTTTGAAAGTTTAAGTTTTAATATTAATCACACTTTATATGTCCATAGGCCGGAGCTAGTGTCAATACAACTTAATGAAAACTGGCAGCGATAACCATGTGTTATACTACAAACTAATAAATTCAAAGAAGAATTGAAATGAAATTAATACAGGGTGTTGTCATCCAACTGAAACACCAGGAACTTAAATTCTCTGCTTCTCCGAGCGCTACACCTGAGTCACAGAGATGAAAACTTCATATGCTATCGTGAATCACATCAATCATTATCTGGCGTAGCACCACAGCTTCATTATGACGTCAACCATCGTCCAAGAATAAGTGAAACAAGAACAAAGCGAGAATCTGACGTTCTGTCAACATGAAGTTCGTCAGAACAGAGTACTAACGCAGACTGACAACTATGGTTCCCATGATGGCATTCGTCTGAGACGATATAAAAAATTTATAGAAAATCAAAGAGAGCATTTGAAGCTGTTTGTTCTTGAAAGTACACCCCAACTATTAACCATTGTGCAAACTCAGGTAGCCATTTCCATTATATTTTGTGCAACGGTGGAAATTATCTGTACAGAGCTACATTCTGTCACCCCCCTTTTATTCTTTTAGATAGTGAAAATATAATAACAACAATAATGATTATTAATGATTTGCTCATTTTATTCTTTGACTGGAAAAGTCGCTTAGAAAGAGCTATACAGAATTTGGATATCTCAACATGGGAAAAAATGTCTTTTCAATTACGATTACAATAAAACTCTTGTGTCTTACTTCATATTTCTTCACTTCCAGAGTCAGAAATTTACACAGACATACATACACACGAGCACACATATAATGAGAACTTTTGAATCACAACAGTTCTCACAAATTATTTCAGTCAAGCAATTGTTATTCCTGATTGATTGCTAATTCTTCTGAGTTAAGTCGCGTCATATTCCTTTACCAACTTCTTCACTTTTCGACTTTTCGATCCCTCTGCTTGGCTTCTCTTCAGGATTTTACTGGTGTCCCTGGACGGCTGAGCACCATCGCATCCAGGAACACCAGCGGAATGCTGAAGAAGATCCCAGCAGAGGGATCGAAACGTCGGTCAGTGAAGAAGTTTTTAGAGGATTATGACTCAGTCTAACGACTCATATGATTTGTCATCAATGACTACAGCCACTAAAGCCTGATTGTTGCTCTTTTTCTTCAACAATTTTATGGGACCTCAATTATATGAAACGTTCAAAACACGAAACAGCAGCAAAACATTCTTTATGTAAATGACATAGTAAAATACATCACAAGTATTCCTGAAAAGAGTGGCAGGTTTGTGTCAATTCGAATAATTAATGGAATGCACAATGCCATAAAAACTATTGGTCATTAATATCTTTTCAACTCTTTCTTAACTACACCAACGAAAAAAAATTGCAACACCAAAAAAATGATAAATGCACAGTAATGAAATTGCTGGAATACTTTTGTCTACGTAACATATTTAAATGACTAACATTGCAGAATCACAGGTTAATGTGACGTAATTGCAAATGTGAAATGTTAGTACATTAATAACCGATGTGTCCGCAGCTCGTGGTCGTGCGGTAGCGTTCTCGCTTCCCACGACCGGGTTCCTGGGTTAGATTCCTGGCGGGGTCAGGGATTTTCTCTGCCTCGTGATGACTGGGTGTTGTGTGCTGTCTTTAGGTTAGTTAGGTTTAAGTAGTTCTACGTTCTAGGGGACTGATGACCATAGATGTTAAGTCCCATAGTGCTCAGAGCCATTTGAACCATTTGAATGACCGGTGTAAACGCCAGAGTGTTGAATGCGAGCATACAGATGTGCTTGCACTGTGTTGTAAAGGTGCCGGATGTCAGTTTGTAGTATGGAGTTCCAACATAACTTACTTGGTCAATACAGGGACGGCTAATGCTGGTTGAGGACGATGCTGGAGTTGTCGTCAAGTAAGGTTCCGTACGTACTCGCCTGGAAACAGATCCGGTGAACGACAGGCCAAGGCAACATCTAAACCCTCTGTTACGCATGCTGAACTACAACAGCAGTTTGTGAGCGAGAGTTATCCTGTTGCAAAACACCGCATGCAATGTTGATCATGAATGGCAGCACAACAGGTCGAATCACCAGAGTGAAGTAAAAATTTGCGTTCAGGGAGCGTCGGAAAACGAAGAGAGTGCTCCTGTTGTCATACGAAATCGCACCGCGGACCGTAACTCCAGATGTAGGTCCAGTGTGTGTAACACGCAGACAGGTTAGATGTAGGTCCTCAACTGGCCTCCTTCATACCAACACACGGCCATCAATGGCATCGAGGCAGAAGCAGCGTTCATCGGAAAACACAGACCTCCCCTCTACCCTCCAGTGGGCTCTCTCCTGACACCACCCAAGTCACTTATGGCGCTCATTCGGCATCAGTGGAATGCGCGCTACAAGGCGTCTCGCTCGGAGTTGTCCTTAAAGTAACCGATTTCTAACGGCTCGTTGTGTCACTGTGGCGCCGACTGGTGCTCGAATTGTTGCTGCAGATGGAGTACGACGCGCCAGAGCCATGCGCCGAACATCACGCTCTTTCCTCTCCGTAGTACGAGGTGCATTCAAGTTCTAAGGCCTCCGATTTTTTTTGTCCGGACTGGAAAGAGATAGAAACATGCGCATTGTTTTAAAATGAAGCCGCTTTCATTGTCAATACGTCCCAGAGATGGCAGCACCGTATGGCAGATGGAATTTTACCGCCAGCGACGAGAATGAGAACTGTTTTAAATACTTAAAATGGTGACGTTTTCGTTACTTGAACAGCGTGCAATCATTCGTTTTCTGAATTTGCGTGGTGTGAAACCAATTAAAATTCATCGACAGTTGGAGGAGACATGTGGTGATGGAGTTATGGATGTGTCGAAAGTGCGTTCGTGGGTGCGACAGTTTAATGAACGCAGAACATTGTGTGACAACAAACCGGAAACAACCTCGGGCTCGCACAAGCCGGTCTGACGACATGATCGAGAAAGTGGAGGGTTTTGGAGGATCGCCGAATGACTGTTGAACAGCTCGCCTCCAGAGTTGGCATTTCTGTTGGTTCTGTGCACACAATCCAGGATGACGACCTGAAAATGCGAAAAGTGTCATCCAGGTTGGTGCCTCGAATGCTGACGGACGACCACATGGCTGCCTGTGTGGCATGTTGCCAAGCAATGTTGACGCGCAACGATAGCATGAATGGGACTTTCTTTTCGTCGGTTGTGACAATGGATGAGACGTGGATGCCATTTTTCAATCCAGAAACAAACCGCCAGTCTGCTCAATGGAAGCACACAGATTCACTGCCACCAAAAAAATTTCGGGTAACCGCCAGTGCTGAAAAAATGATGGTGTCCATGTTCTGGGACAGCGAGGGCGTAATCCTTACCCATTGCGTTCCGAAGGGCACTACGGTAACAGGTGCATCCTACAAAAATGTTTTGAAGAACAAATTCCTTCCTGCACTGCAACAAAAACGTCCGGGAAGGGCTGCACGTGTGCTCTTTCACCAAGGCAACGCACCCACACATCGAGCTAATGTTACGCAACAGTTTCTTCGTGATAACAACTTTGAAGTGATTCCTCATGCTCCCTACTCACCTGACGTGGCTCCTAGTGACGTTTGGCTTTTTCCAACAATGAAAGACACTCTCCGTGCCCGCACATTCACCAGCCGTGCTGCTATTGCCTCAGCGATTTTCCAGTGGTCAAAACAGACTCCTAAAGAAGCCTTCGCCGCTGCCATGGAATCATGGCAACAGCGCTGTGAAAAATGTGTACGTCTGCAGGGCGATTACGTCGAGAAGTAACGCCAGTTTCATCGATTTCGGGTGAGTAGTTAATTAGAAAAAAATCGGAGGCCTTAGAACTTGAATGCACCTCGTACCACGTGGCTTTCCGGAGCCTGGTCTTCTCACGACCGTACATTCTCGTGAAGACCAACGCCAGCAATCAGGTACATTGGCAACATTCCTGCGAAGTCTTTCTGCAGTATGGCAGAAGGAACATCCAGCTTGAAACTCAGTGAAGTGTTGATAATGGCATCTTTGCCACCTTAAAGATATTTCGACTAACATCATCTCACCACATCCAATCTCAAAGGTAGCTGGCGTTCACGTCTGCCACAGCGTTCATCTGAAAACACAGACCTCCACTCTGCCCTCCGGTGAGGTCTCTCTCCAGCGAGCTACCAACTTTCGTTTACGTCACACACCCCTTTCTTGGTGTTGTTATTTTTTCCCTCAGTGTGCATATAAAAGACTATTTTGGATGTATATAGCTGGCGACATACCATCTGACTTTCGGAAAAGCATCATCCACACAATTCCGAAGACGGCAAGAGCTGACAAGTGCGAGAATTATCGCACAATCAGCTTAACAGCTCATGCATCGAAGCTGCTTACAAGAATAATATACAGAAGAATGGAAAAGAAAATTGAGAATGCGCTAGGTGACGATCAGTTTGGCTTTAGGAACAGTAAAGGGACGAGAGGCAATTCTGACGTTACGGCTGATAATGGAAGCAAGGCTAAAGAAAAATCAAGACACTTTCATAGGATTTGTCGACCTGGAAAAAGCGCTCGACAATATGAAATGGTGCAAGCTGTTCGAGATTCTGAAAAAACTATGGGTAAGCTATAGGGAGAGACGGGTCATATACAATATGTACAACAACCAAGAGGGAATAATAAGAGTGGACGATCAGGAACGAAGTGCTCGTATTAAGAAGGGTGTAAGACAAGGCTGTAGCCTTTCGCCCCTACTCTTCAATCTGTACATCGAGGAAGCAATGATGGAAATAAAAGAAAGGTTCAGGAGTGGAATTAAAATACAAGGTGAAAGGATATCAATGATACGATTCGCTGATGACATTGCTATCCTGAGTGAAAGCGAAGAAGAATTAAATGATCTGCTGAACGGAATGAACAGTCTAATGAGTACACAGTATGGTTTGAGAGTAAATCGGAGAAAGACGAAGGTAATGAGAAGTAGTAGAAATGAGAACAGCGAGAAACTTAACATCAGGATTGATGGTCACGAAGTCAATGAAGTTAAGGAATTCTGCTACCTAGGCAGTAAAATAACCAATGACGGACGCTGCAAGGAGGACATCAAAAGCAGACTCGCTATGGCAAAAAAGGCATTTCTGGCCAAGAGAAGTCTACTAATATCAAATACCGGCCTTAATTTGAGGAAGAAATTTCTGAGGATGTACGTCTGGAGTACAGCATTGTATGGTAGTGAAACATGGACTGTGGGAAAACCGGAACAGAAGAGAATCGAAGCATTTGAGATGTGGTGCTATAGACGAATGTTGAAAATTAGGTGGACTAATAAGGTAAGGAATGAGGAGGTTCTACGCAGAATCGGAGAGGAAAGGAATATGTGGAAAACACTGATAAGGAGAAGGGGCAGGATGATAGGACATCTGCTAAGACATGAGGGAATGACTTCCATGGTACTAGAGGGAGCTGTAGAGGGCAAAAACTGTAGAGGAAGACAGAGATTGGAATACGTCAAGCAAATAATTGAGGATGTAGGTTCCAAGTGCTACTCTGAGATGAAGAGGTTAGCGCAGGAAAGGAATTCGTGGCGGGCCGCATCAAACCAGTCAGTAGACTGATGACCACAATATATATATATATATATATATATATATATATATATATATATATATATATATATATATATATATATATCAAGAAACTCACCCTAGCTGCGCATGGGTAGCAGTAAGTATCTACGGCCAGACAACTTGTCATTTATGACAAAAATTCAGACAACAGTGTCATATCATCGCTTCCATGTATTTCAAACGATTTAAGCGGCACACGCAAAGGCGCGAATGTTATCTGTTCCACAGCGCGAATGTTATGTGTTCCATATTTAACAAGCTTCTGTAATGATGCCCCATGGCAATTACGGGAGCAGCGAGCTGCTGGTTTGCTCATGCCGCCTGGCTACACTGCTAGTTAGGCGGGAGCTACAGGCACTTGCCAGCCACCGTACTGCAGTGCCAGCACGGCATTGTCTGCCGGAACACAACCGAGTTCGGCACGAGCAGCGGCCACTTGCTGGCCGCCCCACTCCAGCACGAGTCCGTTGACAGCCACATTTTATATGTAACCTTTTCTCACATTTCCCAATGTAAAATCACTACAAAGCATCCACTGCTACGCAATGCTGGTTGAATGCACCATATCACAAAACGCAACATCGGTAAAAATCAGCCTCTCCTACGTAAAATTGGTAAGAAGCACTCTCCATCATACAACATTGATATGAATCGCCTCTGCAACGTAACATCACTCCAAAACATTCTCTGGCAGGTAACATTGGTCCAAAGCGCCCTTTGCCACGTAACTTCAGTACCCTCTGCATACAGACATCAGGGTGAAGCATCCTCTCCCATGTAACACAAGTATGACATACACTCTGTCATCCAACATCGCCGCGAAGCACCATCTGTCAAGCAACAATAGTAGGATGCACCCTCAGCCACACAACATTGGTACGAAGAATCCTCTGCTGCACAACATTTGTAAAAAGCAGTCTCTGCCGCGCACAATCGCTATGGTGCGCTCTCCACAGCATGATACGAAGCACGCTTGCCATGCAGTATTGGTATGGAACACTTTCGGCCATGCAATATTGGGGCACACTCAGTTTACGTAAGTTTTTAAATGGTTCAAATGGCTCTAAGCAATGCGGGACTTAACATCTAAGGTCATCAGTCCCCTAGACTTAGAACTGCATAAACCTAACCAACCTAAGGACATCACACACATCCGTGGTCGAGGCAGGATTCGAACCTGCGACCGCAGCAGCAGTGCGGTTCCGGACTGAAGAGCCTAGAACCACTCGGCCACAACGGCCGGCTGGTAAATTGTAAGATACCTACTAATAACGTGTTGGACCTCATTTTGCCTAGCTTAGTGCAGCAACTAGACGTGGCGTAGACTCAATAAGCCGTTGGAAGTCCCTGCAGAGATATTGAGCCATGCTGTCTCTATAGACGTCCATAATTGCGAAGCTGTTTTAGTGCAGGATTTTCTGCGCAAACTGACATCTAGATTATAGCCCGTTATCTAGATGATAGGATCTATATCCAGCGATCTGGGTGGGCAAATCATTGGCTCGAATTGCCCAGAATGTTCTTCAAATTAATCACAAACAGTTGTGGCCCATTGACATGAAACACTGTCTTCGTTAAAAATCGATGTTTGGGAACATGAAGTCCATGAATGGCTACAAATGGTCTCCAAGTAGCCGAATATAACCATTTCCAGTCAATGTTCGGTTCACCTGGACCAAAGAATCAAGTCCATTCTACGTAGACACAGCTCACACCATTATGAAACCACCAACAGCTTGCACAGTGTCTTGTTGGCAACTTGGGTCCATAGCTTTGTGGAGTGTGCACCACACACGAACCCTACCATCAGCTCTTACCGACTTAAATCGGCACTCATCTGACCGTGGCCAGGTTTTCCAGTCGTATGGCTTCAAGAGATACGGTCACGAGTCCAGATCAGGCGGTGCAGGCGATTTCGTAGTGTACGAGAGGCACTCTCGTAGATCGTCTGCTGCCATAGCCATAAACGCAAAATTTCGCCGCAAAATCCTAACGTATACGTTCGTCGCACGACCCATATTGATTTCTGTGGTTATTTCTTCAGTGCTGCTTGTCTGTTAGGACTGACAACTCCACACAAATGCCGCTACTCTCGGTCGTTAAGTGAAGGCCTTCAGTCACTGGCTGCCTGAAATGTGGTATTCTCGGCGCACTCTTGATACTTTGGACCTCAGACTACTGAATTCCCTAACGACTGCCGAAATGAGATGTCCTAAGCGTGTAGCTCCAACTACCATTCCGCATTCAAAGTCTGTTAATTCCCGTTCTGCTGTCATATTCTCATCGGAAACATTTTCACATGTATCACCTATGTTCAAATGACTGTTCCCCCAACGCACTGATCTCTTATACCTTGTTTACGCGATACTATCACCATCTCTACAGGTGCATGTCGCTATCCAGCGACCTTTGTCCCCTCAGTGTACTGCACCCTCAGCTAGTTTGCACTGGTAAAGCCGGCCGGAGTGGCCGGAACCGAGAGACCGCTACGGTCGCAGGTTCGAATCCTGCCTCGGGCATGGATGTCTGTGATGTCCTTAGGTTAGTTAGGTTTAAGTAGTTCTCAGTTCTAGGGAGAGACGGGTCATATACAATATGTACAACAACCAAGAGGGAATAATAAGAGTGGACGATCAAGAACGAAGTGCTCGTATTAAGAAGGGTGTAAGACAAGGCTGTAGCCTTTCGCCCCTACTCTTCAATCTGTACATCGAGGAAGCAATGATGGAAATAAAAGAAAGGTTCAGGAGTGGAATTAAAATACAAGGTGAAAGGATATCAATGATACGATTCGCTGATGACATTGCTATCCTGAGTGAAAGAGAAGAAGAATTAAATGATCTGCTGAACGGAATGAACAGTCTAATGAGTACACAGTATGGTTTGAGAGTAAATCGGAGAAAGACGAAGGTAATGAGAAGTAGTAGAAATGAGAACAGCGAGAAACTTAACATCAGGATTGATGGTCACGAAGTCAATGAAGTTAAGGAATTCTGCTACCTAGGCAGTAAAATAACCAATGACGGACGCTGCAAGGAGGACATCAAAAGCAGACTCGCTATGGCAAAAAAGGCATTTCTGGCCAAGAGAAGTCTACTAATATCAAATACCGGCCTTAATTTGAGGAAGAAATTTCTGAGGATGTACGTCTGGAGTACAGCATTGTATGGTAGTGAAACATGGACTGTTGGAAAACCGGAACAGAAGAGAATCGAAGCATTTGAGATGTGGTGCTATAGACGAATGTTGAAAATTAGGTGTACTGATAAGGTAAGGAATGAGGAGGTTCTATGCAGAATCGGAGAGGAAAGGAATATGTGGAAAACACTGATAAGGAGAAGAGACAGGATGATAGGACATCTGCTAAGACATGAGGGAATGACTTTCATGTTACTAGAGGGAACTGTAGAGGGCAAAAACTGTAGAGGAAGACAGAGATTGGAATACGTCAAGCAAATAATTGAGGACGTAGGTTCCAAGTGCTACTCTGAGATGAAGAGATTAGCACAGGAAAGGAATTCGTGGCGGGCCGCATCAAACCAGTCAGTAAACTGATGCCAAAAAAAAAAAAAAAAAAAAAAACAATTCTAGGCGACTGATGACCTCAGAAGTTAAGTCGCATAGTGCTCAGAGCCATTTGAACCATTTGGACTGGTAAGGAGCACCTTGTACCATACAATATTGATCAGGAGGAACATCTACCGTGAACTATTTGCACAAACCATTATGTGCAATGTAACGTCGCAACGAAACATTATCTGTCAAAAACATTAATACAAAACAGCTCCTGCTACATAATAATGGTACAAAACTCCCTCTGCCACATAAACGGGTTCGAAGCACTCTCCACCACGCAGCATTTGAATGAAGCAAACTCTGCCACATATCGTTATGAAGCCCCCTTTCCCATGCGACATTTGTACGTAGCACCTTCTGCCATCCACAGTTGGTACCAAGCACCTTCCACCAGATGGTACGGATGAAATAATCCAAGCTCTGTCACACATCCTGATAGAGCACCTTTGGCCACCCAAAATTTGTATGAAACAGCTTCTGCCAAACATCGGTATGAAGCACCCTTTGTCACGTAACACTGGTACGTAGCACATTCTGCCACGCACAACCAGTACCAAGCACATTCCACCACATGTTACTCAACACCGAAATGGAGCAAGCAAACTCTGCCGCATATTGGTATGAAGCATGTTTTACCAACCAGCACTAGTATGGAGCAACCTCTGAGTTACAGTATTCTCACAAAGCACCCTCTGACAGGTAAAACTGGTAAGACGCACCCTCTGCCACGCATCGTTAGTGCGAAGCAGCCTCCACCACGCAGCAACGCTGCGGAGCAGCCTCTACCACACAGAGCCGCTACTGCATCGTCAGCCGGCATCCGCTACCGCGATCTCCATTCACTGCTAGCTGACATGGCAGCGTTTTCACAGCGGCAGCAGCATCATCACAGTTCAGTCAATCTGCACGAAAGATTCATAAATTACAAGGTGTACAACTTTGCTTCCGCCGTTATTTCCCCAACATTTAAGACTTCAATGAGACAAATTGGTTACACATGTATCATTCAAAGTATTTTCCATCGCTGGCCGCTACTTTCTCCCATCAATCGGGCAGTGTACGAATCCCGCGTCGAAAAAATTGTTCATATTTTGAAGCGATCCACGAATCGATCCAGTTTGTGACTTCTTCATCAGATCGGAAGTGTTGGTCAGCCAGGCCATGCACCATTGATCTAAACAGGTGATAGTCAGAGGGAGCAATGTCTGGAGAATACAGCGGGTGGGGTCACTCTTCCAATTTTAACGTTTCCAAGTACGTTTTGACATCTTTTGCAACGTGGGGTCGAGAGTTGTCGTGCTGCAAAATCACTCTATCGTACCTCTCTGTGTATTGCGGCCGTTTGTCTTCTAATGCTCTGCTCAAAGGCACTAATTGCGTTCGATAACGAGCACCTGTGATTGTTTCACTTGGTTTTAACACCTCGTAGTACACGACGCTGAGCTCGTCCCACCAAATGCAGAGCTTGATCTTGGAGCCGCGATTATTCAGTTTGGCCGTCGACGTGGAAGCATGGCCGGGATTTCCGCATGATTTTTTGCGTTTACGGTTATCGTAATGAACCCATTTTTCGTCACCGGTCACAATTCAATGCAGAAATCCCTTCCGTTTTTGCGTCTGAAGCAACTGTTCACAAACACACAACACTGATCAACGTCTCTTGGTTTCAGCTTACACAGGACCCAAGTTCCTTCTTTCTGAATCATTCTCATAGCCTTGAGACGTTTTGAAGTGGCTTGCTGTGTCACTCCCACTAATAGTGCCAATTATTCATGAATTTGACGCGAGTCTTCACTCAGTAATGTCTCCAATTCTGCATCTTCGAAAACATTCTCTTTTCCACCAATATGCCAGTCTACGATGTCAAAATCATCGTTCTTGAAGCGTTGAAATCACTCACGACGCGTTCTTTCACTAATAGCGTCCTTACCATACGTACTTGTGTGCATTCGATGAGACTCAGCTTCTGTTTCCTTCATATTGAAACAAAACTGTAACACCTCCCTCAAATGACGAGAATTAGGCTAGTAAACTGACATTTTCAATCAAGGACAACTTCATGATGCAGACACAAATCGACTGATGTTTTGATGAGGTTATGTTGACCGAGGTCCAAGCAAACTGCCCGACATCTGCGATCTGTTTCTTTTGACCTCTACTTACCGTTGTCTCCACCTATCGGCAAACGGCGGAAGCAAAGTTGTACACCTTGTATATAGACATACCTTCCTTATAAGTCAATTTATATATTATTGACAACCGTACCACAAGTTCTACATTATTTCCTGAGATAAGCACGAACATACAGACAGAATCGCGGCAGGAGACTGTAATATTTTTTCAGGTATAGACAGAAGATAGAAGTAGATACTTTTCTGATACACGGCGTTACTATATACTTCTCTACCAGAATCATTCCTGCATCTAGTTTCACAGTTATGATCGTGGCTGTTTAATTCCAAAAATTCATTGCGTGATTTAAGGTAACGCTCACTTTCTTATGTATAGATACTACATATTCCTACAAGAGTTACAATTTTAAAGACACTTTAAAGCTTTAAATTATCGTGGGACCTAGGTTTGTGGCTTAGTCACAATAGCACTGCCTGTGAAGCGTATAGGAGAATGTCTGGGTTCACATACGCAATGGAGCAATTTCGTAACATGAATATTAAATTAGTAAGAACTGCCAAATGTATCACATTTAAAAGGATGCTGCGACATGGTTCCTAAATGTGTTTCAGAGAAATTGAAATGTAGAACTACGTATGGTATGAATCCCAAGAAAAGTGCAACAATAAATAAATGATTCAATTGTTTTGATGAATATGTTGTCTGTTAAAAAACTGGCAGTTATTATCTCATTCAGTTTTCTAAAATAGAGATAAACAGAGACGACAAAGGTCATGGGATAATGATATGCACATACAGGGTGAACATTAAGGAAGCAGACAAACAGCAGGGAAGGATTCCAAACTGGAAACGGAAGAAAAAGGGCCCTGTCAACACCTGTCTGGAAATGTACTGTTGCCACGGTATATTGTGCTGACGAATGTCAGTTCCTCTGACCACATGGCGTGCGTTCCTTGTATGTTTCAGGTTGTGTCTCTGGCGCAGTGTACCGTAAGCAGCAGAATGGTCCGATATTCGTATCGCGAAGTAGCGGAGATGGTGTTTGTTAACTGCCAAGCAGTAAACAAACATGTACCCTTGGGTTCAAATGGCTCTGAGCACTATGGGACTTAACTACTGAGGTCATCAGTCCCCTAGACTTAGAACTACTTAAACCTAACCAACCTAAAGCCGGCCGGCCGCGGTGGTCTAGCGGTTCTAGGTGCTCAGTCCGGAACCGCGCGACTGCTACGGTCGCAGGTTCGAATCCTGCCTCGGGCATGGATGTGTGTGATGTCCTTAGGTTAGTTAGGTTTAACTAGTTCTAAGTTCTAGGGGACTAATGACCTCAGAAGTGGGCATGGATGTGTGTGATGTCCTTAGGTTAGTTAGGTTTAACTAGTTCTAAGTTCTAGGGGACTAATGACCTCAGAAGTTGAGTCCCATAGTGCTCAGAGCCATTTGACCATTTGAACCTAAAGCCGTCGGCACACGGACCGTGCTGTCGAACGTTAACGTTGAGCGTGCCAAGTTCAACGTACTGCTGAACGCTCAGGAACGATGCGACTTGTGCATACGGTACGTGGGCCGCTACGTGGTACACGCGATCGCAACGCACTCCAGCGGCAGTTGAGGGATGTTTCTAGTTCGTAAATCATACTGTTTACTCAACGGGCGCGCGTAAAACTCCAACGTTATCTCTATTAAAACGCACGTTTCTTCTATCGTCCACGAAAAGGAAAGTACCATGTCCAATCAATAAGTACACAGGTTTATAAAAGTTCCATTACAAATAGCGCGATACAAATTTGGAATATTTCTCTGCATAAAATAAACATTATTTCATCATTGCCACATTTTAGTAAAACCCCAAGATCAGTCTTACTTGATCACTGTTCCTACCCAGTGGCAGAATCTTTGCAACATGTGAATTACGAAGTGGAAAAGAAAAAGGAGCAAAATATCTTTCTACAACCAGCGCAAGCTGTCCTGTAGATTAAGCCAATCGAACATAGTCACCCCTCAAAAAAAGGTGAACTTATATTTACATAACATCGAATATTATTGCATATACTTGTATTAAACTAATAATAAAGTATCAGAACCTAATAAAAACGCGAATGTTAGGAAAAAAAATTTGGAATTGTTAAGACACGAACGACCGCCCCAAAGAAACGTCTTGCGTGAACAGAGACGCTACTCATTACGCTAAACCAACGACTCGCGGGGTGTATTTGACCATATTGTGTTACCGTAAAAACATTAATCGC
Source organism: Schistocerca nitens (assembly GCF_023898315.1). Lineage (NCBI taxonomy): Eukaryota > Metazoa > Arthropoda > Insecta > Orthoptera > Acrididae > Schistocerca > Schistocerca nitens. Next base: position 251,836,362 of record NC_064617.1, on the reverse strand, counting down.
AGATAATTATGTTACTAATTGAAATTTAATTATAAAAAATTGTACCAAGAACAATGCGTTTTTTGTTGAATCTTCAGTGTGTCGCTGCCTTCAAATAGCCTACTCTCATAATACGTAAGTTACAATAATTCTTTTGCCACGAATATGATGTTTCTCATTATTTTATTGGAACGAATCACACAACTAACAACGGGTTTTCCAGTGATTCTCAATTTGCTGGTGCTCAGAAACGGCATATATACATATAGGCTTGAAATGAACGCCAATATGCGCGCCTCACAGCTCTGTACTGAAGGTAGACGGCGTGCTTGTGACGTAGGTGGCGTTGTGCCATCTCATTGGTCAACGCTGAGACGCACGCTTAGAATATCTGACATGCCAGATATTGCTCTGCACGTTCAGAAAGACTCCCGAACGTGCTATTCCACGCTATGACGTCAGAAACTCGGCACATTCAACGCTCAACGTTCGGATGCACGGTCCATGTGCCAACGTCTTAAGGACATCACACACATCCATGCCCGAGCAGGATTCGAACCTCCGGCCATAGCAGCCCCGTAGTTCCGGACTGAAGCGCCTAGAACCGCTGGGCCACACCGGACGGCACCGGAAAAGGACTTGAAATGTTCTGTGATGTGTAAGAGTACATGTTTCGGTACAGCCGTGCTGCCTCTGGACCATTTCCATCTGCTTGGCCATAAACACCTTCTCGGCTTGTTCCTGACATAAATGATGGACCATTTGCTGCTTACGGAACGGTACGTCTATAACACAACCTGCAACACACAAGGAACACACGGCATATCAATCATCAGCGCCATCTACCGTGGCAACAGTACATTCCCAGACACGTGTTCATAAGACCTACTTTTCTCTATTTTCAGTCAGGAATCCATCATTGCCGTTTGTCGGTTTTATTAATGTTCATCCTGAATACAGTTGGCGGCAGTATTGCTTACACAAGGTTTACAGGTATACTTGCATGCTGAGCTTTTATTAGCAGAAAACGAAATTATAAGTAATGAAATAAAGAAGTAATTTGAGCCATAAATACAGTCCACGGCTGTATAAATATTGTATGCAGCCGCTGGAAACATTTGTTAGATTTTTGATCGTCGGAATATTGGCGGGATAAGAGGCACCTTTCGTTTTCTAGGTTTTGCCCAGATAGGACCTATTTTGACACACCTCCATTAATTCTACATCATTCTTTTAATACATTCGCGAGTTTCAACCAATCAGCACTTGTAACTGCATAACGCAAGCTCAATGTAAGTGTCGTAATTTGTGTTTTATTTCAGAATATACTGTTATTACTAACCTATGTATGCTTTATTTTGTATCTTTAGACATTGTAAGATTGTTGGGTGACTTGATATGGCAAAAGGTTCCGTACTTTTAAGAAAAAAGTCGACCAGCTCGATCCACCGTCGTCTTCGGGTGCTGTCTTATTACGATGTCCGATTTTAGTGAAAACACAGAGGGAAGAAACACAGTTAAAAATACATGAATGGACCTTTAACAGAAAAAAGCCATGCTCGAGCACAGAGAGTTTGAACGAAACGTATTTTACCAATCTGTAAACTTAATTGATCTCTATTTCACATTCATTACTATAATTCATTGTATTGTCTCGATCCAGATACGAACGGGCTAAATCAAAAAGGTATAAAAGGGTATTCATTTGTACTCAAGTGATTCATGTGAAAAGACTTCCGGAGTGGTAATGGCCACACGACGGCCATTAACTGACTCTAAATAGTAGATGGGACATTCCACTTCAGAAATCGTCGGAGAATTCAATATTTCGAGATACACAGCGTCAAGAAGGTGCCGAGAACATCAGAGAATATGCCCACTGTGACTTATTCTAAATAATTTTCTTCGCTCCTTTCGTATACAACTTTCTTCTTTTTGTTGTCGCATCGCCGCGAGGTCGGCGTATACTGGAGGTAGCATGGTTAATTTAAGGGGCGAGCGGATACCCTTGTCGCCGCCCCCCCCCCTCCCTTGACCACCGGGGTGGGATGGAAGTGTGCGAACGTTTTTTTTAAATGTTTTCGAATCGTGTAACTGGGGTGGTACTTGGGAACCAGCGCGGTATTCATCAAGTTGGATGCGGGAAATCACTTTGAAACCACGTTCAGGCTGGCCGGCACCCTTGCTGATACGATCCGGAGCTGCCGCACCTGCTGGAACCCAGAAGCGGCGTGCTAATTTTCCGAGTATGTGTTCCGAATAACCTACAAGCTGATACAGAGGAGAGAAAGCAGCGATTATCACTCGTATATGCGTTTGTTGAACTGCTTCACTGCAATATGGGCAAAGACTGTCGTTTCAGGTCTCTCTTTTGGAGTAAGGAACAACACAGTTGGTCGCATAGAGTCTAGACATTCGGGCAGAAGAAAAAAATGGGGCTGACATTTGCTTTAACCATGGGGTATGAGACCCTCAGAGAAACCAGGAACTGATAGTGGATCATCTGCCTTTGTACCTCGTCAACTGAGAGAGCAGCAACATACGAATAAACACTTGTTTCATATTAAACCGTTGGCAGCATTTATGAGTTTCTCCTCACATCCCTGAAGGCTTTTTTCTTTCATGATGGGTATTCTATACAGGACGAATGAACGAAAAGTGGCCTACGAGGGCGTGCTGAAAAGTAATAACTGTTTTTTTAATGTAAACACTCTTAAAGCTTTTGAAACAGATATGTTTAACATTTTATATCTTTGTTCATCATGTCTACATATTTGTTTCTCAACAGGGTCATCGTGGCGATGAATACGTTTCTCCCAGCAAGAGACCAATTTATTCATACCGTCAGTGTAGAATGTTTGATTTTGTTGACGGAGCCACAACCTCACTTCTGCTTGCACCGCTTCATCACTATTAAAGTGAAGCTCTCGAAGGTATTCTTTAAGTTTAGTAAATAGATAAATATCGGCTGGGACCAAGTCGGGACCATATGAAGGATGATGAATTAGAGCGAGCCCAGGGCATCGGATTGTTGCAGATGTCGCAGCGCTCGTGTGGGTTCTGACATTGTCATGCTGAAGGATAAGGTGCGCCATGTGTGGACGAACTCTTTGAATTCGAAACTCAATTACAGCACGCTGTTTCTCACGCACCGACATACACAATGTGATCAAAAGTATCCCGACACCCGGCTGAAAATGATTTCAAAGTTCGTGGCGCTCTACATCGGTAATGCTGGAATTCAGTATGGCGTTGGCCCACCTTTAGCCTTGATGACGGTTTCCACTCTCTCAGGCATACGTTCAGTCAGGTGCTGGAAGGTTTCTTGGGGAATGACACCCCTTTCTTCACGGAGTGCTGCACTGAGGAGAGGTATCGATGTCGGTCGGTGAATCCTGGCACGAAATCGACGTACCAAAACATCCCAAAGGTGTTCTATAGGTTTCAGGTCAGGACTCTGTGCAGGCCAGTCCATTACAGGGATGTTATTGTCGTGTAATCACTCAGCAACAGACCGTGGATTATGAACAGGTGCTCGATCGTGTTGAAAGATGCAATCGCCGTCCCAGAATTGTTCTTCAACCGTGGGAAACAAGAAGTTGCTTAAAACATCAGTGTAGGCCTGTGCTGACACGAAAAACAACAAGGGGTGCAAGCCCTCTCCATGAAAAACACCAGCACACCCCCTCCGAATTTTACTGTTGGCACTACACACGCTGTCAGACGACGTTCACCGGGCAATCTCCATACACAACGGATCGCCACATTGTGTACCATGTTTCGTCACTCCATACAACGTTTTTCCACTGTTCAATCGTCTAATGTTTACGCTCCTTACACTAGGCAAGGCGTCGTTTGGCATTTACCGGCGTGATGTGTGGCTTATGAGCAGCCGCTCGACCATGAAATAGAAGTTTTCTCTCCTCTCGTCTAACTGTCAAAGTACTAGCAGTTCGGAATTCCTGTGTGATGGTCTGAACAGATGTCTGCCTATTACACATTACGACCCACTTCAACTGTCGGCGGTCTCTGTCAGTCAACGGACGAGGTCGGCCTGTACGCTTTTGCGCTGTACGTGTCCCTTCACGTTTCCACTTCACTATCACATCGGAAAAAGTGGACCTAGGGATGTGGAAATCTCGCGTACAGACGTATGACAAAAGTGACACCCAATCACTCGAAGTCCACGAGTTCTGCGTGGCACCCATTTTCCTCTCTCACGATATCTAACGACTACTGAGGTCGCTGATATGGAGTACCGGGCAGTAAGTGGCAGCATAATGAACCTAATATGAAAAATGTATGTTTTTGGGGGTGTCCGGATGCTTTTGATTACATAGTGTAGTTACATTACACCGTCCATTCTCAAGCACTCTAGCGACAGAGCGCTGCAGAGGTGTAGACATGAAGAATATAGACGTAGAATGTTAATAACGTTAATTTATATAAAAAAAAGTTTTAACAGTTTTTACATAAAGTCGGAGGCATTACTTTGCAACACGCCCTCGGAAATGACCTCGATGTTGACAGCCAATTAACCTATAACCTGAAACCCTCGCTCATTTCTGCCTTACTTGCTCCAGACTGTACAGACATATGCTTTCTTGTACAGAGACTAACTGTCCCTAATTGAACTTATCACTAACATTTTGTCAAAGTTTGGGAATGCGCTTTTTTATTTGTTTTCAGGTCGCTACTTTCCGTTCTGTTGTGTGTTGCTGGGCACCATCTAACGCTCGTTTCTTACGACGACGACTATACACAAAACTGCACAGACCGTGCGTATACGAAACGTGTACGATGTCTAGGAACGGAAAACTCAGCAGATTATATTGCCAACGCAGCGGCAGTCGCAGCTCGGCCGTGGTAGAGGATTACCTAACCGTAAGTACATCAAACTTTTATACACAAATTTTTACAAGAGTATCCTAATCATACAGCTTGGCCCCACAACAGCTGATGGCAATTCCTACTGACAGATTTCTTCTGTCATTGTAATATATTTGCAATCAAATATACCTTAATAGGTATTTCAGACATTTACACAAGTACGAAATGTTGAATGATTTTGCGAAGACAGGAGTTAATTGAAAGAAAATCTTTCTTTGTATGGGAGGTTGTTGCATCTAGACGGTAGAGTGCCTGTGAAGACGTAATGTTTCCTGGTAGCTGTTTCAGTCCAGTGACTGATTTTAGACTCACATAAAGGAACGAGCACTTGAAATCGCCATAAGTATTTGTGTTATTTTGACAGTTTTGAGATATAAGATTGGGTTTTACGCAAAGTTTGTAAATATTAAGAGCTCTACAGATTTCTGTGCTCTATAATATATTAAAATTATTTGGAAGATATTGCTTATTTTTAGTTACAGAATTTAATGGAGAGTAAATTACTATATATTTTTAAAACTAATCATATAACTTACAGCCGATTAACATATGTTTCATCGACGTGTATCGTAACATTGTACCTTGAAACAGAAGTTGCTCTTCCTCTATGGAGCAGGTGATATTACAAATGAAATGAGTTTCTTTAATGTCTTGACAAATTTCCCTTCCTTGGATATGGAAATTCACGTTAGTTACAGATAGTTTCTGTTTGGAAATGTTATTAGGTTGTAAGTGGTTTTTGGTAACACGTCTTAATTTGAATTCCGTTTGCTGATTCTTAGTGTGTGGTAGGGTAATAATGTTGTAACACTTCAACTAGTAAATACTATACTGACACGATTTTCTTGATTACAACACTTTTAAATTTCAGTAGAATACATGTTCCTATGTAGATGACGAAGCACGTTAGAGCACTTTTTCATGTTTCTAAAAACCTTACTTTTGTAGAGAAATGTTTGCAATTTCAGAAAAAGACTGCAACACACACAAAGCGAATGCTATGATTTAAAAATGTAATAAGAAAAAACATTACAAATCGCTAGAAGCAAAAATCTGAAAAGTGTACCAGGTTCAAGATTCTCTCCTACTTGAAGCTCTTATTGATGATGCCACATTGATTAAGTAGTTCTCTAGTTGTCTATAAGATGTTGTATATTATGGGTTTATTGGAAAAGTTGTACAAGACGTTTACCACCTTAAGGTAATTTTTAGTACTGAAATATTACGAAATAAGTGTGAAAGTAAAAAAATGAAAAAGCAACCAAATGTAAGTGCAAAAAATGTCTAATTTAAGATATAACATCTGACGCATACGAATTTACTCTAACCACAACTTGCTTATACGTGTCTGGTCACTAACTGCATGTAACTTTTGTGGACATCATAACAGGATCAGTAAAACAGTTTTACATAAACTTGTTTTTTGTAATCAATCGAAACAAATTACTGTGAATATATATACAACTTGCCACGTAGTTTTCTGCTGAAGCTGCACTGTGAAGGTCTCTGTCTCTCTCTCTCTCTCTCTGTCTCTTTCTTTCTCTGTCTCTGTCTCCCCCCTCCTTCCTCTTCTACCCTATTCTTTTATTCTCTCTCAGTTGCAGGGGATTGTTGCGTTTCGGTCCTTCCTATAAACATGCTCAGTAACGTGCTAGAAAAAACTATTCGCTTTAAAAATTTAATACTTTAAACATAATGTCTACTTCAAATTGTAATTTTAGGCCAGTTTAGTACGCCAAAAATCTTAATTTTTAAGCCAGTTTCGTACTGCAAAATGTGTACAGCTGTATTTAAGTATCCGGTATCGAACGTACAACACTGTAATAACCTGTTCAGCACTGACGAAATATGTTATTTTTGCGTTGCCAACATTCACTGAGATGACAAACGTAATGTGATACTTCCTAATATCGTGTCGGACCTCCTACTGACCAGCGTAGTGCAGCAACTCGGCGTGGCATGGATTCAACAAGCCGTTGGAAGTCCCCTGCAGAAATATTGCGCCATTCTCCCCTTATAGCCGATCATAATTGCGAAAGTCTTGCTGGTGCAGGATTTTGTGCAATAACTTACCTCTCGATTACGTCCCATTAATGTTCGCTGGGATTCAAGTCGGACGATCGGCGTGATCAAATCATTCGCACGAACTGTCCAGAATGTTCTTCAAACCAATCGCGAATAATTGGGACATGACATGACTATTTGGGAAATGAACTCCATTAATGGCAGCAAATGGTCTCCAAGTAGCCGGACAGTACCATTTCCAGTCAATGATCTGACTGGGTGTTGTGTGATGTCCATAGGTTAGTTAGGTTTAAGTAGTTCTAAGTTCTAGGGGACTGATGACCATAGATGTTAAGTCCCATAGTGCTCAGAGCCATTTGAACCATTTTTTTGAAGTCAATGATCGGTTCATTTGGACCATAGAATTCACACCATTAAGCATTGGGGTCAGCGCCACTATCACACAGCACCATCATCTCTCACTAACTGAAGTCGGAACTCATCTGCCCAGGCCACGGTTTTCCATTCGTTTAGGATCAGCAGATGTGGTCACAAACGCAGGAGAGGTGCTGCAGGCTATGTCATGCTATTAGCAAAGGCAATCGCGTCGCTCGTCTGCTGCCATAGGCAGTTAACGCCAAATTTAACCACACTATCCCAACTGATACGTTCCTCGTACGTCCCAAGCTGATTTCTGCGGTTATGTCACGCAGTGTTGCTTGTCTGTTAGCACTGACAACACTACGCAAACGCCGCTGCTCCCGGTGGTGAAGTGAAGGCCGTCAGCCACTGCGTTGCCTGTGGTGAGAGGTAATGCCTGAAAGTTGGTATTATCGGCACACTGTTTACGCTGTGGATTTCCGAATATGGAATTCCCTAACGATTTCCAAAATGAGGTATCCCGTGCGTCTAGCTTCAGCAACCATTCCGCAGTAATTCTGTTAGTTCCCGTCGTGCGAAGATAATCAAGTCGGAAACCTTTTCACATGAATCACCTGACGAGAAATGACAGTTCCGCCAATACACTGCTCATTTATGCCTTGTGTACGCGACAGTACAACTATCTGTGTATGTGCATATCTCTGTGACTTTTGACACCTCAGAGTAATGTCAAACATCAAATTCAGAATCTTCTCAAATCTTTTAATGTTTCGCAACAACCTGATTTATGTTTTCTGTGGTTTTATTAGAAATGAATTTCTGAATGGTTTCTTAAATAAGAAGACGATCCTACTTCAACTCTAGACTGCTTTCTGTCATTTAACGGGAAGTTAAACTCTGTACAAAATGTTCAACCTTCCAGCTCTGTGTCGGCCGAGGAAATTGTCAAGTGTGCTCGTAGAGTCAGGAATTTCTTGCCCGTTTTATTGCCTATTCCGCTGGCTATGTAAAGCCCAATGGGCTCATGAAGAACCGGTAGAACTTAACTTTTCACATCCATTAATGACTGTCATTTGCACACTAACTTGTTCTGTTATTTTACGACAGTAGTCATAAAATCATCTCAAATGCAGTTACCAGGTGCGACCAGCGTTTGGTCTTCATTAGACTGTCTACTGATGCGTATGTGGACAATGCAAAGGAACTCTCACGCCGCAACTTGCAGCATATGTATTCACACAGTCTGATGAACACCACTCGCTGTTCGATTCTAGTACTGGCATTTGAAATGCTTTTATGGTTGTCGTTGTAAGAAAATAAAAGAACGTAATTAGTCGATCACATAATTTTCGTAAACAATATGTATTTTTCAAATGTGTTCGTTATTGTAATTCAGAGCACTGTGTATTGATTTCAGCAACCCAGAAACGCTTTCGATCCAGTGATTTCCATATGTATATCCGGAACACCGCAAAGCTTGTAGTTGGTGGCCAACAAGTTTACAGAAAAAAAATACTTACCTTCACTCCGACAGCTAAAACTGAGTGTGGCATCGTCTGCAAAAGGTTCTGGAAACGGTGGATCTGAATGTCCGACCTGTCTTATCGCAACTCGTCCACATCAGACAGCTGTCATTGATGTTACTCGTAACACATAGTGCGTTGTTTGGGGCTGACCAGAATTTTCAAACGCAAGAACTTAGCAACCTTCTAGCATTATTGTCTTCGAATGTTACCTGAGCCCAGAAATCAGAATTTTAGACCGGTGTACGGGGAAATTAATGTTTTGGAATATACAGACGAAATGATGCGATCGTCGGTAAGGAGAGGGGTAGGCAGCGAAACCTTCTTGTAAAGCAGCATGTTGTACCCGTTCTGCTACAGTACAGATTCCAGTATGGAGGACATAGTGATAGACATCCCTGGGGTTGTGAAGCAGCTGAATGGGTTGAAAATAAATAAATCGCCAGGTCCTGATGGGATTCCAATTCGGTTTTACAGAGAGTACTCTACTGCATTGGTTCCTTACTTAACTTGCATTTATCGCGAATCTCTTGCCCAACGTAAAGTCCCGAGCGACTGGAAAAAAGCGCAGGTGAGTCCTGTATATAAGAAGGGTAGAAGGACGGGTCCTCAAAATTACAGACCAATATCCTTAACATCGGTTTGTTGCAGGATTCTAGAACATATTCTCAGTTCGAATATAATGAATTTCCTTGAGACAGAGAAGTTGCTGTCCATGCATCAGCACGGCCTTAGAAGCATAGCTCCTGCGAAACGCAACTCGCCCTTTTTTCACATGACATCTTGCGAACGTTGGATGAAGGGTATCAGACGGATGCCATATTCCTTCCGGAAAGCGTTTGACTCGGTGCCCCACAGCAGACTCCTAACTAAGGTACGAGCATATGGGATTGGTTCCCAAGTATGTGAGTGGCTCGAAGACTTCTTAAGTAATAGAACCCAGTACGTTGTCCTCGATGGTGAGTGTTCTTCGGAGGTGAGGGTATCATCTGGAGTGCCCCAGGGAAGTGTGGTAGGTCCGCTGTTGTTTTCTATCTACATAAATGATCTTTGGATAGGGTGGATTGCAATGTGCGGCTGTTTGCTGATGATGCTGTGGTGTACGGGGAAGTTGTCGTCGTTGAGTGACTGTAGGAGGATACAAGATGACTAGGACAGGATTTTTGATTGGTGTAAAGAATGGCAGCTAACTCTAAATATAGATAAATGTAAATTAATGCAGATGAATAGGAAAAAGAATCCTGTAATGTTTGAATACTCCATTAGCAGTGTAGCGCTTGACAAAGTCACGTCGATTAAATATTTGGGCGTAACATTGCAGAGCGATATGAAGTGGGACAAGCATGTAATGGCAGTTGTGGGGAAGGCGGATAGTCGTCTTGGGTTCATTGGTAGAATTTTGGGAAGATGTGGTGTAAAGGAGACCGCTTATAAAACACTAATATGACCTATTCTTCAGTACTGCTCGAGCGTTTGGGATCCCTATCAGGTCGGATTGAGGGAGGACATAGAAGCAATTCAGAGGCGGGCTGCTAGATTTGTTACTGGTAGGTTTGATCATCACGCGAGTGTTACGGAAATGCTTCAGGAACTCGGGTGGGAGTCTCTAGAGGAAAGGAGGCGTTCTTTTTGTGAATCTATACTGAGGAAATTTAGAGAACCAGCATTTGAGGCTGACTGCAGTACAATTTTACTGCCGTCAACTTACATTTCGAGGAAAGACCACAAAGATAAGATAAGAGAGATTATGACTCGTACAGAGACATATAGGCAGTCATTTTTCCCTCGTTCTGTTTGGGAGTGGAACAGGGAGAGAAGATGTTAGTTGTGGTACGAGGTACCCTCCGCCACGCAGCGTATGGTGGATTGCGGAGTATGTATGTAGATGTATATGTAGATGATCCAAGGTGCGTAGCATTACAGTATTCCGAGCGTTTCGCATGATTAAAACTTCTACACACTGTCAATGTAAACTTTAAGACTGTAAGTAGCCAGTTAACCGATCGCCCAGTTGTGGGACTCCCCTCCACATTATTTGCCTATACTGACGCTTTCTCCCCTTGGTGACAACATTCCGTGTTCTACTGCGTAATCATCACAAACTTCATCGACACAAATGGTAGTTTTAGGAGATTGTTTCCCCTTAAACTTGAACAATGGTAAGGAACAGTTAGTTGCTCAGAGAACTTGACTAACCACTTTCGTTCATCTTTATATTTAATATTTAAAGGCATTTTCTAGCTAGAAAGGAAATCACTACACAAAGTCTAGGCGCAAGTCCGCCTCCTAGCTGCTGTAATAACCAGAGCAGCAATGTCCTAACGATCATTAGTAACTGTTATATAGAAAAAACTATGAACCTACGCATCTTCATTATACAGAGGTTTTGTCATGGAATAATGACGAGATCCAGAACGGTTTGGAAAGAAAGAGGAACAGTCGAGTCGGATTTCATGAAAGTGGAAGTGCAGCGTAGCGTAAGATTAGAAATGTCAAACTCCTCCTTCCATTTCTGTATTTTTGGTTTTTTGTTCATTTATCCTGCGCCAAGCAACTTTCCTTTTTACATTAATCTGAAAACGTGAACTGTCCTAACGTTGCTTTACGCTAAAAAGTAGTTGCAATTTACAAAGTTTTTCTTTATTATATAGATATTAAACTCCCAGCTTTGGTAGCCGTCCAATGAAAACATGACAAGCAGTACACCGAGTAACACAACAAACATCTTAGTATTTCGTACCCACGACAAGCTGTCAAGCTTTGAAGTAAATTAAGGACCGGGAAATTTCCACGATAGTTTTCCGAGAACTGCACCCAGAGAAGTCGTAATCATACTTCACGAAACAAATTATGCTTTTGTCCTCTCTCGTTCTCCAGATCTTTTCAGTTATCATATTTTAGTGAATTTCCCACTTAAGAGACTCCTTCATTGTAGCAATTCTGGTGCGTTGTAAAGAGCATTTATTTTATTTCTTACGTCGGTCGCACCTACTCAGTTATACTATCATTAAAATAAACAGTTCAGCGAAACAGTACATTCAGAAAAACAGGGAAGTCACAGCAGCTGCGTTGTTTCGCTTTTGTATTACTCATGCCGTTTTTCCCTTTTCATAAAGGCAATTACACGGCTATATTCCCGTGTTTCTTTTCCTTACGCTGTTCTGACCACCCTATCATTTCCGTTCTTTTGCTTTTTCTTGATTTAAGCCTTATGGCATTGAGATGGCAGTGGCTAATTCTGTGACCGGCGGACTTACAATATGATCTTGCATCCTCTTGTCGATACTCAGACGACAACTTTCTTGCCTCGGTTAATGTCTTCGTACACAAAAATGTGATGTTCATGTTCAGGCGGTCGTTACGGAGAAGTACACTGGTGCACTAGACCTAAGAACGAAAGTAGCTTTCGCGTGTTGTGTTATTGCCATGTGACTTAGCTCGATGATACTAGGACTACACATGAAAAAAACTGTTGCTGTGTAGTGCAAATGGTAACAGAGAGAAATACGAAAAGGGACGAACAGAGATATCACTTTCATTCAAAGACAATGACTGCACTGAAAGCACCGCAATTTATTATGGTCCTATAAAAATTACAGAAGGGAACCTGGTTTTTAGTAGAGTGTGTGATCACCACGGTACACTCACTGGTCAGCGGTCTCTTCGGGGAAGTATTCTGCCTTACCTTCATTTTTATGGATGACATTGCGCGACCACATCGAACTACGCAGGTGGAAAAGCTATTGGAACGACAGAGTATTCGGCGTATGGACTCACATGACCGTGCCCTGACATCAACCCCATCGAGCACGTGTTGGTTGCGTTGGCAGGACGTATTGCACCGCATCCACATGCACCAACGACCATCCAACATTTTTCAACCGTCCTGATGGAGGAAGGGAACGAACTACGTCAAGAACTCGTTACCAACGTTGAGGCCAGGATGAGGGCACTTTGCAGAACATGCATTCCCGTCCATGGTGATCGCATACCCTGTTAAGAACCATGATCCGCCTTTAAACTGTCCTGACATTTCTGTTCGTCTCATTGAGTATTTATTTCAATTATGATCTGTACTATAATTCTTTGTATGAATGGTCCAAGTTTTATCGAGCTATGTTACTTGACACTGGCACATCATGAGAGTCTTACACGGAAGCGCAAAAGAAACTGGTATAGGCATGTGTGTTCAAATACTGAGGTATGCAAACAGGCAGAATACGGCGCTGCGGTCGGCAACGCCTATATGACAGGTGTCTGGCGCAGTTATTAGGTCGGTCACTGCTGCTACAACGGCAGGTTATCAAGATTTAAGTGAATTTAAGCGTGGTGTTATAGTCGGCGTATGACTGATAGAGCACAGCATCTCCGAAAGCGCTGCGGTCGGAAAAAAATTCTGCAAGATCTGGACCAACGACGACTGAAGAGAATCGTTCAACGTGACATAACTCCAACCTTTCCGCAAATTGCCGAAGATTTCAAATCTGGGCCATCAACAAGTGTCAGCATGCCGAACCATTCAACGAAACATCATCGATATGGAGCCGTAGGCCCACTCGTGTACCCTTTATGATTGCACGAAACAGAGCTTTACGCCTCGTCTGGGCCCGTGAACACCGATATTGAATTGTTGATGATAGGAAACATGTTGCCTGGTAGGACGAGTCTCATTTCAAATTGTATCGAGCGGATGGACTTGTACGAGTACTGAGACAACCTCATGAACCCATGGACGCTGCATGTTAGCAAGTTAGTGGAGGCTCTGTAATGCTGTGGGTCGTGTGCAGTTAGAGTGATATGAGATCCTTGATACGTCTAGATACGACTCTGACAGGTGACATGTACGTAAGCATCCCATCTGATCACCTGCATCCAATCGTGACCATTGTGCATTCCGACGGACTTGGACAATTCCAGCAGGATAATGCGACACCCCATACGTCCAGAATTACTACAGAGTGGCTCCAGGAACTCTTTGCTCAGTTTAAACACTTCCGCTGACCACCAAACTCCCAGGACATGAACATTATTAAGCATATCTAGGATGCCTTGCAACGTGCTGTTGACGAGAGATCTCTGCCCCCTCATACTCTTACAGATTTATGGGCATCCCTGAAGGATTCATGGTACCAGTTCCCCCCAGCTCGACATTTGTCGAGTCCATGCCACGTAATGTTGTGGTACTTCTGCGTGCTCACGGGGGCCCTACACAACATTAGGCAGGTGTACCAGTTTCTTTGACTCTTCACAGTACTTTTGTCCTGACGTTTCGCACACCAGTATAGTGTATTTGTTGGTAACATGTACAAAAAGTTTTCTAATCATGTTACCCTGGGAGATTTTTGCATGACCGTATGGTTTAAACTTTACAGTATGGTACCACACGTTTCAAAAAATTTCAGTAATCACCAAACGTATATAATGGGCGATGATGAGTTTTTCGCGGTATTTTTTCCACGGACCGAGTTATTTTGCACAGTGAATAACATGCTGTACTCGCATTAGGATGAGTGTGATGTCTGGTGAAGCTGGTTTAGATTTTCCATTGATTCGTTAAAGTCTATAAGAGTTTTTTCGATGGGGCTCCCATGGATTTCTCGGGTCATCCTTGTCCAGTTCGACCTTCTGGTCCGTCTCTAATGGCGTCTTCGTCGACGAGAAGTTGTCCCTTAATGTCGCAGGCCAATGGAAAAAATATTCATTTTGTTATATAACAGCTTTGGTACCTGAGTCCGTATCTGAACTTAGTTTTCTTTAATCATGTACACATTTGTCACAATATGACTGCATTATGAACTTGAAAATTAGCAAAACGAAATTAAATGCAGTGAAAAGCAGTACAGCTTTTTCTCCAATTAATTATCTTTGTACGTCTGTGGAAAGAGACCAAAATAGTCTCCTATCACATTGGTTTTACAGCTGCACTAATGCAGTCCTTCCACAACTTTGATGTCATCATGAAAGCAATTGCTTTGCTCCTCTTTTGCATGACCATAATTTACAGGCAAAAAAATCTAGGCAACTGTTCAAAAGGTGAACCAAGAGGCTCATCAAACTGCCTGCCTACCTCCTTGAATGATATTATCGAAGCCTCCCACTGTCTTCACATTCATTACTATCTCAAAGTAGGAATCGAACATTATTTTTCGAGTCATTCCCAAGAAGGACAACTTCTTTCAATTAAGTTTCTCATAGATGAGTAAACGTCTCGCAGAAATACTTGAAACATTCTCTATCTTTGGGTAAGGCTTTCACAAAGTGACACATTAGGTGCAACTTAATGTGTAGAGGAGGTAATGCTCACAGAATTCAGTTCGGTTCCACGACGTTCTTGGCCAAAACTTTCATCTCGATAGACTGCAAAGCTTTCTGGCAGACCAGCTTATTTTGGATCATTTTCATTCCTTCTATTACTAATATTAATGTTAACTTAAATAACATACGAAATACACTGGCTGGCAACAAAAGAGAATCCACAGAAGAGGAGGAGGAAACGGAACGAAACTACACGGGTTGAGAGGGTGATCACAAATTAGGTCAAACTTAT
Organism: Schistocerca nitens; assembly: GCF_023898315.1. Classification (NCBI taxonomy): domain Eukaryota; kingdom Metazoa; phylum Arthropoda; class Insecta; order Orthoptera; family Acrididae; genus Schistocerca; species Schistocerca nitens. The sequence continues at coordinate 251,821,038 of NC_064617.1, read as the reverse complement.
TTCTATATGAGTCCACTTATTAGTGTGACGTTTTATCATCTGTGGTCCCGATGCATGCGCTAATTAAGCTGGCAAGGGTATCATAAAACCGTTATGTTCTCTACTGAGGCAAGCTGGTCCACAGCTGTTGCAACTGATCCTTGATACCTTGAGTACTGGCAGTGTGATGGAGATGTAGTCCGAGCTGGTCGCACTCACGATCTATAAAGAGTAAATATGAGTATCTCTCTGGGCACGGGGGTACCTAAGCATCACCCACGCAGTTTACAGAAATACGTCCCATGTGTGACGGATTATTGTCCTGTTGAAAAATGGCATCATGATACTGTCGCATGTGAGGTACAACTGAGGATGCAGGATGTCAGTGAAGTACTTTTGTGTTGTCACGGCTCCCTCAGTCACTACCAGCCATACTTGAAGTCATACCCGACGGCTTCCCACATCATGATGCCTGGAGTAACACAGTGGTGTCTCCCCAAAACATTGGAAGAACAGAACCTCTCATCAGGTCACCGCCATACTCTCCGACGATGACCATTCGGAGTAGTGCAGCACCGCGGTTTAGCGCTAAAAACAATGCGATACCGTTCATTAACAGTCCATACTTCACGGTGATAGCACCACGAGAAACGCAGTCATTTGTGTTGCGGTGTTAACGACAGGCCATATGGGAAGGCTCTTACTAGTCTCCAACTGATGGTGCGGGATGACTTAGAAAGTGGTAGGGAATCCATTACTTGTTCTTTTTTAAATATTAAATGTTAATCCTAAGCAAATGCTGTATTATACAACTTTTATGTTATCATGTTAGGTTTCAGCACACAAAAATCACTGGACTAAGCCACTAAAATTTAAAAAAAAGCCCCCGTCATTGGTGTGTATATTTTTCCTCTTTCCAGTGTCATCTCGGCCACCTGACCTGACGCCACTGAGCTTCGGTGGGATCATGGGAAGAGCCTCGTTTGTTACACTGATGTTCAGAAAAAACAGAACACCTTGAACAACTAGAGATTGGACGCTCATATTCAGAGAACATTCATCTGGTTCCAAAGTTAATCTGTGGTGGTTGGCACTGGGTCACAGTGCTGCACCCAATATTTCACTATATTCCACACATTTTCGACTGGCGACAAGTCTGGTAATCTGAAGGTCCATGGCCAAAGGTTCACATCCTGTGACACCAAGAAGGCACGTGTTTGTGCAGCAAAGTGTCATTGTGCATTGTCTTTCTGAAAAATGGCGCCTTGGGTGTTGTGCGAGTATGGTTATGGGTCGCAGGACATAGTTCTATGGTGAGTTGAAAAAGAGAGGGATGGAGAGAGCGAGATATATATCTCGAACACTTCTCTCCTTCAAACCTCCTATGTGTTACCACAGATGACGTGTCACTGATCTTATTTGTACTAATGTTGCAGTATACTGGAGGTACCTATTTGCTTCCACTGTCCTGAGTGGTATGCATAAGTTCTAATAAATGTTCACCTGTTCACCAACCTGCAATCTTCTGTAGTTGTTGTCCTTTCTTTCTGTCTTTTGCTGGTGCCTTTTTCCTGTGGTTATGCAGGGTCAGCATGCTTAATTGGGATTTGCAAGGTTAATTTAACAGGTGGCCAGATGCCCTTCCTACTGCCAACCTGTACCCCAACTGTCTGTGTCTAGTGTAATCCATTAAATAGTGTGAATGTGCTCAGATGTCTGTGCGCCGTGTAACTGAAGTGGGACGTGGAGACCAGCCCGATATTCACGTAGTGGGATGTGGAAAACCGCCCAAACACCACATCCAGGCTGGCCAGTACACCGGCCTTCGTCGTAAATCCGCCAGGCGGATTCGATCCGGGGCTGCCGCGCCTACCTGGGTCCAGAAAGCAGCGCATTAGCGCTCTCGGCTAACCTAGCGAATCAGTTATTGTCCTCTGAGCAGAAAACACTACGTAGGTCGAGAATCCGCTTTCCTGAGGCTGTAAGAAACTGTCAGCAAGGAACTGTATTATTATGTGACTAGTTAAATTATCAATTATTTTTGTTTATACGGGATGCCACTCGCTTTTTACTAGCATAACACGAGAAACTGCACACTTTCATTCCACTTTAGAGTGATAAATAATTTCCATTGTTCAACAAAATAATTAACTGCGTATTTCCGTAAATTCTATCACACTGTTCTCAACTACATGTCCAAACAACCAGAGTTTGCTAATATGGTCTTAACTGGCACCGACTACGGCCGAGAACATGTCTGCCCTTTAACTCTGCCAAACCAGCTATCATATTTACAAACTAGACACTGCAAATGAAGTCTTAACTGATACCGCGGCAGACAACATGTCCGTCCTCCAAGACTGACGAACCAGCTCTCATCTTATAGACGAACCATTTCGCCCGTCATCCAAGAAAGGCCCGATCCGACGGTCAGCGAAGTGCTTCATCTGTTTATTTGTTTAGTAGTTGTTTATTATTCTGCAGTTTATTAATACATGTGAAATAATGATGTGATTTCACGCTACTGAGAGATGCTTTAATGTGAAATGCAAGTAAAAACGTTGTTTAGTTTGTCTAATATTAATAACAGAAGATTATCATTTTTGCGCGCGACTTCCGAGCGCACCTGCTAATTGCAGAGAAGGACCACAATTTACTCGGTCTTTCTCACGATACTCGTAGCGAACAAACCACCTGTCATCGGTACCTCACACCACATTACGTCACCTTGCCACTGCTGGCTTCTCAGCTGCTCTAAGAAGAGCTTCTTGTACCTGAACATGATGGCTGTAAAGGTATAAATATTACATATCCCTCTCCTTCTGTGATTTTCGAAAATTGCGATGTTCTCGCACACAATAATCAATTTTGGAAATAAACTACTTTTTACTCAAATTTTCATAAATTTTTCCGTTATCATCTCTCAAGCGCCATAACATTCCACGATACTGGTAATTTGTTTTTGTTTTTTAAAAGTACCATCTACTTTATATTTTTGCATTCTAATATTATTAATCAGCTTATATAATCATAGACTTAATTATTTTGTGGTTACCTTAAATAAATTCGTGCACCACCTTATATCCGAAATCATTAATCTCTAGTCACACTTTGCACACTAATTACATCAATCTTTAAAAAGTTAAAGTTTTCAAAGTAGCATCATTCTGCACCTTTATGTTGTCAACAGTCTTTTTGTTAATTTACAATCTACCATTTCTACTAGAAAATTCTATAGCATTCCACTATCTCCTAGGAAAGTTTCATTCACACTATTTTATATTGCTGTTACGCTATTACCGGCGCACTTCCGTCCATGAAATTCAACATAATATTCCTCGACAAGAAGTTACATTGTTATTCACGTTCATCACATTGCCGTTACCTAAACTGACCAACGGCTGTAGCACTACTATTATCGGCGCATTGCCGTCCTTTCAATAAGGTGAAACATTCTATACACTTTCCACTTTTCCTCACTGCTATGTTGGCACCACGCCGTTCTGCACTTAATTATATTTGAAAGCGTCATAAACACGTCCACTTCACATGGTTACAAGTAGTACAAACATAACACCTACACATTTGACAAATACGTGGAGACGGAAGAACATTACACTCACACCTTTTACCAGAACATACGCAAGCAGCCCACAACAGCAACCCACACTGATGTTTCTGTTGTCCGTGATGTGGTCTTGCGTTGTGAAACTCCAGATTTCCCAAAGTGGTGTTAAGTTCAACAACTGCCAGTCCATTCTCCCATCTCCAACCTCAGCATACAACTGCAGTACAATTCCATGAAACAAAAGAAGGTGCCTTAAATTAGATTTCTAATAATTTTAAACCAAATTTAAATAAATATCTTTTCATGTACTATTGCAATATAAGTACATAGTAAGTAATGTTTTGTTTTGATTTTTGGTGTTTATAAAAAAATGCCACTGTTTACATCGTACTACCACAGTGGTTCATCAACGTTTTTGTTTTGGTCACAGCTGTAGCTACATATAGCTGGGGCATTGCCCTTCGCACTCTTTGCACTCTTTAAGAGCTCTGTGTTTGCTTGCACCATCTGTTGCTACCGATGTGCTTCGCTAATGACTCACGTAGAAAGCCGGCGTCATCTGCATTGCTCTTTGTATCTTACGTACAGAGGCTCACAACTGCTATTCATAGATACATCGAGAGAATCTTTTGGAATATTGCTCCGAACATAATGCATTATTAAATCGTTGCTACATTCCACAGTATGAGGTATCATTCCTTCTACATTTGAGTGTTATTGTTGCAACAAAAAGCACTAGTGGAACTAATGTGATGATTGCGTATTTTTTACTGACTTTCATATATGAGCATTATGTGACTTAGTAATATGTCGGAGTTAATTATCTTATTCTTAGGTAGATCGTTATTCTACCTTCCTATCATATTTAAAACCAGTGTGTGTTACTACTCTCCATACTTCAAAATACTTGACCTTCTGTTTAAACCTTATTTACTACATTTATCTCTCTTATGAGATTTCCATGCCAATGTTGTGTACTGTATGGGCAATATATATACTCCCTTGTACTTGGCGGAAACAACTTCGCCCATAAATACTACTTAACGGCCGACTTACACGTCGCATTTTGCCTTTCCTCCCTCACTCTTCATATGTGATAGGCCGACTTTCGTGTCGCTCTAATAACAATGCTTCACATTTCTCTCTCTATGTACACAGTTCGCCAGCTTTTCTGTCACCTAATCTGTAATTCCCAATTTACCTCCTTTCGCTCTTCGTAAATAATTGGCAGACTTTCCTGTCACCAAGTAACCATAACTCTTCATTTACCACAAACCTCTGTCGCAGCAAGGTTCCTAGCCTATCAGTATATCATCATTCCTTACAGCGAAAATCACATCGCCGTTTCAATTCGTACTAATGAGTAACGATATGTCTATGTTGACACATTCTGCACATAATCTCAAGACAACATTTAGTTGTTTCCATTATTTTTGCCACCAGAATTTCTGCTATCGTACGTTACCAGATTCACTTACCTGGTTTAGCGTAGTTCTCTTCTTACTCAGCTTTCAGCTAATTTATTTTGCGTTATTTCATCGGTATTATATACAACATCTCTCATCTTGCTTTCCTATTCTTAGAATATTTTCAGACGTTAAGATTTATGTATCGTTGTTGAAAATATTTAAAAATTGGTCTACTACATACTTCAGAATATGTTTCTAGTTGTGTGCATTATTATGGTACTGGTTTCTTGTTGCAACTATATACTACGTTCTATTGCTGGTGTATCTGCAATCCTATACTTCGTTTCCTCGTGCATTTCACATAATTCCAGTTAATGTCTGTTTTTCACCCGTGCTATGCAGATGCTTATTCTGTTGGGTTACTTTGTTTGTGTCATACCTCGTTTCTATGTTGTCCCAATCAGTATAAGAAAATTTATTCGTCTTAACCTTGATAGTGAAGATGTTCAAGAAGACAGATAATAGTTCTGAATGAAAGAAGGGGAAGAAATAAGAGCAGTAAAGGAAAATGTAGTATGCTGTCAGTTAACTCTGGCACCTGGTAATCGTCCGTTGCCTACCTGCACAAAAACCGTTATTGTCCCCTGAGGTTCGTATTCACAATATGTTTTCATGTAATAATTGTTGCGGCGTATTTCCGTGGTAGAATGAGGCACTTCATCCACAACCTCCTCAAATTCATCCACGTAGTCTACCCCCATACGATGCTTTTTAGAACAAAACTGATAGTTTTGTCTCGCATAGACGAATGAGGTATACATTTGACAATTTTTTGCTAGTGGCCTCTGACCGAAGCTGGCTGTCAAGGCTATGCTTTTTGATATGACAGCGCCATTGAACTACGGCACGAGACCTTCTAGTACCTTACTCCTATCCATTCGTGGTATAATGACTTTTTCACCATCAAGCTTTCTGTCGACAAATACTTCACCTCTCGCTCTGTTTTGTGTGCTGCAAGACCAGTCTTGGTTCATGAATGCTTGAACAAATTATTTATGTGTTTTACATGTATTTCTGACCCCTGTTCCCCATGATTTTGCTTCTCCTTCTAACCTACTGGCCACAAATTCGATTTTTTGTTGTTCAATCATGTTTGAGGTAATGATGCCCTCAAACTGCTGAATGAAGGCTACTAAGTGTATAGTTCCTTTACAAGAGATATGATGGTATTTATATGAATTAGCATAATGTGCTACTGCACTTACTTGGACAACACCTTTCTTTTTTTCTTTCTTGTTCACACCAAATTTATGCTTTTGTTTAACTTCATTTTCTATTTTGTCTTACATCTCAGGAAGTTATTTTTGCTCTATTTCTCTCTATTTGCCCTGAATCACACTTGTATTGTCTTTGCAAGAGGACTCTACATGTGAAATGTTACAAATAAGTCTTTTATGATTAACTTTTTGATTTATTAACTTACAAATTTCTAATTTTTCACCCCAATTCTTTTGTTTCAAGATCTATTTTCTTACAACATCCCTCAATTTTAGCTTCAGGATTTGAAGCCTTTTGTTCCAAATCATTGGACTTACCGTTAATTTGAGCTATTCCTACATTAACTTCTTTTAACCACTTATTTATTTTAGTACTTAATTCCTCCTTATTTTCTTTTTGCTAAAATGTTTACTATGGTAACACAGAGAAGCTATGAAGGAGAGAATATTAGAAAACTATATGCAAGCGCAACACTTGCACTACTTTTCTTCTTTGGCGTACTGCCGCTGCACCAGCTGCTGTAACTCCGCTGTGGTGATGTGCTAAAGCTGCCACTTCCAGCGCGCCGTGTAGTGTTTACTGCGCCGGCCGCTGCCTGTTGCCGCCGCGCTTGGCTTCTGTGGCTGCCTCACGCTGCTCTGTACGCTGCGCAGTCTCGTAACATTAAGAATCTTGAAGTGATGATTAATAATGTAATCTCATGGACTGCGCACACAATGTTAATTTTTTTTTCTCATTACTCTTCCGTACATCCCATTCCTGCTTTATACCGATATCACTTTCATTGTAACGGAAAGGCGTAAGTTACTATAGTTCAACTAAAGTTCAAAATCAGTTCAAACACAGTTCAAAGCCTACTTATCACAGTTCTCATGCAGTTCCCTGCCAACAGTACAACTGTTTCACAGTCCTTACATAGTTCGCTGGTTGGTAACAGTTCACAATTCTCGTTAATAAAGTCTAGCCACATAATTCCAGATCATTTCGATTTCAAACATTTATCCCCACCGGGGATGCCATGTACGGCAACTTGAAAAGGAGAAGAATAGAGAGAGAGCGAGATATATACAGGGTGTAAATTTTAAGTTGACAAACCAAAATAACTCGAAAAATCAGATTCACACGAAAAAATGTGTAGAATCCAAAGTTGGTTATTTTCGAGGGGGTCATCTGCTAGTGCTAAAATTAGCCCGCCACTCCAGCCCCTGGGGGTGAGGCGAGAGGAAACTTTAAAATTTCAAATGGGAATCCCCATTTTTTATTTCATAATTAGATTCTATATAAAAAAGCTACTTACATTTTGTCTTAAACATTCGTTTCGATTGTTGGTAGTTGGCGCTGTAATTTTTGCGTGGAAAATGGTTACGAATAAATAAAAATTACTTATTTACTTCGTAAATTTTGATTCGCTAAAACTAAAACTCTCCCTCCCACCCCATAGGGTGGGGTTTGAGTGAGGGAGAGTTTTAGTTTTAGCGAATCAAAATTTACGAATTTCTTGATTACAGCGCCGACTACCAAGAATCAAATCAAATTTTTAAGACAAAATATTCCTAGTTCTTATATAGAATCGGATTTTGGAATAAAAAAATGGGGGTTCCCATTTGAAATATTAAAGGGGGCTGGGGTGGCGGGCTAATTTTAGCACCAGCAGATGTCCGCCTCGAAAATAATCAACTTTGGATTCTACACATTTTTTCGTGTGAAGCTTATTTTTCGAGTTATTTTGGTTTGTCAACTTAAAATTTACACCCTGTATACACGTGCGTATGATAAACCCCAACCCGTGAAAACTTCCCCCCTTCATACCTCTTGTGTGTTACCACAGATGACGTGTCACTGATTTCATTTTACTTATGTTGTAGTACACGCGAGGTGCCTAGATGCTTCCACCACCCTGAATGGAATGCGTAGTTCTGCTCTATATTTGTTGTGCCCTGCGCAGGAAACAACGCGTAGTTCGTGAATCCGATAACTTGACGCTGTAAGAAACTCTCAGCGAGGAACTGATATTATGTGAATCATTAAATTTTCAAGTATTTTTGCTTATACGGGATGCCACTCGCTTTTTATTAGCAGATTACCAGAAACTGCACAATTACATTCCACTTTAGAGTCACAAATAATTTTCTTCTTCAACAAAATAACGAACTGCGTATTTTCGTAAATAGTACCACACTGTTCTCAACTACAAGTGCAAATAACCAGAGTTCGCTACTAAAGTCTTAACTGACATCGACTACGGCCGACAACGTGTCTGTCCGCCGACACTTCTGAACCAGCTATCACATTTACAAACCATAGATTGCTAATCAAGTCTTAACTGGCACCGACTGCGGCAGACAAAATGTCTGTCCTCCAACACTGCTGAACCAGCTATCACATTTACAAACCAGACATTGCAAATTAAGTCTTTACTGATGCCGCGGTAGGAAACGTACCTCTCCTCCGAGCCTGCCGAACCAGCTCTCATCACCGCCCGTCATCCAAATAAGGCCCGATCCGACGATCACCGAAGTGCTTCGTCTGTTTATTTGTTTAGCAGTTGTTTATCGTTCTGCTGTTTATTAATACTTATGAAATAATGAAAGATAGCATGCTACTGAGAGATGCTTTAATTTTAAATGCAAGTAAATACGCTGTTTAGTTTGTGTAATATTAATAACAGAAGATTATCATTTTGGCGCCCAGCTTCCGAATGCAGCAGACAATCGCGGAGAAGCACCACAATTTAGGTGGTCTTCCTCACGATGCTCGTACCGAACAAACCACCTGCCATCGGTATTTCACACCACATTACGTCATGTGGCCACTACTGCCTTCTCAACTTCTCTAAGAAGAGCTCCTTGTACCTGAATATGATGGCTGTAAAGCCAAAAATATTACAATTCACGTAGGTCAGACTGGTCACATTGTCCTGGACATTCATCATCCGTGATTTGTGGCTGTACCCAATAGCAACCCGCGCCATAATGCCTTGAGTTTGTGCGAATTCAGTCATTGTGATGCCGTTCTCCCTGTCTGCGTTATTCCTGTACCTAGTGACGTCGTTCCATACACCATTGCTGTCTAGCATGTTTCTGCACAGTCGTCAAAAGTAGGCGGAGAAGTGGACGACGCGCACGTAACCCAGGCCGTAATAAATGGCGACGGACTGTCGGCCCTGATAGTGTACGATGTGCGTCAGAGCAGACAGGAACGCAGATCTGTTCTGCAATGCCATTTGGATGAGGTGTCCATCTCCTTGGGGTTGGTCTAAGTGGTGCGACCTGACCCATCTCGTCGTGTTCTACAGCCTTCCTGAACCATTCTGGATACACCTGTTGCACAACTGAAACAGTTCATCCCACACGAGTTGCTACCCCTCCTCAACAAGCTGACTTCAGATATGGACGCAGCTGCACCGATCAATTGCTTGCCCTAACTACCCATATTGAAGCAGGTTTTCAAGGCCATCTGAAATCGACAGCTGTCTTTATCGACCTGACAGCCAGTTATCATACTGTCTGGCGATAGGGACTGATCTACAAGCTACTGCAAGTTGTACCAAGTCGAGAAATTGTGGATGTAACATCCAGCGTACTAGGTGAAAGGCAATCTGAAGTGTTTCTAGGCAGTTGTAAAAGCCACAAACGGAAATTAAAGAATGGACTACCACAGGGATCTGTTTCAGCCCCATCACTATTCAATTTATGCATTAATGATTTACCAACCACAACGTAAACTAAATTCATCTATGCTGATAACATCGCACTGGTAGGACGGAGCAGTAGTTTCGAAGATGGTGAACGAATTCTTATGGAGGATATGGAGAAGATGACAACTTTCTTTAAGATTGATCCCAAGCAAATCAAAAAGTGGTTTCGACCTAGCCAATCGTGCTTCCAACAACAAACCAAGAGTACTGCTCAATGGACAAACGTTGCGGTACAATCCTTTCCCAAAATATCTCGGAATCACTCTAGATAGAACACTGAGCTACAAAGAGCACATCACCAAGCTTTCTCATAAAGTTGCTGCAAGGAAGAACATACTACATAAACTCAGTGGCACCACCTGGGGAACCTCTGCTGACTGTCTGCGTTTAACTGACATCAGTCTTGTGCACTCTGCTACCGAGTACTGTGCACCTGTCTGGTTGGGAAGTGTACATGTGAAGAAGGTAGACACAAAACTGATCGACACAATGCCGTGCATTACTGGTTCCATCAAATGAATACCATACCACCGGTTACCTGTATTGAGTCACATCCCTCCACCTCACTTAAGGCGGAAATAAGCTCTACTGAGGGAGGCCAAGAAAATCTCTGCATCACCCTCTCTGCAACTACACCAGGAATTCTGTCATCCGCCTCAGCAACGATTGCGATCAAGAAGACCAGCAAGTGTTACTGCAGGACAACTCATCGCGGATGGTTTTGATCTAAATGAAAGCTGGAAGCATGAATGGTCAACAAAAACATTGGGAACAAGAGCCCATCACCTTGATCCCACAAAGAAGCCAAAAGGTTTTGACCTACCGAGGAACCTCTGGTGCCACCTCAACAGGTTAAGGACTGGACATGGTTGTTGTAACTGTTCAGGTACAAATGGGGCTGGATTAGTTCTCCAATGTGTGAATGTAATCAAGAAGAGAAGACAATTGAACATCTAGTCCAACGCTGTCCATTCATACCCTGGAATTCCCGACGACTTGTTCACTCTCACACCCAGCTTAATTAATTGCTTGGAAAACACGGTCTTTAAGGTTTGATATTGTCTTATATCATATGTATATCGTATAAAATAACTTGTCTTATATCAACTGTATATTGTATAAAATCACCGTACTATTAAATAAATAATCCAACACGAACAGCAATTTCTCAGATGGATGCATCACTTTCTCGCATGCCAATATTGCGCCCTCTTTCAGACTGACTAATTTGACGGTACGGTTCGCGCATATGTCTGCGAGGCACCCAGCACTTCTGCTCAAGTCACACTGATACATTACCTTCGGTTTATAGCGACAACGAGAGCCGCAGGCACATTTTACAGGTAGGTGGTGTTGCGCCGCTGTATCAATGTTGATCTTGAGCCCGATGGCCAACGTGTTTCAAATGCAAATCATTTCTTCAGAACGTGCTAATGTACATGCCCCGTTAATACGAACGTCCTATATCCAGTCGTTCAACGTATCCTGTTTTTCTGAACTTGAGAGTAAAAGGAAACATTACCAACTTGACCTCGTGTTTTAAGGCTAACAAAGCACGTCAGCAATATATCAGCCCCAGTCATCAATACCCGCGTGAAAACTGTGGCCATAATTCTGTTAGTACGCGGTTATGACCTTCTGAAAGTACAGTTTTTAAACTTTACGTGCGCTAATTATTTGCCACTCGCTCCGCCCCACTGCAGCCCCCCTATGTGCGGCCCAAAGTACTGTACAGTGTTGTGACACCGAGCGCCCTCCTGTTCGCGGACTGTTGAAGAAGAGGCAAGATTGGAGAGGAGGGAAGCACCTCTTGTTCAAGAACACGTTGTTTCGTTTTTCGACGAAAAATGAGTAATTAATATTTAAACCTCACGCACATATATGGTCAGTACTGTGCCGCAAAATCACAGTAAATAAACTTAAGTAATGAAAGGAATATCATGAAACTAGCTGAGACACCCAGCGTTGCCTAGCTATTTATTTATAGCTGTGCACAAGACACCGTGAACGTGGGATTTACTTTGTTGTTTGCAACGTTTTAAGTAGTACTATTGGGGATATGAACGAAGAGCTTGTTTGTTTCACTAACTCAGGAGACAGTCTTGTAGAGCTGATGATGACAGTGAAGTCCATGCCCGCAACACACAGCATTTGGCCTATTGCTTTGTTTGCGGTCACGGTGTACTGTAAGCTCACTGGGAACTGTAAACGTTTAAAGCAAAATGGTAAACTGTTAAGAAGAAGGCTGCTTTGGGGTATGAAAACTCACTCGCCTGTGCCACTACCCATCAGAATTTCGCTTCTATGACGTTGCATTGGAGGGAAGTAATTTTAAGCCTCTGTGACTCAAGGGTTCTGAGGAGCAAGAAAAGTCATGACGCTCTCGAACAGAGTGACGTCACGCCTCCCTTTTGGAAGGAGTTTCCGAAGAACGAGTTAAAGCCTGATGTTCTAGAGCTGCAGCAAGCTTGACCTCACTGTCTTCAACAGAGTGTTGAGAGTGCATAGTCCTCAGCCTATTAGGCATTCTGACGTATTCAGAAGGGTTGAACCATTTTCTACTCATTTTTGTTTGTAAACAAAACGAAATCAGAATGTACTGACTACGCACCCAAATCACAAAGAAAGTTCATAAATTCAGGTTTGATGGAAAAGAATATAATTTAAACCTATCGACAGAAGCAAAGCAATGTCGCATTGTCTTTAACACACTACATGAAATCACAAAATTAGTGTATTCTAGCAAAATAAATTCGATTTTAGTTTGTATTCATAAAGATAATATTCCGACGATTAACTCAGTCATTGACATAAACTTGCACCAGTAGTAGGGCAACGTATGTGTGGCTCAACTGTGCACTGTCGCAAAATTTATTCAAAATGGAGAATTCAAGATGGCGGCCATACAAGCGGCAACGTCGCAGCGACGTCAAGGCAGGAAAATAGGTCTGCTGGGCTGCCTACACTAAACTAACACCCCTCCACTCCACCTCCTCCTCCCCTCCCCCTCCCCTCCCCCATCTGTTAATTGCCAGGAAAAGGACTCAGTCTCTGCTTGGCTATCGGATAGGATGGATGTAAGTCTATTTTGTATACACTGCTCCTCTCACCTTCTCTCCCCCATCGTGAAATTGGCTGTAAAAGAACTCAGTGTTGGGCTGCCAGACAGGATGGACATAAGTACAGTATACATTGTTTATTTAAACAAAATAAACGATGTATACTGCCGCACTCGAACATGGACTCTAAAAAGATCGCTGCACACTTGTAAAACCTTCCTGATACACTTTTGTGGCAAACAGTTCCTCAAACAGATATCAGTTGCAATATCTGATTTTACATGCCAAAACGACGATATTTGGAAGTCGAAATAAATGTCTCTGTACCTCTGAACAGAACGCTCGCCACTTTTCGAGTTTTAGCTACTTGTGTGAAGGCAGTGCCAGAGAGAGAGAGAAACATTTCTGAGTCCTACAGCTTCTGTGGTGTTCATCACTTCTCTGAAACTGTGAATGGGCCTAGTTTTATATTTGCAGCTCCTGGAGTCAGGGAAGTTTTTTTCCTCACTTATCGAAGCCCACGCTGGTGCCTAAGCACATATGGGAAAATCAGAACAATTACACAAACAGAATTCGAACGACTGTCCTACAGACAAAAAAATGATGGGAATTTTCAGTGAATTTTCGGTGTCCTACAGCTGGTCTGGAGATGCTCAAAAGCCACAATGATGGATGAGGGACAGCAGCCCGGCAAAGGTGGATGATCTACTTGAACATGTCTCTAAATACTAGAACAAACAAGATATCACGTTACTCACTGAACTTTCTGTAGATATCTTGCCCCTGTCTTGTTCGAACCAGTCTGTAGAGGCTCCTATGATCTGCACAAAGGATGTCTTATCAATGGAGCATTCTGATTGCCTCTTACTAAATTTACCTACCACACTGCTGCTGCTGCTGCTGGTGAGGCAGCACTGTCCGCCACTTTCTGCACACAGATAAATTACGAGACTTTCTGCAGTAAAACTATTTTGTGCAGGTCGAAAAATATACCAGTCATATTGCACTGACAGTTGAACCATTGCAAAAGTGATTTAAAGATCATGAAATATGGAAACTATTGCCAAAGTCACTTCTTCAGTTACACTGCTATGCTATTGTTGAGGGAAGCTTGAAATATTCAGCTTGAAACTGATCTCCAACTGGGCCATATCACCACATACCACATCGATGCAGGAAACACAATTCGTATCCTGCACCTTACAAAATCATCACTTCTGCATCCTGCAGATAGCTGTCGACCACCAGAAACTCCTACATATACCAAGAAGACTGACAGATCCGAAAGAAAAAACATAGGCATATGCACTGTACATACAGTCACAGCACTAGATATTCCTCACAAGGTCCGTCAGTCATTCGCCACAGCCAACAGCCATGAGTGAACTGCCCCCACACACATGCTGGCCCGACACGGGATCAGAGAACACTCAATGCAAAGTGGTCACTCTCTGAACTATTGTTCAAAGTCTGGGCTGGTTTCCTTCCCCCTTCCCCACCCCCCTCCCAGCACAAAGACTTTGCCGTTTCTGGCACCGACCTGCTTGCTTCCTGCCACACTTTCTGTGGTGTCACAGCCAGACACCACACGTGCTAGGTGGTAGCTTAAATCGGCCGCGGTCCTGTAGTACATGTCGGACCCGCGTGTCGCCACTGTGTGATCGCAAACCTAGCGCCACCACAAGGCAGGTCTCGAGAGACTGACTCGAACTCACCCCCCAGTTGTACGGACGACAGAGCTAGCGACTAGACGTACGAAGCCTTTCTCTCTCATTAGCCGAGAGACAGAATAGCCTTCAGCTAAATTAATGGCTACGAACTAGCAAGGCGCCATTAGCCTTACAGTGATTGTAATTAGAGTCTCACTTGTGTTCACCATAGAGATGTACAAGAAGACATTAAAGATAAGTATATGAGAAGCTCCGTTCTTTTCTTCATAGCATTAATTACGTATCCTGTTCCAGTACTTCACGCCCGTCTGCGTTAGTCTCGCGTGCCCTTTAAGCCACCTCTATCTACAAGGTGTTGGCCCAGCTGCCGACACATCACTTTCTATACCCATATCCATACTGTGGAGTTACAAGAACATATGCATTTTCATGTGGTTTGCCAGAATATCATACCATCTACGTGATTGTTCTCTATATCAAGCACATAACAGTTCGCTACCGATCGCTTGCAGAGTATAATTCCGAAGATAAAGAGTGGAAATTATTTCTCTACAAACCCAAAACTTTAGAGAGGTTCAGCAAGGTGGAACATGTTACAAACCACTAAGTAACCAGAAACTTATCTCGTCTGTGAAGATATTTATGTAGAAACTTGAAAAGATAGCAGAAATTGGTAGTTCCACTCATGAATACTGATGTCAATGATGTAACATATTCCAAATCATGCTGCTACTTTACAAACTCAACTAAGCTGTTCCTCATGTCTAGAAAACCAGCAAACATGTCTTCCGCCTTTCTTTCACCATCTAGATGCACACAACACACACCACAATCGGTGTCCTCTCCACCAAATAAAGCCGGGAAATATGCAGAATTCGACAATTTACATGGGAGGGAATAATGGTCCAGCACAAACACACATCCATACTGATTCTTTTCACATTTTCACGGAGAACACACGTGATCACAAAGGCTGCCCAACACATACTGAGTTCTAGTTCGCTATTCAGTCGCCTAGAGTGCGACACGGTTAGGTCAACTACATTCCTGTGCTGCAGGTGCCTCCCCATTTCGGATGGTTCCCGCCGTAAGCTGGCAATGTCAATTATTTCAGCCACAGGCTACTGCCGCAACACGCATGCTTCCACATCCCAGGCAGAATCGTCCTAGTAAACCAGCCACATATATCCTATCACTGTACTTACAATTAAATGTCACGATTGCAGTCGCATTCTGGTGACATTCGACAATGAATGTAGTATCAGAAATACCCGGTCCTGATGGCTGTGGCTCTGGAAATATAAATATCTATACCTTTCTTATGATTGGACATAATTTCTCACGTGAAAGAAACTTTCATTCCCCATTCGGATATTGCAGTTTTCCACATCAAATCCATACCTTCCCTATGACAGGACATAATCATTCTCTTTGTACATGTCGGAACACTGGCCACAGTACACGTACAGGTACATTTTGAGCCTGCTGATCACAGCGAAACTATCGCACACCCCCTACTACTAACAAGGGAACCTCCCCATCGCACCCCCGTCAGATTTAATTATACGTTGGCACAGTGGATAGGCCTTGGAAAACTGAACACAGATCAATCGAGAAAACAGGAAGAAGTTGTGTGGAACTATGAAAAAAATTAGTAAAATATACAAACTGAGTAGTCCATACGAAGATAGGCAACATCAAGGACACTGGGAGTCAAGCAGCGCCGTGGTCCCGTGGTTAGCGAGAGCAGCTACGGAACGAGAGGTCCTGGGCTCAAGTCTTCCCTCGGGTAAAAGTTTAATTTTTTATTTTCAGTTTATGTGACAAACTCTTAAGTTTTCATCACTTTTTTGGGAGTGATTATCACATCCACAAGAAAACCTAAATCGGGCAAGGTAGAAGAATCTTTTTACCCATTCACTAAGTGTACAAGTTAGGTGGGTCGACAACATATTCCTGTCATGTGACGCACATGCCGTCATCAGTGTCGTATAGAATATATCAGACGTGTTTTCCCATGGAGTAATCGGTTGACCTATGACCTTGCGATCAAATGTTTTCGGTTCCCATTGGAGAGGCACGTCCTTTCGTCTACTAAACGCACGGTTTTGCGGTGCGGTCGCAAAACACAGACACTAAACTTATTGCAGTGAACAGAGACGTCAATGAACGAACGGACAGATCATAACTTTGCGAAAATAAAGGAAGTAAAATTTTCAGTCGAGGGAAGACTTGAACCCAAGACCTCTCGTTCCGCAGCTAGTCACGGTAACCACGGCACTCCTGAGCTCATATTCCCCTTGATATTGCTTATCTTGCACATGGACTACTCAGTTTGTATTTTTACTAATTTTTTTCACGGTTCCACACAACTTCTTCTTGTTTTCTCGATTGATCTGCGTTCAGCTTTCCAAGGCCTATCCACTGTGCCAACTTATAACTAAATCTGAGGGGGGTGCGATGGGGAGGTTCCCTTGTAAGTATTTCTTCCCCAATAACTGAATTCTGGCGATACAAAACAATATTGAGCCAAAATTCGCCATGGATATTTTTTCTTGCAAGTGGTACCATTGTGTCTTAGGAACAGAGAGAAATCGTCTTACAAACCACCAGATGTTAGAAACATGACTGCAACGGCTATGTTACTGACACAAGCAGTCTTGGTTCTACCGGCAGACACAAGTATCATTAACGATATCCATGCTATGGTATTGCTTCTGAATGACATCGTCTACCATACAAATAGTGCAACATTGAATACACACGGTGATCGCTAGTAGGAACAGACAGAACAAGCAGTTAATGGGAACTGGGAGAAGGGCGATGATTTTGCTGCTGCATTGTGGTATGTCTCCAAACTACATACAGCTACTGCAATTTGAAACAGACTTGTGTCTCTCTCAAGGTGCATTCACATTTGTCACCCAAACATTCTCTCGTTCATCATTATTTTGTAGCATCCAACAGAGAATGAAAAACTACAAACTGTAAAAACACTGCTAACATCATCCAGTAGAGAACTCAATAAGATGTTACCATGTCCCTGTTTTCCATCTGTGTGATAGCATCAAACATATGCGCCGACCCCATTAAACATACAGGTATTGATCCACTCAGTGGTCTAAGTCGAAGGAGGACCATGTCCCACAGACTATCAGTCATGAGAGAGCGTCCCTGTGCCCTGTGTTGTGGTTTGACATGCTGTGTTTTGTTTTCTGCTGTAACACATCCAAGCAGTGTATGACACAGCTTTGTTCACCGTCATACATTTTGTTTTCTCCATCACAAGTCCAAGGTTTGTGTCAGGTTCTAAACTGACATTAACACTTCTCGATCCATCTCTCAGTGAAAGCTGGAGATTGCACAGTATAAATCATGTTGTTGCTGCTCCCACAACACACACACACAGGATGATTTTAAGTAAATGACATTCAGAGCATATGGAAACTGAAAGAGTGGCATGTGGAGCGTTTCCAAACAGCTGTCCAAAGGTGTTTGACAGCCTCTATATTTAAAAGTACCTTTCACAGTGACAGGATAGCAGATGGCTCTGTGTTCCACTTCGATTGATTCCTCATATTGCAGTCATGAACGCAATCACTGCCTTGGTGCTAGCCATCCCTGGAATGGTTCTCCATCTCAAAACAAGCTATGTCAGTCACTCATTACGTGGTAATCAACAGCGTACCAGTGGACGGATGGGATGGAAACGACACCGTTGATATGATGTAAAAAGCATCACAGTTTATAGTGCGATCAACTTTAGCAATTTTACCAGTTTGTCCGTAATTTCAACGGCGACCAATGGCGTCGCAGCTTGCTTTCTAATTCCTGTATAATCGCTAAAACCGCCCCTCCACTATTTTGCAAGTGACAGATACTAGACTGCGTATGTAGGTAGAGGACTGTACAGTATGACCATTCATTGTTAATTATATTCACCAAAGTATACCAGACAGCGTCCTACATATTTCTAGCACTTCGATCATAGGGCGCAATTTATGATCATTCCGTATGCGAATGGGAATCACAGAGCATACTCGCATTTTTAGGATAAAGTTAGAGATTGAAAGATATCCTCGCATCGTTTTTGACAAACCCTCCCTGCAACACAACTACTAATTTAATCTACAGCTGACAAGAACTAGACTGCTACATTCCACTTCTCATGAAGGAGCAGATCGAGCTGAGTCCGTAACTGCTGTTCCGCACCAATATTACTCACAGCACCCATCCACGTGCACAAGATTTCTCCAGATGAGTGCATGTCGAGGAGGTTAGCACCCCTTCAAAGGGTACAGTACCTCCCGACATTGAAAATAGGTACAATATTCTTCGTTATTCTTGTCAGAACAACATATTTTTTGTAATAATAACTCAATTTCACTTAATACACTGAAGCCGGATACCAGTGTAGGAAAGAATGACAATTTATTTATTTAATTGATTACATGTGCACTCCCACAAAATAAATCCCTACATCCAATTTGGTGAGATCTGTGAAATGAATGAATGTACGGTCGTCTGCTAACCGCAGATAGTGGATGTGCAATATATGATCATCTTTGAGACGGTCCTTTGGTCACCTTTGGTGGAACCAAAGAGATGAAATTTACCTGAGCTTTGAGCGCCTGAAATGTGGCTGACCAATACGTTAGCATGGTGTTCCCCCACCTCGGCTGAGGTGCGAGATGACCTGAAGAACGGCCATGTTTCAGCACTCTGGCGCTGGATCTTGTGTTGGTAAGACCTGTCTTAGGTGTGCTCCGTAAAGACAAAGTGTGGAGAAAATGGTATGCATGTGAAATACTTAAGAGTAGTTTGGAATAATTATTTCTCTATTTCAGGAACTTTTGGGGGGAGAATTAAATGACAGGCAGGTAGTATTAGGGGATCGTAGTAATCTTCGGAAGTGACCAACTGTCAGTGAAACCACGTGTAGGAATAAGTTGAAATACTTGCGAGTGCTAGTACTAAGTTTAAATAATTGCGAGTGCTAGTACTATGTTGAAATACTTCCGAGTGCAAAGGTTAAGCTGAATTACTGGCGTGTGTACTATGAGTTGGTACTATAAGGTAAGTCAGCCATCTATCCAGAACTGCCACTTGGCTTGCATTGCACAGGAAGACGTGCACATATCCTCCAGAGTTCGTAGTAGGAAATAAGAGTTACGAAGTGGGGCAGTGTCTTGTGAAACTGGGATGAATACTGATTGAAGTGGGAAAGCTGAAAGTGATGTGATTCTAACGTTACGACTATTCTTTGTGACGTATTCTATGTTGTCAGTGTGATGTATTTCATGTAATTTAAGTATGTGTGGTTTGCATGGGAGAGTAGCAAGATAGGTTCAGAGGCAGTGGGTTATGGTTGTTCCTTTTTGTACCGCTCGGTCTGGAGGAAATTTTCGTGATGATGGGTGTGAGAGTCGAAGTGTGAGATAGCAAAAGATCCACCATCCTATCCAGAAAGTGTTCTGTAGCGTTAAATAATTACGAGACCATAAGATAGAGAATCACCAATGTAAAGCCATGCCCACTGGGTGGAGTTTCTCACGTGTAATTGTTGTATAAAATGTAATGGTGTGTTTAATCTTTGAATCATAATATAATTTATCGGAATAAAAAGGATAGTGAAAAGAAAAAAAGATTGGTGGCCTTGTTCTTCGAATAATGTGTAGTCATGATATCCAGAATTTATAATGTGTGCGCCATTCATATTCAGTGCGATGGCCACGTGTTGATCAAAGCCGTTGGGTAAGAAAGAAAATGTGGCATTGCCAGTGCATAGTGAACAGTCAGAGTTGTGTAAATTACTAATAGTCAGATGTGCGTTATCCGTTTCCGTTGCGTAATATTCAAACAGGAGAATAATTTGTAGTTTAACTGTGGGTACTGGAGCTCATGATCAGTCATTGATGTTTTTGCGAGAAATAAGAATGAATCCACTCGCTTGGCAGACCAATCATCTTGCAGGCCTGACTGCTTGATGCCACAGTATGAGCAAGGTATGTGGGTGCCTCTCAACCTTATCGTAGTAGATATGAAAGTGTTGTGATAATGGACGATTAAGAAGAAGAAACGGGTCATTTTATGCATGATGGAGATCCCGAAGGATGACGTTTTAAGCATTTTATGTAAATCAACTGTGCTATCAATCGTAAAGTAGTGTTCTAGTGTCTGAGGTCAGTACCAAGAAGGTAGGCCCTATTTGTAAGAGAGAATATAAACACATGCTGATGTTTTTAGGGCAGCAACCAGCCACAAATTTACTTTGAGTTCCTTTATTGAAAGGAAACCGTTACCGGTTTCGAATCGTTGCGATTCATCATCAGACGGATTTACACGCTTTCTTTCTACATTTGGTGTGTTTTTATAGATAAATTTCACGACAGTTTATCTATAAAAACACACCAAATGTAGAAAGAAAGCGTGTAAATCCGTCTGATGATGAATCGCAACGATTCGAAACCGGTAACGGTTTCCTTTGAATAAAGGAACTCAAAGTAAATTTGTGGCTGGTTGCTGCCCTAAAAACATCAACATTTGTCTTCAAAAACAGCCACGGTCTCCAACATGTCTTCATATGACAAAATTGCATAAACACATGCTCTCCTAAGGCTGCATGGTTCTGCACATAAAACAAGCTACAATGTTAGAGCGGTACATTTTCCGACCTATTAGTCATGTGGAGTGCAACACTATTCATATTCTAATGCAAGAAATGTATTTCTAGCGACTGACAGGGAGACCTCATGTACTGCAGCACGGCAGTCATTGTGGATGGTGGTTACTACAAATCGCATGAAACAAGTGGAAGGAATTACTAGCGAGTTGCAAAGTGCTATCAGCACTTCAGCTAACACAATGACCGAATGTGGCGAGTTAAAAACAGTGGGGTACAATTGTCAACCAGCCCGTAAACCATATATTCTTGGAGTCATTGCTAAGCGTAATTTCGGATGGTGTAAAGAGAGTCGCTATTAGACTTTGGATGACTGAAAACAGCGATTTGAAGTGATGAATCACGCTGTACCCTGTGGCAATGTGGTGGACGATTTTGGGTTTGGTGCACGCCTGGAAAACGTTACCTGCCGTCATGTACAGTGCCAACAGTGAAGTTCAAAGGAGATGGTGTTGTGGCATGGGGTATTTTTCGTGGTTATGGTGTAATCACCTTTCATATTTTTTATGTTTTTTTTCCAAATGGGGCCAAATTTGACTGCAGAAACATGAAGTAAATTTCACTGATCGGACTACAGAAAAATCTGAGATTATTTTGGGTGACCTGTCTTTGGCATCAAAAAATTGTTTTAATGAAATCCAAAGCTTAAGAGCTCTCTCAGCTGCGGGCATTAACGACAACCATCTTGTTTTGGGTGAGACAGAGGAGTCTGATGATTGAGATCAACGTATAAGCAGAACTATTTCAGCTTCTCTGTTTGTATTGTGTACATTGAAAAATAATTAAGTATTTTCATAACGATTATTCCAATGTCGACAGTTAAGACTCCAGCAGCGCTTGATATACACTGGTGTCGAAAATTCAAGCACTAAACGGAAATTTTGCAAGGCTGCGTTTATTTTCCCACAAAACAATATAAACAGGTCATAGTAAAGTAGAAACTATATAAAGAATACAGAACGTGAACAACTACAACATGGATAACGGCAGACCAAAATGTTGTTCGTTTTTTCCAACTTGACAGATTTGCACACACACATTCTGACAACTGGTTATATGCTGAGTGTATAGTGTGACCATCTACGGCAGTAATATAGGCCTCACAAAGACGGAGCATGTTGTGAATGATGTTATCAATGTCATGTTGCAACAATAACGCCCATTCTTCTTGTAGAGCTGCTCGCAAGCCTTGGAGAGTGTTTGGTGGATGCTGACGTCATGCACCTCGTCTCCCTAATGCATCGCATACATGCTGTATGGGGTTCAAATTTGGGGACCGGTCACGCCATACCTGCAACATCTTCCGTTTCCAAGAACACCTCAGCCACCTGTGCTCCATGAGATCGTGCATTATCATCCATTAGAAGGGAGTCTGGGCCCATAGCAACTCACAACAACCACACATGAAGTCCTAACATCTCGTCGCGATACCTGACAGCTGTTAAACCTTTCCGATTCATCCATACAATGCAATAAAGAGGTGTTCGAGTGGCCAACATAATCCCTACTCACCGTTAGGGATCCTCCTCGATATCGGTTTCTTTCCACAATGTTTGGATCCCGAAATCGTGTTCTGCGTTTCCTCCAGATGCCAGTCCGTTGAGAATCACTCTCCAGACGAAATCGGGACTCATCTTTGTAAAGGATATTGGCCCCTGTTCGACCGTCCAAGTGACATGTTGATGACATCACTCTAGACGTTCCCTTCTGTGAAGACCCATCAGAAGTATCCATACAGCAGGTCTCTGACAATAAAGGCCGCTCTGCCGAAATCTCTTGTACACCGTTTTCCTCGAAACAACACGTCCAGTGGATGTTGAGAAGTCAGATGTCAGTTGCCGTGCAGTACTAAGGCGGTACCTTTGTGCCCTTAGAGACAAGTAACGGTCCTTTGTTTCTGCTTTCACACGTGGTCGGCCCTGCTCTGGTCTTTGGAGTACAGATTTGGTCTCTATAGACGGTTGCCACATCCGAGAAACAACAGAACGATTCACGTAAAGCTATACGGCCATACCAGTTTGCTACCGTCCTTCTTCCATTCTCCTTATGGCTCTTCACCGTAGATAGTCTGCTAGGCGTCTTCTCTGTGCCATATTGTACAGTCTGTGACTGTGTACACGGCGACTGTGGATGTGGAACTAAAAAGCAAACAGCGCCTCGTTTTGATAGGTGCCCTGACGTCATCACTGACGTGGTTGTCCGTTGACCGCACTGCCATCTTCCAAGCAGAACACGAGCGTACGGACGTCTGTTGACAGTCTGTATGATTATATCGCGAATCACACACCGATCGGGGAAATCGCGGTTTGTTGCTTTAATTTTGGACACCAGTGTAGTATTGTGGAAAATATGGGCAGAGCATTAAATTCTACATTTTCTCCTTGTTCTTCTTTAATTTGCTGAAACACATTCCACTGTCCGCGTGGATGAAGCCCTCCGAAATTGCTACTGGTACTGTCACAATAAAAAGTCATTAATTTATCTAATGTAATTTGCAGTTGTCTTAAAGTGTCTAGACATTATCTCCGATATTCCGTTATTCAGGGAATTAAACTTCAGCTGCTTCTGTTGCATTCCGTCAGTTTCAATAAAGTATTGAACAAATAAAGCAAACATCTTTTCAGTCTCGTAGTTTGTTGCGTCGCTGCCTATGTCGTAAAATGAAACTTCTTGCTATTGGTTTATACATTCGGGCACGGAGTGTGATGCGAGAATATTTTTAATAATTGCTATAACTTTGATCCTTATGGTGCTTCCATCGTTGATACAGGATACACAACGAGCAACGCCATCTGTGAGACGACTTTGTCAACATAAACCTGTTGACATAAGCAAACCTAAGGCTGAATTTACATGTTGCGCTAAGAGATGGCGTTACTTCAATAGATGAACCAAGCTCTTAACAGTAGTTCGCAAACTCGGAACAAAATTGAATCTTGCCGGAATTCCGGGAGAAGTCCGTCCATAAGTGCGACGGTCCCAATATATGGTCGGATGACAACCCTAGACATGCTAATCTACATCGTGTTTCTAGAGTTTACTTTACCGCATCTTGCTCCATGGGACGAATTATTTCTTATGGTTCAAATGGCTCTGAGGACTATGGGACATCTGAAGTCATCAGTCCCCTAGAACTTAGAACTACTTAAACCTAACTAACATAAGGACATCACACACATCCATGCCCGAGGCAGGATTCGAACCTGCGACCGTAGCGGTCGCGCGGTTTCAGTCTGAAGCGCCTAGAACCGCTTGGCCACAGCAACCGGCAATTATTTCTTACCGGAAGTTGATGTTGGATATATTATAAGAGAGGTACATGAGGCACATCTATTTTGCGCATTCCCATTTTTTTTTTACCAAGAAGTAGATCATCATCATAGCGACGCATATCAGATTCTCATGTTGTTTATAATTTACCGTTTCGAAGACGCAAGAGAGGTCCTTTTATCCTTCACTCATCCTGGAAAAGAATACATTTATGACAGATAGAACCGTCGTGAGGAAAGGACACTCATAGTGATTTCATTTCGTCTCGATAATTTTCTTGGGAATGTTTCTGCTAGCTTTCCAGAAAAGCACAATATTCTTTCGACTGTAAACTACGTATTTCACTGTTTACATATTGTGTTAATAGCGGTTGATACGTTTGTAAATTCAATGTGAAATTGTAAACAAGAAACGACATTGTGAGTTCAGTGATGCTTTCACTATTCTAAGTGAACAAGAAGCAGTAGTAAAAAAAAAAAAAAAAAAAAAACAGAAAGAAAAGAACTTCTTTTCAGCTCGTTACCAATTTCTACGTCTCTCATCCATAAAATATTTTAGTTGATATGTGTCTGAAAAAAATGGTTCAAATGGCTCTGAGCACTATGGGACTCAACTGCTGTGGTCATCAGTCCCCTAGAACTTAGAACTACTTAAACCTAACTAACCTAAGGACATCACACACAGCCATGCCCGAGGCAGGATTCGAACCTGCGACCGTAGCAGTCGCACCGTTCCGGACTGCGCGCCTAGAACCGCGAGACCAGCGCGGCCGGCTATGTGTCTGAATTAGCACTCACTTGGAATTTGCATTCAGTCATCTTCATTCAGTTTTTCTGTACCTATCGTACTGAGATAACATAAAGCTTCAGAGAGTTGATCCCGAAGACTCTACTTTCGAGAAAAACGCTAAAAATTTTTGTAAAACAAACTGTTGGTACCAGAACAATTTTTTATTTTCATCACAGAGTACTGTATATTCTACGACAGATGTAACTCAGTACATTCCACTGGGAAAAAGTTGCAAGCTTGTAAGAGCTCCATGATTAAGGAATTTGTTGCTAGCGCACTCGAGCAGATGTAATTTCGATGGATTGGTCACGCGCTGCCTGCGATATGTAAGCTATAAGAGAATCTGAGACCAGAGAGCAGTGTTGTCAGCAGTAGGAACTGTGTAGCAGTAGGAGTAAGTAGTTGCTAGCGAGCTGTCGCGTGTATGGAGTTGGCTGGGCCGGTTGTGGGGAGCGATGGCGGTGCCTGAGCGTTGTACTCGTAATATAAGGTAAAAGCAGCCTTGCGCATATGTAGTATTGTTATATCAAGTCCCATGTAAATGTTTTTAAAAAAATCTCTTAATAATAATCTTTCTCATAAAAAGTAACTTTTGACAATCTTTCATCTCAATTTAAAGAATTCACTAATTTCTCCAATCCATGGTCATCCCGATTATTGTAAAGAAAATTCAGTTGTTTCTTTTTATACATGACAGATCTATCGGCCAGCATTGCACTGGACTGTGCCAGAAAAGTTAAGTTTCATATAGGAGCAGATATATATGCGTTATCCGGTGACCTTATTGAGGTAAGAATTTTCTATTTATTCAGAATGATCTTTCAGGACCATGACGCAGCACTGCTGACGTCCAAAAATTTACCAGTTTACATTCACAGTCAATTATTGAAAGGTTATAAGTGAGCCACAATTTTATTGAGAGATTCGTCTCATTGTATTATTGGTAGGCTATGGAATTCATTTATCTGTTAGTAGCCTACGCAGAATGTGAATGATATAAATAATTATATTTTTCTCTGTAGGGAGGTTACGGAATATTTTTGTTGAGAGGTTACAAGCTTCCGAAATCTGTGAGATAAGGGCCTTTCAGCAATGGACTGAGTACTACATTCATTCGCTGTTCTATTTCTCTTAAAATGTAAAATTTCCTCCATATTCGCCATGTGCACCGGAGAAAGGAAATTTCCGAAATAAATGAAAATATTGTTGGTTTCCTCTGTCAGCACCAACAGCTGTTGTCAAAAGAAATTTGACTTAAATTTAGAAATTGACGATTCAGCTGATCTTTAATTTTAGAAATGACTAGTTCAATTGATCTTCACTGTGTCGATTTAAATAGCACACAAATTAGGTAGAGTGAGAAAAAGAGGGATAGGAGATTTAAGTGTGTATGAAAGGGAGAGAGAGAAAGGGAGAGAGAGAGAGACGGTGGTTGGGAGGGGGAGGGGGGATGGAGGGAGGGAGATTACAACTTCACTATGTGACTCTATAGTTGTAAGTAGGCTGTTTAGGTTTTTTTAATGGTAACGCCACGTAGAGCTCTGCATGAAAATCACTGGCTGTGCTGTGTGCAGTCTGTGGCTGGGTGGCATTGTTGGAATTTGCCATTGTAGTGTTGGGCAGTTGGCTGTTAACAGCGCGTTACGTTGCGCAGTTGGAGGTGAAATGGCGGAGTTTTGAAATTTGTAAGACTGGATGTCATGAACTGCTATATATATTATGACTTTTGAACACTATTAAGGTAAATACATTGTTTGTTCTCTATCAAAATCTTTCATTTGCTAACTATGCCTATCAGTAGTTAGTGCCTTCAGTAGTTTGAATCTTTTATTTAGCTGGCAGTAGTGGCGCTCGCTGTATTGCAGTAGTTCGACTAACGAAGAATTTTGGTGACGTAAGTGATTTGTGAAAGGTATTGGTTAATGTTAGTCAGGGCCATTCTTTTGTAGGGATTTTTGAAAGTCAGATTGCGTTGCGCCAAAAATATTGTGTGTCAGTTTAAGCACAGTCATGTATAATTTTTCTAAGGGGACGTTTCATAGTATCCGAAATATTTTAAGAATAGAGTCCCTTCATCAACGAACAGCCGTCGTTTGCCACATGAAACTTCTACAAGGATCACGTTTCAAATAATCCTTCCCGGTCATATTTTCGCAGATTTTTCAGCTATTTTAAAGTAACTTTTTCAGCACTCAGTCGTCCTTTTCAGATTTTATTATACAAATCCAGATTTCGGCTAGTAGCTAGCCATTCTCAATGCACAATTTTTTATTCTCAATGCGTGGAAGTCCCTGTCGTTCGGATTTCAGTCACAGTATTCAAAGAACTGTGACTTACGCTCGAACGACAGGGACTTACGTGCATTGAGAATAAAAAATAGCGCATTGAGAATGGCTAGCTACTAGCCGAAATCTGAATTTGCATAATAAAACCTAAAAAAGACGACTGATTTCTGCACTCTATAATTTATAAGTCACAAACAGTCGCTGAGTGCATCCACTTTTGCCGGCCGGAGTGGCCGTGCGGTTCTCGGCGCTACAGTCTGGAGCAGAGCGACCGCTACGGTCGCCGGTTCGAACCCTGCCTTGGGCATGGATGTGTGTGATGTCCTTAGGTTAGTTAGGTTTAATTAGTTCTAAGTTCTAGGCGACTGATGACCTCAGAAGTTAAGTCGCATAGTGCTCAGAGCCATTTGAACCATTTTTTTGCATCCACTTTCCGAATGGAAGGTAATTTTTTTTATCTTAATCGATATTTAAGGTAAGCCTATGGCTGTGACATTGATGATGTAAATAAGGAAAAACTGTTCCAGTTACATGTTTTTTCATGTTTAGCAAAACACGTTTCGAGGATTTGTTCTCATTTTCAAGAGCATTTGTTTACATCAATATTTTTTGGGATGTTTACCTGCGTGATTTTCTGCCTCTATTGTATTGTCCTTTTATTAGGCTATTCAAAAAGAAGGAACAGATTTCAAACATTCATTGCACTAAGCACGTCAGACGTTGCCTGAATGTCACCATTTAAATAGGTTGTATTGGAAGAAGAGGAGCAGAAGATGAACTTCATCGCCAATGGCCTCCCAGGTCTCCGGGGCTCACGCCTTGTGACTATTAACTCTGGGGTTACTTTAAAGACCGAGTCCTTATCCTCGCTATGCCTGACACTCTTGAAAGTCTGCGATATCGCATTGCTGAAGCTGTGAATTCGACAACGAGAGACCAGCTGCTTCGCGTGTGGCAGGAAATGAGTCACCGTTTAGATTTTTGTTGTAAACATATGGTGTTCACATTGAAAACAGAAAAATTGGAACTATTCCATTTCCAAGACCGTTGGAATTGTGTTTCTAGCTTTTTTAGCTTCCATATAATAAGAGTTTGAAATCAGTTTCTTCTTCTTGAATAGCCCCGTACTGAAACCGGAAAATCCGGTAAATTAATGAATTTTTGAACGTTTTTTGTATGGTAATGTTAAAGATGGTATTTCTTTTTTTTGTTTTACTTACTTACAGGTATTTTGTCTTCTCCATTGCCCAGAACGTCACACACACGCATATCATTACTTGCACTGTTT
Organism: Schistocerca nitens; assembly: GCF_023898315.1. Classification (NCBI taxonomy): domain Eukaryota; kingdom Metazoa; phylum Arthropoda; class Insecta; order Orthoptera; family Acrididae; genus Schistocerca; species Schistocerca nitens. Next base: position 251,792,064 of record NC_064617.1, on the reverse strand, counting down.
GTTTTTGTAATTAAAAAATGGTGCAGAGATATTACGAGAGTATGGTTTCATAAAGAGTTTGTATACGGTCAGAAGTGTTACTTTTTCTGTCGATTCATTATAAACGGAGGTGGCAAAAGTCATGCGATAGCGATATGCACATATACAGACGGCAGAAATATCGCGTATACAAGGTATAAAAGGCAGTGCATTACCGAAGCTGTCATTTATACTCACATGATTCATGGGAAAATGTGTCCGACGCGATTATAGCCGCTAGCCGTACGATGAGAATTAACAAACTTTGAACGCAGAATGGTACTTGGAGCTGGACACATGGGATATTCTGTTTAGGAAGTTGTTAGGCAATTCAATATTCTGAGACCCACAGTGGCAACAGTGTACCGAGAACACCTAATTTCAGGCATTAGCTCCCACCACGGATAATGCAATGGTCGACGGCCGACAGCAGCGGTGTTTGCGTTGAGTTGTCAGTGGTAAGAGACAAGCAACACCCCATGAAATAACCGCAGAAATCAACGTGGGGTGTATCATGAACGTATCCGTTAGGACAGCGCGGCGAAATTTCGGGATACTGGGGTATGGAAACAGACGTCCGACGCGTGTGGCTTTGCTAACAGCACGATATCGCAATCAACGCCCCTCCTGGCATCGCGACCATATCGGGTGGACCTGAGACGACTGGAAAACCGTGGCCTAGTCAGATGAGTAAGTTGGTAAGAGCTGATGATAGGGTTTGGTTGTGGCGCAGTCCTCACGAAGCCATGGATCCAAGTCATCAACAAGCCACTGTGCAAGCTGGTTGTAGCTCAATAATGGTAAGGCCTGTGTTAACGTGGACTGGACTGGGTCGAAATGAACCGATCGTCGACTGGAAATTGTTATTTTCCGCTACTTGTAGGCTATTTGCAGCCAGTCATGGACTTCATGTTTCCAAACAACCAAGGAATTTTTATGGATGGACGGGCCACAGTTTTTCGCGATTTGTTTGAAGAACGTTCTGGACAATTATTGCGCCAGATCTGACCACCCAGATCATCCGACATGACTTCCAACAAACATTATGGGATTCAATCGAGAGGTCAGTTCGTACAGAACATCCTGCACCGGCAATACTTCCGCAGTTATGGACAGCTATAGAGGCATCATGGCTCAGTATTTCTGCAGGTAACTTCCTGCTTGTTGAGTCCATGCCACGTCGACTTAGTGCACTACGTTGGCCAAAAGGAGGTCCGACACGATATTAGTAGGTATCCCATGACTTTTGTCACCTTGGTTTATTCATGAAGTTGACTGTTAGGAAATTTGTTTTGCCATTATAGACTACTGAATTATACATTATGTTCCTACTTTTGTTGTAGGCACTTAGTAGAATCTATGGGCTAATGTACATATTTATGGAAATTATTACATATACTAACAATTGAAAAAATTAAACTATACAGTCCTCTTATGCCCACGAAAAAGCCCGCTTCATATATTCACTGAAATGCTCATAAAATTGTAAATGTCCACTATTTCATGAGATTTATGGGGTGCACTTTCACTTTAATACTACCCACAGTTCCTCTCTCGCTGTCGCAGCACAAGTCAGTCACACTCGACTAAACGACGCAACTGTGTGAATACTCAAATCAACTTCTCAAATGATGCGCGGGCCGAACAGGAAACCAGCGGCAAGTGCAACAAAATGTTCCCTCAGTTAACGTAGGCGGCGGCAGGGTAGCTGCGCCTCGCGTTTCGGTTTTGACGCCTCGGAGAAAATTACAGACAACAGACCGTGAAATTTATTCCGAGCGCCTAACTCGCTCTCTCCGGTTAAATCATTTCCGATACCTTTTTTATTTTTAATACGTCTCAATTAATGGCCGATAACTCACGGTGCGTTTGATCTGCATTCGAGCAGGGGCGTCTTACCCGACACACTGTAACCAGAGAACACCTCCCTCCTTCCCACCTCTCTCTCTCTCTCTCTCTCTCTCTCTCTCTCTCTCTCTCTCTCTCTCACACACACACACACACACACACACACACATTTACACAAACATCTGTGCGTCCGCGAGCACGAAGGTAGGTTCTGACCGAGAACTCGGCAAGTATTAATATTAAAACGTTAAGTCGCATAGCAGGACCAACGAAAAGTACCGTCCTCCGATCCTACTAATAACTAGAGGGAGACAGAGAGCGGGAGAGTTTGGTCACTTAGAGGTGCATTTAAATAATTTATCAGAGGGTAATATAGGGCGGAGTTCGACCATTATTCTGTCGGAGTTCGAGGCGCGCACGCGGCAGAGAGCGGCGTGGGCGAGCCCGTATTTCAGGCGGTAAGGTTTTTACGCGTCGCGTGATATACAGCTGGCCGTTCGGACTCGCTCGCCTTTGGCCGGCCGCCGCCCTGTTTTGCCAGCAGCGTTACCGCCGATGTCGCCGCCGAGCTCCCACAATAAACACCGGCCTCTTGAAGACGCCGCCGCTGCCGCTGCGGAGCAGTTTTAGCGGACCAGACACGGAACCGTGCGGGACTCCCACGCAGCAACAAACCTGCCGCCAGTGTCTCGCCTCTAGTTACGCGGAACGCCGCCTTGGATCCCAGATCGACAGAGTACACGTTGTTGATTACAATTTATTGGACAGTTTCATAAGGCTATGCTGGTAGGTGACAGCGAAGTAAAAAGAAATGGCTGACCAAATGAAATGTAGTTTCGGCTCTTGTACGATTGGTTAGTGTACTGTTTTTTCATCCGATGAAGAAAGTCACATGAGTTATGTGTGTCCCGTTAGCTGAAGACAGTATGTATACCAACTGGACTCGAGCGTCACCAAAAAGCCTGTCTGAGATTGTTCGATTGTAAATGAAAACGAACTGCGTTGTGACAGTCGTTTGCGAGGACAGCCCTCATTATACCATAGTTGTGCAGCACTTTCACTGCATTTAGTGACTCCGTACACGAGATATATTTCGGCCAACTCCTCATCAATAAACCTACTGATACAGCTGTGAATCATTGTTCATGTATAACGATGTTGCCTTCGTTGACCTGAGTACGGTTTACGTCACAATAAACATTAGGAGACTTCTCCCAAAGGCGTTAAATACTGCAAAAGATTAGAGATTTATAAAGATCAGAGCTGCTCACCAACAGAAGGTTCTATTTACGCAGATTGAAGGTGGGTGGCGTGGGGGGAAGAAAGGAAAGGGAAGGAAGTTATGATAACAGCTGCATCGGGACTTTGTGCGGAATAAGCGGCGATGAGTGCCGGACGGGGACTCGAAGCTGGGATCTTCTGCCTACTAGACAGCTGCGCAAACCACTGTGTCAACCGTACATAGTCTTTATCGCAAATTCATGGACTATATCGGCGCGATGCCCTGCTGACCCACACTCCCACCGAACTCCACGCATCCATAGTCCACGTCCATGACCTCCTTGGTCACTAATTTTAGATTCCCACTGGAGGTCGAATGTAAATGTGCATACGCACTGAAGGTTGTGGTTTCATTGCCCATTGAGGCGAATCAGTTATATGACCTGTCCGAAGAAAAGACACCTCACATTCATGTAACTGATTCGCCTCACTGGACAATGGACTATGTATAGGTGGCGCTAGGTGGGAGTGTGGGTCAGCCAGGGATAGTCCGTGCATTTACGATAAAAATCATGTCCGTATGGCACAGGGGTTTACACAACTATCTAGTAAGCAGGAGATCCCGGGTTCGAGTTCCAGTTTGCAGTTTCGCACTCATTTTCACTCGTCGCCTACGATGCTGCATAAAGTCCCGATACAGCCGATAACATGAGATCCTTGCGATTCCTTTCCTTTCTCCCCCTTCAGTTTACATAAGATTTATCACAGCTGCGGATTCCGTAGGTGTCTGTTCTTTTGGCAATGTCCAGAATGCCAAAAGTCGGCGATGAAAGAAGTATTCTTGCTCCCATATCATTAACTTGTACACCAACGAACAACCACCTAACGAGGGATGCACCTCATTTACTTACGCAAACGATCTGGCCCACTCGATGCAGCAAACGACATTTGAAGGCTCCGAAAGACAACTATCGTCTGCTATTGATGACTTGGGAGAGTATTACGACGACAGTAGGCCGAAGCCAAATCCTAGCAAAACAGAAATCAGTGCCTGCTACATCCTCAACAAGTATACCAACTTCAACTTAAAAGGCTCATGGCTGGGAACTCGTCTCGATCACAGTCTTGCCCCTAAATATCTTGGTGTTGTTTCTGATAGAAGTCTGACGAACACGGAGCAATGTGACGGTGTCAGAATGAATGTTACAGCACGAAAATTTAAAAAAATTCAAAGGCACAAGACGAGGAATGCTTCGGGTATCGACTTTAACCTTGTGGATTACACGGCACGAGAAAATGCTTACCCTGTGTCGTAGCAGTCCTGCCACTCGAAACAGATTGACATTGCTCTTCATTACAGTTGCCGCCAGGTGACAGGATACTTGATACCGTATCCAATCGAGAAGGTTCAAGTTTTAGCCGGAATAGGACCGCCTGACATCAGACGGACAGTAACAGTCAAATTCGAAAGGAACAACGTCAGTGCTGATGAACACTCATTTCACGGGGTGAACTTGATACCCAACGTCTCCACAACAGGAAAAGCTTTATTTTTAGTACTGCCTTTTTAGTGAAGTCAAAGGAAGAAGAGAGACAGAGAGACTTCAACGGCAGCATGTTAGAGCTAAACGATCGGATACCACCAAAACAGGAAGAATCCCTAAGAAACAGTCTGCCTTTGTCGACTTGGAAATCACTTGATATTCTTCGTGTGATAATTGGCCGAAGTAAGAATGCCATGTTAAAATGGACACTGCTATAATCAAGTTGTGTCCTATGCGCATGGTGTTAAGCAGACGATGAGCCATTTCCTTCAATGCCCCTTTTATGCCGTCTCCTCAGGCATCCTCAGGCTAGACGATCTGGCATCAGCAAACCCAATAGCTGTACACCTTGCTGAGGTGCTGCAATTTATCTAAATGCCATCCAAATGGTTTTCATTGGAATGCTGAGAAGAAGAAGAATTTATAACTAACGTTGTCGTAAAGACAAACCCAACCAGAACCGTGCAATGCTGAATGCAAGCTTGAGGGTGAAGAATGAAACTCCCATTATTGTTGTCAACAGCAAGGGTGATGAGTGAAACCAACAAATTTAATTCCATACGAGGCGCACAGCGCATATCATCAACATCTGCACTGTTTTTAGGATTTTTTCATTGCAGTATAGATACAAAAATAAGAAATCAAAAGTAATGTAATTACTGTAAAACTAGCCACCGTCGACCACAGGTCCCTAGTATCAAAATACAAGTGTCCAGGAAATATACCTGAACAACCCCTGAAATTTTGTCGGTGGAGGTAGGGTTCACCCCATACATTAGTTCGCACGCAGTTTTCCACCGAGCAGCACACGAGGTCTTTGAGGTGGCGCTATACGTCGAGCAGGTAATCAACTCAACTGTCACAGATACGCAAGAAAAAAGGAATTATTCAGTTACGTACTGGAACTTAGTACGAGGGGCATTCAAACAGTAATTCGTCACTCTTTTTTTTCTGAAAACAGGTTTGTTTTATTCAGGATTCCAGCACGCCATATTATTTCCCACTCTTTTGGCTATAAAACGCGATTTTTCAGCATAGTCTCCCATCAGTGCGAAGGCCTTACTCCACCTTACTGAGAGAGCCTCTATGCCCTCACCATACGACCCTACTGGTCGACGTCGCAACCAACGTCTTGCTGCATCCAAACGCCCCAATCATGTACGTACTGTTTTCCGACAAACACAGGGACGTTGTAAGGTGCGAGGCTGTAGGCTGGATGAGGAATAACAGTCCAATGAGAGTGTCCGCACATACCATCACTGCAAGAGAACAGCTGTGAGTGGCCGATCGTCACACGGAACACGGGAAGAGCTTGTACGACTTCGTTGCGATGATGACAGGCGCCTCGCCCTGCAACTCACCGTGCTTTTGTTCACTGCCAGGTCTCCGTGAACAATCTTCAGGCGCCTATGAATATCTGTGATGATGTGTTTTCCGATAAAATCAACTCAATGACAGTTCTCGGTGTGGACAGATTCTCCGTCAGAAAAGCTATTTTGAAAGCTACGTAGAGCGCCGCCATATAAAGGGATATGCCCTCTGATATATTCCCAACTGGGATCCATTCCATCAACTGAAGACATAAAGTCTGAAAATGAGTTTGCGATCATCTTATGGCGCTTTGTTTGTAAATGGCAGGCTTGATCACACAAATTTTACCATCCATAATTACCGGTGTTGGCTACTGCAATCTCAGATCATTAAGTATTCTAACGTAGTTATCAGCGTCAAAATATATATATGTAGGTGCACAGTAAGTGCCTACATATATAGATTTTGACTTCGATGCCTACATCAGAATATTTTATGATCTGAAGATGGCAGTAGCCGAAATCGGTAGTTGTGAAAGGTAAAATTTGTGTGATCAAGAGGGACCTTCACTAATAATGTAGTGCCCTTACCCCCACTACCTGCTCGTCTACTATTTTTTAAAATCAGCTGGGCCGGCCGTTGTGGCCGAGCGGTTCTAGGCGCTTCAGTCCGGAACTGGGCTGCTGCTACGGTCGCAGGTTCAAATCCTGCCTCGGGCATGGATGCGTGTGATGTCCTTAGGTTAGTTAGGTTTACGTAGTTGTAATTCTAGGGGACTGATGACCTCAGATGTTAAGTCCCGTAGTGCTTAGAACCATCTGAACCTTCTGAAATCAGCTGGGCTCTGTAACGGATCGGTTCCCAAATAGTAAATTTGTGGTAAGATCTTATGGGACCAAACTGCTTAGGTCATCGGTCCCTAAGCTTACACACTACTTAATTTAACTTAAACTAACTTACGCTATGGACAACACATACGGGGGGGGGGGAGTGGAGGAGGGGGGGCGATGTCGCGCGGACCGTGACAAGACGCCACAGACCGTGCTGGTACCCCAAGCAACAGAACGGGTGTAAATCCAAATGCAAGTGCTGCTGAAATGCAACACTTGTTGCGAAAGCGAGGCATGCCCATCAAGTGAACCGATTGTTGTGATGAATGCTGAATGGAAAGTCTGTGTTGAAAGGGAACGACACTGCAAGAATGCACAATTGCGTTTACAAGTTCAGTAGACGAGGATGTAGTTCGTAGCGAGGACTTTAGTGTGGTGTGGTGTGATCCGTCATCATGCGGTTCATTTGTAAAGTATTTCTTTTCCTTTTATTATTTAGGTACCTAACTGCTGTGCTGAATCTTGATATCCTCGAAACATGAGCATCCCAATTATACGAGGGAAAATTCAAGCACGCAACAGCTACTATTGTTCAGTAAGAGTGCCATGTTTTACAGTAAGGAATACGTTCACGTATTCAGTTAACTTTGACGGTATCCTCTTGGATAAAGTATTCCAGAGGTAAACTAGTTCTCTATTAAAATCTTCAGGCAGGGTCAGCTCAGAAGGATGTTGTCATCAGTAGAAAAAAAAGGCATTCTATGTGTGGGAGCGTGAAATATTAGCTGCCTTAATAAGGTAGCTAGGTTAGAGATTTTAAATGGGAAATTCATAGGCAGAGGTTAGATATAGTAGGCAATAGAAAAGCATGGGGCAAGGGAAACAGTACTTTTGGTCAGGTGTGCAGTGATTGCTTAAATCTCTTAAGATGAATGCTGAGATGGTTCCTTTAGAAAGGGCACGGCTGATTTCCTTCCCCATCCCTGCCCATATCGTGCTCATGTTCCGCCGCCAATGACCTCATGGACGAAATGTAAACCCTCAATCTCTCCCCTTTCCTTCATTCGAAGGAAGTGAATGCCCAACAGTATCGTAGGTATGCCTTGGGCGAATCTGAATCTGAGACGTGGGCGATAAACGGTTCAGACAAAAAGTGAAAGTTTTTGAAATGTGGTGATACAGATCTAAGGCGAAGATTAAATACGTAGATTGATGTGTAGGTACTGAGTACAATTGGGGAAAAATAAATTTATTGCACGACTTGAGTAACTGAAGGGTTTATTTGACAGGACACAGGCATGAAGAAATCGTAATTTAAGAAATAAAGGGATGTGTGTGGGATAAAAATTGTAGAGGCAGATCAAGGAATCAATACAGAAAGTTGGTTCAAATGGATGCAGGCAGCGGTAGCTACTCTGAGATGTGAAAGTTTGTACAGGATACACCAGCGTGCAGAGCTGTATCAGACTCTTCTACTTAAAGAAGAGAAGAAAAAAAAGGGAGGGGGGAGGGGGGAAGAGGAGTAGACGGTAGCAAGTTGAAATTAAGAAGCTGTTCCGGAAACCTCAACTGGAAGAACAATAAATGAGAAAGACAGATATTCGGATTTAATTAGCATACACACCACCAAAGCTAGCAGAATTTCAGACCTGTTTACTAATAAGAATAATGAGAGTAAATCAATAATGACTTAAACAATGCTTAACAAGAAGCGCATTCACAATGATGACGATGACGATGATGATGGTAACAATAATAATACGATGATTGAGGTCAAATCCAACGAGGGTGCATAGTTACTACGGCAACTGAGTTTCAAGATGCGTATTCAGTGGTCTACAAAAGACTCGCAAATTAGACAGCGGTGGTGTAACGTAGTGCCAATGGGGAGAGTAGGGGGACTGGCCATCTCTAATGATTTTACTCGCTTACAATCTGGTGCTCTATATAGGCGTTCACAGAAATACTGCAGGTAGCAGTGGCAGTGAATATAGTAGAGTAAAAATAAGTAAGCTAATTTGGAAATTTGAAATGTAGGACATCAACAGTAATTTGTTGATATTATGATAGTAAAATGTAATCTTCACGACGTTCACGTGTCAGAAACTGCTACGTAGCATTTTGTTCCATGTAACTAACTTAAGTTTTTATAACACACTTGTGGGTGTTCCCCTCTATAAGGCAAGTTAAATTAGCCACCTTAAGGATATTAATAATTAATTATATAACTGTTATGGTTTCATCCAGTCGAAAAAGTCTTCGCCTCCCTTTTCGAAACACCATAGATATAATTTCGACATTTCCAAACGTTGTACAATGTTTGGAAATCTTTTTAAGACACTTTCGACGTTTCCGTTGGTTTTTGAAGTTGGTTTGCCTAAGAGAGGTTCATCTTCATTGTATTATCGGCCTTCTAAAATGATTTGTGCCAGCGAAAATTGTTCAAGTGGAGGGAACTGATACCAGTTAGGACTACCAGGTTACAAGAAACGTATCCAAAGAAGGGCATGAAAAATAGATAGTAACAGTTTTTTCTCGCTCACGGGGGAGCGCCACGGAAATCCTGAAACAGCTGAAGAGGCTATTGCTTGAAAATAAGCTGTACCAATTTGACGAATCTTCCCTCCATGAACCATGGACCTTGCCAATGGTTGGGTCGCTTGCGTGTCTCAGCGATACAGATAGACACCACAACAGAGGAGTATCTGTTGAGATACCAGACAAACTTGTGGTTCCTGAAGAGGGGCAGCAGTTTACTCAGTAGTTACAGGGGGAAAAGTCTCTATGACTGACTGGTCTGGCCTTGTAACATCAGTTACAACGGCCTTGCTGTGCTGGTATTTAAAAATAGCCGGAAGCAACGGGGAACTTAAGCCGTAATTTTTCCTGGGGGCATTCAGCTCTCCTCTGTAATTAAATGATGATGGCATCCTCCTGGGAAATTTATTCCGAAGGTAAAATAGTCCCCCATACGTATCTCCGGGAGGAGACAACTCAGGAGGATGTCCTCATCAGAATAAACCAAATTGGCGTGCCATGAGTAGGAGCGTGTAATGTTAGATCTCTTAATCGTGCAGATGGATTACAAAATATCCAAAAGGAAACGGACAGGTTAAAGTTTGCTATAGTGAGTATTAGTGAAGTTCACTGGCAGTAGGAACAAGACTTCTCGTCAGGTTAGTATATAATTAAAAAAACAGAATCAGTTAAGATTAAAAATGTTCAACTGACTCTAAGCACTATGGGACTTAACATCTGAGGTCATAAGTCCACTACACTTAGAACTACTTAAACCTAAGGACATCACACGCATCCATGCCCGAGGCAGGATTCGAACCTGCTACCGTAGCAGCAGCTCGGTTCCGGATTGAAGCGCCTACAACCGCTCCGCCACAGCGGCTGGCATCAGTTAGGGAAAATGGAGAAGTAGGTTTAATAACAAGTAAGGAAATAGGAATGCAAGTAAGTTGCTATGAACAGCATAGCACACGCATTATTGTAGCCAAGATAGATATGAATCACACACAAACCACAGTAGTAGTTTAGTTGCTATCCAGCTCCGCAGTTGATGAAGAGATTGAAGAAATGTGTTATGAGAGAAAAGAAATTATTCAGATAGTTAGGGAACACGTAAATTTAACTGTGATGAGAGGACTGGAATTTCATATACAGGAAAAGGAAGGGAAAGAAAAATAGTAGGCGAATATGGACTGGTAGATTTTTGCACAAAACGTAATTTAATCCCTCCGTTTAAGAACTATGAAAGAAGGCTGTATGCTTGGAAAAGACCCAGAGACACCGGATGGTTTAAGATTGATTATACAAAGGTAAGACAGAGATTTCTAAACCACATTTTAAATTGTAAAACTTTTCGGGGGCAGATATGGACTCTGACCATAATTTATTGGCTATGAACTGTAGATTAAAACTCAAGAAAATGCAAAAATGTGGGAAATGAAGTCAGATGGGACCATGTTAAGTTGAAATAAACACGGTGGTGAGAGTTTCAGAGGGCAACGGTTGACTAGAACATGGAAAAGGAATACATTAGAAGACGAATGGCTAGCTTTGAGAGATGATTTAGTGAAGGCAGCCCAGTAGAAATCCTAGGATATCATAGGACTTATTGAATTTAACTGATGAAAACAGAAAATATAAAAATGCAATAAATGAAGCAGGCGAAATGGAACACAGACGTCTAAAGAGCGAGACCGACAGGAAAAGCAAACGGCTATGCACGAATGGCTCGAGGACGAATATAAGGATTTAGAAACATATATCACTATGGGAAAGATTGATAACATTTACAGGCATATAAAAAAAGGCCTTTGGAGAAAAGTGAAGTAGCCGTATGATTATCAAGACCTTAATCAAAAACGAGAACTAAGCAAAGAAGGAAAAGCTGAAAGACGGAAGGAGTATACAGAGTGTCTATACATGGAAGACGAGCTTGAAGGCAAGAAAGGGAAGAGGACGCAGATGAAGATGTAATGGGCGATGTGATACTGCAAAAAGAATTTGACAGAGAACTGAAAGACCGAAGTCGAAGCACGTCCCCTGGAGTAGACGGCATTTCGTCGGAACTTGGCAGAGCTAACCATGACAAAACCATTGCACCTGGTGAGCAAGATGTGCGAGACAAACTGAATATCCTCAGACTTCAAGAAGAATGTAATAATTCAAATTCCAAAGAAAGCAGGTGCTGACAGTTTCTTAAGTCATGGTTGCAAAATACTAACACGAATTCTTTACAGAAGAATGGAAAAGCTGGTAGAAGCCGATCCGCAGGAAAGATCAGTTTGGACTCCGGAGATAAGTAGGAACACGCGAGGCAATACTGATCTACGATTTCTCTTAGAATATGGGTTAAGAAAAGGTAAACCTACGATTATAGCATTTGTAGGCTTACAGAAAGATTTTGACAATGTTGACTGGAATATTCTCTTTTAAGTTCTGAAGATAGCAGGGATAAAATACAGGGAGCCAAATGCTATTTACAACTTGTACAGAAACCAGACGGCAGTTATAAGAGTCACGGAGCAGGAAAGGGGAGCAGCAGTTGAGAAGAAAGTCAGACAGGATTGTAGCCTATTCTCGACGTTATTCGATCTGTACATTGAGCAAGCAGTAAAGGAAGCTATAGAAAAATTTGGAATAGGAATTACAGTTCAGGGAGAAGAAATGAAACCTCTGAGGATTTCCTATGTCACTGTAAATCTGACAGAGACAGCAAAGGATTTGGAGGAGCAGTTGAACAGAATGGATACTGTCTAAAGGAGGATATAAGATGAACATAACCAAAAGCAAAACAAGGATAACGTAAATTAATAGAATTAAATCAGGTGATGCTGAGCAAATTGCATTAGGAAACGAGAAAATTATGGTAGTAGATGAGTTTTGCTGTTTGGGCAGCAAAGTAACTGATGGAGGCCGAAATTGAGAGGATATAAAATGTAAACTGGCAATGGTAAGAAAAGCGCTTCTGAAGAAGAGAGGTTTGTTTTCGTCCAATATAAATTTCGTAAGGTTTTGTATAGAGTGCAGCCATGTATGGAAATGAAACATGGACAATAAACAATTTAGACTAAAAGAGAAAAGAAGCTTTTGAAATGTGGTGCTGCAGGGAAATGCTGAAGATTATATGGGTAGATCACGTAACCAATTAGGAGCTACTGAATAGAACCGAGGAGAAAAGAAATTTGCGGCACAACCTGACTAAAAAAAGGAGAAGGGATCTGTTAGTGGGACACATTCTGAAAGATTAAGAGATCATCAATTTAGTAATGGTGGGATGCGTGGAGGGTAAAATTCGTAAATGGAGACCAAGAGATTAATACAGCAAGCAGATTCAGAAGGATGTAGGGTGCAGTAGTAGTAATTCGGAGATGAAGAGCTTCCCACAGGATACAGCAGCATCAAACCAGTCTTCGAAATGAGGACAAACAATAACAACCTGCAAAGATGTAAGGATGAATATTAAGTGAGAAATCGAGGACTATACTACAGCCCAGCGGATACAGAAGCAGTGCAGCAGTCATTTTTCCCACGCTCCATATGCGAATACCAGCTCTACTGGTACTTTGGGAAATGCTCTCTGCCATGCATTTCACAGTGATTTGCAGTGTATAGTTGTAGATGCTAACATTCCGAAGTTTGGCCTGCAGTGAGTGATGTGGTCCTGAATACCCTTAAGCCCTACTTATGAACGAGAGCTAATGCTTCTTCCAGCTAAACGTCGCTTTACCGATTCGATGAAACCATATCAGTTATATCATTAGTCCCTAATGTCTTTAAGGTGACTACGTTAACTAGTCATACAGTGGGGAACATCCACAAGTGTCTTAAAAAAGCTTAAGAGTCGCTTACATCTACTACGTAACAGTTTCTGACGTATAACTATCGTGAAAATTACATTTTGTAACAACAAACTACTATTAATCTTATACATTTCATATCTCAAAATCTTCATTATATAGTCTGCGATACTTTTTCAGATCATTGGCTATACATCTAGGAACTCGGCTACCCAATTAAATATACTTCCTCGTGTGATTTGTTGTTAATATCATGTGTAAGCTCTCTGTCTAGTTCTGAATAGGAATACCTGCAAAAGTTAGTTCTAAATATGGTCTCTCATATACTACGTTTAGACACAACGTATTTATAATGGCTACAGAAAATAGTTCATCGATTTGCGTGAACTTGACCAGTCGTAACATACGTCTGAGTACACACGAGAAACGTGTAAACAACGGTGTTTATAGTTTCGATCTCTGCAATGGGTACGGTGTGCCTGCTGTATTAGCTTATCTCCCATCTTACAACTTACTCCGTCAGCTCGGTCAGAGGCCTAGTTAGAGTGATTTGGAAAAAGATGCATCTGAAGTCGGTGAGTACATTCAGCAGAGTTGCTTAATAATTCGATGTTGTTCATATAAACTATTAGAATATATCTCTCTTTGCTGATGACTAAATCCGCTCTATGTTGAATGGTTAAGTTCTAATCGCGAAGTGCAGCACGATCTAAATTCGGTAGGATAGGACAATGATAGCAGGGAATTCCTAATGATTCCGAAAATATTCTAGTAGCAAAAAATACTATTATACTCAAAATACGAGGTGTGCCCAGAAAGAAAACGAAGTTTCGGCATAACTGAATAAAAACAAGATATCAGCGCAATACTTTGTCTAAAATATTACACTACCTTTCTGTAATTTACTCAATGGAGCCGCCATAACAGTCGAGGCACTTACCGTAAGCTGGCGGTAGAGCTGCAAAACTAGCATGGGCTACCATAGATTACCATTTAGTAAGCGTGGACTACGGTAATTTCGCTTGTAGCTTTGGTCAGTGAAGATCGTACCCGCATTACCTGTACGTTAGGTGTATTACATACCTACTTGGCGTTACCTCATAACGATTGATAACGATTGCTTTCTTTCCCTATGCTACCAGTGCCTTATTATATTACCCTAAAGAGCAAAAGTCGTGAACTGTCTAGAACGTGAGTAAGGATATATAAAGGGCTGGGTAACCTACGGAACATTTTTGTTCTGCACAGTTATCCTTCTGTCTGTTGCTTAAGAATAAACAGAATTTATAGCAAAACTAAAACTGTCAATGTTTCATTCATGTCTTACTATAAAATTGTTGATTTGGTAACGTGAAACAGAGGGATGCTGTATTACAAATAAAGAAAAAAATGCAGATTTGTAATACAGCGCTAGAAAACGCAATTTCCTCAACAAAAACGTAAAAAATAACGCAAAACAGAAGGGTATCAAACTTCGCTTAAGTGGTTCTTCGAACTTACATAAAACATGTTTCTGTTACTCATAAAGAATTTTCGAATTTTTTAATAAAAATAGGAAACTCTTGCTTTTGATCATGAAGAAGAATGTTCTCTTGAGTCTAAAATAACACCAATAATTATACTTGAATATTTTATTATGTTTGTGTATGTAAATTGTTCTTGCATCAAAAGTAATTGGTTTGGTTACATAAAAGCGCAGAAGTTACGCGATCAACTAATTTGTGTTGCTGATTTTCGTAAAATGCAATCTGCAATTTATATTCTATAAGGGTATAAAATACACAGTGGACTAACACTGAAAGAGTTGTGGGGTTCTAATTATGTAGAGAGCAGAAAAGAAAACAAAGAAGAGAGAGAGAGAGAAAGAGAGAGAGAGAGAAAACTCGTCGGCTCCCTATCATTTTCTCTCTTACACATTCGTTTATGTTCCTTTCCCTACCAATACTACCGGTAATGCTACCATTGTACATTAGTTTTTATAACATGTAGCTAACGTATTTAAACTGTCGTGAACCAATCAGTTTAAATCAAATTTCTGTTAATTTTAGCGCGCGGGATCAGCCGAGCGGTCTTGGGCGCTGCAGTCCTGGACTGTGCGGCTGGTCCCGGCGGAGGTTCGAGTCCTCCTTAGGATAATTTAGATTAAGTAGTGTGTAAGCTTAGGGACTGATGACCTTTGCAGTTGAGTCCCATAAGATTTCACACATTTTGTTAATTTTACGTTTGGGGCTACAGACATTCAAAGCTTTGGGATGGATGCAACATAATGTACATAATTTTCTGTTTTCAGAAAGAGTGTTCTGGTGGCGCAACGTTTATTTAAGTGATATTTTCTAACAGGTCACTATTTTGCTGACTGCACAACACAGTGTGCCTTCTAAACGACCTGCGGACGAGACCTAACGAAAAACAAATATGACCTCTTTCCAGTTACTATCAGCTCCAGTGTAGAAACGGAAGTACAATCTACGCACCTAATGTGCACAAAGGTCTCCTGAAGGTATTATGCGTAGGCGTTCCTCAGGAAGGAAAGCACAATTATTTCTTTCTACTTAGTATTCGACCGCTCACTGTGCACTCAAATACTGACATACCAATGTTTAAAGAGGTTTGGGAAAGGATATGTGACAAGTATTGTACTTATCCAACAAAATCTGAAAATTTTCTTGTTTACTTATAAATATAATGTTACTTTCCGCTTCCCTCTCTGATCAGTATTGTCATTGACCTGTATCTACATCAGAATTTTTTTCAAATTATTTGTATTCCCCAAGTCACACGGGGCTGCTACAACATAGGTCTTTCTTTTTTTTTCTTGTGGTTTTAGACCCCATGCGTGTTAGTACACTGGACTGTTGTACGTATTACTAAGAACATTATTGGCACGATCCTGACGAACGAAAAGAAATGTATAATCAAACCAAGTTCAAAATTATGAAGCTTGAGAGCATAACATCCGAAAAAAAAACGAGGAAAAATTAGTTTTAAAAGTGCAGTCGACAAGGTTATTAAGAACAAACCACACGTAGAGGTATGGTAAAGATCAACAAGGATGTTAGCGATGCCCTTTTCGAAGTTTTCATTTATTCATTCAGCGTAGTCTATTTAGTGAAAACTCAGAAAAATGAACTCACGATGGCTGTATGAATCTTACTACTCCTAAAATTGTGTATATGTCTGACGTTTGGCATGGCAGATGGAACAAGCTTATTATAATCCTGGTTAGATGAGGAGACTAGCATATTCGCTAATTATTTAGAGAACCCAAAGAGTAACTTTATTTATTCTCTTAACTTCATCAAATGAGAGTCTTCGGCCCACTCTGACACTGGACCATGGTGGATAAGTAGATGCTGACTCAAAGTGTGCTTCTCTTTTACAGTTTGAGTCTCATTGATTATCTGGGTGACCTTCACAGTTTTAGACCGTTCTATACTTGAACAACGCTCGCTTTGACTGCCTTACTGTGTGACAATAATCAGTAGTAGTCGCCAGCAATTCAGTTATAGGCACATAATACACAATCGTACAGTGCGTAACAGAAGGTGTAAAACATATCGCCTCTGTAGCTAAGCGGTCGATATGTCTGACTGTGATATGGCACATGTGATTTCAATTCCATTGCTCCCAGACCTTTTTCTTCCCTTGGTGAGAGAGCTGGAATGGAGTACAATTAGTCTCGCTGACGCCAATTGCAGAGCTATTTCAGTAAAATGGAGCAGATCTAAGGTCTAGGAATCTGATAAAGAGCAGAAGAGCATAGTGCACACCCAGCATACTCTATACTGCATCCAAATGACACCTTTGGGAGAAGATGATATAGCAGATGGTCAGCATGGAACAGTCTGGCATGGCAGGACTGTGAAGACTAAGGTACTTTTTTATCCTCTCCTACTCATTTCATGTGCTGTGTTCGGAACGTGGTAAACACTGTGTAAATCTAATGTCCTCCAATTGCGCTGTCTTGCTTATCGTGTGCTATGTAAATCATGTGATCAAAAGTATCCAGATACTTGTCCGTGAACATTTATGAGGAGTCTGTCCATCCCTCGTCTTTACAATAGCTTGAGCCCTTCAGGGGGACACTTTCACCGATGTGTCTGAATGTCTGTGGCGGAATGGGATCTCATTCTTCCTCACGAGAAAAGGCAGTGTCGCTAATACTGGGGTGTGGAGTCAAGTCGATGTACTGACTCATACCAAAGGTTTTCTGTTGCGTTCAGGTGGAGACTCTGGGCAGGCCAGTTCATTTCAGGAATGTTATTGTCCACAAATCATTGCCTCACAGCTTTATGACGTGTGCCTTGCCATGCTGATATAAACTACATCGTCTCTGAACGGTTTCTCTGCTATAGGCAATACAAAAAGCTGTAAAACTTTTTGATATGCTTCAGCTATTAACGTTTTACTCAGCGAAATTGGGGGACCACGCCCTAAACAAGAAAAATAACCCCCAGACTCTTACACCACATCATCTGTATTTCACTGTTGACTTTACACAAGACGGGTGGGCAAGGTTCTCCAACAACTGACCAAACCAAATCCCTTCCATCGGATTGCCACAGGGTACAGCGTGATTCATCACTCCAAATGACACGTTTCCAGTCGTCCTACGGCCAGTGGCGCCTCTCTTTACACCACCTGAAGCGTCCCTTAGCAGACACTACGGGAATGTGTGCCTTAGGAGCTGTTCGACAATTACGTACGATTACTGTGGTAGCTGAATTTCCTGTAGCACTTTGTAACGCACGAGTGATCCCTTCCGTTTGTTTCACGCGATTTTATACAACCACCCTCCACAATGGTCAACGGTCACTGTCTATCAGCACTTGAGATCTGCCTGGTATTGGCTAGGCTGAGGTTGTTCCAGTGCATTTATATTTCACTCCCATGTCCCCAACAGGCGCCTTAGGCAACTTTAGAAAGATTGAAATGTCCCTGATGGATCTGTTACTCACGTGACATCCAATGAGTAGCTCACGTTCCGAAGCTAGTGACCTCTCCTGACTGACCCATTCTGCTGTTACTGTTTCTCGACTGACAACACAATACTCTGTGCCTTCTTTTATATTTGCGGAACGGCGTCTCGTGGCATCTAGTGGTCAATTTCACATTACATACAGGTATCCCGATACTTTCGATCACATGATCTGTGACTGGTTTAGGAATTTGTGGAATCTAAGTTCTTTTTTACGTGATGAATTATGTCATTTCTATGTCCATGTAAAGAGTGTTGAGAATTTCTTTGATGCTCTAGCGTTTATCAAGTAAACTCGTCCTTAGCTCTCCCCTGTCTCTTTTCTTTCTACAACTTAACAGGAATCTCCCACGAATGGACAAGCATTATTTCTACAGCGGTTCCAGGCCGCAGTTCAAGTTTAAGCCGCTAATCCGCGCTTCTTTGGCGCATATTTTCTGGGTTCGGCATGCATATTTGTTTCGAACTGTCAACTATCACTGCCTTCCCTGTTTAGCATCTGGTTTTGTTTCAGGTTTCTAGCTGTAACGTGACACGGAGAAAGAAAATGGAATGAAGATTCTCATGTACGAAGGAAATGAAATGCTTCAAGCTCTGGAAGCTATAACGAAATGAGATGCTAATATCAGGTGCTTGTAAACTGCACATAGTATTCCAAACAAAGCTGGTTTATAAAAATTCTGGAAAATATTAATTTCAGAGAGATGGGTCTCTCCTGTACGTTGGTGAAGAATGTGAAGCTCAATTCAGAAGATCATGGAAAATAATGGAGTCACCATTAGTAGTAGTCAAAAGATAGAAAGTGTCCATAAACTAGTTGTAGGCTTGAAGCTGGATAATCCTTTGAAAGACGGAAAACCGTGGAAGAGATGGATAGACACCCAGATATTACTCGAAGAATGCCAGAAACAATGACTCCAGGATGCAGTGTTATTGAGAAAAGACCAAGGAAAGAGCGTGTACCGTACGTTGTGATGAACAAGAAGAAGAAGAAGAAGAAGAAGAACAAGATAAAGCAAGACTTAGAAGTCGAAGACACCAAAACCAAAGAAAACAACATACTTTTGACAACAGAAGGCGAAGAAATTGGAGGAGAGGAAGGCATCATTATGATGATGAAGAACAAGAGGATGATTATGATGAAGATTTTTTTAACGACTGGTAGACATTCTCCAATGAACCGAAGGCAGATATCAACTCCGTCCACTGGAGTAACCTGAATTAATTGGTAGAGTGATTAACTTCCTTGCTAGTTTCAAAGGTGCTAGGCAATAATTCACACCATAAAAAAATAATATCTACTGAAACTTCCTGGCAGATTAAAACTGTGTGCCCGACCGAGACTCGAACTCGGGACCTTTGCCTTTCGCGGGCAAGTGCTCTATCAACTGAGCTCCCGAAGCACGACTCACGCCCGGTCCTCACAGCTTTACTTCTGCCAGTATTTCGTCTCCTACCTTCCAAACTTTACAGAAGCTCTCCTGCGAACCATGCAGAACTAGCACTCCTAGGTCCCGAGTTCTAGTCTCGGTCGGGCACACAGTTTTAATCTGCCAGGAAGTTTCATATCAGCGCACACTCCGCTGCAGAGTGAAAATCTCATTCTGGAATATTTACTGAAGAAGAAGAACTTTAAGAAACATAGTAAATAAAATAAAATAAAGTGGGAGGCTTAATTTCAGGTTGGGACGTTGCGTGTGAGAACAGCCGGTCAGTAGAAAGACAACCACAAAAGGCTCCTTTCGCAAACTAGAAAGGTTTGGGAACGGTTCACACAATTATTGCGAGGGATATTGCATCGAACAGCTTGCTTTGTATCTTGCGAATAGCTGGTGACAGATGGTGTTCAATTGCAAAGGAAAACTGAAAGTATATATGCAGACTTATAGCGCTAATATTAGAAGCAGGACACACTGTCCGCTACTGGTATAAAAATACAGATTTAAGATCTGATAGCTGACACTGACTGTCAAGTCGTGGCACATATACTGTCAAGTTGTAGCACATAAACTGTCCGCTTCTGGTTTTAGAATGCTATTTCACTTCTGATGTTCTGAATGCCACCCATTTCTGTCAATTATCACTGCCTTGCCTGCTTAGCATTATCAGCAGAAGATAAGAAACATTTTGTACTGCAAGATAACATTAATAACCTAATGTTTGGGTGGGTTTGAAAGCATGTCAATCCTCATTTCGTGCCTGCTTGCTGTTCATTGTGCTATTTCATCAATATGTTACTAAGTGTTAAGTAGTTTCTACTGTACAGGCACACGTTAGGATCGTCAGCAGAAGATGACAGACCGTTTGTACTGAAAAAAGCATGAGTCACTAGATTATTTTGGGTGACTTTGGAAGCATAGCACACCTCATTCCATACAAATGCATATTATACGGTTCAGTATGCTATCTTGTGAAAGTGTCACATCATTTACACTGTGAGACAGCAGAGCATGACAGTGTCTTATTGTAAGATTAGGCTAAAAGGGATGAAAGGAAATTCAGTATCTAACACTAAGATAACTGGAGACAGAACACAAACGCAGATTATTGAAGGAAATCAGCTGTGCCCTTTCAAAGTAACCATCTCAGGATTTGCCTTCAGTGATTTAGGAAAATCATGGAAAAGTTAATCAGGATAGCTGAAGAGAAATTTGAACCACCATTCTCCAGAACATGAGTTCATTGTGCTGCACTACCTCAGTAAGATGAAGTTAAAGCATGCAGTCAGTAATCTTAGGGTTAGTTTGATACTAATTTTAATATAATGCGCACAACTCCTCTGCCCTCTCCCTGGTCACTGACCAACAAGCAGTTGCATTTGAACTTCATGCACATCGGAGGGTTTCAGTTTGCTCTCTGTATTTACCTCCGCTAGATGCAGTAGACTCTGAGGCTTTCACAATTCTTATGGCAAAACTCTCCCAACCACTTCTCTTCCTGGAAGACTTCAATGCTCATCATCTCATGTGGGGCTCGACCTCTACTTGCCCTCAGGGTCGAGTTTTGGAGTGCCTCCTGACATCTCAAGAGCTGTGTACAGTAAACAATGGTACTCCCACTCATTTCTGTCCTGCTACTGGGTCATTCTTGGCCATCGATCTATCTCCCTGCTCTCCAGCTCTTGCCAACTCTGTTCACTGGGAGGTCATTGACGACCATCATCCCAGCGACGACTTCCCAGTTCGCATCCACTTGCTGGGTGCAGGACTGCTTCAACGGAACCCACCAAAACGAATGGTAAGCAGTGCTAACGGGACGCTGTTTAGCCAACTGGCTGTGTTTGAACATTGCAACAGCGTCCAGGTATGGCTGGACTACATCACACAAGTGATTCATCATTTTACGTATCCATCCCAAAGCCTTAGGAGGCAACCTGTACCTTCGTGGACAGACGAGTGTCGTTCAGCAATCTGGGACAGGCGTGCGGCTCTTCTGCCTCTGCGGCAGACAATCTCATAGCGTTTCGAGTCACGACAGCCAAGGCTCGACATATAATTAAGGAGAACAAGAACGGGTCTGGCGAGCGTTCCTGAATTCTATAAACCGTTCCACTCGTTCTACGAAAGTATGAAAAGCAATCTGGAGGACATCTGATAAATACAGTACTGAAACAGGGGTGTCTCCAAACGACAACTGGAGATATCGCTGAGACGCTGGCGGAGAATTTTACAAAAACTACTGCAACTGCCAACCAGGATCCGACGTTAGTCGCTACCGTGAGACTGTAGAGATGGGAAAATTGGACTCCAGATCCATTAATTCTGAGGCTTACGAATGTCCTTTCTCCATGTGGGATTTGGAGATTCGTGATACTGCATCCAGTCACGACCAAATCCAGTACTGCATTATTCGACATTTGTCAGCAACGCCAAAGGAAATCTTCCTCGAATATTTTAATCTAATATGGCAGAACGGTAACATTCCACTCGTTGAGAGAGGCAGTTTTGGCACCTCTCCTCAAACCAGGAAAGGACCGCACATATCCCAGTAGTTATCGGAGTATTGCTTTAGCGAACTGTGCAGATAAGATCGTGGAGCGAATGGTTAACCGTCATGTGGTCTGGCTGTTATAGACTAGGCAACTCCTTAGCCGCTCTCAGTGTGGATTCCGGAGATTTCGCTCCAATGTCGACAACGTGAATCTGTTAGAGGCGGCTCTTCAGCAATCTTTCCTGCAGAAACATCACTGTAACAGTATATTTCTTGATATCGGTAAGGTGTACGATACAACTTGGAGACACTATATTCTCACACAACTGCGTCAGTGGGGCTTTCGTAGCCACCTCCCCATCTTCATACCGTCTTCCCTGTCGCAGCGGTTTTTTAGGACCCGAAATAGCGACTCACTGTTAGATCGTTTAGAACAGGAGAATGGTGTCCAACAGGACAGTGGTTTAAGTGTTACTCTGTTTGCCATAGCCATAAACATTATCACATCTACAGTAAGGAGACAGTGCTCCTTATTTGTGGACGATTTTTCTGTTTTTTGTTCCTCCTCCAGTGTTGCAACAGCGAGCCGTCGTTGCAACTTACATGCAGAAGTTAGAAGAATGGGCTGGAAAGAAGGGATTTCAGTTTTCTGCAGGTAAGTGCGTGTGTGTTCATTTTAATCGTCTTATTTTTAGTTTACCTGGCTTGCATACGAGGGACATCATCATACAGTTTAACAAAAAAAGGATTCTGGACCTCATTTTGACTCGAAATTGTCTTGGTTGCCACACCTGAGACCTGAAAGCCAGAACTCTCAAGGTCTTGGGGAGTGGACATGGCGCTTCTGCTACAGCTTTGTAGGGTTTTCGCGCGATCGCCTCTGGACTGTGGGTGCACGGTGTATGGATCGGTGTGAACCTCCTTATCTGAAGATCATTGACTCTGTTCACTATGAGGATATTCGGCTGGCTATGGGTGCTTATAGACCAGGTCCATATCCAGCCTCTATGTTGAGGCTGGGGTACCGCCACTTAGCATTCGGCGGCAACTCCTCATGGTGCATCAGGTATGTAAGTTCCCCGAAGCTTCAACTTCACCCACACAGCATACTATTGTTCGTCTGCCTCTGGAATGCCTTTCTTCAGTCGTCCACTTGCCACAATTCCGTTTGGCATCCGCGTGCAGAGTGCGCTGGAGTCACTCAGTGTGGGAGCAAGTACGGTCCCAAATCCAGGGTATAAACCGTCCGCCGCCGTAGAGTAATTTTAGGTTTGTTGCACTGCAGGAGAGATTGCACTCCTGCTTCCGTTTTAAATGAAAACATTTTATCTGAGCAGCACAACTATGTAGCTGTTTATAAGCATGGGTCGAAACAGGAGGGCTCCGTTGGTTACTTTATTATATTCCCAGAAAGTGTCTTCAAGCCCCGACTGCCTCAAGACTTTACTGTCTTTGATTCAGAACTGTGTGCGATCCTGTGGGGACCGGAGCAGATGAGACATTCTTCCAGTGCTAAATTTCTTGTCTGTTCCAATTCTTTGATTGGCCTTCGCTCTCTACAACATTTGTATTAAGCAGATAAAGTCATCCACAATATCCAGGATGATCTCCTCCAGCTACATCGAATGGGGAAGGAGGTGTCATTCTGCTGTGTGCCAGGGCACATGGGTATTGCAGGATGGATCTACCAGCCAAGGAGGCATGTCACGACACTGCATGCTGTCACCTCGCTGTTGAGGTACAAAGTCGTGCGTCAATGGGAAGACGAGTGAAGTGACTGACAATAAGCTTTGTGTCATAAAGCCCACAACTCAACCGTGGTGTTCTTCCTTCCAGCCACATAGAATGGACGAGATCCTGATTACTCATCTTAGTATCGCCCACTGCGTTATGAAACGCGGCTTCTTACTCCAGCGAGAGGACCTCCAATGGGTGGTGCTTGTGACGTACAGATAACTGTGCGCCACGTGTTATTGGACTGTATTTTATTTTCTGGCCAGCGGGACGCGGCGGTTATGGCGCTTGACCTGCCTTCTATTTTAAGTAACTTTCAAACGAATGTGGTTCGAGTTTTAAAATTCTGTAATTGTCCAACAATTTTAACAAGATTGTAGGCTGCTGTTTTTAACGTGTTAACAGCGTGACTGACTTACCCAAGTTTTTGTAAGTGGTCAGCCACTCACATTTCCCTGTGTTTTCCTTTTAATTTTTCTGTGTTTTCTTTGCTTTGTGTTTCAATTTCATGTATAGGTCCTTTCCCTTTTCCTAATTTATTTTAGCGCATGTGAGATAGTAACTGTATCTTCATTTAGAGTCCATAAGTGTGCGACAGTTTTAGAGTTTATCTCCACATTCGTTTGTTTTGATAAGTCTAAGGGCGCTGATGATATCGCCGTGGAGCGCCTATAAAATCCAAACACACACACACACACACACACACACACACACACACACACACACACCAAGCACATCGCAACCTGTTTGTATCTGTTACCACCATACGAGAACAAGTAATTGAACCCCTGCAGTATTCTGTGTCGTCCCATAATACTGGCCAGAGACTATCAGCAGCAGGACTATGGCATTACGTCACATGTGTAGGCTGCCGTTAACACCATAACACGAACGGCTGCGTTTGGAGCCATGAACGGGTAGCATGGATTCGTGATGAATGGCGTAGCACTACGTTCAGCTATATATCGTGGTTCAGCACCTCCAAGATGACCATAGTCGGCGAGTATGGTGACGACCTGGGGAGAGGTCCCAGTCTTCCACTGCTTTGGAGAGCGCAGCTATGTTAATGCTCGCATCATAGTATGGGAAGCCATCGAGTGCGACTTCACGTCATCGCTGGTACTGACAGAGGGACCTGTGGCAGCGCAACAATATGTCATGGGAATCATGCATCCTCATGTGCTACCTGTCACGGGACAGAATCCGTGTGACATTTTTCCGCAGGACAGCGCTCGTCCTCAAATGGATATGTCTCTATGAACAGTCTGCGTGATGTTGGGGTACACTCATGGCTAGCAAAATCCCCAGATCTGTCCCTGACAAAACATTTGTGATACCCGTCCGTCCGTCAGCTTCGTCCAACTGCCATTATCCAGGATATCAAGGTCAGATTTGAGCTAGCTTGCCTCACGAGTGGATACAACGAGTGCATAACACCCTTCCCAACCTAATCAGTACACGCATTGGACCCAGAGCGGTTGCAACGTCATACTGGTAATTATATTCATACTGCCAGGTTGTTTGTACATTTGATTCTGTTTTTTAACCCTCTTAAGTCGTGATGTTTCATACAATTTTTTGCCACCCCTTTTCGATGCTCAACTTTTATTCATGCAGTATACACCAAAGCTCTAAAAGAACTGGTGCAGGCATGCGTATTCAAATACAGAGGCAGAATACAGCGCTGCGTTCGGAAACACCTATATAAGTCAACACGCGTCTGGCACAGTTGTTTGATCGGTTACTGCTGCTACAATGGCAGGTTATTACGATTTAAGTTTGAACGTGGTGTTAGAGTCGGCGCACGAGCGCTGGGACACAGCATCTCTTAGGTAGCGATGAAGTGTGGATTTTCCCATACGACCATTTCACGAGTGTACCGTGAAAATCAGGAATTCGGTAAAACATCAAACCTTCGACATCGCTGCGGCCGGAAAAATATCCTACAAGAACGGCAGCAACGACGAATGAAGAGAATCGTTCAAAGTGACAGCAGTGCAACAGTTAAGCAAATTACTGTGGATATCAATGCAGAGCCATCAACAAGTGTCAGCGTCCGAACTATTCAACGTAACATCATAGATACGGATTTTCGGAGCCGAAGGCCCACTCGTGTACCCTTCATGACTGCACGACACAAAGCTTTATGCCTGTCCTGCGCCCCTCAACACCGACTTTGGACTGTTGGTGACTGGGAATACGTTGCCTGGTCAGACGAGTGTCGTTTAAAACTGCATCAAGCGGATGGACGTGTACGGGTATGGAGATAACCTCCTGAATCCACGGACCCTGCATGTCAGCAGGGGACTGTTGAAGTTGGTGGATGCTCTGTAATGGTGTGGGGCGTGTGCACTAGGAGTGATATGGGACCCCTAATGGGTCGAGATACGACTCTGACTGGGGACATCTACGTAAGCATCCTGTCCGATCACCTGCATCCATTCATGTCCATTGTGCATTCCGACGAACTTCGGCAATTACAGCAGGACGATGCGACATCCCACACGTCCAGAATTACTTCACAGTGGCTCCAGGAACACTATTGTCAGTTTAAAAACTTCCGCTGGCCACCAGACTCCCCAGACATGAACATTATTGAGCACATCTAGGATGCCTTGCAACGTGCTGCTCAGAAGTGATCTCCACCCGGTCGTACACTTATGGATTTATGGACTGCCCTGCAGCACTCATGGTGTCATTCCCCTCCAGCACTTCTTCAGATATTAGTCAAGTCCATGCCACGTGGAGTTACGGCACTTCTGCGTGCTCGCGGTGGCCCTACGCGATATTAGGCAAGTGTACCTGTTTATTTGACTCTTCAAAAAAAATGGCTCTGAGCACTATGGGACTTAACATCTGAGGTCATCAGTCCCCTAGAACTTAGAACTACTTAAACCTAACTAAGGACATCACGCACATCCATGCCCGAGGCAGGATTCGAACCTGCGACCGTAGCGGTCATGCGGTTCCAGACTGAAGCGCCTAGAACCGCTAGGCCACTCCAGCCGGCATTTGACTCTTCAGTTTATGTATGTAAGCAGATGAGTCGAACAGTGCTTGTCTCTTGTGGCCAGGAACCAATGCTGTTATAGTAATCGGTACAGTTTACTGTAACGCAACTGTCTCTTGAAGTACTTGGACTACCGATTCATAAAAGCCAGGAAGGGGTATAATGTCGATGGCACACAGGCTGTGTGCAAACTAGCGGCCTAACTATAGCATTTTCTCGGCGCGGCACTAGGAGGAGAAGGATGGCATGCTTTCTCCCCGGCCAATTTTAAACTCCATGAAAGATCCCTGCTGCACACTTGATAAGAGGCTGAATGACACTGGGACCGTACTGGAGGGACTGGAACAAGGAAAATCCCTGCCCCTATCCAAGAGTAAGGTATTTACCCAAATAAATTGTTGAATTCCTTAAACAATAAATTTTCACACCCATAATATTTTCTGGTGTAATAAGAATGCTCCCCGCTCCACTCACCTGTCTTAAATAATCGCGGAAGGCTTCTAGGCCCTCTGACTTCTTTCGACGTTACAACGGAGTCAGCTCACAATGAATTGTCACTCATGTCGTGTCGTCTACTATAAGGGACGTGACTGCAAACATGAAGGAGGAAAGATTTGGCACTGCCCTTATCAAAGGAACGCCCTTTTTTTAACCACTTACATTCTAAGTTATGATTACCATCTGGGTTATCGGCCGTTTTAGCGAACGACCGCCGGGTTGTCGACCGCGTTTTACTTTTTATCCGTCGTAGCAATATGGTGAAGAACATTTAATCTCTAGTTCGGGACCTCCGTCTGTCTGTGGCGCATTTTATGGTCCTTTCTCAAAGTATTTCTTTTCGTCGATTGGGCTTAAATGTGTAGTCGTTTTTAACTCTTCTGCCGTCTTCGTGTTTTATGCTTCTGATATAGACGCGTATGACCCTAGTTGTTTTTGTGCCCTAAAACTAAACAAAACTATAAACCTTTGATAGTCGGATTGGGGTTTGATCGCAACTCATCCCATATGTGAGTCTGCCTTAACAATTGCATCCCTCACTCACTATTCCATTCCTCAGTAGAAATTTGTTAATAACTACGAGGTTCCGCACCATTGTTGTAAGTTCGAGACATATGCTTATTCTGTACCTACATCCATTGTTTAAGAGCTAAATTTTCAGGCTGCCATACTCTTTGTTAGATATCCAAGAACGACACAATTTTAACGATTTGTCACTATTACAACTATAAAACACTCCTACATTTTCAGTTTGTATGATAATTATAAAGATTTAACTACGAGGAACAGAAATAGATAAGCATATGCCTATGAAGATTTTTTAAGCTTCCTAGCTTATTTTTGCTGCGAAACAGTCTGTTGAGAGCGTTAGAATTCTTGTAATATACGGTGTATCTTTGACTAAACGAGTTCAGAAGTTGTGTTGTACGAAGACGATCAAACTGTCGACAGTAACCACTATGGAGAAAAACGCATTTCAGCGTTGGAGAACGGTCGAAACTGTCTGCTATAACTGCCAGCTTATTTTGTGTACTCTCACAAGTGTATCAACGACCATCTCTATGATTTTAAATGGGATTCTTATCAGAAATGTTTGAACTTTTACGACTCCGTCTAATTGACGAACTGCATAAAATAATGCCCCATAGGTTTAACTCTGGTAAATCAACGTCGATATTCACGTGTTGGATAGTCTGTGTCTTTACTTTCTAAATGTGTGCAAATCGCTACACATCTCTTCTGCCGAAGACAGGATAGTAACCCCAGGTCTTTGTCCACGAGAATACCCTGCTGTGTTTTCCAAGAGAACTCATGAGGCGCGAGAACAGCACTCGAGTTTTGTTACGCTGTTCCATCATGTTGATGTTTCGTCACCAGTACCATTCCTAAGATGTCCAGATCTGTGCCGGCCGAAGTGGCCGTGCGGTTAAAGGCGCTGCAGTCTGGAACCGCAAGACCGCTACAGTCGCAGGTTCGAATCCTGCCTCGGGCATGGATGTTTGTGATGTCCTTAGGTTAGTTAGGTTTAACTAGTTCTAAGTTCTAGGGGACTAATGACCTCAGCAGTTGAGTCCCATAGTGCTCAGAGCCAGCCAGCCAGATCTGTCTTACAAGCAAGATACCGTCTTGTAAGTCTCCTTCAAAGTAAAATAAGCACCATTTTATGGCTCTGAGGCACTCCTTAATAATATTTCCAAGCAGACATATCAAGAGCCGCTTATTTTCTTTGTTTGAGGGTAAGCAATTGTATTCGCATTGTAAAAGCTATTCTGAGAAAAATATTGCTCACCTTTCGAAAAAGCAGAAAGTTGTGTGAATGACTAGCCTAGGACATCGGGCAATTCTTCGAAAAATGTAATTTTTGGTGACGACTCTAGTAAACTGATACATGGCTGAAACATATCTTTACCAGACCTTATCTAGGGGAATAACAAAATGTTCCTACATCTGGTGCACAGCAAACAGTTCAATTATTAACTTTCCAATTTAAAAAAACAAACAAAACCCCAGCAAGTTGTGAGGCTGGTGTGAAACTTATTTTGAACAATTTAAAGTCAGTACTTAAATGTTTATTGTGAAAATTGTTGAATAAGCCACTGCGAATCTGCCGCAGTTTTTCCTGGATTAGGAGATCTAAAGTGTACATAGCTTAAAATAGTACAGACCGACATTATATTGGAGCGAGTCCCCCATTCTGTCACCTTGTTACTACCTGATGACACAGTTTGTTAAGAAACATTTACACCTAAATATAAAATCCACAAACCACCGAAATGTACGTGGTACATAATACCTATATTAACAACTGTAAGCCCTATTCCATCCATGCGTGGTGGGAGGAAAGAAGGACTTTTTAAATACCTTGTTATGTGCCACAATCTCTCTTATCTTAGTCTCCTATAACTATGTGAGATTCCAACAGAATTTTCGAACAACTTCCTCGAATACTGAGTCATTTACATGAACGTTCATGGCTTCCATTAAAGTTTCCTGAGCATCTCTGTTACACTTACGTGCGGGCTACACTTTATGTTCCTCGCGTAATGGATGCCTTTCACTTTTAAGAATTCTTCTAAAAAATCTAAGAGTTCCATTCTCTCGCCTGCTACTGATTTTGCATGTAAGTCCCAGTTCATATCGTTTAATAGCATTACCTCATAATATTTAACCAATTTCTACACTAATACTTGTAAAGGGCGGATCTCCTAAGGATGGTACGGGCGGAGGACAAGCGAAGGCAGATCCCACTGTCCAGACGTTCTTGCGGAGCAGCTGTTGGTACTATTAGGGCAACAGTGTCGATGAATCGGTTTATGGGCAACGAAAGTGGATGGGCTGCCCACCAATATGCACAGCAAATACCTTCTGTAGTAAACATTTCACAATTAACACAAATATGACTGACTGTCAACAATTACGATACAGAATGAAGAGCTGATGGCTCAGCTGGTACTTGATTCGCACGTGAAATCGTCGTGTTAACTACAGCTTCTGAGATTCAGTCAGATCTGGACTGAGCCTGCAGTGAACATAGCACTGCTGAGGTGTGTCACTATTGACGTATCTTGCCAAGCTCTTCGGACCCACGCTCGCCGTACGTGAAATGGTAATGTGAATCACAGCTTCTGATATTCAGTTAGATCTGGACAGAGCCTGCAGTGAGCATAGCACTGCTGAGGTGTGTCACTATAGACGTATCTTGATAAACGTTTCGGGCCCTGGCTCGCTGTACTTATAACGGTCATGTTAGGCCAGCGGTGAGCATAGCTTTGCCGAGGTGTGTCACTGTTGACGTATCAGCCAAACGTTTCGGGCCCTGGCTCGCCATATGTGAAACGGTAATGTTAACCACAGCTTCTGAGATTCAGTTATGTCTGGACTGAGCCAGCAGTGTGTATAGCTCTGCTGGGATGTTTCGCTATTGACGTATCTTGCCAAACGCGTCGGGCCCTGGCTCACCGTACGAGAAATTGTCATGTTAACCACAGAATCTGAGATTCAGTTAGATCTGTACTGAGCCAGCGGTGAGCAAAGCTGTGCTGAGGTACGTAACTCTTGCCGTATCTTGCCAAACTCTTCGGGTCCTACCTCGGCTATGTACCGTGAATAGAATTATCGCAGGTAGTACTAAAACAAGGGAGTTCCTGGAAACTTGATGGTTTGAATACCGGACCAAGAGAACTAAGTGCATGGTTTCAGGTCACGTAGCATCTGCGGCTTCTTCCGCGCACCCATCTTGCTATATGAAGCTCGACAACAGAAATAACTATTTTTACATATTTTTATGTACGAACAATAATTGTATAATTCTAGGATCCCAAAATAGATTAGTGGACCTTGAATTAAACAAGAGCAAGTGGAATGAAATTCGGTTATCAGAACTGCGCCGAAAAAATAAAGACTTAATAAATTTAAAATCACGGAATACCTTATAACAACGAGGAACAGAGCAGAGACCAAATTCAGGTATAAGCTTTATTTCAACAAGAAAATTAGAAATAGTACTATAGATATTAGCACGAACTGAGTTAAAATAAACAAAAGGAGAATGCTGTTGTTATTGTGGTCTTCAGTCCTGAGACTGGATTGATGCCGCTGTCCATGCTACTCTATCCTGTGCAAGCTTCTTCATCTCCCAGTACTTACTGTAACCTACATCCTTCTGAATCTACTTAGTGTATTCATCTCTTGGTCTCCCTCTACGATTTTTACCCTCCACGCTGCCCTCCAATGCTAAATTTGTGATCCCTTGATGCCTCAGAACATGTCCTACCAATCGATCCCTTCTTCTGGTCAAGTTGTGCCACAAACTCCTCCTCAATTCTATTCAATACCTCCTCATTTGTTACGTGATCTACC
The DNA here is from genome assembly GCF_023898315.1 of Schistocerca nitens. Classification (NCBI taxonomy): domain Eukaryota; kingdom Metazoa; phylum Arthropoda; class Insecta; order Orthoptera; family Acrididae; genus Schistocerca; species Schistocerca nitens. Next base: position 251,760,469 of record NC_064617.1, on the reverse strand, counting down.
CATCTAATCTTCAGCATTCTTCTGTAGCACCACATTTCGAAAGCTTCTATTCTCGTCCTGTCCAATCTATTTATCCTCCATGTTTCACTTCCATACATGGCTACACTCCATACAAATACATTCAGAAACGACTTCCTGACACTTACATCTATACTCGATGTTAACAAATTCCTCTTCTTCAGAAACGGTTTTCTTGTCATTGCCAGTCTACATTTTATATCCTCTCTACTTCGACCACCATCAGTTATTTTGCTCCCCAAATAACAAAACTCCTTTACTTCTTTAAGTGTCTCATTTCCTAATCGAATTCCCTCAGCATCACCCGACTTAATTCGACTACATTCCATTATCCTCGTTTTTCTTTTGTTGATGTTCATCTTATATCCTCCTTTCAAGAACTGTCCATTCCATTCAACTGCTCTTCCAAGTCATCGGCGAACCTCAAAGTTTTTATTTCTTCTCCATGGATTTTAATACCTACTCCGAATTTTTCTTTTGTTTGCTTTACTGCTTTCTCAATATACAGATTGAATAACATCGGGGAGAGGCTACAACCCTGTCTCACTCCCTTCCCCACCATTGCTTCCCTTTCATGCCCCTCGACTCTTATAACAGCCATCTGGTTTCTGTACAAATTGTAAATAGCCTTTCGCTCCTTGTATTTGACCCCTGCCATCTTTAGAATTTGAAAGAGAGTATTCAAGTCAACATTGTCAAAAGCTTTCTCTTAGTCTACAAATGCTAGAAACGTAGGTTTGCCTTTTCTTAATCTTTCTTCTAAGATAAGGCGTAAGGTAAGTATTGCCTCACGTGTTCCACCATTTCTACGAAATCCAAACTGAACTTCCTCGAGGTCGTCTTCTACCAGTTTTTCCATTAGTCTCTAAAGAATTCGCGTTTGTATTTTGCAGCTGTGACTTATTAAACTGATAGTTCGGTAATTTTTACATCTGTCAACACCTGCCTTCTTTGGGACTGGATTTATTATATTCTTCTTGAAGTCTGAGGGTATTTCGCCTGTCTCATACATCTTGCTCACCAGATGGTAGAGTTTTGTCAGGACTGGCTCTCCCAAGGCCGTCAGTAGTTCCAATGGGATGTTGTCTACTCCCGAGGCCTTGTTTCGACTCACGTCTTTCAGTGCTCTGTCAAACTGTTCACGCAGTATTATATCTCCCATTTCATCTTCATCTACATTCTCTTCCATTTCCATAATATTGTCCTCAAGTAATTGCCCTTGTATAGACCCTCTATATACTCCTTCCACCTTTCTGCCTTCCCTTCTTTGCTTAGAACTGGGTTGCCATCTGAGCTATTGATATTCATATAAGTGGTTCTCTTCTCTCCAAAGGTCTCTTTAATTTTCCTGTAGGCAGTATCTATCTTACCCCTAGTGAGACAAGCCTCTACATCCTTACATTTGTCCTCTAGCCATCCCTGCTTAGCCATTTTGTACTTCCTGTCGATCTCATTCTTGAGACGTTTGTATTCCTTTTTGCCTGCTTCATTTACTGCATTTTTATATTTTCTCCTTTCATCAATTCAATTCAATACCCAATAACCAATACCCAAGGATTTCTACTAGCCCTCGTCTTTTTACCTACTTGATCGTCTGCTGCCTTCACTACTTCATCCCTCAGAGCTACCCATTCTTCTTCTACTGTATTTCTTTCCCCCATTCCTGTCAATCGTTCCCTTATGCTCTCCCTCAAACTCTCTACAACCTCTGGTTTAGTCAGCTTATCAAGGTCCCATATCCTTAATTTCCCACCTTTCTCACCTTTTTGCAGCTTCTTCAGTTTTAATCTACAGTTCATAACCAATAGATTGTGGTAAGAGTCCACATCTGCCCCTGGAAATATCTTACAATTTAAAACCTGGTTCCTGAATCTCTGTCTTACCATTATATAATCTATCTGATACCTTTTAGTATCTCCAGGGTACTTCCATGTATACAACCTTCTTTCATGATTCTTGAACCAAGTGTTAGCTATAATTTATGCTCTGTGCAAAATTCTACCAGACGGCTTCCTCTTTCATTTCTTAGCCCCAATCCATATTTACCTACTATGTTTCCTTCTCTCCCTTTTCCTACTCACGAATTCCAGTCACCCATGATTATTAAATTATCGTCTCCCTTCACTACCTGAATAATTTCTTTTATGTCATCATACAATTCATCAATTTCTTCATCATCTGCAGAGCTAGTTGGCATATAAACTTGTACTACTGTAGTAGGTGTGGGCTTCGTGTCTATCTTGGCCACAATAATGCGTTCACTAAGCTGTTTGTAGTAGCTTACCCGCACTCCTATTTTTTAATTCATTATTAAACCTACTCCTGCATTACCCCTGTTTGATTTTGTATTTATAACCCTAAAAGGAGAATATACTAAATATAATGAAATACTTATTGATTTAATCATTGCAATCAAATTCCTATCTTATGTAACAGCTATCAAATTTACAAACAATGCGATTGTGAAATGGTTAGTAGCCTACCAAGGACTACTTCAAAGGTACTGCCAGTCAACTTTATTGTTTCCCTGTACATAAAGAATAGTCTGAACGCGATACTAGGAACGTATCAATTAATATACACACCAAAAAACGGCACGCAGTCAAACACAAGGCAAGGAAAATATTTACAGGAACGTTAATGACAAAATGATAGGGCCGGTATCTTCATTTGAATATTTGTCATGTGATACACAGGGTGTGGCGCTTAAATCCGGACAAATTGCAATCTGAATTTCCGGCCATGTAGTATTTCCGCCGCAGATTCGCGATTGGCGTTCTTGAAAGGCCTAGGCATTAGTAAGTAAACAGTCAGAACCTCGAAATGGCTGAGGTGTTACGGACAAGTGCGGAGTACAACCGAAGAGCAGCGATAGTCGAAAGCCTTCGCACTGGGAGCTCGACAACTGCAATATCGTTCGAGTCTTCGGGTACCCGAGCTCGACTGTTTACGATATTGTGCCCAAGTATAATGCTTCGGAGAAGTCTGGGGAAGGTTCAGCTAACCCGGCGAGGAAACCTCATTCGCGGAAACTCCTGTCACGAACTGCAGCATTCATCGAAAAGGCTCAGCCGTTGATTTAGGAGGACTCGGGGCAATTGCTGAGGAAATTGGCGTCACTATTGAATGTGAGCGAGCGAACAATGCGTAGGATGGCAGAGGAGGACCCCATACGAGTCAGTCCTAAACTGGTTCTCGGATAACGTGGACATTTTCTACTCAAAGGAGTTGTGGCCCCCGAATAGTCCGGCTTTGAGTCCCCTCGTCTACTATGTTTGGAGCGTAGTCGAAAGAGTTACCAGTAAGACGAGGTGCCCTAATGTCGCTTCTCTACGAACCGCTATCGAAGCAGGATTCGCGAATATGCACAGTCCTGTTTTAAAGAGTGCGTGTGATCACTTCGGGACGTGATTGGAGGCGGTCGTTGTGACTGAAGGGGGTTACATCGAGTAATATTACTCTTGAAAGATACCGCTACTTATACGTAAAATGATTTCCATTTTCGTTTGTATTTTGATTTAATACATTAGATTTTTAAAGAATCAATTTTTTACGGATTTAAGGGTCACATCCTATGTCTATCAAAAGGGTGACGTAAAAGACAGTACCCATAAGTGGCATAAACTAAATGGGTGCACTAACAGGAACCAGAGCGCGTAACATTATCTCTAATTTGCTTTGTGCTAAGAAACTGAAACATGTACATCACTAGAACAAGAAAAGAGTAGGATAGAAACATTAGAAATAAGATTTTTCGATAGACCAAAAATGTGACCTTACAAGATACAATTGAAAGTGATTATGTTAATAGAGAACTTAATGACGGTGAAATGTCCGATGAAGTGTATGACTACCAAAGAGAATGACTCATTTACAACAAATGACCCGACCGTCTATTGTAACATACCTACCTAAACGAAGATGTGACGTCGGCCAATCGCAAGCGAAATGGAGTCATCTGTTTCGGAACGGGTTTCTTTTTTTTTTTTTTTTTAATCAGTCGTGTTTCTAAGAAAAGACGTCATCCTATGTAGACGGCATCAGGATACAGGCAGTAGTAAGATAACAATTTCAGACCCTTAAACTGGGGAAACAACGAAGGAAAATTAATTAATGGATCATACACGTATATGATACACCTTCGTTTTGTATATGATACTGCACTGTTTGCCTTTAGAGAAGATAATCATAGACGACAGTTAGAATGAATTAAAAGATTAAATACAGCGGGCGTGAAGTAATGTCTTGTCCACCCATCGAAATGAAATCGGTGTAAATTAACATAGTAGTTACAGAACCGGTATAAAGGTTTTTGTGTTTGTGGTGGTTGCAGAGTGAATCCACAGAAAAAGAACTAAACACAAGCGTAAAAATGGCCTGGAGTGACTACTGAAATAGAAAGTTTAGATTCGGTGTTTATTGCAAGTTTAGTATTATAGCAATCACTCATGCAGTTTTAATACGCATAGAAAAGACAAAAGGGTGGAACGTCCACGGGACAATGTAACCAAAACAGACGGAGAAAGAGCAGCTCGTGTCCTTTTGGAAAGAACCTTCCCGGCATTTGCCTCTAGCGATTTAGGGAAACCACATTTTTCAAACTACACCTAATCAAAAATTGATCATTACCCACCCAGCAGTGGAGAGATACTTGTGAGCTATAATTGGAAGACACAGAAAAAAAAAAAGACTGGATTACAGAACAGACATGATTATAGATATAACGAAAGCGGACACACAGCCAAACGAATGGATTGCAGATAGATCAAGGAAGAGTTAAGTATCTACTGTAGAGTGGATAGTTGATGTCAAAAAATACAAAGGAATTAAATTGATGTGTGTAATGGAGGACTGCAATTTATGGAAAATTGTGGAGGAGAGTAACATTAGTAGCGCGCTAATCCGACCTCGGATGGCCGGACTTCCCATTTGGTCGTACTATCCAGTGTACGGTGCTTGTTTACGCTTACGGGCCGATGTTAGAGAACTTGTCGATGACACATCGTCTGCGATATGGACAGAAGGCAGGCGATCGTTGCTAGGTCAGTCTTAGTGTGAAATATCTTGTTTCTAACCCGATCAATAAGTGTTATTGTACAAGCATTTACTTTATAAATTAGTGACAGCGTTCTTCTTCATTAAAGCGTTTAAAACCAAAATGTGGCACCAATTGAAATTAAAAATGTGACGCCGTCTTTACAACCGGACGCTGAGTCCAATGACATGAATGAGAGGATCAGCACGGCTGATGCTGACTGCATAACAGAAGTAGAATCAAGTGACGAGCGCCGGCCGGTGTGGCCGTGCGGTTCTAGGCGCTTCAGTCTGGAACCACGTGACCGCTACGGTCGCAGGTTCGAATCCTGCCTCGGGCCTGGATGTGTGTGATGCCCCTAGGTTAGTTAGGGTTAAGTAGTTCTAAGTTCTAGGGGACTGATGACCACATATGTTAAGTCCCATAGTGCTCAGAGCCATTTGCACCAAGTGACGAGCAACTCATCATTGAGGCTGTAACTCGAACAACCTATGGAAACGACAAAGATGGCCATGGACCTATGGGTCGAGTATCACATACAACGCTAGAAGTACATCTGATGTCGTCCTTCACATCGAACACAGCTCTACGTCTCCCCCAGCGAAACGTCGATGAAAAATCGTCGTTGTCGACAGCTAAGCAAACGAATATTACAGACTTTTTTCGTCCAGCTTATGAATAGAACGTTTTCTATCGTGTGGTTTCTCGCAACAGTTAAGTACAAATCAGTTGTGTGTCAATGCAATACTGTAAAAAGATATATGCAGGAGTTGAACTTCCACTCACAGTAATAATATCACAGGATAAAAAGGTATTTTGCAGTACAGGCACAACTGTACATTACAGCTTTGTGTAATTTTTTTTAGTGTTTCGTTTTGTTACGGTTTTAAAGTGTAACAAAATGTCAGACAGTATTTCCAGTTGAAAACTGAAGTTGTACTGTACTGGACTGTGATGAAGTGGGTCAATGAAAGTGTTCCTCTGAAAATCCGACATTTCTTTTCCGTTCCGACCATGCTCTCGGTGCCACAGGAGACGGATTACCGAGCTTCTACTGCATGTCGCAAATGGACATGAAATGGTTGATCTTATAATTGGTATCCCAACGGCCATTAAGGAACGCAATGAAACTTTCAGAAATATGAGGTCGGAAAAGAGTTTTCTACGTTTTATATTAGATCAAATCTTACTACACTATGTGCATAGAGCGTGCATAGAGCAAATAAGATTCACATTTTTCAAATTTGCCACGAAGAAGTTTTGTATATTTTCGAGCACATCATAACTACTATTTCGTGAGATCGGCCGTTAGAAGATTAAGGGGCCTCTTTTACATTGAAACTCCCGAAATTTAGATGTACTTAATCTGATATAGCACCAGTAGAAACGAAGCGCAACTTTCCTCTTTCACTGAAAGGGGAGTGACTACAATGATGTTGTGGCTTGAGAGAGCGTATTTCTTACCAAGTATTGCAGGAAAGTGAGATTAACAGTTCACGATAGTAGCTACGACAGGCCTCTCGCAGACACTATTGTCTGAAGATGTCAGGGAAAAACAATCTAACCTGGCATGTAGTGTCTGCCGGTCAGTGATTTGTCTGAATGGAAATAGTATATCATAGGATTACTAAGGCTCGCTTTGAGTATAAATCTATGACATATTAGCATGCGTGGTCGAGAACAAAGTTTAACGACGTGGAATAGCGATTTTAGTATCAATGAAGTTCATATTTTACTATACTGATTTGTATTGCGCAGAGACGCAAGTAAAGAGAAAACTTGAGTTTATGACGTCATCGTTTCTGTATCTCGATCGATACGTTGCTGAAACTTCTGGGAGGTGCGACAACGCACGGTTAAGCATCTCTGGCCTGCACAACGAGATAGACGGTAGTACGTTTTCGTTCGCGCGCTAACTCGATAGTGGTTACTGTGGAGTTTTCAAATGGTGTCCATCACGGACACTCGGTCGGAGGAAGTACTCCAAGCAAAGACAAGTAGTGAATTGAATACTTAATAATAATTCGTAAATAGGGAATGTCGCCAAAGATCGAAAAAGTCATGAAAATTGAAGTTTTATTCGAATCTCGTGGCGTAATTTCGTTACTGTTACTCGGTAATACCTTTCGGCAAAGGATATGACAGACTATTATGTTTCAACCCTGTGCTTAGAAAACTTGACCGAACCAATACTAATGATGGAACAATCATATTGATAAACAAGTTTTTCTATTCAAAAGAACGACAAATCCAATAGTTTAGAAATACAATAAATATCATAACACATCCTTCTTTAGTTATGTAATAAGCAATTATGTGAACTGGTGTCACAAATAAAGACTGAGAAAAGAAAAGACCGATTAAACTTTATATGAAGATAGTAATTGTTCCCGAAAGAATGGTGTCATATATAGTTAAAAGGCTACCCGGCTATTGACCTTCGTCTGTGCGAATGTGCACAGGTTGCCCAAACTCTTACGGGAATCGTCACCTTATTGGGCGCGGGTAATGAGTGGATGGGCAAATATCTATTAGGAACATTACGTATGTAGATTGTGGACAGTTGGGAATGTGGGTCTCACGGGAAGCGTGCAACGGATAACTCCCTGCAGTCGCGCTATTCATCTGTGTCCTCGATCGACAGAGCGTCTGCCATGTAAGCAGGAGATCCCGAGTTCGGGTATATCAACGACACCTGTGGGCAGCTGAGAGTTTCAACTAATTATCAACGATTATACTTTGTTTCCAATTTGTGGGCAGTTTGGATTTTACTCTATAGCATGTAAACGTGACTTATATGGATATTGCACCAAAGCCTTGGTAAAGTATCAGCTCAGTTCCCGTGCCTGCAGAAAAATAAAAACGATTTAGGGATGCGTCCGCCTTTTAGCAAGTAAACAAATTATTGTTTTGTTTGGATGACAAAACAGAACAATAATTTTTATACTTGCAAAAAGACGGACGCATCCTTCATTCATTAATCCTTTGGTAAAGATTTATAGGGGTCTGCCGCTTCAGTTTTGGATTAGAGGTTCAAGGAAATTATCTATATGCTATTCGACCATCGGCGGTTAAACATGTACACAATAATTGACGCCATAGAGATATCAGACGGAAATTTACGGCACACTTTCCATCAAGCTTTCCCTGTGAGAAAACGTATGTACAACACGTTTGTCGCATTTATTGGATTGTGACCAACAGGAAATGCGGAAACACGGTTATGGGCTATGTTTGGAACCATTTCAAAAGAATGCAACTGATTTTGAGAATCGTTTTGCTTCTGCGGATGAGACGCCGGTTCACCCTGCACTCCTTCAATGAAACGGTAATCAAATCATCGCGTGGAATGTAGTGACCCTGCTCCAAAAAAGCGATGTTCTTGTCGAATTTTGGTCGAAACTTCCTAGAATGCTACGGGAGCTCTGCTGTTTCCTTACTCTGCAAATAGTAAAGCAATTACGGCTCAATAGTCGATTCACACGCATTCGCTACATGCGAAAGCCGTGAATATTGACCTTGATAACGAAATACCTAGCTATAAGGGAACTTAAATCTGGAATACAATATGTGAAAGAGATAAGCAACCATAAAAAATGGGTTCTAATCTTCTTTCACTAGGTGTTTCTGTTATTGATAAATAAATAATAGCACAAAGAAATATGGGTTTCATACCATATGTTTCTAGTTCCGCTCCTGATAGATTTTTTGAAGCCTGTGTTCATGTATAAGAGACAGTTAAGTGAAAACAAGACAGACGGAAAAAAGTAATAGCCATAATTGTCAATACATTTATCCCACTGTGAGACAAGACCGTCAGTGTCTTCCTGGAAAAAAGTTTGCCGTTGGGGTTGCCTGCGGAACAACGACTGTACCTAGGGATGCACCTGTTGGTCCCAAGTAAATCAACAGCCACGAACGTCTTACATCAGATCTCCAAAAATATGGAATTCGCATGGAAAAAGATCGTTACTGTATGGGGGATTTCTAAGGATTTCCCAGCGAAACTTCTGCAGCGTAGTCTAAACAACCTTGGCGACTTGTGAGCGCACCCGTGGTCCCTATCTCTCCCCATGCGATTTCTGTATTTTTAGAAGCCTTGAGAAAAACTTTCGTGATCTCGATTTGCTTCGGACGAAGAGGTGCACACCTAGGAACGATCATGGTGTCGCCGGCAACCGCTAACACACTTTTAATCATTCATGTTTCAGGTGACAACGAAACATCCAACGACAAAATGAAAACTCAGAAAACTCCTACACGAAACAAGATGCACGACAGCAACAGAAAAATATCGTCTGCAACAAATTAGACAATGGCGGGACGGTGACGACATGGCAAAGTGCCGGTTCGGTATGAATTCAGCAGGTGACGTTCTAAGAGGAATATTTTAACTTATAGGGAAAAAGCACAAACTAGTGATACCAATGTCGCATCTCGGGTTTGTGTGAATTGACCCCAACGTTATACAAATATTGCGAAAAATTAGGGTCAAGAATACTTAAAAGACGCAATTAATGCAAAATGGGGGAAAAAATCTGTCTTCAGGGCAATGGAAGTTCCTTCTGCATCGGTAAAATTGAGGAATTTGAAGAGCAAATTTTTGGAATATTATTTACGAGATTTTGCGTCCTGTAACTTCCAGTCATTCCCACAAACAAAGAAATTAGCGAGTAGAAAATGTGTTGAGTTTGATGAAGACGTTAGGGCAGCAGTAGACGATCATTTGTTAGACTCTGTCCTCCGGAAATTTGTCAGACAAAACGCATAGACCTAAAAGAAGCGTAGATGAAAATATCGTCTTAACTTTTTTCCAAATACCTCAAATAAAAATTTCCAGACGAAGTTTGTACATATATTTTTGCATTACATATATAAATAAAGAAGACCTTGTGATGTTTAGTCAAGTTGAGTATCGAGGAAAGGAAGGGGTTATGTGGAGCTTGGTAAGAACAAATTGATACTGCCACAGTTAGCAGGACATTAATGTAGTCGGAGGAGACTTTACTGTCCTGCCCCATCCATAACTTAGTTTCCTTTCCTTGCGCTCTTCGTAAATCCTTTAAAAATAAATGTAATTCCAGTGATCTTGGAAATGGATTGTTCTTTTCTTTAAAAATATTTCCTGCATAGATATTCCTCTGTAACAGACAAATTTCAAAATCTTTTTGCAATACTAAACATTAAAAGGAGAAAGAAGGTATTTTCTGAGACGTTTAAAAGGTTTTAGTTAAGTCAGGAAGTACTGTAATTCTACTTCTACTTCTACATCTACATCTACAGCTACATGATTACTCTGCTCTTCACAATTAAATGTCTGGCAGAGGTATCATCGAATCACCCTCAAGGTATTTGTCTACCGTTCCACTCTCGAACAGAGCGCGGGGTAAAAACGAACAATTCAGTCTTTCCATACTAACTCTGTTTTCTCTTATTTTATTACGATAATGATTCCTCCCTATGAAGGGAGAAGGGGCAACAAACCCCAATTCGCATATCACATTCGTGGCACTCCCTCCCCTGTTCGCGATAATACAAAACGAGCTACCGTTCTTTGAAATTTTTTGATGTCTTCCGTCGACCCTATCTGATGCGGATCCCAAACCACACAGCAGTACTCCAGAAGCGACAACCTCTTTAGTAAACCTGTTGTATTTTACAAGTGTTCTCCCAATAAATCGCAGTCTCTGGTTTACCTTCCACACAACATTTTCCATGTGATCGTTCCAATTAAAATTGTTCGTAACCGTAATCCCTAAGTATTTTGTTGAATTTGCAGTCTTTAGATTTGTGTGTTTAATCTTGTAACCGAAATCTAACGGATTCCTTTTAGTACGCGTGTGGATGACTTCACGTTTTTCACTAATTAATATCAATTCCCATCTTTCGCACCAAACAGATATAATTTCTGAATCGTTTTGGAATTTATTTTGATCGTCTGCCGACTTTATAAGTCGGTAAATAACAGCATCATCTGCAAACAATCAAAGAGGATGTTCGGACGGTCTCCTAAATCATTTATGCAGATATGTAACAACATAAGTTCTATAACACTTCCTTGGGGAACACCACATAGTACTTCTTATTTACTCGATCACTTTCCGTCAGTTACTACGAATTGCGAACTTGACGGGAAATCAAGAATCTAGTCGCACTATTGACGTTGTACCCCATAGTCACGCAAGCGGTTTGATTAGAAGTCGCTTGAGAGGAACGGTGTCAAAAGCCTTCCGGAAATCTAAAATATGGAATCAGTTTGACATCCCCTGTCGACAGCACTTATTACTTCATGTGTATAAAGACCTGGTTGAATTTCACAAGAACGATATTGTCTGATTCGGTGTTGGCTGTTTGTCAACAATAAATCGTTTTCTTCTAGGTAGTCCACAATGTTAAAATACAGTGTGTGTTCCAAAATCCTACTACAAATCGATGTAGCGACATGGGTCTGTAATTCAGAAGATTACTCCTATTTCCTTTCTTGGGTGTTAATGTGACTTTTGACTTTCGCAACTTCCCTGCCTTTAGGTACGGATCTTTCGACGAGCGAGCGGTTGTATGTGAATGCTAAGTATATAATGTTTTAGCATCAATAAAACAGTGCGCTGCCTGAGTGGAAAGAATGAAAATATGTAAGTTCAATTGTTTTTTCAGTTTAATAATAGGCTTTTTTGTACTGTAGTTTACTAACTTTTTCACTTTATATAGGAAAAAATAAGACAGAAATACAACAATATTATGTTATTTTATACTGCCGTTTAAAACATAACATGCTATTTAACTGCGTAAGTTGTATGTTACATATGGAGCAAACTCACCAGTAAATTGTAACATGTAATGGGCTGAAGTAGCATTGTATCTAGGAGAATATTTGATCTGCAGTCAGTGGCGATTCGTAACCAGACATTTCGTAGTTATCTCGCAAACGCCTCGCTTGTGAACTCATATTTAATGTAACGTTTTCGTTTCTGTTATTGTATTCTTTCACCATCGTCAATTTTCACTACTAATTTAGGCGCCGAGAGTACAAGCTGTGGAAGTGATATTTCATAAGAAAATAATCTAAATTTTGGATCTGTGCTGTGTAAAAGAAGTACAAGCGACTGCGTTTAAGTGAAAGGACGGGCAGAAGGAGAATTGATGCTATGTTTATAGAAGGTTCAGGTATGTGTTTTTTGAAAGTACGGCAATAACCTAATGTGTAAGCTTTTAAGAGTAGATATAAAAATATTTAATGAATGTTGCAATAGGCTATACACTAAAATATCGGTTGTACACCTGGAGGCAAAATAAGCATACTGACACGAAAGACCACGAGCCCTTAGAACATGACCATACATACATCGAATGTGATAAAAAAATTTTGGTCTCTTCGAAAAGGCAAACAAACACTTCAAACATGAATTTATTCCTGAAGACAGGTTGGAAGCAGTGAAGCAAGTCACCAGAACGTTTTCTGCAGTGGGAATGAAAACAGAAATCTTTCTTTCAATTAAAGCCATGGATGCCATAGCAAAGGATAAGGATAAGAATAAGAAAAAACATCCTCCAACAATGCAGTTCAAGTTTTCACTAAACTATGATCTTGTGTTTATAGAAGCGGATTTCAGGAGGCGGAATATTGGTCCCCATCAATAACTCTTCCGTAGGCACTAAATCAAGATGAATTTGAAATAAAATTTACAAAATGCGAAAATCTTGAGGAGATGAAGAAATACATCCCTCCATTTGATAATTAGTTCTTTAAGAATATATTCCATTCACAGACAGCAGTTACCATTGGTTTGACAAGAGGCAATGGACAAAGAACGGGATGAGGAGGACTGAAAAGTTCACAAGACAATGGTACAGCATCGACAGTGTTGCCCAGGAAGAATATTCTCAGAAGAGAACTCGGAAGCAATGATTATGATTCAATAGAACTGACTGTGAGACGATTATAGGGAGTGGCTATGAATAATCCCTTGTATGTGTTGAAACCACATTAATTTATTTTCTTAGTGGTATTTTAATTTTAGTTGTTGTTTACCTATTTGTTTTCAGCTTGCTGTATTTACTTCAGTTTACTTACTCACATATTCTTGTTTTGCAATGAACACGCACTATGTGTATCATATGTGTTGCACCCAAAAGTCTTCAAAACAGAGCACTCTAAATAAAATGTTTTCGCACCAATACCTGTTTTACTCCAAAAAGCTGTAAGACACATGGAGTATAAGTATTTTAATGCATTACGAAAGACAGTCCAGTGTCACTGCAATCTTTAACCGTATCTACAAGTATACCCATATAATATTTGTGGACATTAATCACTGGTTCCCAGCCAATTCTTTGTCATTGAACTTTGAAAAAACACACTACATGCAGTTCAGAACTTGTAAGGGGTGTCCCACGAGTATATACCTAACAAATGATGACAAGCAGATAGAAGAAGTGGACAGTATTAAATTCTTGGGATTACAGCTTGATAATAAATTAAACTGGGAAAAGCACACCACATAACTGCTGAAGCGTCTTAACAAATCTCTGTTTGCAATGCGAATTGTGTCAGACATAGGGAACATAAAAATGAAAAAGCTGGCATACTATGCTTGCTTTCATTTCATAATGTCATATGGGATTATTATTTTTTGGGGTAATTCATCAAGCCAAGCTGAAGTTTTCCGGGCACTAAAACGTGCAGTAAGAGTTAAATTTGGTGTGAACTCAAGAACATCCTTCAGAAGCCTGTTTAGGGAACTAGGGATACTAACTACTGCTTCCCAATTTATTCATTCCTTAATGAAATTTGTCATTAAAAATATATCACTTTTTCAGACCAACAGCTCAGTTCATGGAATCAATACTAGAAATAAGAATAATCTTCACAAGGATTTAAAGTCACTTACTCTTGTACAAAAAGGCGTGCATTATTCAGGAACACACATTTTCAATAACTTGCCAGCAGCCATAAAAAGCTTAACAACCAATGAAATTCAGTTTAAGAGAAGCCTAAAGGATTTATTGGTGGGCAACTCATTCTACTCAATTGATGAATTTCTCAGTAGAACCAACTGATTTGTGTATATACGTATATTCTGCACAATTTCAGTTCAGTGACGTGTTCTCTGTAAATAAGTGTGCGTGTTGTGTATAAGTACAATCTAACTTCAGCGCCATTTCAGCGCAGTAATATGTTCATTGTAAATAAGTATTATAGTAGTTCTGTTACATGTATATTAGCTTATAAATAAAAAAATTCTTTTATTTTAAATTCAGTGCTTTAGTGTATGTAAAATGATTCTTTCATATAGTGTTCATTAAAAAAAATGACGATCATTCCACTTGGGACCGGTGGAAGGTACAATAGCTTATTTGTTTCAGTTTAAACATTTGTCATCTATTATTGTTTTTCTGACTACATCCTGGAGGACCTCCTCACTACGGATCAATTGGAATGAAAGTAAATGTAATCTAAATCTAATCTAATCTAACACAGAATAACTGACCACTAGGAAAAAAATATCTAACGTTTCGATTGTATTTAATTCTGCCAGTCGGTTACTCTGTTTGCTTCTGCAAGCACTAGTACCACTTGTACTCTCAGCCTCTCAATTATGATACACCATGTATACAAATTTTGGACTCGACAGCCAATGGTGCGTCACTCGGCTTGCAGGCTCTAGCCGTCGCTTCTGTCGCTTGGACCTTAAATCAGCCTTGTGTATAAATGAAGAAAACTAGTCTCTCAGTGTACAAGGTCTGAATAACTTACCAGAAACAAAAAGGTAACGGAAGTAAAATTCAAAAATATAATGGAGGGATGAAATGTGATGATCGTATGGCATTGTTGGCCGGGAGGCCCCGTGCGGGGCAGTTCGGCCGCCGTATTACGAGTTCTCTTTTATTTGATGCCACTTCGGCGAGTTGCCAGTCAATGATGACGAAATGATGATGAATGACACACTACACCCAGACATCTCGAGGCAGAGAATATCCCTGACCCCGACGGGAAAAGAACCCGGGACCCCAGGCGCGGGAAGCGAGAACGCTACCACAAAACCACGAACGGCGGACAACGGAGGGATCTTGTTGTTGTTGTTGTGGTCTTCAGTCCTGAGACTGGTTTGATGCAGCGCTCCATGCTACTCTATCCTGTGCAAGCCTCTTCATCTCCCAGTACCTACTGCAGCCTACATCCTTCTGAATCTGCTTAGTGTATTCATCTCTTGGTCTCCCTCTACGATTTTTACCCTCCACGCTGCCCTCCAATACTAAATTAGTGATCCCTCGATGTCTCAGAACATGTCCTACCAACCGATCCCTTCTTCTCGCCAAGTTGTGCCACAAGCTCCTCTTCTCCCCAATTCTATTCAATACTTCATCATTAGTTATGTGATCTACCCATCTAATCTTCAGCATTCTTCAGTAGCACCACATTTAAAAAGCTTCTATTCTCTTCTTGTCTAAACTATTTATCCTCCATGTTTCACTTCCATACATGGCTACACTCCATACAAATACTTTCAGAAATGACTTCCTGACATTTAAATCTGTACTCGATGTTAACAAATTCCTCTTCTTCAGAAACACTTTCCTTGCCATTGCCATTCTACATTTTATATCCTCTCTACTTCGACCATCATCAGTTATTTTGCAAAAGGGTTGTACGCAAAATTGAGGTAAGGCATCTTTTGGTGAGCTCCGAGAGCTCGTAATGCAGCGACGCAGCGAGGAATTTCACTAAAATCAGAATTTGTGTTTGTTCCTTATTCTGTGCACCCCTCTTCGTGGGCTGGAAATGAAATAAATTTCTCCATTTTCGTTTCGGTAAAAATGATTAATTCGTGGGAGAAGACCACCGTCGACTATAGAACTCGTTTATGTGGTAGTGAAAACCGGAGAGCGATACCCCCGCGCCGCGGCCAGTCATCGCGAAGCAATTCCGGAGGCTAATACGCTCGCCGGCTGGGACGGATCGGAGCCGATACCGCGCGGCGGCCGGCTAATACGGCCCACTCGCGGGACGGACGCTGCCCATCATCTTTTAATGCGGCCCGGGCCCGCACAGTGCCGCACGGGCACAGCGCGCCGAGGCAACGCTAATTCCCGATAGCGGGTAAGTGGCCGGCGTCATTAAGGAGGCCCGGCGCCCACAAAGGAGCCGGCGGGGCGCCGCGGCAGCGGACGCGACTGTACGCGCGCGCTCGCACCTGCATATTACCGAGGTGTGGGCTCGGCGGCAACATCAAAGGCGCCGCGCCGCCCGCCGCCCAGCGCAACAAGCGGCCAAGCGCCAGCGCCGGCCGCGGCCGCCGCCGCACACATTCCCCGCCAGATCGGGCCGTGTCCTTCCTCAGCTATTAGCGTGCCTCGCCTCGCCTCGCCTCGGCTCGCCTTCCCTTCCTCGCGGACCCGAAGCCCGCCCACGGGGCGCTGAGCTTGAGCCACGGATCCCGCCCGCGGAAATTCGGGGACCTCGCCGGAACCCCTTCGCCCTCTTCCCCTCCTATCACTGCTTGGCCACGCCGTCGTCTTTGACATCGTCAGAGCCGGCCAATTACCTGTACAACAAGCTCCTGATTAGCCGCGGTAATCCGGTCCTGAAACTGCTCGGATAACTGAAAAAAAAACGGATAATCTAAAATACTGGCCAAGAGCGAATACGAATCGCGAATCGAGGGTTACGTTCAAACGTAATTATGCATATAGACAGTTCATTCATTCCGGGAACCGAAGATGTCAATGATTTTTGCCTGTTATCGATATTCATAATGGCAAGATATTGGTCTCGGCAATACCAAAAACGTATCAAAGTCTCTACAGTACTTCCTCAGACTAACCCGTCCATACAAAAAGAACCGAGCAGGCACTTCAGTTAATATGTACCAGGTGTACCGATATGAAATAAACGTTTTTTTTTTTTTTTGTGAAAATGAAACACTAATTTTGAATTGAAAAGTAAAAACATTTTATTCAAAGTACTGACCATTGCTTTCTATACATTTTGATCACCTTTGTGGCAATTTGTGGACACCACGCCAATAGAAATATTCGTCTTTTAAAGCAAAACAATCAGACACCAAATTTTCGACTTCTTCGTAGGAATCGAAGTGTTTCTCAGCCAATGCGTGTCCCATTGATAAAAACAAATGGTAGTCGGAAGGGGCGAAGGCTGGTGAATACGGCGGGTGGGATAGCAGCTCCCAGCCAAGTGTTTTGATTGTATCCTGGACCAGTTTTTCTTTGTGTGCAGGTGCATTGTCGTGTAAAAAAATTACTTTGCCATGTCTTCTGGCCCATTCTGGTCTTTCTTTGATCAATGCATAGTTCAAATTTATCATTTTTTGTCTATAGCGATTAGTATTCACAGTTTCACCGGGTTTTAGAAGCTCATGATACACCCCACTTTTCTGATCCTACCAAACACAGAGCATTGTCTTCTTGCCGAATCGATCTGGTTTTGCAGTCGATGTTGACGGTTGTCCCGGATTAACCCATGATTTTTCCCGTTTAGGATTCTTAAAATAAATCCATTTTTCATCGTCAGTAACAGTTCGATGCAAAATTGATTTTCTTTCATGTCTTTGAAGCAAAATTTGACAAATGGTTTTTCGGTTTTCCATCTGTCTTTCATTCAATTCATGTGGCACCCATTTTCCCCACTTTTGGATCTTTCCCATAGCTTTCAACGGTCAGAAATTGTTTGTTGTGCAACATTTAGCATTGCTGCCATTTGCTTCTGACTCAAAGTATCATCTTCATCCAATATTACTTGCAATTCGGCGTCTTCGAACTTTTTTGGTGGTCTTCCACGTTCTTCATTTCTTACAACAAAATCATTATTTCTGAACCGTTGAAACCATCTTTTGCATGTTGCTTCTGATAGAGCATGACCACCATATGCCTCGACAAGCATTCGATGCGGCTCTGCAGTACTTTTTCTCAAATGAAAACAAAAAATCAATGCTTTCCGCAAATCATCACTTTTTGGTACAAAATTCGACATTGTTAACACAATGAAAACATATGATGTTGTTTGTTCCATGACTTGATGTATACTAAATATCTTTGACAGATGTCATACCAACGAAACAAAAAAAATTAAGGCTCGTTCACAACAAATGTTCCCTATCGACACATTTGTATCTTAACGCTCGTTTCATACCGGTACTCCTGATATACAGAGAGAAGATTTAATAAAACGTTTTTCATTTATTTATTAAATCATTACTACAACTTACATTTTATCTTTGCATGCAGTAATCTTCGTCTATTCTGATTTTGACGGATGATGAATGCAATACATATTTAAATGGTAAATATATTTTTTATGTGATAACAAATTTCATATTTTTTTCTTTACTTGTAGAGTGAAGCAATGCTTCTTGCCAAATTTTGTCGTTATAAGTCAATGGGAAGCGCCCTACAGGTTGTGATGAGTGAGTTTTCGAGTGTCAAAATATGTGACATAAATGGCAGTATCTTTTGAGTGAACTGACTTAGGAACATAAGATTTTGCATCGCCAAGGGACCATAGACCTTAGCATCAGACGTCATATTGAATTTGATACACGAACCTGTTACAGAGAAAAGAGGTCTTGTCACACGGACAGAAGAACAGATGGATAAAAAGTGACAATAAATATTTTTTTTGTGTTTTATAATTACAAATTAACGATTTTCTGATTTTTTGCTTTGCTTGAACTGTGAAAATTGCTTCTTGACGAATTTCATGATTCTACATCAACAGGAAGTGCCCTATAGATTTTGATGACCGAGTTTTTGAGTATCAAAATATGTAAATTTGAACTTGATACGTCCACCCTTTCCTGACAAAAGAGCTTTTAACAAACAGACAGACGGACAACAAAGCAACTCTATAACTTATTGATGTTGCTGAGCTACAGTCATACAATAATTTTTAAATGAACGCATCGCCATTTGACTGTATTGTTGTTTATTTCATTACGACCCCAGGTTTCGGTATTTTATGCGATTTTCAAGTGATTGAATTTATGTCAATAACACATACTGCATGACATCAAGCTTAAAATTGCCCATAAGTTAAGAAAAAATATAAGGGTTTGTACAGATTGAGGTATGTAACCCTAAAAACACATGCTGTTGGACAACTTTATAATAAAACTGGCAACAGAATTAAAATTCAGGGAAATTGACAAAGACTAAAAGGTTTGCCGATGAGACTGTAATTCTCTCAGATGCGGTGAAGTAACTGGAAGAACGACAGAATGGAATGGATGGTCACTTCAAAAGTGGATATAAGATAAACGTCAAAACAAGGATAACGGAATGTAGTCTAATTAAATCAGGAAATGAACACCGAAAGCTGAGTTTTGCTATTTGGGCAGTAAAATAACTGATGGTGGCCAAACAAGAGAGGTTGTAAAATGCGGTGTGGAAATAGGAATTAATGAAAATATGCAGTTTAAATTTAATTGTTAGGAAGTCTTTTCTGAAGGTATTATTGTCTGGAGTATTCAAGCCAAACACAGAAGGATGACAAGCAGTTAAGACAAGAAGAAATTTTTTTTTTTTTAATATGGTGCGGCAGAAGAATAGTGAAGAATGAATGGGTAGATTGGATAACTAATGGAGACCTACGCCATCGAGCTGGCAGAAAAAGTCATTTGTGTCATAACTTGACTAAAAGTGCTGTTACCTGGAGAATCTACTTTTTTCTGGCCTGAAATGTGGATTGTTTGACTGTTCTGGGAGAGACCTCGTTTTGCTAGAACACATGAAATATTAATTTAATTTATTACATAAATGTATGAAAGATTTACTTATGTTTGACACACTTCTTTGCCATAGGAGTACTGGATGATTCACCACTGTCATGCACTAGCAACGCATCACGTGATGCACTAATTAACAAACTGTACTCTTGATATGCAATGTTCAATGTTATGAAGTACAGTGTGATTTTAATTAAAGTTAAACTTTCAAAACGCTGTAGAAATAACACCACTGGTCAGAACGACGTCAAATTGCCACCAAATATTATCAGAGGAGGGGGAATACGCATGGCAGAAGAACAAAAATGGTCTGAAAATTGACCAATAGCTGCCGCTGTATGTGCCAGAATACGTAAATGAAAACACCTGTCATGCGCACGACCCACTGAAGTTGGTATAAACACGCCGGTACACGGCTCTTCCTCCTAGCGCGTCTGCGACGTTCGCCATGACTGTCTCAATGCATGATCGCGCTCTGCTTACAAGAATGATGACTGTGTACGCGTCGCTCTGCAGAAGTTCCTGACACTGAAGGGTTTGAAAAAAGGTGTTGGTCCGGAGACTGCCATGGGTCTGGACAAAATGATTCGGGAATTAGAAGAGACGCGTTCTTTTGGTGTGCAACCTGGTAGAGGCAGAAAACGAATTTATTCGACGTCAGTGGAAGCACTGGCCAAAGTAATGCGGGAGGAGACGAGTAGTGGTGTGCAAACGTGTAGTGCACAAAGAACTGGCCGAACATTGGACATGCGGTGCACGGTGCGTAAAATCCTACGAAATATCCTTCTTTGTATCCATTCAAAATTACCGATGTGCACGAGTTGCTTCCTGTTGACCTACTAACAAGAGAGTCCTCTGCTTTAGAATTTCTTGCTCGCATGGAAGTGGACAATGACTGACAGTGGAAGATTTTATGGACAGACGAAGCCCTCTTTCATCTGACAGGATATGTCAATACACAGAATTGTCAGAAAATGGGCAACGGAAAATCCATACGCAAATCAACCAGTACCACTTCATCCTGAAAAGGTCACTGTGTGGTGCGGGTTTACGCCATCATTTATCATAGGCCATATTTTTTCGAAGAGACAGGTGCTTCCAATCCTGTTACCTGAACTGTCACTGGTAAGCCTTATGAGTGTCTTTTGCGCAACCACGTCATTCCAGCTCTCCAACAGCGTGCATGTGTGGATGGGCTCATTTTTATGCAAGATGGCGCACCTCCACACATTGCAAATCCAGTTAAGCAGCTGCCGAAGCGCCATTTCGGATATGCTAGAATTATCAGCCACCATTTCCCTACAGCCTCGCCGTCC
The DNA here is from genome assembly GCF_023898315.1 of Schistocerca nitens. Classification (NCBI taxonomy): domain Eukaryota; kingdom Metazoa; phylum Arthropoda; class Insecta; order Orthoptera; family Acrididae; genus Schistocerca; species Schistocerca nitens. Next base: position 251,739,362 of record NC_064617.1, on the reverse strand, counting down.
CGATCATCTGATCTTAATCTGTGTGACTTCTCGGTGTGGGGTTATCTGAAAGATGTTTGCAAACTTAGCTGCATTGAAGGAACGCATTGCGCAACACATTCTGAAGGGGACTTCGGAAACACTTCGATCAGCTGTGGAACATGCTGTTTCTCGATTTGAACTTGTTGCAGAAAACGGTGGACAACGTATTGAGCATGTTTTGCAGCAGTCACACGGAAATTAATAATCCGATTTGATTTGGATTGACGCTTCGTATGCGCTTTTGCCCTCGGGACAATTGAAAACCGTTGTGATTGATGCTTTTTGTGCCGTTCTTGGCCTCAGGACAATTAAAATCCGATTTTTCCCATCAGATGTTATGTGACATTGCCGTGGTGGGCGGGCTTACGTAACTGACAGTATCACACCTATACACCCATGCAGACTGAGTAGTACAGTTTGTTTAACATCAAACGGACATTTAAGGCATTGTAATCGACCACTATTGAATTATGATGCTTACAGCGCAATCTTTTTCTACATTTTGTAACTATTTATTTTTGTTGCGGTATACCTTTTCCCCCCTTCTCCGATAATATTTTGTTGCAATTTTACGTCAGTCTGACGAGTGGTGTTGTTTCTACAGCTGTCTGAAGGTTTAAATGGTTCAAATGGCTCTAAGCACTATGGGACTTAACATCTGAGGTCATCAGTCCCCTAGACTTAGAACTACTTAAACCTAAGTAACTAAGGACATCACACATATCCATACCCGAGGCAGGATTCGAACCTGCGACCGTAACGGTCGCGCGGTTCTGGATTGAAGCGCCTAGAACCGCTGGGCCACAGCAGCCGGCCTTGAAAGTTTCACTTTAATTACAATCATCCTGTATATTTTATCGGAAGCTTTATCTGTCGTTGTCCTACTTGATGACGCTAACTTCTGTAGATCAGATTGCGAAGTGGGGCAGACCTCTTCCTAGTTCGACGTTGTATTGAACTCAACGTTAGAGCGCTGCTACGCTGAGAGGTGAGGCGTCGTCTTCAGGAGTGCCTCCCATACGTCGTTGCGGATAGCAGGGAGCCCTCACTGATGTCTGTGGTATCGATTCACGTTGCCAAGGCAATCTCTGTACGATACTACTAAACGAAGATCTCGGTTGAAAAGGACGCATACTGAGGCATCAAGAAATTGTCCTTTTACTAACGGAAGGAAGCGTGGAGAGTAAAATTAGGAGAAAGGGCACCAAGACTTTACTAAGCCCGCCCGGCTAGCCGTGCGATTTAACGTGGTGCTTCCCGAGAGGGAAGGCTTTCCGATCCCCGGCACGAATCCGCCCGGCGGTTTAGTGTCCGGCCAGTCTGTGGATGGTTTTCCATCTGCCTCGGCGAATGCGGGCTGGTTCCCCTTATTCCGCCTAAGTTACACTATGTCGGCGATTTCTGCGCAAACAGAGTCTCCACGTACGAGTACACCATAATTACTTTACCAAGCAAACATTTGGGGTACACTCGTCTGGTATAAGACCTTCGCGGGGGCGGGGTGGTGGCACTGGGAACCGAACCGCACAATAACCCTGGGTTCAGTGTGAGGCGGTGGTGAGCTGGGTGGACTGCTGTGGCCTGTTGTTGGGTTGTGAACCACTGAGGGCTACGGTGGGACGAAGCCTCTCCGTCGTTTATAGGTCTCCGGTTTAATACATACATATAATACTTTACTACAGTAAGCAACTTCAAATGGCTGTTGTTTGCAGCAGTTACGCAGAGATAAAGACGCTTGCATAGGAAAGAGTAGCGCGAAGAGCTGCATTTCCCCAAACAGTGATTCATGGAATGTATTTTCTTATAGGACAACTATCCAAGGATTTACACCCAATAATATCCAAACCGCAGACTCTGTACACAATTTATTAAACTGCGAATACTGAACTCTTTTAAATAACAACAAATTCATGTAACTTACAGAACTTAACAAATGTTTAAAAGAATGAGCTTTACAAACAATAACGGCGGCTTGCCACCATAAAATCAAAGAACCTTTTACAATAGTACTTTTAGAGTTTACCCAAGAGACAAAATCCAATCCAATAATAAATTAACTTGGCAATACAACTTAAGATCATTTACAAAAATCTTTAAGAATGATAATGACACTTGGCACCATAAAATCGGAAAACATTAAGAGCAGTAATAAACTAAATAATAATAATAATAATGCCAACTCGGCGCCATAAAATAAGAGAAATTTCTTCTGCAAGAACAAATTACAATAGATTTTATTCCACAGACCATGATCTAATAATAAGTTAACTTGGCATTGCAATTTAAAATCATTTACATAAAAAAAACTTTGAGAAAGATAATGGCACTTGGCACCATAAAATCAAAGAAGAGCAACACACAACCAATAAATATAATAACAAAATAATAATTTGATATAAGCAAAGGGCGAGGGCAACTCCCGACGCAATCACAGAGGAGCGAGCTCTCAACACTTGGGAGCCTTCCCACTAGAAACGGTCCCCTAAATAAACCGCTGAGAGCTCCCCGACATGCCTCCCACAACTGCCCATCACTTACGCACCTTGGTTATGTTCTGTAACACACGACAGATAATATCAACACAAGATAACATTCAAAAATACAGTATAACATCCCGACAACACATGATAACCACGGCGCCGTCAACTCGGGCGCTCTTAACAAGTGCCGGAAGCCAACACACACACACAAATCCTAATAAACAATTCTGACTTCTTAAAACAAAACAATAAAAGCCAAGCACACATGAATAGCCAAACCACAGTCTTAGAAGTCCCTTAACGAGACCAAACGCGACTATCCCCCAAGTTAATAATAACACAGTGAGATAAAAATACAGAACATACCACTAAATGCTGTTACAGATCGTGTTGTTCAGGTCCCAGAAGACCACATATACCAAGCAGCAGTAATTCACTATGCATATATTGTCCAAAACCGCCTTTATTAGGCAGACTTTACCTAACACATCAAATGCCAAATATACCATGCATGAACGCAACTCCGCGCAGGTAACAGGAATCACCTACGTGAATTCCTTCAAAAAAGGAACAAACAGGCACCAGCAAAGATAACGCTGAGCAGACCGGGTGGGCAACGACCCACTCAGCGGGATAACCAAAAGATACTCCAGTTGAGCAAATAAATTAGTACCAACAAATATCGTAACGTGCCACACACACACAGCAGAAACTTCCAACGACGCCGTCCCACATCAGAATGAAGTTTAGAAACCGCTGCTGGAGCTTCCAGCGGAAAATCTGACGAGCCAACCAAGCCCATACCCTAACCTGGCAGACGACTCCAAAATTCAGCAACTAGTTGTCTCCGGGCCAGCGTATCACAGGACCCCACCGGACATCCATATCAGACAGGCAGGCAGAACAAGTACGCCGACTCCAATTAATCACCACCGCATGGCCAGCACAGCGGCGAGTCGCCTCCGCCCCAGACCACTCTGCTCATATTGCGAGGCACAACAACCTTAGCGCTAGTCACCAGCAGGTCAGGCAGAGCGAACTTCACGTTCCGTGCAATACCTGGAAACCGACTACCCTCTCACTTTCCGCCGGCCACGGCAAACAAAGCGACGTGATAGCAAATCAGCACCGGAGCGCCACCCGCACCATAACTGCGAACTATAATCGTTTATAGCGCGCGCTCTAAACAAGGATAGCGGCGCAACATATCACATCGTGCCACACCATAACAGAATCTGTCTAGTCTCTTTCGAATAGCGTTTTTGGTTTGCTAATATACACTTAAACACACAGCCTCATCATCAGAGCTTCAACTATTATTCAAGGACTTTCATTGCGATGTTAGGGCACCAGAAACGTATATCCGTAAATTTTGCTAGAATGTGTAGTATTTGACATCATCATAATGATTGTTTCACATGTTGTTTACACTTTTATAGCGTGCTAATATCGCTGTAAAGGCAGACAGGTGCGTATTGTGAAAAAAGGCAGTGAAGTACTCCCATAGATAATGAAACATTTAAAATATGCAACAGGTATAATTTCCATGATCCAGAAAACAATTTGGAAATGAAATCTGACTAATAATGTTTAATAGAAATGGTCATACACACGCACACGCATAACACACACTTTCATAATCCAATGTAACTGAAAAATGTGCTTACATAGTTGATATTTCAGTACTAAAGAGTAGGTAGTGATTCATCAAAAAAGTAATGAAGAAATGATCAGCTGTTAGCTTTCTGATTATAAAGTGCAGCTCTTCTAAGGAAGACGATCCCTCATTTCTGTAATCACTAAATTTCAGTTCAAAGAAAGAAGTAAGCCGTCATAGTCAACGTATAATTTACAGATAGTACTACCACCTGATATCACAGTAATATGCGAGATTGCCCCGCAGCACGTTTAGTAAACAGCAACCGTCGAATCAGTTTTCTTTGACCTAGTTTGTTTGTATCTGTAATCTGAGAGCGCGCAAACAGAAATTACCTTTTACTAATTTTATCACCAACCCATTATGTAGTATTCATGGGCCCTAAATCGAATTCACAACAGATTACAAGATAGCGATCACGTAACGTGACTCTGTCATACATGACTAACAAAGAATGACTCGGTTTGGATCGAAATAACTCAGAAATAAGTTGGTTAGTAAGTACATACATTGTTGCCAAACGAAAGGAATTGATTTACAAGCCCACATAAGTCCTCGAAGCAGCAGATACAAAAATCAGTTTCACAGTGAGTGATCGGGACACTACATTCTTTGGTATGACTTTAAACAAAGCAATAACTCTTTCATAATTTAGGACAGGATGATAAGTTGCAAGACTGATTAAAATGATAATGTTGGTCACTACATTCAGGTGTCGTTTAATCAGATATGAGCCACCTACGAGTTTCCATTTCACCGATCGGATGAATAGTGTAGCGTGGCTAAACACGTAGTAATCGCGACCAAATGACGCATAAATTTGTCCAGCAGTCCCACGAGTAACCTAATCACTCCGTCTAAACTTGACCACAGAAAATGACTGAAACAATCTCACTCAATCCTTTAATCACCGTAGAAATTCCACACCACCACCGGTAGGCTCCATACAAAACCAGTCTCTCATGTCGGGACACAGAACAGAACTCCTCCGAATACGGCACCAAGCACAAGTATGGCGAATACTATTCTAACAAAGACTACATCTTGTCTTCCAAGCCGCAGAAGTTTTCCACAGATCTAAGGACAACACTTACCCCCCAAACAAGCGAAATCGCTTCAGTGACCATATAGAGAGTTGTCTCATATAGCTCATGTCGATCAGAGGAAGCTGAGCATGGCAGATACTCGCAAATTGTTAAAAAATTACCCTGCCGATATACTAAAAGCAAAATATAATGAGAATAAACGAAATTGCCGAATGAACAGGCAACTTTTTAGGTCCTTATACAGGATGGTCTTGAGCAGTCTGAAAAACGTGTAGTGTTGTTGGAGAGGAGGTGGTCCTCCGGAATAAATGATAAGAAACTAATTCGATACACTGTGCCGTTTACGAGTTTATTTAGCGCTGAAGTTAGCCGATTTGGTTGCCGAGCGAGCAAATTTAAGCAGCCTGGGAAAAAAAGAACGTATTTTTTGTTGATCTGTCTTAAATTTATCACTTCCAAGAAATGCACATTTTAACTGGTAATGAGCATCTGAACAAGTGGTAACCCTCGGACCTACATATGTCTGTGCACTACCGCATTTTAGCGCGTGCAAGTGCCTGAATTTTCGGGATCAACAACCTAATTGTCTAACTTCACTGTTAAATAACTCGGAAACGGAGCAAAGGATCGAACTTTTTCTTCACAATCACTTCTCAGTGCAACTTCCCCTACTACACCAGGTCAGGTATCACCCCGGATATGTTTAAATCAAGAAGAATATACTGTATTGGAACTAGATGCATTTTTCTGGGACCGAGCGAGGTGGCGCAGTGGTTAGACACTGGACTCGCATTCGGGAGGACGACGGTTCAATCCCGCGTCCGGCCATTCTGATTTAGGTTTTCCGTGATTTCCCTAAATCGCTCCGGGCAAATGCCGGGATGGTTCCTGTGAAAGGGCACGGCCGACTTCCTTCCCTGTCCTTCTCTAATCCGATGAGACCGATGACCTCGCTGTTTGGTCTCTTCCCCCAAATCAACGCATCCCATTTTTCTGGAGGCTTACATAGTGACCACTTCTCCTACCTAAATGGATACCGTAACCAGTACCATCGTAACGAGGTCCCGTGTTTGTTATCCTGATTTCTGGGCTCTGTTTTGAAAGTAAATTTTCTTTCACTCATTGCGTTGTATTACAACAGCTTTTATTTTATTTGGTACTACTTGCTACAAACATGTAGAATGGAATGACGACAATGAAAATTTGTGCCGGACCGGGACTCGAACCCGGAATTCCCACATAGTTCGATCGACTGCCTTATCATTTGGCTATCCGTGCACGACTTATGGCCACACTCAAACTTCCATATGCCGCCAACCACGCGTCTACGATCTGTACTCGTACATCAATTAAGTATATTTCCGTACGAATCCATGTTACCTGCGCTAGCTGCGTAGGCCCGTGAATTGTCACCATTGGAAGAAAAGAAATAAAATATTCATTTATGGTTACAATGTCTGTGTGTATACCGTGTTTATGTCTTTACATTACAGTGTCATTTGCACATGCACTGTTCTGGCGATTACTGAAATAAACATTCCCCCTTCTACTTCTGTTAACCCCGCAGGGGCTACACCGGATGTAGCTGGCTTCAGCGCAAACTTTACTTAGTTCACTCTCGAGTTCACGCCGAGTTCACCAACGTCAATTAAAATGAAGCACATCTCAGAATATTATTGTAAGTATTTTCTTTTGTGACTGATCAAGAAAAATACTCTAAGAAGCTCTTAATGCCAGTTAACGGTTCTGGGTTTTGCTGTTATCTGCTAGAACCATATCATTATAAAATACGGCTGAGAACCGCGGGCCGCACGAATGGTTGATTCGGGCTGCATGTAGCCCGCCAGTCGCAGTCTGACGACCGCTGCTCTAGACGGATTGTATCATTAAGTTTGCTGAGCCTGGTGTTCTAGTGTTGATCGATGTGCGCTTCTTATCTTGACATTTCCCTGGTATTCTCAGTGGTAATAATAATAATTTATAACAAAAAAAGTGGTAAAGAGTGTGCCTGGAAACTGAGCTGCCGTGGAATCGAATCCCGCACGCTTACCAGTACTGTGGGATGAATTACACCAAGCGAAAGACTACCACCCGGCTACACAGACAATTGGAGTACTTGGAGATCTCTCAACAGACTACACTCGGGTGTCACTAAATGTGAGAGCAATTTGACTTGATGGGGTTTCCTCGACGAACCGCCACTCTGTGAGATTGGAGCAAAGCAAGCGACCTTCCACCTGCTCCAGTGTACCCAATGACCAGGAACAAGCACAACAGAAGACCTGCTACATGCAGCGCCAAATGAAATGGAGGTCGCTAACTTCTGGGCGGCAAAAGTCTTGTGAATATATATACACACGACATGTAAATATTGTACATTATTTTATACATCGTAAATGCTTCTGATACGAATAAATAAAATAAATAAATCCTGCCCGGACCACAGAAATTGTCAATCTGCCTTTAATCTGCGAGCCTACCTGCTCTGTATGATGTCTGGAGTGGCCAGGAACGACACGTGGTTCGGTTAACCTGGAGGTGTCCAAAAAAATCTTCAGATGTGTGTGAAATCTTATGGGACTTAACTGCTAAAGTCATCAGTCCCTAAGCTTACACACTACTTAACCTAAATTATCCTAAGGACAAACACACACACTCACGCCCGGAGGTCTCCTTTTCCCGGTTGGATAACTGGCATAGATTATGCACACGTGAGGTGCCGAAGTGGCGTACAGTCGAAAAGACTTGCTCCCGGCCGTTGAACCACACGAAATCATTGATTAATTACTGGACGGTGCATTCATTGCACTGTCTCGGTTTCGCCACCAATGGACACTGTGGCTACGATGAAACTTGTTTTCTCGCGTTGTGCTATTTACTAGTCCGTAATAGTGGACAACTTTGTGACAACATAGTGCTGTAGCTTTTTATTCTTAAATACAGTAACTCGGGTCAACATTCAATATATCGCTCTGCTTCAGTGTGTATTTGCATAGCGCTGCTTTTAGTGCTGGGAGCTACAAGGATACGCATTAAACCTGAGCTGTTCACAAAGCCATTTTGTTCGCAGGTGGAAAAGTGAGTTTCTAGATCTCTTGAAAACTTCCTGCTGCTACTGATAACTTTTAAGAACTGAAAGTAAGTTGATGTAAGTAAGTCATATATGCAGACCATTCTCTGTAAGAGTTGAATGTTACAAAAATTTTCTTCAGAGATTAGAAAGAGGTAAAAGTTATTTCTGTAATTTATAGGGTAACTTTGTAACAGCACAAGTACGAAGCAGAAACAAGTGTTACATATGAGACTGAGAGTGTAGAACACAAGTATCATTAATGAGATTATTGGCATTTGTGATTGGTTTAGAAAAAGAGAAAAAGTTTTCATTCGCATTATTACTTTGTCTCTATGTATAAGATTCAGTTGTTCTGAATATTGTATTACAAGTCTCTTGAGATTCCTACCAAGCACTGAACATCTGCGAGCCTACCTGCACTGTATGACAAGTTTCATTGGCGATTTACTGAATAGTTTTGAAGAAACATATTGTTTATTTCAGTCACAGTTGCAAAATGAAACAGGTCACCGTTAGCGTTACGGCCTTTACATGGCATCTTCACATTTATAAAAGAAAACTTAAAAAGCGGAACTCACACAGCAAGAACCAAGACATCCTGCCATATGTAGTGACGCAGTAACCCAAAGAATAACTACACTGTGTCTCGTGAATCTGTCAAGTATTTGGCGCGAATACTTTGTGGCAGTGTACACGCAATCCCAGGCAATCGAACGAAAGCAATTCTAGAGTCAGAATTAACAGATATCGTGTAATTCAAGGGACCCGTTTTCTGCGACAAGTTTAAAAAAAAGATAATCTAGAGTGGGGTGACATTAGGGAGAGACTTGCAGCCTGTACTCGACGAAGTTTTCGGAGAAACGGAAATGAGCCGAGACTAGGACACTGCGCTGTACAACGTTCAGCACCAGTGGACCATGGCGCTTTCTGTGTTAATGCATGAGTTGCGAGCCTTTTGACTGCTGCGAAAGGAAAATCGTTATTTACCGTCCTGGCTAATGGATCCAGGAGACACACTGTTTTACTGTAAAGTGACCACAGCCTATAAATAATCCATAATTTTTTCATCCTTAATGTGATACACTGAGACCGTTGTAGTTCACTCTTTCTTTACTCCTGGACTTCAAAATTCTCAGTAGGTAGAACTCGGAGCAATTCGGGTAAACTCGGTATCTCTTTCGATTACAATCAGCCTTTCAGAAGTTTCAGTGTACAAGTAGTAGTATTTATTTTTTCACTACCTACAAGTCCTTTGCACAGTTTGTGTTACCTTTCCATGAGCGTGCCCTTTAATTCTGAAAAGGGTACCTATGAATAAAATGTTGATCTTGGTGTACTTGTAGAAAAGGCGCTTTTGCTGTCTAGTAGGCTATCTTCATATAGATGATAACGTTCTTTACTACCTTACCTTACTTTATATTATCGTTGTTGTTATAATCTTGAGTCAGGTAACGAGCGAGGTTAATCTTCCTGCACTAGTCTAACTTGCGCAGGTCATTTCATCTCCCCATAACTGATACCACCTACATCCACTTGAAGTTGTTTTCTCTTTCCACAGTTTATTTAACTTATTTGTTTCACCTGACAAGATTCGGCACTTGCCCTCTCTAGCATCTAACAAAAGATCCTTAGTGAGTCAACAGCATTACAATATGTGTAGCACATAAATTATATAACAATAATAGCAATAATAACATAGTAATGAATATATGTAAGTTAAGAAATGTCACTCTCATAGCCATTTTGTTAAGCAATTTCCTCATTACTTTCTCTTCGAATGTTGGTAATGATATTTACCATAAACATGTAGTAACAACACAGAAGAAATGAAGGTGCAGAAGAGGTTTTCTGGTTAAAGGAAGAGCGAGAAATAACAGGATCAGGCTACTTCCCTGTCGGAAAATAGGAAAACAGCTAGGATATGCCGAGAGGAAAGTTACAGAGTTGAAAGCGGAGAAAGCTTGAAACTGGTCTTGAATGCAAAATGGTTTTCGATAAAATGCACGTTACATGGTTATTTGTTCCAAGCGACCCTCAACTGCACATTCAACTATTCACTGATGCCTCAGTATGCGTCGTAACAAACTAACTCTCCTTTTTGTCAAGATGTACCATTAAACTCCTATGTTCCCAGTTCGATTCAGCATTTTCTACTTTTGCAGTCTTGTTCTCGGCGAAAATTTGAACACATATTCTGTGAAACTGGAATGCGTTCAGCGGTGGAAGCCCATTACGATACATTTGATGGAGTAGAGCAAAAAATTCCTCACTTTTTTTATTTCTGAAATGTGGCGTGAAAACAACGTAAATTTGCAACATAATGTTCCACAATAGAAAATTAATTGGGAAAGTTTCGCACTCAGCTAATAGCAACAAGTCTTTGTAACGCAGTGTCGCCAACCTAGGTGCATGTCTTCCATTGCGTCTATACACTCCTCCATGATATGGGTTTGTTCAGTGCCGCGGACAGACAATGGACTTTAGCCTACATCGCACCACTACAGGTTCTATTTTTCTAGCATGGGGTCTGTCTGGAAGCAACTTACCGACTCCACAACTTCCTCGACGCAGAGAAACTTCCCATAGTCATTATGTTTTCGAGAATTACTTGCTTTTTGCTCGAATGTGACTCTAGTTCTACTTTCTCTCTCTTTCTGCTCAAACTAAATGGTTCAAATGGCTGTGAGCACTATGGGACTTAACATCTTAGGTGCCGCCGGAGTGGCCGAGAGGTTCTAGGCGCGTCAGTCTGGAACCGCGCGACCGCCACGATCGCAGGTTCGAATCCTGCCTCGGGCATGGATGTGTGTGATGTCCTTAGGTTAGTTAGGTTTAAGTAGTTCTAAGTTCTAGGGGACTTATGACCACAGCAGTTGAGTCCCATAGTGCTCAGAGCCATTTGAACCATTTGAACCATCTTAGGTCATCAGTCCCCTAGAACTTAGAACTACTTAAACCTAACTAACCTAAGGACATCACAAACATCCATGCCCTAGGCAGGATTCGAACCTGCGACCGTAGCAGTCCCGCGGTTCCGGACTAAAGCGCCTAGAACCGCACGGCCACCGCGGCCGGCTACTCAAAATAGTTGTTAATTAGTTCTTCTACTTCAATTTGAGCTGAACGTCACATTTCAAGCATTCTTGTTGATCTGAGTGGTGAGGAAGGTGCACAACCATTCTGGAGTGTGTTTTCTTTGAAGAACACTCTTCTAGTACATCAGCGAGGTGCCTGATTGGACAATGCTAGTGTTGGTGGCACTACGTTAGGGAGACGGGGCTTACTCTCTTCCCCCTGTAGTTCTATCAATGCCATTCTATATGTTGGATGATTCCTTCTTCTAATGCATGTAGCACCCTCTGAACTCGGTAAACAAAACTCGCCCAAGCAGTGATGTTGACATAGTAACTTGCTCACGTGTGTATGAATGAATCGTCGCCATGGGTTTCGCTATATTAGAAGTACATTTCTTTATTTGGTTGAACAGCTTAGGTTATTTTTCGACATAAGGGTTTTGCTGCTGCTATTTAAGTTGTTTCATATTTGAACGGTTGTAAATGACTTACCATACGCTGAAATAAATAAATAACACTGGATGTTTGGCAGCTTCTTTAAGCGTCAAGGTGTTCTGCAACTTCTTTCAGCGCTATTGGGAGGTACCGTATCTCATGACTTTTAGCACCTATCTGACGGAGACTATCGGCAGGTCGCGTATGCTTCATGGGTTCTCTCAGAAGTTATGTACTCTGTATCCAGGTTCGGAGATTTGCAGTTCTATCTGGTGTAGAGAGAGTTAAGTTCTATTAGCAACATACACATCTCTTATTAAGAACAGACCATCAGGCACTAAGCTGTGTAACAGCTACACCATGTAAAACTGGCAGGATAGCATAATGGGCAATTCGAACTTCGGCTTTCTGGTCTTTTGTAAAGCACGTAAGGGATTCTGACAACTTGCTAGGTGATGCACTGAGTCGTATGTTAAGTAGGGGTCAGGAGCCCACTGGCACCATGTATTGGGGTGATAATCTACAATGCAGTGCAGGTGTACTAACTGAGAGTCGATCACTCGATCACTTTTCAGAAATTTTAAGAAGCAGCAGGAACAACATCATGTACGAAAGAGTATAAAGGCTCAACTCCTGAGTGGGATACAAGTAGCTGGATATCATCTTAAAAAATGTCTCTTATGTTATTGAAGTCATAATCACAGAAAGTTAAACATACATCTCCCCTCAAAGTTAATACCAGCTGTAATTCTTATTCCTACTGTGGGACTTGTCTGGGAACCTTTATGATCACAATGAAGATTAATGAGCACTTTACTTAGCTATTCCTTAATTTTGACAATCATCTAAGCATAGAGGATAGCATGAGTCTAAGAGTATTTCGAGGAATGGTGGTGATTTGAAGATATGGGAGCATATTAATCATTTGTCTAACAATATTGTAGCTATTATACAATGAATTACTAAATTGTCCATGGAGACTAGTGACCAGGAGGCTACCGCCCTTCAAATTCCTGATCTTGTAGTTCTACAGATTTTTTACCCATTAACTAGCGGACTGTTGGCTATTATTATAGATGAGGTTACCTGAGAAGTGCGGGACTTGACGTTTATTTGGTAGGATTGCTAGCAAAAATTTAACAGATAAGCTTAGAAATCAGTTAATTAACAAGCATTATTTTCGAGTACAAGTCCAAAAGCAAACCTGCGTGAGTTATACTGATAATACACACATAAAAAATAGTTTTGCATCACCCCAGTTTCCAGAACTCCTGAAGACAGACGTTGACTGTGTATGTTTTATCACAGACACAGTCCTTATGACTGTTCAGAGATGTCACTAAACCCGCCCATGGATGTAAACAACTATGTATGAGCAGCGCCTATTAGACGGAGGGGGTCCGACAGCCGATCAGCTCCAGTCATTCTATCAGGAAAGAGGTACACGGCTCGTGTTGTCTGTAGTTCAACCATGCCTAGACGGTCAATACCGCGGTTCGATCGTGTCCGCATGGTTACTTTGTGCCAGGAAGGGCTCTCAACAAGGGAAGAGCCCAGGCGTCTCGGAGTGAACCAAAGCGATGTTGTTTGGACGTGGAGGAGATGCAGAGAGACAGGAACTGTCTATGACATGCCTCGCTCAGGCCGCCCAAGGGCTACTAATGCAGTGGATGACCACTACCTACGGATTGTGGCTCAGCGGAACCCTGACAGCAACGCCACCATGTTGAATAATGCTTTTCGTGCAGCCACAGGACGTCGTGTTACTACTCAAACTGTGCGCAATAGGCTGCATGATGCGCTGTTTCACTCCCGACGTCCATGGCGAGGTCCATCTTTGAAACCAAGACATCATGCAGCGCGGTACAGATATGCCCAACAAAATGTCGAATGGACCGCTCAGGATTGGCATCACGTTCTCTTCACCGATGAGTGTCGCATATGCCTTCAAGCAGACAATCGTCGGAGACGTGTCTGAAGGCAACCCGATCAGGCTGAACGCCTTAGACACGCTGTCCAGTGAGTGCAGCAAGGTGGAGGTTCGCTGCTGTTTTGAGGTGGCATTATGTGGGGCCGACGTACGCCGCTGGTGGTCATGGAAGGCGCCGTAACGGCTATATGATACGTGAATGTCATCCTCCGCCCGATAGTGCAGCCATACCGGCAACATATTGGCGAGGCATTCGTCTTCATGGACGGCAATTCGCGCCTCCATTGTGCACATCTTGTGAATGACTTCCTTCAGGATAACGACATCGCTCGACTAGAGTGGCCAGCATGTTCTCCAGGCATGAACCCTATGGAACATGCCTGGGATAGATTGAAAAGGGCTGTTTATGGATGACGTGACCCACCAACCACTCTGAGGGATCTAGGCCGAATCGCCGTTGAGGTGTGGGAAAATCTGGACCAAAAGTGCCTTGATGAACTTGAGCATAGTATGCCACGACGAATACAGGCATGTATCAATACAAGAGGACGAGCTACTGGGTATTAGAGGTACCGGTGTGTACAGCAATCTGGACCACCACCTCTGAAGGTCTCGCTGTATGCTGGTACAACATGCAATGTGTGGTTTTCATGAACAGTGGAAAGAGCGGAAATGATGTTATGTTGATCTCTATTTCAATTTTCTGCACAGGTTCCGGAACTCCCGGAACCGAGGTGATGCAAAACTTTTTTTTATGTGTGTATGAAGTGTTCATGATGCATTCAGTCGCTGTATCATTGTGGAGGATATGATGTTCTGACAGAGATTTTCATTTTAATAATGAATAAAAATTTAAAACGTAGTAAATCAATCAATAAAATAGTTACAGACATGTAGCTTTCAGGGATGATAGCTAAAGTACAATGCTGTCATCTGAGGCACCGGGTGTTGATATCGCCTGAGGCGTTTAAGAGTTGTCAGTTCTAAAGTTGATAGCGAAAATATTTATTCACTGTAAAATACTAATCTTTGTAGTTTTTAAGTTATGGAAAATATTATGGTTCACGAGGTATGCCTCATTTTTCTGAAATCGCCGATGTATTCAGATCTTCTTTATCATGTAACTGTGATTTACTGTAAGTTGTAAGTAAGTAGTCAGCTTTCAGAGTGTGCAATACACCACTACTGGTGCATCTCCTGCACAAAAGCCATGGAACAACCACCGTCCCAACTACGAGCTTTGGAATTTATCCATTTTCGGCTACTCGCTGAACGCCATTGTACACGTGCTGACCAACAACGTTCGCTCCGTCTGGCGCGGCCTCATTGACTTTAAGACCCTGGTGCCATCCGCTAGCGTTCAGCTGCACAAACAAATTCATCTCACCTCGTACGAATTTTATGGGGCCAAATAACTCACCTACATACGCATAACGTTACAAGGAGAACTCACAGAAAATGAAAGTTATTGCTGAAAGTGCTATATTCAAAGGGTATTGTAATTCAACGCCTGTATAATCTGGAATTAAAGCGCAGTTCAGTGGCAGATTAAAACTGTGTACAAGACTAAGACACTGACTTCGAACCTAGTTTTTCACAGTAATGTTCTTACCAGATGAGCTGTCCTTGTACCGTAGGAAGCAAGGGAGAGGATGTAACTATGGGTGGCCGGTATACTCTTTCATCAACAAAAATGCACACATGGATTAACACAGTTCTTTATTTACAAGAACAGGAAGCTACTTATCTCTAATAGAATCCATGTGTTGTGGTATAAGCTCATCCGTAATAGTCTTCTTTCAGAGAATATCAGTGATTTTGCTATAATCTGACGCTATGTACTGTCGTAGCCTAAGTCCACTCTGTGAACGAATGACAGACGCCGAACTAGAGTGGAAGTTAGTCCGTGAGTTAGTGAGTGAGCAACTGACAGAGTGACTCAGCTTGTGAGAGCCCCCGGTCATCGGCGGCGGCCTAAATATTTGCGGTCGAGGGGGCGTTGGCTGCATGTTGGGCTGGCCGGAGTGACCGAGAGGTTCTAGGCGCTTCAGTCTAGTACCGCGCGACCGTTACGGTCGCAGGTTCGAATCCTGCCTCGGGCATGGACGTGTGTGATGTCATAACGTTAGTTAGGTTTAAGTAGTTCTAAGTTCCAGGGGACTGATGACCTCAGATGTTAAATCCCATAGTGCTCAGAGCCAGATCTGCATGTTGCTTGCGAGTGGGTCTTTGGCCTCTTGCCTGATAGGCGTGATTGATCCAGCGCCTACTACCGATCTTCGCGCTACATCTTTGCCAACCGGTGTGCTGGCGACTGCTTATGCCAGCACACCCTGCATCGACTTTTCTTACCTTCTCTGTGTAGGTGTAACACAGTTGATGATATCTCACACTGGGGTTGACTTAGAGACTGGTGGAACAAAGAGGTGGGGCTTGTGGTCAATGACAGCACAGTTCACGAAGCGAACATCCAGCTGAAGACAAAGTTATTGTAAGCTTACATCTGCATCTACATCTGCTTGATTACTCTGCTATACACAATAAAGTGCCTGGCAGACGGTCCAATGAACCACCTTCAAGAAGTCTCTCTACCGTTCCACTCCCGAATGGTGAGCGGCAAAGAAAAGCACTTAAATTTTTCTGTGCGAGCCCTGATTTCTCTTATGTTACTGTGATGATAATTTTTCACTATGTAGGTATGTGCCAACAGAATGTTTCCGTAATTGGAGGAGAAAACTGGTGATTGAAATTTCACGAGAAGATCCCGGCGCAACAAAAAACGCCTATGTTTTAATGATTGCCACTCCAATTCCCGTATCATGTCTGTGCCACTATCTCCCCTATTTCGCGAAAATACAAATCGAGCTGCCCTTCTTCGTACTTTTTCGATGTCATCCGTCAGTCCCACCTGACGCGGATCCCACACCGCACAGCAATACTCCAGAATAGGGCGGACAAGCTTGGTATAGGCATTCTCTTTATTAGACCGGTTGCATCTTCTAAGTATTCTGCCAATGAATCGCAGTCTCTGTTTTGCTCTACCCACGACATTATCTACGTGATCGTTCCAATTTAGGTTATTTGTAATTGTAATATCTAAGTATTTAGTTGAATTTACAGTCTTCAGATTTGTGTGACTTACTGCGTAATCGAAATTTAGTGAATTTCTTTTAGTACTCATGTGAATAACTTCACACTTTTCTTTATTCAGGGTCAATTGACACTTTTCGCACCATACAGATATCTTATCTAAATCATTTTGCAATTCGTTTTGGTCATCTGATAACTTTACAAGACGGTAAATGACACCATCATCTGCAAACAATCGAAGACGGCTACTAGGATTGTCTCAGTATATGTTTAATATAGATCAGGAACAATAGAGTGCCTATAACACTTCCTTGGGGAGCACCGGATATTACTTCTGTTCTACTCGATGACTTGCTGTCTATTACTACCAACTGTGACCTTTCTGACAGTAAATCACGAATCTAGGCCATATTTGTCGCCCTAGGCGGCTACCTAGTCTTGTCTTATTATTCCACAGGCACGCAGTTTGGCTAGAAGACGTTTATGATGAACGGTGTCGAAAGCCTTCTGGAACGTATCGTCCAGAAAGTGACCCGAATAGAAAATTGCGAGAATGGAGCTGCAGGCCCATTTCTATAATAACACAAGACCAGGTAGCCGCCTCGGGGGGAAAAGGTGGCAAAGGGTGGGAAAACTTACTTTCGATTCAAACAGCGAAAATGTTGAGCACATGAGGAGAAAAATGAAAAAGAGGAAAAATTAAAAACCGAATTGTTTTCAACTGTTGTTGCTTAATAAATCTTTATTTATTTTCACGGAACACATTGCCTCTACCTACCTCAAAACTAGAGCAGCCACTACTTAGCACGTAAAGGAAACAAATATGACCTTGATTCATCTCTGTCGAATGCTGCAGAGGTGCACTTGCACTGTCTTGCCGAAGATTAGCAAAGAATTTACGAACTGTAGTATGATTGTCCAGTAATATGAGTGATACTTTTCATATAAAATAAGTATAAAACATTCAGAGTACTCCTGATAAATATTAAATGTTACTCATAGGGGGTAGAACGTGAAAAGAAAGCTACGTTTCGATTTCGTACTGAAATTTCATTGTGATTCTGTAGAAGAAAGAAATCTGAACCTAGTAATTTACTGTATAGAAGATGAAACATTCCACGTCCAGTGAGTCTGCGTGAAGAAAAAAATTAACTTAATAATTGTTTTACTTAGGGTTCAACGACCACCGTGAGCAACTCAACGGGCTATAAGCAGTCACCCGTCCTGGCCTAATTTACGGCCATTGACTCAAGGTAAGGGAAAGAGCCAGTGAATTTAGACGAACACAACACTTGTGACTGACAGGATTCGAACCCACACTCAAAAAAATGGTTCAAATGGCTCTGAGCCCTATGGGACTTAACATCTGAGGTCATCTGTCCCCTAGAACTTAGAACTACTTAAACCTAACTAACCTAAGGACGTCACACACATCCATGCCCGAGTCAGGATTCGAACCTGCGACCGTAGAGGTCGCGCGGTTCCAGACTGAAGCACCTAGAACCGCTCGGCCACACCAGCCGGCGAACCCAGACTCATCTCGGATGAATGATGAGAGGCCAGTCGCTAGGACCACGGGGGCGGGGGCGGATAATAAAAGTTCCACACCTTTCAATAGTGCAAACAAGGCATCATTTACATATGTAATCCCAAGAAACTGGATGCTGAAAAAGACGAGGTTTATTCCGCATTCTAAAAATATTTCATTTAAAATGAAATAACACCACAATTATCAATATGATATAGTTTGAAGCTTCGGCACGTCTACCATCAGGGTAAAATAATTTCTAAAAAAAAAAAAAAAAAAAAAAAAAAATTTCAAAGGTGTGTGAAATCATATGAGACTTAACTGCTAAGGTCATCAGTCCCTAAGCTTACACACTACTTAACCTAAATTATCCTAAGGACAAACACACACACACCCATGCCCGAGGAAGGCCTCGATCCTCCGCCGGGACCAGCCGCACAGTCCGTGACTGCAGCGCCCTAGACCGCTCGGCTAATCCCGCGCGGCAATAATTTCTAAATTCAAGGAAAAATTAATTCGGACCAGAAAATAGTTCCAACCTTATTAGTCAATTTTCTTACAGTTACATAAAATAAGTATCTGGTGCAAAATTTTATTGCACTGGAATAGTCATCTGAGTTCTAGTTTAATATATTTCTCCTATTTCAATTACTTTAGAAAATTTCAAAAAGTGAGGACAAAAAACATAAGAAACAGGGTGACCGAAGGTAGTAAAAACAAGGGGTCGTCGTTTTTCAGTTTTCGCCTAGAACGGAAAATCACCTATCAATGGACATGAATGAAGGGGCAAATGTGGGACGGCTGTATTTACCAGGAATCTCTTGTCAGTTGCCGAGCCGCTGCATCGGCACCCACTATGGGAGCGAGCTGCCGCCGTGGCATGAAGCCCGAGTGTCCCTGACCTCTCCTCTGTGTCAATACTGGGGTTGGGTGGGAAATCGGAATCACTGTCAGATACTAAACGAGTCACAACCCGCATGTCATAGCTGTACTACTAGATGTACTGGCAGTAGTGACACTCACATGCATAGTTAACTCGGTAGGAGCATAGCCGGCGAAAGGTAGGGTTCTGGATTCTAACCTTGTCCGATACACAGTTTTAATCTCTCAGGAAGTTTCGAAACAGTGCACTTTCTGGGGCAGGGTAAAAGAGCGATTCTGGAACTTACGTTTTTCTTCTGAATGACCAAAACATGTTTCTAGCTGACACGAAACATTCGAATGACGGTCCCTCGGCAGCTGATAATTCCGTACTGGAATTTCCTTGTCCACTTTTTGTCTAATGTTAATGGCCGTACGGGAAACGGGAAAGGCAGTAGATGAAGGCCAATGACACGAAGGCCAGCAATTGCCCTAGTCGTTTATTGCTTTCGCTACGAACCTGAAGGCTGTGTGGTTACTGTCGTTCTCCGAGCGGCGGACACCTTGTGTTTTCTCTAATTAACGACAGATAATATCCGGAAAACGACAGACGGGAGGCGATCACCGCCGCAAATGCAGCGGCAGTCACCAGCTCTGCTGGAAATGGGGGGTAGGTGGTAGCGGAGGGCGCCTGCCAGCGACTGTTGGTTGTAATTACAAACACTCTGCGTCCTTCCCTCCCATGGTGCGGCTCGCTGCCATGCATGGGATAACACCCTACTCACAGTTATGACATCCCTGTTAACATTAATACACTTCAGCGACTAGAAAGAAGTTTGTTATCAAACCACACCCAAAAACAATATGCCAGACAAGTCGTTCCGTACATCCACAGTGAGGAGATTCTAAAGGCTGTAGTACATGTCACAAAAGAAGAATACATAACACATATTAATAAAATATCCTATGTCAAATAGTCCTCGTGAATATGGAATAAGTCAAAAAATCTTGAATATATTTTCACATATGAAGTAATAACAAAACTTGCCATAAAACATGTAATTTTACAATACGCTGAGATGGATATGATAATTTTCAGGCTATTGTATTTAAACAGGAAATCAGTTTACGACACTTATTGGCACTGTTTTGTTGAAGATGTGCGTAAGTCATATGTTACTCAACATTCACATAATTTGATATTTCAATAATACATACGTAAATTGGCTCCATTAACAAAGAAATTCGTTAACTGCCAATAATTCTCTTAAAATGATTTATATTAGTAGTTCAACCTTCTAAGCTGCTCGCAAAATATTGAAAATTTTTGTTCCCGAACAGTGGACACGTTGGCTTTAAATATTTATTAAGGTTATTCTTATTTTTAATATAGATTCCATGAGCTGAGATGTTTGTTTTGAAATAATAAGTACTATGTACACTATTTGAAACCTAACTTCATTAAGGAGTAATTATGTCCTCGGAGTCTTTTGAAGATCTGAATAAAATCTTCTTGCTACCCAAGCTGTGTCAGTTCAAATAAAACACTCGAGTTTTTGACAGCTACCTTCACCATCATCAGAAGTAAATACCACTGACTGCCCGGCTCGATTTTTCCCTGTAGTGTTATTTCACCACCGCCTCCCCCCCCCCCCCCCCCCCCACCGCATCCCATATGGTTGGTGGTGGGGAAGGGGACTCTTAGCACTACAATTCTCCACTCTTCAGCCAGGCAAACTAAAATTTACAATGAATAATAAAAACAAAATTTGGGGTTTTTTTCAATTTCAAATCAAAAATCAAAAATGGATAATGAAAACAAACAGAAATATATACATTTAAAAAAGAAATCACAGCAAGGTGAAATTCTTCTGATAAAAACACGAAAGCACTGCACTTTCACTTAAAATCTGAAGGACCTGCACTAGGGTGAAGAGCATTGCTAGAACAGAGAGTATATTACATAGAGTTGAAGGGTATGGGTATAAAGATAGGGGATTTGTTAGATAAACTATGGAGATGAGAGACAGGAGCTGAGGTGTGAAGTGAGAAATACAGTCAGTTTTAAAGACAGAGGGTGTGGAGTAGTGTGTTGTGTGGGTAAGACAATGGTTGCAGGACGCAAGGGGTGGGGATGGATGGGGAGAAAACGGAGGGTGAAGTCCTGATATGGAGTGGGATGGGTGGGGAAAAATTAAATTTTATAGGAAGGATAAATATCGGGGCAGAGCTCATTGTCTGGGAGAGGGAGACGATTGAAGTTGCATTAGGATAGGATACGGAATGTAGTGTAAGCACAGAGAGATTGTTTGTGAAGGTGTGGTAGCACAAAAGGATTGGTGATCATAGGGGAGACAATAAGATTATTGGAATCTAGTTTGCAGACAGTGTAGGAGATGTGAAGGTGTTCATCGTGGATGAGGATAGATGGGAATTTGATGAGATGATAGAGGATAAACATGTAGGAAGTTAAACCAATGTGGAAAGCGAGATGGAGTGCATGGTGTCCGAGGATTTGGAGAAAATTATAGAACTTTTGTGCGATGGAGACCCATGCAACATTTTCATAGCAGAGATGGGTCAAATCAGGGTTTTGTATGTGCGGAGAATAGTGGAGGGTTGTAATCCCTAGGTTTGGCCTATTAGTAGCTTCAGTCTATTGTGGGCTTTCTGTTGGATAGTTTCCACATTAGTTGCCAATCGAGAGTCAGTCCAAGATAATTTAGTGTGTTAGTTAGCTAGATAGGATGGCTGCAAGTAGCAAGGTAGCAGTCATGGAGATGGAAGGTGAGGCCGGTTCACCCTATGGTAATTGCATGGGTTTGGGAGGGATTTAGCTTGAGGAGCCATTGGTTACACCAGGAGATGAAGTGATATGGATTTGGAGGGCTCGTTGGGGCTTCTGGAGTGTAGGGTAGTGTGTGAGGGAGGAAAGTTGTGTCAGCAGCATAGTGAATGAGGTGGACACTGGTGAGTATGGTTTGGACTTATCAGCAGTGTAGAGGAGATAATGGAGAGGAGAGAGGACACCACCTTGGGACACTATTGCAATGGGATACAAAGTATGGGATAAGGTATTGTTAATAGTGTTAAAGGACAGACGATTAGATAGGAAGAATCCTGTAAGGCAGACATTCATATGTCTGGAATCTGAAAAGGAGACTGGAAAGCCATACATGGTCGCAGGCTTCTTCTAGGTCGAGGGAGACAAAAACAGTGGATTTACAGGAGTTGAATTGGTGGGATAGAAGATGGGTGAGATGCAGGAGCTGGTCATCAGAGGAGAGAATGGAACAGAAGCCACACTGGTTAACAGGAGGAAAGTGGTGTTGGTTCAAGTGTTGATGGATATGTCACGAGAGCATGGATTCAAAGATAAGGTATGGCGATCATGTAGAAGTGGATAGTAATGGCTGGGGCTATTGTCAGTGAATCAGGGGAATGCTGGGAAAAGTTAATGGGGAGTGTAGCCACGAGTTTGGTGCATGTCTGGTACCAGTCATGACGTACTTTTTTCTTTTTCTCGCATGTAATAAATTCTTGATAGGTCACTGTATTTGCTGGCAGCGTATGAGAGTTTTCTGTCCACGAGTCTGCAAGAAGGAGCAACACATACTATGGCATTCTTAGCGGAGCAATAGGGCTTGTTGGGTGTGGGTGGGGTGGTGTGGATATAAGGGTAGGAATGCCAGTGGCTATGGCATCTGATAAGGTCTGCCGTAGGAACGATGTGGCGTGAGGGATATCGTCAGGTTGCTGGAAGGACAGGTGTTAGCTTCTAATCTGGGTTTCTGTGGTACCCCAGGATGCATTCCAGTTGATGTCGGAGTAGTCTTGGATTACTCTTGGTTAGGAACTGAGAGACTGGGTTGGGGTGCACAGGGATGAGGTTGTGTGGAGGAGATGATGAGGAGTACAGGTGTGTGGTCATTTCCAGTCAAGGAATTCTGCAGTGAGGAGTCGAAGGAGGCTGGGGGATATTAGGATTACATTGGGTGTGGTATTGCTTTCAGGAAAGGTCGGTGTGGGATGGGAACAATGTCACCTTGCTGGAAGTCAGTAAACTGGAGCTTCCACTAGGGTTCTGTGAGGGGTCTACTATGGATGCTGATGTCTGTGGAAATAATGTATGTGGAAGAGGTATGATCTATATGGGTGAGGAATTCATAGGCGGTGGGGTGATTAGGTCAGGTGTAGATGGTCGAACGGGTAATGGTTAGAGTTTGGAAAAGAGGGTAAGAATAAGGTTCAAATGGTTCAAATGGGTCTGAGCACAATGGGACTTAACGTCTGTGGTCATCAGTCCCCTAGAACTTAGAACCACTTAAACCTAACTAACCTAAGGACATCACACACATCCATGCCCGAGGCAGGATTCGAACCTGCGACCGTAGCGGTCACGCGGTACCAGAGTGAAGCGCCTAGAAGCGCACGGCCACACCGGCCGGCTAAGAATAAGGTATATGGTAGAAGTACTGTATAACAGTAACGGTGGAACAGGAATGTTCTTGTTGTGACCAACTGCAACTCTGCCACTGTCCAGGGGAAGGGGATTGTCTGTGCAGTGGAGAATAGGGAGAGGTTCAGATGGTGTGATAGAGGAACGGTTCACTAAGGCAAACATGTGGACATTGTGTTGCGATAGGACATGTATAAAAGGTGTTTGTTGATAAAGAGGGAGCAGATGTTGTGGAACAGGATTTTGTAGTGCTGCTGCGCCATTATAGTGGTGTCGATATAGGTGAAGACGAAGATGACCTAGTTGTGGGAGTAGGTAGCTTGGCTGTTGAGATAGGAGATGGAGCAGGTAGAAAGGGAGATTTGTTGGAGAGTGAGTGAACATTGGAATGGATACATGTTTTGGAGGGCAATTGTAATGAATTTGATAATGTCATCAGCTGTAGGAGATGAGTGGATGGCATTGTTGGCATGATTTGGGGTATCGGTGGGATGATTTGAGACAGTGAGCAGAGATTTGGTAGTTCATGTTTTAGCTTTACATTTCGTAATGGGGTGGGAATCATTGCATTGCAAGGGGATGCTTGGTTAGGGCACAGTTCAAGAAAATGGGAGGCTTAGCATCGTGGACAGGTAGGTAGGTTTCAATAATCCGCAGTCAGGTGGTCATTGTAATAGAGACATTTTCGTCGGCAGTAGGACTGAGGATGGGATTTTGAAAGTTCGACCTTGTGGCAGTGACGGTAGGTCAGGGCTTCCACTTTGACTGAGAAGGTCTGTGGTAGTGACAGAGAAGACACAGATGAGGTGAGGGGGCGAAGGTCATTACTCATCTGCAGTGTTTTTCAGACTTTTAAATCCGCATGGTTGTTCAACTCAGATCCCACTTCTCCATCCGTGATCTCAAGATCGTTCTCTGTGATCACTGCGGCGATGGTGGGAGAACATTGTGGAAGTTGAGGTTTTTCAGCCCTGGGTGTGGTGGTGAGAGATGTTAGGGAGGCTTTGGGGCCGTAGGTATTACGAGGAATCTTGGAGAGGAAGGCAGTAAGGAAGTTGGCGTTTAGGGACTTAGGGAAGACGTCTGGGCTTTTATGGCTTTCCACTTATATAGGCAGCGTCTGGTTTCAATCAGAGAGGGCCGGAATGATACGTGCGCAGGTGAGTTAGGCAGCTCATAGCAATTCCGGGGCGCTGCGGGACCGGGTGACGTCAGGTGGCGCGAGCTGCCGGTCCCACGTTTGAAACTGCCCCCCCCCCCCCACCCCTTTCCCCTACAAGCGTCACACGTCTGTCTTTGCTTTCATTTCAATGCCAGCCCCCACGTCCAACTAACTGAGTACCCCAGGCCCCTATTAAAACAGTTACTGTTTATTCTAACTTCAGCTGCCTCCTTTATAACGGAGTCCCGATAGTTCATGAATGAGCCAAGACTTTTGTCTTTTCAGAGTTAGTTTTGTGTCCGTTTTCCAGGCAATTAGCTTGACCTGATAATTGTCCTAAAAATTAGCCATTGACGACTGAAAATAACCCAAGAATTCCAGCATTTTACTGTTATGTTATTAACATCTGACAATATTTGCATTGAAAATAAACTTTTGTTTAGGTGCTTCAGAAATTCTGTTTACTATATAGCTGTCCGTAACAAACTCTATGATACAGGAGGGGTACTTCTAACACGAACGTGACAATCAGCTGACACAAGGCACGTATTTCATTCCCTTTTGAAAGCTATGCGGCTTATTTATTTTTTCAGGGTCAGATCGGTTGTGAAATTAAAACCGCAGTGAAAATCTGATGACTCTTCGTGCAGATGCGTTGCGCAGTGTCCGTAGTATACCTGTTACGTCGCATTTCAGTTCAGAGCGCACAACGAGCATGCAGAGGTGCCTAGAGCAATACAGTCTCCTGAGAAGAGTGAAGTGCATGCTGTCATTCGATTTCTTCATACTGAGGGGCTCTGCCTGATTTCATGCTGCCCACATAATATAACGTCATGCGTGACAGCAAAGTGCAGCGATGCTGCAGGAACTTGGAAGCAGGACATACAGACATCCACGATGCAGACGGTATGGGAAAGAAGTGAATGGCAACCGATGATCTCACATTAAATGTATTCGCAGTTGCGAATAAGGAAACCATCAGCTGTATAATGGAATGACGACAGTGAAAATCTGTGCCGGACTAGGACTGGAACCCGAATTTCCCGCTTGATTGTCAATGTCGCCATTCTATTATACAGCTGATGGTTTCTATATTCGCAACTTCGAATACACGTAATGTATTTCATGACGGCTGTAGCCGCAGTACCTACTCCTAAGGTCATGCATGCATGTCTGAAGAAACTTTGCACTGTATTTCTGAATAATACAGGCACTGCAATATCGTTCCTATGATCTTGTCCTGCGGGTCAATCAGGCGATTCAAGAAACTGTTTTACGAAGAGGAATTCAGAACAAGCGAAGATGAATGTTGTCACAAGGCACAGCCCTTCTTCGTGGCAATGCTCGGCCACACACTGCAGTTGCAACAAACGCACACCTGCAGTGTTATCGGTGGGAAGTGTTTGATCACCCACCATACAGCCTGGACTTGGTCCCCTCTGATTGTCATCTCACAAGAAACCGCTGGTTATGAGGACAGGATTTTGGTACAAGCAACGAGTTGCAGACTAGCTTAGATAATTGTTGGTAAGCACAGGCGGCTGCCTTCTGTGACGAGAGTATTGCAAAGTTGGTACAACGTTACGACAAATGAGTAAGTCGGAGTGCGAGCTGCCGGGGCTAGCAGTGTATTTAACACTAAATTCTTCTCGAATCTTCGTATGAAAATGATGCTCTCAGCACCCCCTTTTTCTAACTCTGACTTTTGTTGTTGAACATGGATTAAGAACAAACGCGAACTGACTGTAATCGACCCTGCAAGTGGAGTAGAAAAGAGTTTGGCACCTGCAATAATTTAATTGGATAGAAATTAATTAGATAAAGGAAAGTTTCATTAACGTAGTGAGAAATGAAAGGGTTGTTCTACCGATTAACAGAATGAAAGTTCTGTCCAAAATAACAATTTGATTTATTATGATTCAACTCAAAATAATAAACAAAACACATGAAACATTTACAATACGTCAAACTGGATACTCAAATAAATGCTGCGAAGGTGAAGTTGTCCATAAACTAGATTGTGACATTTATGACGAAGTGGTATGTGGAGCCAATTCCTTGCAACTCAAATCTTAAGAGAAACACCCAGCCAACCCAACATTAATTGCTGCTACAGTAGTGATAACTCAGACAATGAACACCCATGACAGAACAAAGTTAGAAAAGACGAACAGGCGCGCTCTGCTGAGCTCTGATTATCACCTAGCAAAATTCTCTGATTTTCCGGTGCTGCGGACGTACATTACCAAGCTGTCTTCTTAACTGCAATGACACGATCTGGCATACCGGAGGCGATGGCTGGTTGCTTCGATGTCCCGTCGTAGTCATGATAATGTCGTGAGTATAGCCCGAAACAAATTCTGCTGGTCTGGTTGTTCCAGACTAAGGACTTCCTAGCAGCACAAATACGCCTCTGAGGGAGACGAAGAAGGCTCGCTACACAATCACTGACGGTACAGTGATTTTAACAAGAGAAGTCACACAGTAACTCCAGTACAGTCAACTTTCGCCAAAACTGCTCAAGACGGACAACATAGGCCGCTTGTACGCAGAACTCTCAATTGCCAACTGTAGTCGGAAAGTTACGTTGAAGTCGAAACTTCAGCTACTTCGTCAAACAGTTACAATTAAATGAATGTATATTAGACAGCCAACGGAAGGCAGGCTGTCCAGAGCAGCGAGAGCTTAGTCTTGTAACCTACTCCGACCGAAAGGCGAGAGCCGACTTCTCAAGAGCACCCGTACAAGCCGAACACAGAACATTGCCACCTCCACGACAGTGGTCTTGGTTAAACGTCCCAATCAGCAACTCGAAAAGCGGCGGAAAATTCCACTCTACTGCCGACGCACTACTATTCCACCAATGGAGATACTTGGCGCCAATTTCTGCGCCGATTTTGCTACGTCACGTAGCTATCCCCTGAGCAAGCCAATCACAGTTATGCTTTTGCAGAAAACGCGGGAATTTGCCCGCTAAGACTGCCTGGGAACACAAGTCATTCCCACGCCTCGCTGGTAGCCCGTCAGAAAGTGTTTTCACTAAGTTTCTGCGAAGTAACGGAATCTCTAGCCCAGCCACTCCGTCAGGCCCCTGTGGTGCGTGTCGCCCCCGTTCTTATGATCGTACTTTTGACATTAAACTTAGGTGTCGTACTGAGTCAAATGCTTTTCAGAAATCAAGAGATACTGCATCTGCTGCTTTTAGTATGTCATGTGAGAAAAGTGCGAGTTAGGTTTCATATGATCGATATTTTTGAAACCCATGCTGGTTGGCATTGAGGAGGTAATTCTGTTCAAGACACCTCATTATGTTTGAGCTCGGAATATGTTCTGAGACTCTACAACAAATTAAGGTCAAGGATGGTGGACGGTAGTTTTGTGGATCACTTCTTGTACATCGGTTTGACCTTTGCCTTTTTCCAAAAACTGGAACGGTTTTTTGTTCGAGGGATCTGCGATAGACTATAATTAGAAGAGAGGCTAACTCAGCCGCAAATTAAATATATCTACTAACAGGTATTCTACCGAGGCCAGGAGTTTTGCTCAATTTTAACGAGTTCAGCTTTTTCTCAATACAACTGATACTGATACTTCTTTCATTCATCTTTTCAGTGGTATGAGGATTAAATTGGGACAGTTCTTCTGGGTTATCCTTTGTAAAGGAACATTTGTAAATGGAGTGAAGCATCTCAGCTTTTGCTTTGCTACCCTCAATTTCAGTTCCTGTCTCATTCGCTAGGGCCAGGAGACCAACTTCGGTGCCACTAATAACCTTTACATACGACCAGAATTTCTTTCGCTTCCGTGAAAGATCACTTGACAAGATTCTAATACAGAGCTCATTGATGGCATCACACATTGCTTTCTTGACAGCCAAACACGTTTCATTCAGCATCTTTGTACCTATAGCCCAACACTTTGTTTCACGCCTATTATGCAGTTTCTTTAGAGGTTTCTTAACAGTGACTGTATACCATGGAGATCCACTCCCATCACGGATTTATCTACTGAGTACATATCCCGTCCAGCGTGTGGTTAATAATTCCTTTAAACATGTTACATGCTCCTGCCGTGTTCTGAAAGTTTCAAGTGCTTCACTGAGATATGTCGGTATTGAAATTTCATAGTTTACTGAACATATGAACACTATGTGATCAAAAGTATCCGGACATCTGGCTGAAAATGACTTAAATATTCGTGGCGATCTCCATCGGTAATGCTGGAATTCAGTACCGTGTTGGCCCACCATTAGCCTTGATGGCAGCCTCCACTCCCAAAGGCATACGTTCAATCAGGTGCTGGAAGGTTTCTTGGGGAATGGCAGCTCATTCTTCACGGAGTGCTGCACTGAGGAGGGGTATCGATGGCGGTCGGTGAGGCCTGGCACGAAGTCGGTGTTCCAAAACATCCCAAAGGCGTTCTATAGGATTCAGGTCAAGATTCTGTGCAGGCCCGTCCATTACAGGGATGTTATTGTCGCGTAACTACTCCGCAACAGGCCGTGAATTATTCACAGGTGCTCGATCGTGTTGCAAGATGCAGTCGCCATCCCCGAATTGCTCTTCAACAGTGGGAAGCAAGAAGGTGCTTAAAATATCAATATAGGCCTATTCTGTGAGAGTGCCACGCAAAACAACAATGGGTGCAAGCCCCCTCCATGAAAAACAAGACCACACCATAACAACATCGCCTCCGAATTTTACTGTTGGCACTACACACGCTGGCAGATGACGTTCACCGGGTATTCGCCATACACACACCCTGTCATCGGATCGCCACATTGTGTACTGACGCTCCATACACCAAGCGAGGCGTCGTTTGGCATTTATCAGCGTGATGTGTGGCTTATGAACAGCCGCTCGACCATGAAATCACCTCCCGCATAACTGTCATAGTTCTTGCAGTGGAGCCTGATGCAGTTTGGAATTCCTGAGTCAGTCAACAGACGGAATCGGCTTGTACGCTTTTGTGCTGTACGTGTCCCTTCATGTTTCCACTTGACTATCACATCGGAAACAGGACCTAGGGTTGTTTAGGCGTATGGAAATAACGCATACAGACGTATGACACAAATAACACCCAATCACCTGACCACGTTCGAAGTCCGTGAGGTCCGCGGAGGACCCCATTCTGATCTCTGATGATGTCTAATGACTACTTAGGTCGCTGATAAGGAGTACGTAGCAGTAGGTGGCAGCAAAATATACCTAATATGAAAAACGTATGTTTTTGGGGGTGTCCGGATAGTTTCGATCGCATATTGTATCTTTCTGTTTGCTTTAGTTGCCCTTTGTACTTTGGTAATCATTGTTGCCACAACACAGTTTCGATGTGTACATCCTCAAAGCGTCCGGTTTGTTTGTTACCATTACATCCGATATATTTCCATCATGAGTGATGTTACTATTTATCTGTTCCAGGTAGTTTTAAGAGAAGACGTTAAGTTAAAGTTTCACAGGATGTCTTATCACGCCCACCACTAATAAAACTGTTATTTTCCCATTTAATTCTTGGATGATTGAAGTCTCCAGCAATGGTTACAGTGTGAGTGGAGAACTTACATAAAAGTGAGCTGAGGTTTTATCTAAAGTTTCCAGTTACATCAGGAGATGAGTCTGGTGGGCGACAGAAGGATCCAGTTATAATTTTATGCCCACCCCTGAAACTGAGTCTTGTCCAAACAATCCTACATGCAGCTTCAATTTCTTTCTCAGTTCCCTTCCATTCCCCATTTTCCTATCCGTTCGATATACACTTAAATTTCCCCAAAAACCTCACTGCTATCAATTTCAGGTTTCAACCAGCTTTCTGTACGTAGTATAATTTGAGCTTCACTGCTTTTCATGATCTCTTCATAGTCTGGCTCTTTGTTACTAATGATTCAACAGTTTACCACTAGGAATACTCTCGCCTGTTGGAGGCGTTTCTTTCGATCTTACGTTGAGACTCCTGGGTTTTCTACAGCTATCGGTAGCTAGATTGTATGGTGTGTCGCCTAATCTAAAACAAAACCTTGTGTGCACTCCACGCACAGGCAGCTACAGGGGTAACAACCCCTGATGTGTAGTGCACACCTGACCCATTTAGGGGGACCCTAAAGTTCTCAACCCTATGGCGCAAGTCCAGGAAGTCGCAGCCTAGCTTGTCACAGAACCTTCGAAGTCTCTGATCCAGTCCTTCCACTCGACTCAGAACCAAAGTTCCATGATCTGTTTTGGGGAAAATGTTGCAAATTTTGAGCCTCGTTGAAACTCCATGTGCAAGGCTTGTCTTCTAAACCTCGTCTGCCAGTCGTTGGAATGAGCAAGAATGACCTCGGAGCGTAGACGACAGGCATTATTTGCACTAATGTCTGCCACAATCTGCAGTTGGTTGCACCTTGTTCCTTCAACAGTTGCTGGGATAGCCTCTTCAACATGTTGGATGAAACCCCCAGGCATACACACTGAGTGCACCTAGTGTCCTTTCCTGGCCCTTGTTGCCATTTCCCTAAGGGATAGAATCATTCGCTCTACGTTTGAACTAACGACGATTAATATTCTCCGACACTTTTGCCTTTTGCATTTGCCTCCTCCTGAAACCGGACAAATAAGTTTTCTCACAACATGTGAAATGAGCCCCACTGGCTCAATTTCAGTTTCAGTGAATGACAGCACCTCAAACTTGTTGCTTCGGGGGATTGGTAGAACACCCTGAGTCCTTCCTGGTCCCCGTCCACCCTATACAGGAAGCCTAGATCTACTATTGACACGCCACTCTCAGTCAAGTGGACGAGTAATGACAGATCCTGTACTTTCTGCAGTGGAGACAGAATCCACAGGAGAGGATAGTACTTGAAGTACCGCTGGTACAGGTACCACAGGAACACAACTCTCGGAAGCTCTTCCAATGCATCAGTTTGCAGCAGCTGCCAATCATTTGACAGTAGTCATGGCGATTTTCGGCTGCTTATGAAAGTCAAACAACCTATCCTATGTTCGACAACAGATTTCACGTGGGGCTGAATTTTGGCTGGTGCAATGATTACAAGGCAGTGAATAATTATTTCTAAATAATCCCATTGATTATCTTTTAATCTGATGAGCTAAAAAGCTGCTAATTCCCTGCAATAATTGAAGCAAACACACAAAACGAGGTTTGTACTAAGGCAACACAAATACATGTGATTAAAGCTATTAGTTTCCTAAAACTTTTTGATGTTACACAGTGTGTTAGAAAATCTGCTACAGTAACTAAATCACAAACCCCGATTTACTACAAACTGCTCATAGATCATGCAAAGGACAATGGTAACTTCCAAAAATTCTCAAAAATGCACATTTAGTTGCTTCGATATACAATCAGGTTCAGAGATGAAGTGTTCTTTGGCAGAACTGTGAACCATAAACGCCAATTTGCTACGAAATAAATTACGAATCCAAACCACTCGTACCGGTAACTAACGAAAATACAGTTTCGTAAGCGTCCGAAAATTTCTCACGTAACTGAGCAATGAAATTAGCAAACGAGTGTTTTGAACGAGGGTAGGCCTACGGTTCTCAAAAATTTTAAAAGAGCACATTTAAGCTTAAGTCTACAATTGACGATAACGGTACTCGTGAATGTTCAAAATTTCGCAATATATCACAATACCCAACGGTTATTGATACAATCAATGAAATATTACGCAGAAGCGACGTGACAGCAAAATATGCGAATCTAGTACTTTAAATTGGTAGACGATATCGTACACAAGATCTCACACAAAGTTAAATTCCTAAGTCGGTTTTATACGTAATTAAACATGTGTATTGCACGGATTTTTCACTTAGCTGATTCTGTATAAGCTTCTACACTGGCATGCCGAAGATTACCAACACATCAAAATGGAAACACTGCAAATCAACAATGGAGTCATAGGATCAGTTGCCTGTTTTTGTATTTAGGGTATTTGAAGACGAGGACAAGTAGAGCAGTTAAAGACGATGATGGTAAGGACAAAGAAAATAGGAACAGAAGAGTGTATTGTGTAGCAAAGGCGCTCCAAGCCATTGTTAGTTTTCCAAACGGAGATTTCATTGTGTTTGAGACGGAGAGATTACAATCGGAGTGTTTTAGCATATTTGACTTATGGCACTGAGACACTGACTTCTGAAGTAAAACGTTCAAAATTGTCAGTTTTGCTCTGTGAGCAATGGATGTATGTTTGTGGGGAACTGATAGAAGTGACAGGAAAACAATTAAACAAGACGGGAATAGTCTGAAGGGGAAAGCAAACTTCGCACTGTAATAAAAATTAAATGGCAATGACAATGAACTGTCGGTTCAGAAACAAAGGCAGTTCTTTGCTGGATTCCAAAAGACAAGAGAAAAGAAAGCAATCCAAGACATGCGTGTTACTAACAAATACGCTAGATCCCATGGGCCGGATGCCTATCTAACGGCTTCTAGATGCTACAAAAATTTGATTTTCAGTGTTTCAAATGATTAGTGACCCAATTTTAAAATTTAAAACGCTGCCATTAAGAGGTATAATCTTACCTTAAAGGATTAACACAGTTAAGTATTAAAATTAGAAACTGTGTATATGTCTTGAGGCAAGGTAATGCACGGGGCGCGTATTACCCAGACTGTATTCAACCAGCTTAACGCCAAATATTTTAACACTTAACTTGTTTGTAAACTATAAGACACTTGAAACGGTTTTATACATGGTAGTTCGATTCCTTAGAGAATCGGAGGGGGGCGGGCGGGGTTACTGATGTGAATACATGACATCTGAAATCATCCAGGAAGAAAACAGGTATTTATAGCTGAAGATCCTAACGCTTGGTAACGTCAAAGCGAGATAGTTTTCCAGCAGTAGATGTCAAGCAGGTAGTAATAGTGATGATGTTAGGGGAAGGATATTTCTGCTTCAAAGTTGATGATTAATGATAGGTGACGTGGCAGTACAGTCCACCTCTGTATCTGAGCGATCATATTGCGGGCCGCTTGTGGAGGACCCGGGTTCAATTCCCGGTACTGCATTGGTTTTTCCTCAGAACAGGGTGCAGCTAGCCTCATGGGGGCAGTTGAGGAGACATTAGAATGAGAAGGAGCGGTCTCAAGGTCTGAGAAGCTGTCAACCGTTGGGAGGCCGTTATGTTGACACCAAGTACCTCCATACGACATCCAAATGACGCCATACGCCAGAGGATAAAAACAGCGGCCATTCGACATCACGTGGTCATCTGGAGTCGATCGCGGAGTTACTTGTGCTTCCTGAACATGTACCATTAAATTTGGTCGATGGCAAATTAAACTCAGACTTTTATGCTAAGGTTTCAGATAAAAGCACCTTTTCACACTGTGCCACACTCCATAAACGGATATTTTCTGTGCCAGGATAACAACGACCATGTCGACAAAGCAGAGGGCATTGTATCACTGCTCTAAGAATACTTAATGGGTTTTCTGGACAGATATCCGCGAACAACTGTGTATCATGCTTAAGTCGAAGCTAAGTGGCCACCGTATCTGACTGCTATGCGGAGAACTCGGTTACGATTCCAGTACTGCCAGGAATTTTCCACGGTGGGAGGACTGGAATTGGGTGCACTCAGTCTCTCTTCTGACCACACGCCCTTCCATACCGCATTTAAATAACGCCAGTGGAAGAGGGTAACACTGTGGCCGGTCGGTACCGAATGTCTCGAAAGGGCGACTAGACGGAACTGTAGCTTCTGGACAGATCAAATAAAGTGTTCACCTGGAGCCTACCCACCAACTTTTCGAAGGGCTAGACTCAAACGACAATGTCAGTATGGTTCTAGAGCAATTCAGACAGAAACGTAGCAACAACTGTTCATCATCCTTAAGGTAGACTGGAATCAAATTAACTGTCCAGAATATCATAGCATCGTATAAAAACATCAGCACAGAGTAAATGTTTTAACAGCAGTAAAAAGAAATTATCGACGGTATTATTTACATGAGTGAAGTCACCGGAATGAACAACAAATTTTAGTGAAACATTTGTTTGGCTGGCTGGTTCAAATGGCTCTGAGCACTATGGGACTCAACTGCTGTGGTCATTAGTCCCCTAGAACTTAGAACTACTTAAACCTAACTAACCTAAGGACATCACACACATCCATGCCCGAGGCAGGATTCGAACCTGCGACCGTAGCAGTCGCACGGTTCCGGACTGCGCGCCTAGAACCGCGAGACCACCGCGGCCGGCAAAACATTTGTTTCAAACGGTGAGTTCTCAGCACTAGATCGCAGGAGAATAAACAAACCAACAGAAAATTGCTCCGTACAATGACAACATGTTGCAGGAGATAAGCATCATTTAACGAAAATTCTAGTTATGGAATTGCTTTAGTTGCCTTATGCTGAGATCGACGAACGTTGATAACTAAATAGTGGGAAAATGCCAGAAATTTCGCAGAGGTACCACGATACAAAGAGTTGTCACGTCTACGCTGACGGAAAAAGAATCGCAACGCCAAGAAGGAGTTGTTCGACATAAACGAAATTTGGTAGGCTTGTTTCCGTTGTCTATGTCTATTCAAACTGCGTGCCACTTGCGTAAGAGTGGCGTTAGTAGCGCAACTATGATGTCAAAATCAGGTTTGCTTCAAATACACGCTGTAATAGCCTTGAGCGTTACTTACCTATGAGACTGGACGTGGTGAGTTAATGTTTATTTAAGAATGCCTTTATAATGACAAAGACGCCATTATCAACACTTCACTGAGTTTGAACGAAATCGTGTAATAGGTTACGAAAGCTGGATGTTCCTTCCGTGATAATACAGAAAGAGATGGCAGGAATATAGCGACTGTAGGTGATTGCTGGCGGCGGTGATCACAAGAATATTCGGCCGCAAGAAGACCTGGCTCCGGACCGCCACATGGCACTAACGAGAAGGAAGATCATCGTGTTTAGATTATGGCTCTGACGCATCGTACTGCATCCGTAGCAGCAATTGGAGCGGCTCGCACCACAGTGACAAAACGAGCTGTTATTGGTGGGTTACCTGAGGACAGCTCCGAGCCCGATGCCCTGTAGCGTGCTTTCCACTGACTCTAAGCCACGCTATTTGTGACTTCACTGCTGCCAAGGGAGAACTCATTGGAGGGCGGAGTTGACGTCAGTTGTGTTCTCTAATGGAAGCTGTTTCTGCCTCGGTGCCAGTGGTGACCGTGTGGTGATTAGAAGGAGACCACTTGTGGACCTGCAACCAACGTGTCTGCGTCTTAGACACACTGGGCCTACACCTGGCGTTATGGTCTGGGGTGATGTTTCGTATGACAGCAGGAGCTCTCTCATAGGTATCCCACACGGTCTGATCTGAAACTTGTACGTCAGTTAAGTTGGTTGATTTGGGGGAGGGGACAAAACAGCGAGGTCATCAGTCCCGTTGGATTGGGGAAGGATGGGGAAGGAAGTCAGCCGTGTCCTTTCAAGGGAACCATTCCGGCATTTGCCTGAAGCAGTTTAGGGAAATCACGAAAACCTAAATGAGGATGGCCAGGCGCGGGTTTGAGCCGTCGTCCTCCCGAATGCAAGTCCAGTGTGCTAACCACTGCGCCACCTCGCTCGGTGTCAGTTTAGTGATTCGACCTGTCGTGGTGCCATTCATGAACAGCATTCAAGGGAGTGTTTCCCAACAGGATAAGACTCGCCCACATACCGCTGTTGTAACCCTACAGCGTATCAACATATCGCCTTGTCACACTCGATCACCAGATCTGTCTCCAATCGAGCACTTATGGGACGTCATCGGATGACAACTACAAAGTCATCTACCAACGGTATTAATCGTCCCCGTACTGACTGACCAAGTGCAATAGGTATGGAACTCACTCCCACGAACTGACGTCCGGCACCTGCCCAACACAATGCACGCACGTTTGCATGCTTGCATTCAGCATTCTGGTGGTTACACCGGTTATTAGTGAGCCAGCATTTCATATTTGCTTGGCTCACCTCCCGCTTACATTAACGTGTGATCTGGAAATGTTAATAACTTTAATACGAGTATGTTTCCTAGACAAATGTATTCCACCAATTTCCCTTTACTGAATTGTCGTGATGAATGTAATTTTCGCCTCTTAAGAAATGTTTGACAGGAATCGACAGGTGTAAAAGCAGTCGCCGAGAAAAAGAGTTAGAATACTAGCGAGATATGTAAAAGCTGCCCTGTAAAATCCAGCTGTCATTGGTTCATCAACTGCTGAAGCACTAGCAGTAGGTCATGGAAGTTTCTAATTTGAAGCATGTTGATTAGTGAAATTCTCACATGCGCCGTGATGGAAGTAGGTTACGTCCGGTTACCAGATCCGTTTCGGCGAAAAAGTCACATTTCTCTCAGCCATAATTAGCACTTTTATACTTGTGGTGACCGACGATTCATTCTTCCGAAACACCCGGTAATGCCCAGGTGCTTGCGAATTACTCGTCGAGCTCTGTGATGGACGGCAAGAGAAAATAGCCGCCACAGAAGATGAGACCGCAAGAATTTCGTGGCAGACCACAGTGTAAGTGAAAAGGACTTGCGACTCTACTCGCTGGGGTCGTGCCGGTGAGGACCTTAGCAGGACGGCAGCTGTTCCTCTTTGCACGTGTTCTAGTTATAAGGTCGCAGCATATGAATTGACTGATTGACAGCATTATTCGTTCACTGAAAATCCAGCAAAATAATTCTAGGCGCTGCTCTGTAACACAAAACAAAGGATTTCGATAAGAGGTACTTACTGAATGAGTTGTCAGTCTTCGTCCAACTGGAACGCAGTTACGTTCAGTGACCCTCCCCCTCTCCGACAGTCGACGTCGGGGCTCCTATATTTCTTACAGATATTAATAATCTTTCCCCTGTAACAATAACAGATATAACGATTGTTTTATGTGTAGATAATACGAGCATTCTCATAATTCATATTATTTCGTTCATGCTGGATGTTGTTGGAGTTTGCAGCCGTTAAGAATTGTTGCTGGAAAACGTGATCAAACACAAATACTTTTAAAGAATTTTATTGTTAAGTTACTACCGGTAAGAATTATACACTGAAGCGCAAAAAAACTGCTATAGGCATGCGTATTCAAGTACAGAAATATCTAACAGGCAGAACGCGGCGCTGCGGTCGGCAACAGCTACGTAAGACAATAAGGGTCTGGCGCAGTTGTTAGATCGGTTTCTGCTGCTACAATGGCAGATTATCAAGATTTAAGTGCCGCACAAGCGATGGGACACAGAACCTCCGAGGTAGCGATGAAGTGGTGATTTTCACGTACAACCATTTCACGAATGTACCGTGAATATCACGAATCCGGTAGAACATCAAATCTGCGACATCGCTGCGGCCGGGAAAAGAACGGGGCCAAGTACGACTGAAGAGAATCGTTCAAAGTGACAGAAGTGTAACCCTACCGCAAACTGCTGCAGATTTCAATCCTGAGCCATCAACGTGTGTCAGCGTGCGAACCATTCAACGAAACATCATCGACAAGGGCTTTCGGAGCCGAAGGCTCACTCTTGTACTCTTTATGACTGCATGACACGAAGCTTTAAGCTTCACCTGGGCCCGTCAGCACCGACATTGGATTGTTGATGACTGAAAACATGTTGCCTGGTCGGACGAGTTTCGTTCCAAATTGTATAGAGTGGATGGACGTGTACGGATACGGAGACGACGTCGTGAATCCATGGACCCTGCATGTCAGTAGGGGACAATTCAACCTGCTGTGTGTGTGGTTTGAGGATCTTATGGGCGCCCAACGACGAGGTTATCAGCCCCCTAACAATGATTAAAATAAACGAATGTGGATAAGAAGGACAACTGTCGTACACGCATGCACACGAAATGACCACACAATTACTCTATCGCACAGGCACTCTAACATGCACTAAAATCAATGAGGAGGCAAGATACCTAATCAATAAATTAAAACAGAGGGAAAACAAAACACAGAAGAGCTAAAAGAACAGCACAAGGAAATGTGACTGGCTGACCACTTGGGTGAGCCAGCCACCCTGTTGACACATTAAAAACATCTCCCCAAAATCTTGTTAAAAAGGTTGGACAATTAACAAAACTTTAAAACGCGAACCACATTCGTTTGATCATTGCGTAAAATAGGCAGCAGATCCGCCGGCAAATTCGCTGCAGTCCGGTGATCAGCAAAGAAAATACAGTTCAATAAAATGTGGTGCACGCCAAAAGCGCCACACATCGGAGGGTCTTCTCGCTGGTGTAAAACTCCGTGCGTCATAGGGCTGTGACTGATGGGAAGACGAGTAAGGAGGACCTCGTCCCGTCGACGTGGCTGGGAGGAAGTACGCCACGGCCGAGTTGTGGGCTCGACGACACGGAGCTTGTTGTCGGTCACTTCTAGCCCTTTGAGGCTCTGTAATGGTGTGAGGTGTGTGCAGTTGGAGTGATATGGACTCCTGGTACGCCTAGATACGACTCTGATAGGTGACACGTACGTAAGCATCCTGTCTGATCACCCACATCCATTCATGTCCATTGCCGGCTGGAGTGGCCGTGCGGTTCTAGGCGCTACAGTCTGGAGCCGAGCGACCGCTACGGTCGCAGGTTCGAATCCTGCCTCGGGCATGGATGTGTGTGATGTCCTTAGGTTAGTTAGGTTTAAGTAGTTCTACGTTCTAGGGGACTGATGACCTCAGAAGTTAAGTCGCATAGTGCTCAGAGCCATTTGAACCATCCATGTCCATTGTGCATTCCCACGAACTTGGGCAACTCCAGCAGGAAAATGCGACACCTCGCACGTCCAGAACTGCTACAGAGTAGCTCTGGCAACACTCTTTTAACACTTCCGCTCGCCACCAAACTCCCAAGACATGAACATTATTAAGCATTTCTCGAATGCCTTGCAACGTGCTGTTCAGAAGAGAGCTCCACCCCCTCGTACTCTTGTGGATTTATCGACAG
The DNA here is from genome assembly GCF_023898315.1 of Schistocerca nitens. Lineage (NCBI taxonomy): Eukaryota > Metazoa > Arthropoda > Insecta > Orthoptera > Acrididae > Schistocerca > Schistocerca nitens. Next base: position 251,699,622 of record NC_064617.1, on the reverse strand, counting down.
CCGTGCAGGATTTATGGTGACAGTTCCCTTCAGCACAACTTCGGACATCAGTCGAGTCCATGCCACGTCGTTTTGCGGAACTTCTGCGTGCTCGCTGGTGCCGGACACGATATTAGGCAGATGTACCAGTTTCTTTCGCTCTTCAGTGTAGTCATATCTTACCAAATGCAATCACAATAGCATGTTTCTGCTGTCTACACTGCACAGAAAGTGGGGCTAAATACTCGAATATTCTTATACAGTGTAGACCTGAAGGAATGATGTTGACGAATGCATTACTGATTGACCACCTGGACATGGGCGTGATAAACCGAAATCGGTAATGACACTGAAATAAAGTTTTTAAAAGTATTTCTGGTTCGTAGTGTTTACACCAATAAGTAATGTATAGTTTTACACGGTCAAGTCACATTAATGTCGACACTGCCTATGTTCGACGTTGACGTGCAATAACCACTCACGGACGGCAGATGGCCCCCTAGTAGTAAAGGGTATAGAAAGAGTGACGGGTAGGCGCGAGAGTAAAGTGTAGTCGTTGTAATGAGGAAACGGAGAGATTTATCTGACGTCCAAAAGGGCATGATCTTGGACTTTCGAGACAAGGATGGAAGCATTTCAGGAACGGCTAAGTTTGTTGATCATTTGTCGCCGTGGTTAAAGTATACCGGGCATGGCAAAAGGGCGCTATCCAAAACCGGCATGAGGCAGCTGTGGTGCACCATGGGGCATAGATGACAGTTGTGAACGACAGGTGTGGAGACGTGTACGAGCGAATAGACGTGCAACTGTCGAGCAACTGACCGCTCAGATGGTCTAAGGGGCTACCAACCGTGTCTCGTCACCGACAATTCAGCGAACGTTGCTGCACGCGGCCCTCCTTAGCAGGCACCTGATCCATGCACCAGTGGTGTTCATTGGCTGGAATTTACACGACAATACCACAACTGGACGTCCATGAGAGGCGGCAGGTGGCCTTTTCAGATTACAGTTGTCCTCTGGTGTGTACGACGTAAAACGACTAAATGAACCCACAGTGCAACAACGGTCGGAAGGGCCCAGGCCGCAGGAGAGAGCATTATGGACTCAGGAATATTTTCGTGACAGTGCCTGAGTGATCTCGTTACTATGGAAGGCACAATGGATCAATATAAGTACGCTTCTATCCCTGGGGACGATGTTCACTCCTATATGAAGTTTCCTTTTCCTCGGCATAGTGCATCTACCAGCAGGACAATGCAACGAGACACACAGCTCGTAGTGTACGTGCGTGGTTCGAATAGGACCATGGGGAGTTTACCTAGAGACCGAAGTCCCCGAATTGAAACCCAATCGAGAATCTGCATGACCATCTTGATTAGGCTGTTCGCACGGTGAATCCTCAACCGAGGAACCTAGCGCAGGTGCCAATGGCACTGGAATCGCCATGGCTCCACCTCACTACCGGTACCTCTCAGAATCTCACAGACTCTCTTCCTGCACGTATTGCAGCGATCCGCGCTGCAAACGGTGGTTATTCAGGCTTCTGACATGTGGTCACTTTAATGTGACGACCGTGTATAAAGAGCAGTTAATGACTTCACAAAAAAAACTGATAATTGTTCGTAGCCTATACAGTGTTTCTGAACTGACACCAAAACCACTCTATGTAGTTCAAAAGCTTTAAGAGGTTTCCACCCAAAATATACATAAAAATGAAAGACAAATGTAAGAATGTAAAGGCTAATCTCACTAGGGGTAAGATAGATAATGCCTACAGCAAAATAAAAGAGGCCTTTCGAGAAAAGAGAACCACTTGTATGAATATCAAAAGCTCAGATGGAAACCCAGTTCTAAGCAAAGAAGGGGAAGCAGAAAGATGGAAGGAGTATATAGAGGGTATACAAGAGCGAGGTACTTGAGGGCAATATTTTGGATATGGAAGAGGATGTAGATGAAAATGAAATGGGAGATATGATGCTGCATGAAGAGTTTGACTGGGCACTGAAAGACCTGAGTCGAAACAAGGCCCCGGGAGTAGACAACATTCCATTAGAATTACTGACAGCCTTGGGAGAGCCAGTCATGACAAAACTCTAACATCTGGTGAGCAAGATGTATGAAACAGGTGAAATACCCTCAGACTTCAAGAAGAATATAATAATTACAATCCTAAAGAAAGCAGCTGTTGACAGATGTGAAAATTACTTAACTATCAGTTTAATAAGTCACAGCTGCAAAATGCTAACGCAAATTCTTTAAGGACGAATGGAAAAACTGGTAGAAGCAGACCTCGGGGAAGATCAGTTTGGATTCCGTAGAAATATTGCAACACGTGAGTCAATACTGACCCTACGACTTATCTTAGAAAATAGATCAAGGAAAGACGAAACTACGTTTCTCGCATTTGTAAACTTAGGGAAAGCTTTTGACAATGTTGACTGGAATACTCTCTTTCACATTTTGAAGGTGACAGGGATAAAATACAGGGAGCGAAAGACTATTTACAATTTGTACAGAAACCAGATGGCAGTTATAAGAGTGGAGGGACATGAAAGGGAAGCAGTGGTTGGGAAGGGAGAGAGAAAGGGTTGTAGCCTCTCCCCGATGTTATTCAATCTGTATATTGAGCAAGCAGTAAAGGAAACAAAAGAAAAATTCGGAGTAGGAATTAAAATGCATGAAGAAGAAATAAAATGAGGTTCGCCGATGACATTATAATTCTGTCAGAGACAGCAAAGGACTTGGAAGAGCAGTTGCACGGAATGGACAGTGTCTTGAAAGGTGGATATAAGATGAACATCAACAAAAGCAAAACGAGGATAATGGAATGTAGTCGAATGAAGTCGGGTGATGCTGAGGGAATTAGATTAGGAAATGAGACACTTAAAGTAGTAAAGGAGTTTTGCTATTTGGGGAGCAAAATAACTGATGTTGGTCGACGTAGAGAGGATATAAAATGTAGACTGACAATGGCAAGGAAAGCGTTTCTAAAGAAGAGAAATTTGTTAACATCGAGTATAGATTTAAGTTGCAGAAGTCGTTTCTGAAAGTATTTGTATGTAGTGTAGCCATATATGGAAGTGAAACGTGAAGATAAATAATTAAGACAAGAAGAGAATAGAAGCTTTCGAAATGTGGTGCTAGAGAAGAATGTTGAAGATTAGATGGGTAGATCACATAACTAATGCGTAGGTATTGAATAGGATTGGGGAGAAGAGAAGTTTGTGGCACAACTTGACTAGAAGAAGGTATCAGTTGGTAGGACATATTATGAGGCATCAAGGGATCACCAATTTAGTATTGGTGGGCAGCGTGGAGGGTAAAAATCGTAGAGGGAGACCAAGAGATGAATACACTTAACAGATTCAGACGGATGTAGGTAGCAGTAGGTACCGGGAGATGAAGAATCTTGCACAGGATAGAGTAGCATGGAGAGCTGCATCAAACCAGTCTCAGGACTGAAGACCACAACAACAATGAAAAAGAGCAGATAGAAGTGCATGATAGCTTCAAACTCTTCGGATCAGAAATGGTTAATTAATTTTCCTGACAGGGGAGATATGCTGCCTACGAAGAGATGCCGCAACTATCTGACATATCTGATTAATTATTTCACTCACAGTTGTGATGTAACAGAGACGGTTACCTGTATCGACCAGACTCAGATATAATATGACAATTATGTGGCAAGAGTCAATTTTGATTGTTTCTGTTTACTGGTTATTTCCACCGAACAAGGTGGCACTGCTGCTGAGACACTGGATTTACTTACATAAGGACTGGGATTCAAATCCACATCCCGTTGTCCAGATTTATGGTATCTTTGGTTTCCCTAGCGTGTTCAGGGCGTACAGTAGGTTGGAAAGTACAGTGCTGATTGCCGTCTCCTCCCTAATCCAGTCCGGGATTGCATTTCATCTGTAATGATCGCGTCGTCGAAAAGGCCCTTTTTCTACTTTAGTCCTTTTTCTACATTAGTCCTCACACGAAGAAGATTTAACTGTGTTGGAATATATTCCCTTGGGATATTTCAACTTCCATCCTCACACTAAGTGTCCAAAATCTAAATGAGTTATAGCAGCGCACGGATGGCGTCTTCAGTGTGAGGATAACTTTTCCCAATTTAGGCCGTTGCTTTAGTCCCACGTCCGCCCCAGATAGCTGAGTGGTCAGCGCGGCACCTTGTCACTCCAAGGGACCCTGGTTCGATTCCCTGCTGGTTCGTAGATTTTCTCCGTTCAGGGACTGGGTGTTGTGTTGTCCTCATTATCATTTCATTATCATCAGTGGAATTCAATGGGAAACCACCACTGGAATCACTTCCCAAGACGCTCATGCGGTGGGCCTCCCTGACGAGGCTCCCACACGCCAAGACTTGCCGTAAGGCAGAACTGAATGTTAGAAAGTTTCAGTCCCACTGTGCACAGTTTGAATATTCGGTACGAGGTTGCGTTGTATATAAAGAAACGAAATAACGACGCACCACGAAGGGCTTAGACAAATTGGTCTCAATTTGATATTCGAACAGGTAACGTAAACTTGTAAGCTTTGACGACGATGGATGAATGTGTGACGTGGCAGCGCAGATGCACAGCTCAGTTGGCAAGTATAGTAAACAGAGGACATGTTGATACCAGGCTAGTAAGTTTTTGCGAATTTCATCCCGTGTATCAGATGGACAGTAACTGTTCCTCGCAGATAGGCTCGTGAGCAATATCCGCACATGTCCGCATTCGAGAGAGGATTTGTAGTCTGGCTAAAAGAGGCCGGTTGGAGTAATCGGCGAATCATACAACATTGGAATAGGATCGAAGCCACTACTGGACGATATTGAAAGGGCTGGATAAACCATGGCCGAAGACAGCGTGGAGG